>NC_140580.1:227378880-228046380 GCF_964204655.1 Triturus cristatus | reverse complement strand
AACGTCACGGTTCTTCGACCGCGAGTGACACTTACACATTACCACAGGGCATGCAGGATTGTTTAGCAGTCCGGGCGCTTCAGCTTGGTTAGTCAATATGGTTCCGGCCGCAGACTGCTTGTGCTGTCTGTCGGTGGTAAGATGCAACCAGAACTCTGGTAACCCGGAATATGCAATATTTTAAACCACCACAGTACGGGGAAAGAGCTTGGTGTTGGATTTACTGTCCAATTAACGGTGACTGTATAGAGTTGTTTTCCTAGATTTTGTAGTTTGTAGAGCACTGATCGTGTAAATGGAATCCTGTTGAACGTTCAGTGATCACCTGCAGGCTAGCGTTACCAAAATACATTTATGACACGTGTTGTGGCACTTGATAGCGTTGACATCAATAGAATTTCATGCAGGGGAAACTTGGCATATATATGAAGGTAAGCATAATTGGGTTTTTAGGAACAGTACTTGCCTCTCAAATGCGAACCTTGGAGTGGCCATGTGTTATTCTTCCCCTCTTTTGATCTTTTGCTAGGGGAGGGGTAGAAGGATTTGCGACTAAGTGTATCAGGTGCCCCACATACAGGCTATTGGAACACTTTTTGCTCACTGGAGGAGCACACATAGGATACTAGGAATAATACTAATATCGCAAACTTTCATGGGAATAAAAAGGTATAAAGTGCAACCTTGGACCGGTGCCTCTGAAATGGTTTGACATGGTTAGGTGCTATGATGACATTTCATCATCTATATACAGAGCAGTTTAAGTGATTTAATTTTGGTTTACTGCAGGGGGGGGGGGGTGGACTACCCCACTCTCACCCCAGCCAGTATAAGCACAGGGATACACCCCTTTTCAGACTAGTACCTGGCTTTAAGTCCATGGGCCACTTTTTGCTCACTGGAAGAGCACGCATAGGATACTAGGAACAATACAAATATTTTGGTAAGGCATCAGGAATTTATGCTTGCAGGAAGGTATTAAGCAAGCCCCGCACGCAAGGAAAAATTTCTTGCACACATGACCAATAAGCATGGGGCATATGGGATTTACTCAGGGGCAACCATTTTCTAAGGCCATCCGATCAGATACTGTGCCTGCCCCCCTCAACATTTCACCCTCCTGAGACGGATAAAATGAGTACCTTCGACTTTGGTAGCAATAATTACCTGTTAAGCAGGGCCAGGATAGCTTTCGGGGTGAAGGGTGGGTTTTTGCACAGCCTGTGGCAACCTCAGTTGGCAAGCTTCTTAACTATTCGGTAAGGACAGGGAACATGGAGAGCCAATGGTTTTTGGATCTTGCACAACAATACTATGGGATAACATTTACTTTCGACTGGCCTGAGTGCACTCAACTGTAATTAAGTTTAGCTGCAGTTCTGCCAGCTAAACTGATTACGAGTTTCAGAGGATAAGGGTTGTGCTTAGTGAGGTTCCTTATACCGAAGCGCGTGTGGTGTCTTTCCAGGGTTATCTTTTCTTTTTTCATGAAGTTATCGGCAGATCAGTATATGTGACACACAATTGGTTTTGCACACGGCAGGAGGGGGGCTACCATTTTCTCCCCATCTAGTTAGTCACGGAGTGAGCACTTGTCAATTGTTTATCTTGTTTAAACCCACAAGGTGAGAAAGTCAAGTCTGGACTTCCGAAAGTGCGGCATTGGCCCACCACTGCTATTCAGCAGCAAGTTCACCTTAAATCTGACTCGGTCGTTTTTTCTGGTGCACGGCACCGTCACTTAATTGTCACCACCGGCGCCTCTGACAGTCTGCCACTAGGTGGCACTGTCTGGCTTTGAGAGAGGACCACCACAACAGGCACTGAGTAAGACAAGATCATTGTTGACTATTGCCTTCTGCCCAAGCCATCCTGTTAGCCTTGGGGGCCTGGATTGCCTCATTTGTCACACTTCGAGTTAAAGTTATATAGAGGCTTGTCAGCTCTGTAATGTCGATTGCCACATTTGCTGCGCTTCAAGGACAGAGGTTGAATGTCTCCTGACAAGTTTGGCTTGCATTTTTGGTTTACATTGGGTTTGGTGATTACATTATCCTTTCACTTGTGGTCAGAGAAAGTAGATAAGCTGGTTGGCTATAGCAGTGCATGATCTGGGACACTTTGCAGTAAGCCGGCAAACATGAAGCACATGAGCATCATCCGGAAGAGAAATGCAGATGTGTCAGTTCTGTTTGGACATATGCTCCGGTAGTAAGGGAGCTCCGTGGGTTAAGGAGTGTACAGCAAGGATCTGGGGGTAACCAGCAAAGGTTGTTTCCTGTGTGTGTAAAGTTGATGAGCGGGGCCAAGGCGCTGCAAAGCACTGTGCATAATCTATAGGTCACAGTTTTGAATACTAGCACATGTCGTGCATAATCTATATGTCACAGTTTTGAATACTAGCACACGTCCTATGCACAGTTACTATTAGGTTCCGAATCCTCTACTCCTGCACAACATCACATATATTGTACATTCAGGACACATGTTATACGTTCTACCAACCCCGATGAGAGCTAACCACGCATCTTCAGTGATGTCAATCATTACGGGTCAAGAGGGGCGAGTAGGGGTTGCAACAAGACAACTGCAGCAGGGAGTGCTGCCAGGCAACAAGGAGTTGGTGAGTAAACAAGTCTGGCAGGTCCCGCAGGGGGTGCCTGCCACCTGGTCACTGCAGGTTGTTTATGGGGATCTCTAAGGGCTTAGGAGGGGTCATGGCAAAGTAAACCTGGGCTGATTCACATGCGGGGTGGGGCGGTGGTGGTCCCTACCTCATTTCACAGGATCACTCCCTGTTGGGTCTATCTAACGATCATCCCAATTGGCTTTAAATTTACAGCCTCTCTTGTTTTGCCATACTGGGAGTAGGTTAGCCATGAACTTTAATAAAATGCTGCAATGGCCCACTAATGCTATAGTACAGCAGCGGTGCTATATTGGACCATCATTAACACCAGCAGCTGTCACATTGGTAGCTGTAAAGCTTTCGTTTATTTCGCCCAGGATTGGGGCTGGCAATGTCATCGAACTTTGCGGCCAGAAACGGAATAGGCAAAGACATATCTGTGATTGCGCAACGCACACTCAGCAGTAAAGCAAGCTAAGTTTCAGCAGCATCCTGGTATACCGTCAGTGAAAACGGAAGGTTATGGGCTACACACGAATAGGCACTTTCTGTCAGCTGGGGCGGGAGTGTGCCATTCCCAAAAGGGTGCGGTTTGCCTTGATAGTGCTGAATTGGGGGGGGATGGAGCACTATACGGACAACTACCAGAGCACTTGTTGATGTCATAGTTAAGAGGGTGCAGGTACATTACTCATAGGTTTACTCCATGTCCCATGATCAATAGGGATTGCATGTTACCAGTTGCTTCAGTTAAGCAAATTTTCCTTGGGAGTTGTCAGTTAACATTGGGACTGCATTTTGGGGGTCAGCCGGTTGGCAGGCCTTTTAGTTGTGGGTTTATAGCCCAGGCATGTCCAAGTGAGGGTTAAGAGACCAGAAGTCGGCCCTGGGATACAAGTTCACAGGCATGTGGAGCAGCAGAACTGATAGGACTTGTGTTCGACCTCTTGGTCACAGGTTCAGATCCTGGTACGTCAACTTAGCACTGCATCCTTCTGAGGTCGATAAAACGAGTACCATTGAGTTGAGTAAAAATAAACATGTGTAAATTCTCCCACCCTATAGCCTTAGCTGGCAGCCATGCAGGTTGCGGAAGCTGTCATCCAACACGTGTGCTACGGTCCAAAGATTGGGGAAACTCTGGGTTAAAGTACAAATGGGCTACAAAGTATTAAAGAACATTTCCCAGGAATACTAGCAGAAGTTTGGGAGGGCAAGGCATCACCTAGGGTGGTGATTGGCTTAATGCGATGGACATGCTCCAACAAGCGCTATACACAGAGGTGTGAATTGAGTAACAAACTGCGGACCTGTGAATTAGGGTGGTCTAAAATACCCCCGGCAGGTGTGGCAGGGGGCGTGTTCAGGGGAAGCCATGGAGACCTCGCGCAGGAGGGTGAACAGCGCCATGCGTAAATTCATAGAGCAAAGGGGTTTTGGTTTTATCCGGTATGGGTTACTGCACGCCAAGTCCACAGGGTGTTTTGATGCAGATGAACTACACCTGTCCAGAGTGGGAGTGGACCTATTCTTGCTTGATCTGGGGGAGGCCTTGGAATCAGCAGGGTGTAGGTAACTAGGTCTATCGTGGTGGGGGGGGGGCCCTGGGGTGACGGTAGCCACACCCAGTGCTGTGGCAGAGTTACGGGGCAATCCAGAGGCTGTAAGGTACAGAAGGGTACCCTTTGCAGGAGCACAGTAAGGGTGCTAAAGCCAAATATCCCCAGGGAGGTCCTCATGGAGGAGCGATGGCGCACAGTTAGTCCTACAGGCGGTTGTGGACCTGAGCAACCGGGGGTTGCCTGCAACGCTCCGCCCCCCTTAGCTGGGGGGGGCGTGAGTAAGGGGGTGGACTGGTGGTCCACCGGTGTGAGGGGCTATCACCTCCCTCAAATCGACAAACACCGGTTGGCTAGGGCAACGGTGTAATTTGGCTCATCAGGCGGGCAGGCGGTGAGGGGCTGCCTGCCCTGGGATCGCCCGTAAGATAATCCACTATGTTGGCATATTTGTTATGCAAATAAACCTGCAGCAATTTTCTCCACTAAGAATGTGTCTTGTCTGATTATTTATCCAAATTATTGCTGTGGGAGGGATGGGGAGTGTTGCCGATATTGGCACTATGCAGGGCTGCCCCGGGCCCACGAAGGGGGCCCTCCTAAGAGAGTGGCCCCCTTAGTGCCACAGGATGGCACACAACAGTCAGCCTCCCAGTGTTGGGGACCCTCGAGGGTCCCCCAATGCATGTGTCACTTCCAGGCAGGAGGGGGCGGGGGAGAGGTACTTATACCTCTTCCGACCACTGCTCGCCCTCTTTCTCTTGCTGCTCTGACGCCGTTTCTCTACCCACCGCTTAGCCGGCGCACAGGCGGGGGGGGGGAGGGTGTTTCACTAACTAACTTATTATTTTGTGTTGCAGGCGGAGTTACAGGGCGATCCGGAGGCTGTAAGGTACATAAGGGTACCCTCTGCAGGAGCACAGTAAGGGTGCTAAAGCCAAATATCCCCAGCGAGGTCTTCGCGTTGAACCCTCGAGGAGCGATGGCGCCCCGTTAGTCCTACGGGCGGTTGTGGACCTGAGTAACTGGGGGTTGCCTGCAACGCTCCGCCCCCCTTAGCTTGGGGGGCGTGAGTAAGGGGGTGGACTGGTGGTCCACCGGTGGGAGGGGCTATCACCTCCCCCAAATCGACAAACACCGGTTGGATAGGGCCGTGGTTTAATTTGGCTCATCAGGCGGGTAGGCGGCGAGGGGCTGCCTGCCCTGGGATCGTCCGCAAGATAACCCACCATGTCGGCATATTTGTTATGCAAATAAACCTGTAGCAATTTTCTCCACTAAGAATGTGTCTTGTCTGATTATTTATCCAAATTATTGCTGTGGGAGGGATGGGGGGTGTTGCTGATATTGGCACTATGATGGCCGACTTGAAAACCCAGAAGAAAGCATAATGGCCGGTAAGAGAGGTACTTGGGGATCAATTGCCGGCAAGCCAAAGCCACGTACTGTGCAGCAGGCTGGAAATCGCCTACAGAGTCTTCCTGCAGAGAAGAGCGGCAAGTATGGCAAAAGGGGAAAATAGAAGGCAGCAGAGAGGGAGTGCCCTAGAAAAGTGCATGAGGGGCACTAAGGGGCCCAAAAACCTTGGACGACTACTACAGGAGAGTGGGCACAACGTCCGACGCCATGCTTTGGGACAATGACCTAAAAAATTACAATGCACCAACAATAGATAGTTATCAAGAGACGTCCTAGACACGGATGTCTACATCTGCAATGACCGAAAGCGGTCTAGAGGCCAGCCAGGTAGAAGATGAAGGCATAGCCGAATTAACAGCCCATGAAATATATATTACAGATAACATTACGGATAATACCAACCAAGTCGGTACCTCTACTATTAGACCATGCCCACAGAGAAGTGTGGATGATACCAGTGTGATAGTAATGCCTTGCGCGGAGTGTCAACTATTTAGTGAGCTGCCTCGAAAGATTTTGTGCTCCAGTTCACTACAACAAACAGGCGATGAGGCACCCATGACAGAAAGACAAATTAAAGCAGCCGACATAGCAAGTGATAATAATGAACCAATTGAAGCCATTCAACCCAGCCCACATTTCTAAATGAGATGGGAGGACCCGAGCAGAGGCAGACTCATGGCATGATTCTATGAGGAAGATCTACAGCAAGGACTGAGGTTGTCCAACAGGAAGGACACAACAGACATGCCACCCGAACTCATCAGGAGGAGGGCAAAGAGAAAAGCCAGGATTTGCTCAAAGATCGGGACAACCAGTTGTCCTCGATTAACGACACACTTGCGGCAGCCACGAATGCCCTCAACTGGCCGTCAGACAAATTAAAGGTCCAAATAGACACCATGCAAACTATATCTTTGGCCATTGCAAACATAATCACCAAGCTGGTAAACCTGGAAAAACGAGCAAACATAAATGACTGCCACTGTAGAGCCACTGTGGATAAGTTTTCAACACTGCTGGAGGTTTTGATAAACTTGATCATAGATCTGAAGAACCTGGATTCAAACAACGGACTCAAAACAAATTTAGAAACAAACACTGAAATAGAGGTAATGGCCGCAGGAAACAAGGCACATGAAACTCAAACAAGACCAAGGAGCCCAAGGACAGAAGCAAGCCTATCTGAGATACAAGCAACAGCCATCATCCAACAGAGCGATTGCAAGACAAATATAGATGAGGCAAACAGAACTAGTAGCCCCAATATGACCAATAACAACAACCAGCCCCGGCGAATGGCTACGACCTTAGAGGGCCACAAGACTGGGAGCACTAACAATACAAGCTCCACAAATAAGGACAATAAACCTTTGTCAAGTCGAGAGAAAAAAAGGCTAAAGAAAAGGCAAAAAACGGTGAGGCAATCCCAAGCACACAGGAGTTGGGAGCAGCATCACATGAATGAAGAAAAAATAGCCACAAAAGAAGATCTCCCCCCACCCCCAGCACAAAATTCTTCCAGAATTTTTAAAAACAAAAGAGGGCCCCTTGAGGGTCACACAAGATCATGAATCAATGCCAATCGAGGAAGATGGTGATAGTACAGTTCAATCCCCGTCCAAAACCCAGAAAGAAAAGAGCTCAGGCTACCCCAAGTGGCAGCCAGAAGGAGTCCGAAACAAGAAGATCGCAGGCCTGCGCAAGCGGCGATCGGATGGAGCATGAGACAAGAGCTTTGGGCACAGATGTAGCCTGTTAAGTGATGCAGGAGGAACTAAATGAAAGAAGAATAAAGACCGCCGGTCTAGTGGAGACAAGTAGAGAAAGCCCAAGCCACAGACTGCCAAGCGGCCGAACGAATGACATCAAGATGGAAAAAAAGGGCCAAACAACTCTTTACAAATAACGAAGATGATCCTCCAGCCTACACAGTGGCCTCACAGAAGTGATGTTTTGCCCTCAGTATACATCACAAGGAAGGAAAGACACTCTCAACAGGGGAAATATCTTACAATTGTTTCAACACATCCACTTGCTGGCACATATAACGAGTAAAGACCTCCTCATATCCACTGTGAGGAGAATAAGCAGTGGAGCACCACTGAAACCACAATAACGATATGGACAAAACGGTCTACAATCATTTGGTCCTGCAGGAAAAGAACAGCTTTAAAAATGCGGCATTGTGGTCCAGGAGCCTGGTGACGAAAAACACCCGCATGTGTTCAATATCCAAGACGGCAGTTGCCCAGAACAACAAAGAAATGTTGCAACCACACAAAGCTTGCTAAGAGGGATCCATAGTTTAGAAATCTCTCCTTGCTTCCACAATTTCACCATAGAATACAGTGAAAAAGAGGGCCAAAGTGAGAGAATAGTAACTGAAGGTAACATAGAAGACAAAGGTTGGCACAGGACCCAGACCCGTATGGCCACTACAACACAGGGCAAACACAATAACTACTCCTAGCCCAAAGACACAAAATAATGCCAAAACGGCAATCACACCAAGAAGCAAGGGCAAAGGCCCCCTAAAGAGAACAAAAAAACCTAGCCCCAAGCTGATAACATGGAACATGGCAGGACTCACAAGCACATTAAACAACAAATCGGCAAATGGAAAAGATGCAGTAGGGTGATGTTCGCTGTATACAGGAAGCCTAAGCAACCACGGAAGTACACTTACAAGTCTTTGAAACCATATACATACCAGCTCGAAAACTACACTCCCATGGCAGGCCCTCGGACAGCCTAGCAATATATTCAAAACATGCAATAGAAGTTTCCATTAAAGAGGTTAGGAAACCACTGGATATGCTACAGTGTATAGTGATAAATTGGCTATTGGATGGCAAGTCCAGAAAGGAACTTTTAATCAACATACAACTCAATAGCAATGGTATCTTGAACCTGGAGACAACAAAACAGATCATTGCCATTTTAGAGGAAGTGCTTTGCGAACACGCCTTCATGGATATCATCATCACATGGGACTTTAACCTTCACCATCTGAGGACGGATAGCGAAAATGGAACGCCCACAGAAAGAGTATTCAACAACTTCCTAAGTACTTTTAAACTAATTTCAGCTCAGGAATGGGTTGAGCAGAGACAGAGAATGCTTACAAAGAAGCCCATCAGAATCATAAAACACTTAATATGGAAACAAAAACGTTTGATGATTGAGAGGGAATGGACTTAGGTTTTTGATTTGTGTAAAAACAACAAACCAAATCAATTCTGGGAATACACAGTCAGGATGGAAAACGGAAAAATGGATAGGCAAAACTCAGTGATGGTGGAAGCCTGGTTAGCACATACAAGAGATCTACACAATGAAATCTGGGTGCCAAAGCAGTACGAGGACCCCACAGTCAGAAGGGGTGGCCACGGAGGAAGAGGTCCTGTCATATGAGGGCAGTACTGCACAGGAAGCCAAAGAGATCATACAGGTTATAAAAAGATAAGAAGGAATGGCTTACCGAGTGGTCTGTTCAAACAGGATATCAAGCCTTGGCGGAGATCCTATCCACTCTGTACACAGTAGGCAGACTCTTGGGGGATGTCCCGGACTCCTGGCGAGGCTCCATACTGCAACCAATTTACAAGAAGAGCGAAAAAACAGACCCCAAAAACTACAGGCTTATCACCTTGTTGGACATCGAAGGCAAACCATCTGCCAGTACCTTGCTACAGGAGCGAACATCCTGGATCGAGGACAATGGAATCTTACCTTTCTATTAAAACGGATTGCGAAAAGGCTGCTTGACTATAGACAACATAGTGGCACTATCTTTTCTGGCACAGCAGGCAAATTCCAGAAACAATCTGCCAGTATTCGCATGCTTTGTTGACTATTCAGCAGCCTTCGATGGAGTAAATCGAAGCAAGCTATGGAACAAACCGAACAGCTAGAAGATTCCAGGTAACCTCCTGAATGCAATCATGTCATTGTATAGTACCACCTGGGTGAGAATCAAACTGGCAGGGGACACGGCTACACACAAACGCTCCACAGACCGAGGCCTAAAGCAGAGCTGCGTTATGCTCCAACTCTTTTCAATATATACACAGGCTGACCTGCGGAAAGCCCTTCAAGGAGCAACTTTGCTAACCCCGTAAATTGGACAGCAACAACTACACGTGCTCTAGTATGCTGACGATCTGGTGATTTTCAATCACACCAGAGTTGGGTTGCAAAGAGGTTTGAACACACTGAACGTCTTTATTGAGGTAATGAACTTGTGGCAAATCCTGGTAAAACCAAAGTCGTGGTCTTTGGACATCACCCGAAAAAAGTTCTCCTAAATTAGAGGTTGGGCAGTAAGAATATAGTGACTGAAAGAGAATACCACTACCTAGGAACATGGCTAAATGATAAATGAATGGCAACCATGTACCAGTCAAAGACAAAAGACAAAATACAAGCCACTATCTACGCATTGTGAAAACTACAGGGAAAACTACACAGCTCAACCAAGGTACCGATAAGGAAAGTGACAAAATCTAAACTGCTTGCATTAGCTGGGTATGCATCACAAGCATTCCCAGGGAAGATGGAAAAGATAATGGAAAAAGCTCAGTGCTACAAAAGGCTCTTTCGATTCCCTAAATACACACATAACAGCCTGCTTCAGCTTGAGTTTGGCCTGGGCAACAAAAATACGAATGCAGGAGCAGTTTGGTAAAATACTGGTTCAAGACACTAAAAGTATTTGAAGGGTGGGTCAAATCTGTGGCAGACGTATTGTCGTGATGCTTTGGCAGAGTTGGATCTATCTACAGCGAGTTGGCCCCAAGAGGAAGTAAACTACGCAGCAATCAAGAAGGCTTTAAACAACCAAATCCTCCAGTTATCAAGGATGACATGGCCAGATTCAAGGATATTGGCGTCTTGTTGGGCCTAATGAAATCATATAAGACAAATTACATTGAGCCATATATGAATAGAGCCTTAGGAAAGAAACGCCTGAAAGAGATCCAATGGTGTTGTTGCCAATAAAGGAATTGGAACCTGGGTGGAAATCCCTGCTGAAGATGGTCAGATGCAGGATGTGCAGTTATAGATCCGAATCTATGGAATATTTAATGTGCTGCTGTCCCGCCTTACTCCAAAACCGCCGAAACTTGCTAAAACCAATGTTCATAAGGGACTGGGGTTAGAACATGCACAGATGCAGTTGCTTTGCTCCTGACCTGCACAGTGCCTTCGGATCAGGCTACATTTGGGGAATTCATTAGTATTGCTCAATGGGACCTAAACAGAACAAAATCGGATGCAAACTGCGCTGCTGAAACTGATGAAATCAAGACTATGACACGCGGGACATGTTCAATAAAGACTGGTCAGTGAAAGGAATGGAGGCCGCAGAACACAATTGGAAACAGCATGCAGGAAAACAACTCCAAGGTGCTCCATAATCAAATGCATGGGCTGAACAACCTAATCCAGCATTGAGACACCATGAAACCGCTTCTATGTCTCACAACACAAGTAAGGAACATCGTCAACAATGTGGAGTTTGACCTTTAGAGTCTTCCCTCAGAAGCTGGGGTACTGGGGGGCCTTCGTACGTAGCATGTGGTCTTTTCTGCAGGCCGTCTTTGTTTACAAAAAGTGCGTGGGCAGTTTTTAATTGTAATTTTCAGTTAGGTTTAGAAGGTTTAGAATTATGATGTACTGTACGCTTGAATACAAAGTGATAAGGAAAATCTTACTTATGCTATTTGTTTACTTGACCCTTACTACTACCCATTTATGACTCTGGACACCCATCGCAAAGGTCTAAAGATCGAGTACTATGAATTACAAAAACGTGATAAAAGGCATGCATGAGGGTGCAGTGTTTAGGGTGCCTAGGCACTTTGGTACTGCACCTGCATGCCATTCACCATGCATCCAGCAGTGAACACTGTATACCTTTTGATCCTATAAAGTTAATAGTTTTTATTTGTACAGTACTTTATATCACACTTTTAAAGGATCTAAGAGCTATAAATAACAGGTGTACCTGTTACTCAATTTAAAAGTAACTCCGTTTACAAACCCCAGAACTATTTGAGTCTAAACTGAGTTTGCGGAAGTCCTAACTCATGGCCTTAAAATCACAGCACGTGCCAGGCTAACACTTAACTCAATCAGCCATCTTACCAGACAGAACAACATTTACAGCTAAAACATGCTTGGCACGGTCGGATGGGTGAAACCACTACTCTGGAATTTTTCCTGAAGAGCTACAGGCTACGTGGCTGCTTAGGGCTGTATGAAATGTCATGGACAACCATGCTCAATTCTAGTTGTTGCTCCTGCAGTGCTGGTCTGGGATAAACCTTTTTGCCAGGGCTGGTTTGGTGTCCAGCCCAGAATTGATGTCAGGGAGAAGTATCACTATTCACCGGCTCTTTCATTACCTGCATGTAAGACTGCTGACACCGTTGGACAAGCTGGTGGAAGGCAGGCGTGCGCAGGTGGTTATGTACATGGGCTGGGTTGAGTCTCTGTAGTGCCTCCATGATAATCTCCTGGAGCACAAAGGGACTCAGCACCCCCTTTGCTGCTCCTACACAGAATTGATGGACATAGTTGACACCTGGAAGGAGAGCAGAGAAAGAAAACACAAGCCACTTCGTCAAGTAAGCATAATGGCACACCCTCAGAATCACAGATTTCTTAGATCACAACAAAACATTATAATTCCTTCACTAATTGGAGAGAGCTTTTGTACTTTGAACCAAATCATATATGAAAAGCTATAGTCAACAAGCAGAAATAAAGTAAAGAAATCTTCATGATTGGACCTTTTTTTTTTAATTGCGTTATGTAATGACTTACTTGGCCCTGGTAAGGAGCTATACGAGTGCCATCTTTAGACCTCAAAGCCAGCGTAAAATTGTGTATAAAATTTCTACATGCTTAGTTGCACCTGCTGACGCCTTATCACTGTTTTTCGTTTTGCTTAAACATCTACTAATGCATAGTAATAGATTCATATATAAAGTGCGATTTTATTTTAAGTTTGACCAGTTAGTGATTCTCATGCTATAGTTAGCCATACTAAAGTGTGTTCACGTTAATTTAGCCATCGTTATTGTAGGCCTCAGTTGAACATCTCTTTCAAACATTTACAATGTGCATCTTTGCTGTTTTGATTCTCTCACTGTTTCTCTTATTCTAGGAGCTGAATCACAGTAGTTTGAATATGTTAATTGTTTTTAAATTGTTTAGTTTCCCTGGGAGCTGTTATTGTTGCAAGTTGCACTGTAATCAAATAATTGATTTCTTGCACCTGTGCCCGGGCCGGCCTGACTGTTATGTACCATCCTGTTGAGGAGAGGCGTTGCTAGCAGCCCAAGATGGTGGTCGCATAAGCAACATATTCTGAGCCCAGGATAAAAATCCGAAAAAATCCTCCACAATACCTGCCATCCCGATTCCGTGATTGGGCACCAGATTGCTGTTGATACTGGAGCAGACACAGCGGCGTGGAGTCCCCCTGTCAGATATCGGGCCTGTCGCTGCTGGAGAGGCCTGAGAAGCCGCGGCCTAGATTCTCGTCCTGCGTGGCGGCTGGTGCCGCTCCGAGTGGTGCAGACCTTGGGGTGCCCCTGACGGCTGCATGGCGGAGAGGTTTGGGACCTCGGACTGCAGAGTACCCACCAAGGTCCCAGAGTGTCCTGTCACTGTGATTCCCCCCCCTGCTGAGTTCTACCGCTGCGGCGGGAAGCCGATGACCCTGTGGCGCAGGAGAGCGGTGAGTGGAGCCCAGCGCCGATACATAATGAGATTCTGACTGGGATGCCCTGGGAGTACCCTGTAGAGGTGAGACACTGCTGCGGTGCCGGACTTGTGTCCCCTTTTTGTCTTATTTGACCCCCCATGTTGTGAGCTGTTAACCCCCTCTTGGAAGCAGATCGGGGGCGGTTGCACTCTGAAGGACCCTGGCGGGTGCCTGCTGAGAGCGGTATCCTTCATGTAGGCCTACCTGGATGCCAAACCACCCCTGAAATTGAATTAGGCCTGAGGGGTGGCAGACAGCCAGGCGGTAGCAGGCTGGAGCCGAAGATTTCTCCCAACGAGGGTCGGGCCTGCTGCTGCGGGTAGGGCCGGCAAAACAGCGTGTTTTCCCCAACTCTGCGCTGGGATTGGCACAGCCCCCCCCATAGGCATAAAAGACCACAGGAGTACCGCAGGGGCTGGCCTGGTGGCGCGACGACTGACTACGGCCCGTGGAGCAGGTGCTGGAGCTCCGAGTGTGGGAGAGCGGCAGCAGAGACAGGGCGAAACAGGGTTGGAGGCACGAAGGGGGTCACGTAAGAATCCACAAGACCCGGCGCCATGCGACCAGACACCTCCGTCTGTGACACCCTGGGAACACATTGCAACGCAGGGGAAATACCGCAGCGTCGGGGCCGTGTGCCCTCAACGGTGAGTGCCGCTGCTCCCCCCCTCGCCCTGCAGACTAGCCAGTGATTGTTGAGATCAAGGGGGACCAGGTGCGTGCCTGCTGGGGCTGGAAAACCTTCCCCTCCCCCTCCCCCCACTCCAGTGATCGTGCACAGTGAAGGAGATTGTTGAGTGGCTGGAACCCAATACAGTGACCCCCCTGCCCCCGCTACTAGGTGCACGGATTCACCGGACAGAAGGATTTGGATGTATAACAAGTCAACAAGTCCTGGGCAATCTTGGGTGTGGCTATGCGACATACCGCAATCACTGAACTAACAACAATGGGTCGGGTGAAAGCAAAAACTGTGGCAATGACCAGGCGGACAGGGTCCCGATCACCGCCATCAGAAACGTACTCTGTGCGTTCTCGGCTGGAGGAGGGGGGGGGGGGGGGGTTAGGAGAACGGTAGAGTCCCCCCCACTGACAAACAAGACATGATATTGCAGGAAATTCGGGACTCCAGATCAGCAATTGCGCAACAACTGGGCACTATTTCTGCGGAGCTGAATTTGCTGAAAGATGATCACAGGAAATTGTCGGATAAGGTCAAGACCGCTGAACAGACGCTGGGCACAGTGGCCCCAAAGGTGAAAGAACATGATGGACAAATCCAGCAAATGTGCCAGCAAATAGAATCCCTGCAGGCCCACGTGGATGATGCAGAAGGAAGGGCTCGTCGGAACAATCTCAGAATAGTGGGTATGCCTAAGGGATCGGAAGGACCCCGGCCAACAACGTTCATCGAAGAGTGCCTCAAAACTAAAGTTGCCCCCACAGGGCTTTCTGACCTATTTACGGTGGAACGAGCCCATCCGGTTCCTACTGGAAAGCCCATTCCGGGTGAGCATCCGGACCGATTCTGGCCAAGATATTGAACTATAGAGACCGTGATCATCTATTACAAGCAGCCCAAGACAACCGCCCAATACAGTTCAGCAATGCAAAAATTTCAATTTTCCCAGACTACACACTCCCGGTCCACCGTAAGCGCTCCTCATTTATGGAGGTTAAGGCTCGTATCCGTACGGCGAGCCTGGCATTCTCTCTTTTTTTTCCGGCCGAGTTGAAAGTTATCCACAACCAACGCTCCTTCTTTGACACGCCAGAGAGTGCTTGGGACTGGCTCGACAGGAACTTCCCCGAAACTTTGAGCACGTAACAGCGCGAAAGGCCACAACAGAAACCACAGAGACGCAGGAGGGGACTTACAACTCAGAGCACCAAGACTAGTCCCTCATATCCCCAGGGAGTATTGGAAGGCAGACAGGAGGCCCTCCAGTCGGCGTCTGCATTAAGGACTGTCCGACCGTCTATCAGCTCCAGTCCCTCAGAAGAGGTGTCCTCAGATTCAGACTCGGGGGTAGTGTGGCGCTGTTCCCCTTAATGTCCACACAGCTCAGTAATGACCCGCTGGGCTGAATGTGTTTAGTAATAGGTACAGGGGGACATATTGATCCAAACTAAGATACACCAGCCCTGCGCATTTATTAACCTGAACAGTGTGGCTGTGTCCTGTTGCCTGTACATGATTTTGCCATTATGATGCTAGTCCAGGGATACAGTAGCAAGTGGTAAGATCCCTTGACATGGCCCATCCAGGGCAGAACCACCTAATACAAATAGCCTACACATCTTTCACGTTACTAGCCTAGCCCGTAAGCGAAAGCACCTGTTATTGCATAGTCCAATATGTTAATGTTTTGCATTCAGTTTAGTCGATCGATGTTGTATCATTTGACCATGTATTGGGATATAGCTTGTTTGCATAAATTGCTGGTCTGCTTGCTATTGTCAGGGGGGTGGGGGGGGGGGGGGTACCAATGGTACCCATGTCTCTCATAAATGGCGTCTGGAGTTAAACAATATACTATTATATCCTGGAATATTCGGGGGGATGGGTTTGATTCACAAGCAGCACAGAATTGCGGCTCAATTGCATCGTCGCCGTGCTCAAATAGTATATTTGCAAAAAACACATTTAATATCCTCCCAAACCTGTACATTGCAAAGAAGATGGGGGGGCCAGCTTTATGCGACTGCCTACTCCACTTTCTTGCGTGGCGCGGCAATATGAGTTCGTGCTGGGCTCCCATTTTCTCTAAATGATAGTAAAATAGATGACCAGGGTAGATATGTGCTATTGCAAGGCACACTGAATGGTAGACAAGTGATACTGGGGTCAATTTACGCACCGAATATAGATCACAAAGCCTTTCTGTCCCGCCTGTCAAATGCTCTTTCAGAATGGACGCAATATCCATGGGTTTTGGGGGGAGATTTTAATGCAGTCTTTGTTGTGGGATTGGACTATTCTCATCCTCCTTTCCCGGGAACAGTAGCAACAGTGCAGGCTAGGAACCTATCGGATGTATGGAGACTTCAATACAACATGCATGAATCCCAGTCACAGCTTGCATGACCGGTGGGTGGGAGTGTCATGCGGGGAGATTAATTTAAAAATAAAAAACGTACCTCACCGAGTCCCACGTCGCCTCCGCTGCTGGCTGGGTCCCACGTTTTCCTGATGCTTCAGGAGAACAGGAAGCAGCATTCTCCCTCCCCTAAGCCAATCACAATGCTGCAATGGTAGCGTTGTGATTGGTGCGGATGTCGCCCAGCAGGGCGCCTTTATGGAGGCCATTTTCTCTATGTAGGCTGCATGCAGCCTACACAGAGAAAATGTAGAGTGTGCATGACTGGTTTGGTCGGCCCCAGAGGGCCGACCAAACAGTGAGGGCCCACAACAGTGGGCAAGTCACTCCTCCCAACCCGCACCTCGCCCGCCCCCAACCAGGCATACCCTCCCGCTCGCCCCCCAACTAGGCATACCAATCTGCTTTCTCGCAGCGCAAGAAGAAGAAATATAAAATGGTATTTAAAATACCATTTTATATTTCTGCTTCTCGCACTGCGGGAAAGCAGTGAGGCGATGCTCCTCCGCCCTAATGGAGGAGCCACCCCTGGTGAATACTCCTTTTTCTCACTACCACATCGCCTACATACTCGGCTGGATCATTTTCTTTGCACACCGGACCTATTCCCATCTCTTGCATATAGCACTTACTTAGGAAAAACCATCTCTAACCATAACCCAATCGAACTGACTATTAACTGGGGCCGGGTCCCCGCTCTGATTCCAACACGGCGCTTGCAGCCTTTGTTATTGGAAGACCTAGTGTTTAGAAACACAATAGCAACATCTATCACAACATGCTTTGCGGACAATGAGGGTACGGCCGCAACTAGGTCTATAGAGTGGGAATCCTATAAGTTATCAATTCAGGTGTCTCTATGGGGACAGTGGTGGGTGCCAGATGGGAGATTGCTCGATATATTACAGAACTAGAGGCAACATTGCAAACACTAGAAATAGTGGCCCAGACAGACACAGATGGAGCGGAGAAACTGCAAGAGGCTAGAGTGAAGTTTGCGGAATTGTCGGAATGACGCGATTACTTGATCTAAATACATATACCTTATGCTCACATGTAGAGGCAGACAAGTCTAATACATTATTAGCTCGATTAATACGACCACAACCTTCACCTACACCAATCCTGGCAGTATATGACAGACATCACACATTGGTTACCACATAGGCCAACATTAATAGGGCATTTCAGGACTACTATGTATGTCTCTATGAGGCTCCCTCTCAAGATTCAAGATGTACAGACGCAATCACTGAATTTCTCGAGTCCATAACGCTCCCAGTTGCCTCAAATGCAAGTATCAAAGACTTGGCGGCTCCTCTTACCTCCGCCGTGATTCGTGGCGTGATAAAGGAACTTGCTGGTAATAAAACACCCGGCTCAGATGGGCTCCACATCAAGTTTCATTCCACATTTGTGCCGCAATTAATCCCAAAGGTATTGCAGTTATATAATACCTCACTTGAGGAGGGAACCCTACCACCCACAACCAGGGAGGCAATAGTCACTTCCTTATTAAAACCTGACAAACCCCCAGCGGACCTCTATTCTTATAGACCCCTATCTATTCTTAATACAGAATATAAAATCCTCAGTAACATGGTTACTTCCCCTTCTCGCTGGGTTGATACATATTGACCAGTGTGGCTTCATACCCAGACGTAGTACTTCACTGAATATTCGCCGCTTTTATGCTTTATTGCATACGGCTCAAGATCAATCTCCACGTGCAGGCTGTCTCTTGTTAGATATCCAACAAGCTTATGATACTCTGAGGTGCTTGCAGTACTTACTAAGTTTGGGATCCCTTCAGAATACTGTCATTGGGTAAAGCTACTCTACACCAGACCAACCGCGCAAGCAAAAACAGGTTACAGCGTCTCCCCCCGCATATCAATTATTCCGAGGAACATGTCAGGGCTGCCCCCTCTCGCCACTACGGTTTGTGTTGGCACTAGAGCCCCTAACTCAACATTTACGCCAAGTAATGAGGACATATGGCATACCAGTCGGCTTGGCGACCCACTCAGTGCCACTCTACGCTGATGATCAGTTGCTATATTTTAAAGAGATGCACTTAGACATGCACCCCATAGCCACATTATTGACTCAGTTTGGAACAACGTCCGGCCTCCACCTCAACGCCTCGAAGTCTATACCATACTCCTTTTACGATAATTGCAATCTACCCTACCTACAGTTTGGCTCGCTGTAACTTAAGATAGAACCAGTCACTTTTAAGTACCTTGGAATACACATATAAAGAACCACTACTGATAAAATAGACGGAAATGTGGTTTGTACAATCAACTCTCTAAAATCATAGGTGGCGTTTTGGAACAGCCTGCCACGAACGACAGCTGGCCGGCTAACTGTATCCAAGATGGTCATGTTGCCCAGGCTCCTGTACCAATTTGTGAAACTCCCAGTAGTGATTCCGGCGTGGATCTTCAAAACCCTAATCACTTTACTGACAACTTTTCTGTGGGGGTCGGGATACTACAGATTATCCCTTGCTAAAATGCAGCTGCCAAGCACTGGGGGAGGTATGGGGGCCTCAGATTTCAAGGCATACTGCATAATCAGACAGTTGCAGTGGTTGGCCTATTGGCTAGCTGGCCATTGGCCGTAACTTGTTTGAAATGTAATACTCGCTTGAGCGGCTAAGACTTGGATCATTACAGGCGTTACTCTGCCCCGACTTCAGAAGAATGAGGGACGCCCTCTTCCTTCTCCAGACGGCACTACATTATTGTAAGCTGGCATTGAAATATGCCAAAGTATCTACTCCATATGCCCCAAATATTTCCCTTTGTGGTCTGCCAACCCTACGGGGTGTTCTATCAGCTAGTAGGTTGAGGCAGTGGGCGGAAGCTGGAGTTGAGACGGTGGGCAACTTGTCCACAGATGGAAACTTGATGCCTCACGCTGAGTTTGTGTGAATTATTGTGGTACCTGATACGCTGTTCTTGACTCACGCCGCAATTACGCATTTTACACATCGGCACTGGTTAGTGGAACCGAAGGAGCCCCCCACATTTACCTGATGTCCCTTCACCAGAAGTGGGAAAGTGACATCACCAGGGAACCCACTGACAGGGAGTGGGTGATGGTTCTAAAGCATCCCAAATGAGTCTCTCGCAATGTACGATTTAAATTCAAACAGCTACTAATTTTGCACAGGACTTATTTAACACCACGGATGATACAAGCACAGTAACCGACTGCTTTCTCAGACTGTCCTAGATGTCATTGGTCAGATGCTGATTTCATTCATATGTTATGGGCCTGTCCTTCCTTGAAAGGGTATTGGAATGAAGTTACGATGGGCCTAACCCAAATATCTGAGCGCCCTGCTTGGTCCACTATTGAGGCCTATCTCATGGGTCTTCCCCCGCTCCCCCAAAAAGCGGTGGTACTGCGCCGCTTTCCTTAATATCTCGCAACGCTGGAAATCCAACAGAGCGCCGCGTGAGGGAGCATGGAGAGAATAAGTCCTCAGGTGGGCTACTGGCGAAAGGGATGCGCTGCAGCGCGAGGAGTACAAGTGACTTAGGAAAAAAACAATTTCAATGGAGTGGGCCCATTTAGTAGAACAGTTCAAAATCAATACTGCTGCTGCTCAGGGAGAATGAATGAATGCAAGGACCTTCCTCATGTCTCTGACTGCATTGAATGAGATGGCACATAATAGATGTATTATCGCCTATCACTGAAACGGTTGCCCATCCCTACTCGGCTCTCCCCCTCTCCCTTATACCCTCTCTATAATCTTACATGGATATCACACATGAAACAGGTCTCCGTGGCTAGTTTTTAGTTGTACTGTTCAAATGGGGGGGGGGGGCTCATCCGGATGTATGTATGTATTACTTGGATATGCAGACTCGAATGTAAAAGTATAGTGAAAGGTATATATCCAAAACTATATGTATGTACTTCAAGAATGGAAGTATAGCACCGGAAACCTGATAATCTGGAACTGTACTTAAAAGCACAAGTTGTATCATGCATATAAATAACCTGAAAATGAATAAAATATGTGTTAAAAAAATAATGTACCATCCTGTACAAGATATCTCCTGAAGGCCAAGCAGCTGTGATCCTTCTTCATGCGACACCTGTGAAGGAGGGCGAAGCCACCTAATAAAGAAATGTTGCATTTTGATTGGTTCTCATCTCTTTGGAACAGAAAGGAGTCCTACTTAACTTTAAAAATTCAATTTCATTATGCATTTCCGATGTTCCTGTTTACACTTTTGAGAGCAGATATCCCTTTCCACTCCTCATGAGCCAAAACCCCGACGCCTGGAACGACACCTGGTAGCCCCCTGCCTTCTGAAGCCCGCCCACCCCCACGGACCATGCACACAACCTGGGAATCATCCTGGACTCCGAGCTCAAAATAGACCACCAGATCAACTCCGTCTCGTCCTCCTGCTTCCACACCCTCCGCCTCCTACGTAAGACCTTCAAATGGATCCCCCTCGAACACAGAAAGACCGTCACTCACGCCCTGGTCACCAGCAGACTCGACTACGGCAACGCACTCTATGCCGGAATAAACAAAAACCCCACCCGCAAGCTACTGAACATCCAGAACGCCGCCGCAAGACTGGTCCTCAACCTGGCAAGACACTGCCACATCTCCCAACACCTGCGCACAATCCACTGGCTCACCATTGAGGCTAGAGTCACCCTCAAGATGCTCACCCACGCACACAAGCAATGTTCCCTCTAATTTTTTTCCTCAGTGTAAGGTCTATGTGCGCTGCAACCAAGGCTATGTGCGGCAGTAACCAGACTGGGCGTGTGGGTGCAGCACCAAATATCACTCCAAACTTTTGCTTAAAAAAGTGAAAAGACGGTGCATATCCTCACATATAGATCCACGTGAACGGTGTTAAGGCAGGTTTTAAACCGTCCCACATAGCAATTTGAAACCTTGTCAGCTATGTTGCTGCATTTCTTTTCTTAATAGAGCTGGGCTGCAGGGTGATTGTGTGCATTTATTCAAGTTTCCATGTTAATTTCAGCTCATGATGGGTGCTGCGATTAACATGAAAACTTTAACAAATGCTCTCTTTGAGCAGGAAAAAATAAAATTATAATAAAGTTGTAATTATAATTTTACTTTTCGCAGTTTCAGGGCTGGGTTAGGGTAGGGCCGCATCAGGCTTTCGACTAAGGCATTTTAATGCTAGTGTCCGCATAACCGCATTGAAATGCATTAGACACGTATTCTAGCGCTCCTCTGACAATACTGCAATTGAGGCACACTGCCAATAAGGCAGCACCAGCATGCTAAAATTGTCTAACATATATGAGCATGCAACTGCGCCTTCAAATTTAAAATGCTATGCGTCAGAAATAGAATACTCATGAATAGCGCTGAGCAGGCAGGCCTGAATTTAACAGATCAATTAGCCGTGCCCCTACCAGCCTTCCTGTGAGTCTATTCTGGGGGTACCAGCCATCATGTGGGTGATACATGGAGATGGTCTTGCCTGCTCTTTTCCCACTATCACACCACCCTTTTGGTGACCAGAAGCGCACACATGCTTTGAAGATTGGTGGTAGCTTTATTTTTCCTTCCTGCACCCCCCAGCAGAGAAGTCACATTATCTGAGCCTCTTGCGCAGGATGTTATAGTTTTACAGCCTTGTGGGCCCATTCCCTCCTAAGCCCCCGCATCAACCTGGACAGAGATTATTGACAAAACAGTCAACTTCTCAGCCCCTTCAGTGCCCTCTGAACATGTGTACTTTCGTGAACCGGAGGCACAGTATTGGTCTTGTCACTTGATCCCGGGTCTTGAACGTCGTCAGAGCGGCACACAAGTGTTTAAGTGCGACCCGGAGAGGTAGGAGGCGTGTAAAAAAAAAAAAAAAAGCTTATAATCCATATTTTCATTCTGTTTGTGTGATCTGAGTTTAAAGCAATAATCGCTTATATACTTCAAAACACTTTGTTTTGGAAATAATCTGCTTTGCCACACTTTTCAAATCATCGTCGTTTAACTAGTCTCACCGTCAATGAACCTTGCTTTACCTCTCAAAAAGACAATTTTTTTTCTTGGTAAATGGACTTCAGGATATTCAGGTCGATTCAGGTCCACAAGGATGGGGCACCACAGTCTTACTGCTTTGTCACATGGTAGCTGCTGCTGAGGGCACATCATTTCAGGGGTCAAGAGTTATGTTTTCAGTGAAAGGGAATGGAATTGGTAATTCCAAGTGTATGTGATTCAGTATCCCAAGCTGGACCAGGGGGGGCAAGGCTGTTCTGACACTACTCGATCTGTCTGCGGCCTTTGATATGGTCCCTCATGAGAGGCTCTTGGATAGACTCGCTTTTTTTAATCAGCATATTACTCTCGTCTAATGCGTAATTTGAATTTTGTCGCATCCGGGAGTTTATAGCGGGGCACAATTGGGTTGTAGCTGAAGGCAGTTCAAGTTTCTCAGTATGGTGTTCAGTAGAGGAGAGGATGTGGCACTATGGTCAGAGCTGCGGAATTTGGAACTGGGGAACCAGGTTCAGCCTTCATGACCAGTCCACCAGACCACTCTCCTGAGGGAGCACATTCCCTTGCTAGACCTTAGAAGCCCTGGTGTCTTAGCACGAGCATGTGGACCCTAACGGTGGCAACTGTGGGTTAACCTTAAAGGCCTGTCAACCACAATCCATACTGAAGTTCCCCTCCAGTCTTGCAGGCAGGCCTATGAAGCAGCACAACCTAGCGCGACAGTCACTGAGGTCAGAGGACCTGGTTGGCTCTAGGGCGGTGCAATTGCACCGGGCGCTGACTTCAGGTGGGGTGTCATGCTTACGAGTATATTATGTTTCTAAAAGCACTTGCTGCCTCCTTCCACACAGCCAGGAGCAGACTTGGAGGCAGCGCGGAACTGGCGGTAAAGGTACCTAACTTTTAATTTTATTCCCAACCCGCCCCAACCCCCCTCCCGCGAACATGCCAGCCGTGGCTGCATGTGTTCCCCTTTCTACCTAGGGCACGCTCCAAGCAGTGGACCTGCTCCCACTCTTGAGGCAGCTGCCATACCAGTTCTCAGTCTACCTCTAAGCCACCATCCTCGGGTAAACCAAAGAGGAATAAGAGAGACACTTGTCATGAGAAATGCAAGGCGTCCAAGAGTGACTCGTCACCATCCCATTACTTCCGCTTCAGATAGAAGTCACTCATTCAGCATTCAAAGGACCTGACTCTGCTTCCATCCTCCATCTCTGACCCATGCCGAAACTGGCTGCAGCATGCCTGAGTGTGCTGGGTCAAGGTTTGTTGCTGATAGAGGCCTTAATGGAGTCCAAGCTGCAGCTCTGTAGGACAATGCCAGCTCACTGTAGACAACGTTCATGTCCATCTTAGCCACTCAGACCCACAGTCGGGCTTCTGTTGATGGGGCCTGTCCTAATTCTGACTGACTCAGTTGGACTTCTATCCAATCCTCATCTGTGCTGGCCTATAGCTTCACTCCTGTGGTGGAGGCCCTATTGATTCTGACTGCTCTGGCGCCTGCTCCGACCTCAGCGGTGCCTACTCCAGATCTGACCCTGACACCTGTCTCCGATCTGGAACCAACATCAATCCGGACCAGGTCCGTGTCTTTTTGTGGGATTAACAAGGTACAACAAACTTTGGATGAGCTCAAGTCTCTTCCCCAATGCCAGTACTATCGTAGAATCGACTTCTGATGCTATTCGAGGGCTTCAAGATGCTCCACATAATGAGGAGGACGACGACGGGGTTGACGGTTTACTCAGCCATCATTAAACAGATTTCAGCCTCTTCTTAGACCTTCAGGATGCTAGTGGTGTAGATACCTTCCAATAGACCGATATGAACTCCCTACCAGCCCCTTCCCACACTGCGGAGAATAGTTCATTAACAATTAGTCTATTTTAGAGACATATTCAAATTTCCCAATAGAATTCTTGCAGCGTGGGCCTACTGCTTCACAGCTGTTGTTCCTTTCAACAAAACTTTGATAGAAAAGGTCTTAGTAACCTGGTCTAAACCATGTTCAACTCCCTCTGTAAGCCAATTCGGGCTAGGGGACATAAATATGCCCCAGAAGACCCATCCTTCCTCACCCAACTCGAGGGTGCTTTGTGACTTAGGCATCTACCAGCAAGGGAAATGCCAGCACAATTCATACTGCACCTCCGGACAGAGTCAAAGTGCGAGTCAAAGTCACCTGATTTCCTTGGCTGCTCCTCCCCGTGTCTCCATTTCTCCTAGTCCCCCTTCCTTCCCAGCAGTATCTGGCCTCCTGTGATCCAAATTCCGCCCCCCAGATCCTACGGCGCCTCCTTGACCTGCATGAAATACACGGTTCTGGCCTGGAAGAATTGTTACTGCAGTCAGCATCACCATCCTGCTCTCTTCCGCACCAGGTCATGTATTTCGTGCTGTGGTCTAGATACTGATGAGTTACATGGTACCAGAGGCAGCTCTGATATTAAATTAAAATCTGCACTTTTTTTGCACCAGATATCCTTCTTCTCAGCTTTCTTTTGCCTCAGGCACAGTACTTTGTTGTTGCTTCTGCAACTAGGTCACAATAATTTTTGTGATAGGCGTGCATCTTGTGCCTGCCACAAAAATACTAACAAAAAATTGCTTTTTTGGGCTGCATATTTTATATTTTTGAGGCTGCAAAATCTGACAGACTGAGTCACAATATCACGGGGGTTACCTACCCATCATTTTAGCTCTCATCTTTCCTTACTGTTACCTCTCTAGTTATGACGTTTTCTATTTTTCCAACCGCTCTGTTTTTATCCCTATTGGGGTCATTTCGCTTTCCCCATTTTCTTCACCGTGGGTTGGCACACTACCCGCACCCTACACCCCAGTCTTGGTAGCTCCCAGCATTGTTATTTATGAGCACCAGATAGAAGAGGCTCATGAATAATTAATTACATTTTAGTGGGACTGGGTTCACCAGGCCCGGTGGCAGCCCCGCTTGAGATACTCTAGTCGGATAGCTCACTAATCACTACGTCCCTGCCTTTAATAGCGCATTTTTTAATTGATTGCTTTACTTTAAACTCTGGAAAGCATTTCATTTCGTTTTTTCAAACCGCAAATTGTCTGTACAATGCTCTAAAGATGTTACGTCATTGTATCGTGTTGCGTTAGTGTACTCACTGTTTTGTTGATATGCTGATGTGCTGATGCGCTGTTACTTGTGGGGAAACGTTATTTTGTGTATTGGTGGGTTGACTTGGAATATGGTGTATTGTGTCGGTTGTGTTGAGATACGTCATCTGCAAGCATATCAGGGAGGATGGCTCAGTGAGATGAACGTTTGCTGAAAATCAGCGCACAAGTGCCGGAAAACGGTTGTCCTAACACAGGTTACAATTTCTGGATAGCAGAAAAGATAGAGCCAGTTATCTATTAAAATACAAGGTTCGTAGGACTTTTGGTCCCTGGGCTGGGGCATCCAGTTCCAGGATTTTGCTGCTCAACAAGAAAAACCAGAGCCGTCTTTGACAACAATTATTGATTTTAGGTATGGCGCCTGTCCAATGAATGTAGTTCTTGAATAATGGAGGGGCCGTTTTGTGCAGAGGTTCTGAACAAATACAGAAATATTTTAACAACTCCTCTTTGTTTATTGGCAGTCAGAAGAGATCTACAAAAACGGCCAAATATAGAGGCATGATGAGGAAAACTAAGTAGCAGTGCAGTACAACTATAATGTTACGCCCATTTCAAATGTCACCAGCCTCCACAGTTTTCATGTTAATGGCAGCCCCCTTCATGAGCTGCAATTAACACATGAAAACTTTACAAAAAGGCACACAATCACCCCGCAATAAGAGAAGAAATGCAGTGAGTCTGCAAACACAGCGTGTGCTTTTAGGTGATTCTAAAAGCACACGCTGTGATTGGTGCTGCATTTCTTTTGTTTTCTAGAGTGTAGCTGCGGGCAGATTGTATGCTTTTGTTTAAAGCATTCATGTTAATTGCAGATCGTTACGGGCTTTGCAATTAACACGAATACTTAAACAAAGCACACAATGAGCCCCACAGCCACACTCTAAATGCCTCTTCTTCTGCACGTTGGAAATGCCGGTTTTTCACACTACAGCGGCGGCGGCGCGAATGCTCCCTGGGGATGTGTGTGCGCGCCACACACACAGCAGTGCGCGCTCGGGGGCACTGAGGTGCGCGGGTGCACAGGCGCGCACGTTCAAGGGAACACTGCACACAAGGCCCTCCACGACACCGAACCAGCATACCTGCACAGCCGACTCCGATTCCAGGCACCCAAAAGGACCCTACGATCAGCCCAGCTCTCCTACGCAGTGGTCCCCCACACCAGAAAAACCAGATCGGGAGGCCACTCCTTCCCCTTCCTCACGGCCAAAGCCTGGAACGTCCTTCCGCTCCACCTCAGACAGATAACATCGCTTCCCATCTTCGCTAGAAACCTCAAAACCTGGCTCTTCGACAGACCCCCTCCTTGATGGACTGGAACCTGCACCCCCAGCGCCTTGAGACCCTTACGGGTGAGTAGTCGCGATTAACAAACGCTTGATTGATTGATGACTCCCTTGAGACCCCATGCTTATTTTCCCCCACTTTTAGAGTTAAACTTTTAAGAAAAAATATTATTTTTTACCCAATAGGAACTTTATTTGGTTCTACCCTTAAAGCATTCCTTGCTGACACCTGCTGCTTAACCTACCCCAGCTTCATCTGAATCTTTAGCTTAGAATCAGGAAAATTCTCTTCAGGGGAACTGAATCTTATTTGTTTGCATAAGGCTATCTTTAAATAACTTGCCTTTGTATTTGCTATTTTGACTTGCTTTAGATTATACCTACCATGCTGTTATGAGGTGATTACTGATTTATGACTAATCTGACTGATTTGATCTTGCAACTTTGCTAATCTGCTAATAAACCATCATGGTCTGCAAATCTTCTCCTCTCTGTCATTATTGTGGAGCCTAATGTGTTTCACTGTGATTCATGTACTATTGATAAATTGATGTGAAGCTTCAATTAAAGTTAAAGGTCCATCGAACTGAGTGCAGCCTGTACTCAAATTTGCCCAGATATTCATGCTGCAAAACCTATCCTGCACTGCTTTAGTTGGTAGCAGAGGATAGTTTTCATTGAGGGTTAAGAGTTAGAATTTGCTTCTGCAACAGTTAGAATCCACCCCAGTCTAGTCTGCGTCCCAGAGGCTCCACAATCCGACAATTGGAGGTGTTCCTGAAGCAGTTGTATTGTCCAAGGAGTGTGAGTATAGTAGGGTTATACATTGATTGTGTGTTATCGAGCACTGAGGTATTTTCTGATGAGATACGTTCAGGGTGTGGCGTACATTCCAGTACATAAGAGCTCCCTTTTGAAGTGACATTTGAGATGATGTTTTCTGTATATCAATTGTGCTTATGAAGAGAAACACGCTTGATGCAAGAGTTGAAGTTTTGGTTACCAGACTCATTGTAGTCTATGATGCAGGGAGAGATACTGAGAAAACTAAGTTGTAATTTGTCTGTTAAGGTTTATGGTGTTGGACCGTGAATTTGCTATCAGCTGGACTTATTAAACTTCTGTTGTGAGGGTGTACTAAGTGAGATTGGTGTTTGGTTAATTCTTTTGCACAGAAGAATTGACCGCACTAGTTGAACAACTTACTTACCTTCGGTAACGATGTATCTGTAAGAGACATATGGAGCTATAGATTCCTAACCTTAGAATTACTCCCAGCCGTCAGACTGGATCCAGAGAATTTTTCTGTAGCAGTACCCCTACGCGTTGATAGGTGGCGTCGGTCGACTTCGCGTCCGTTGTCGGCGCCGGGATGATGTTCCGGAGTCTACTTAGATGCCGCCCCTGCGCGCTGACGTCAGTTCTGTCACGACTTTCCATGCCAGAAGTGCAGAGCCATGCAAGACACTGACTACTGGCGCACATAACTAAGGCCCTAGAAGGGAGTCCCTATCCCTAGAAGTCAGTTCACAGAACAGGGAGGATGGGTGGGTCAGTAAGGAATCTATAACTACATATGTCTGTTACAGATACATTGTTACCGAAGGTAAGTAACTTGTTCATCTGAAAGAGACTGTAGTTATAGATTCCTAACCTTAGAATAGATACGCCAGCAATACCAACCCCGTTGGTGGGTCTGAGGACTAAGTTCACACTAGAAAGTCCTGGAGAACAGAACAGCCAAAGACGCCTTCTCTCCGGACTCGGCTGTCCAGGCAGTAATGTCTAGTGAACCTGTGCAGGGATGCCAATGTGGTTGCCAGGCAGATGTCAACCAGCAGCACTCCACGTCCCAAAGCAGTAGTGGCTGCCATCGCCCTGGTGGGGTGGGCGCGCAGTCCTACTGAAGGTTTCTTCTTTGCCAAACAATAACAGATCTTGATACATTAGACAACCCATCAAGAGATGGTACGTTTGTGCACGGCCGACCTTTCTTGGCACCCACATAACCCACGAAGAGTTGATCATTCACCCGGAATTCTTCAGTGCGGTCAATGTACAAGGACAGCACACATTTTGGGTCCAGAAGGAGGAGTCTCGCCTTTTCGAATGGGGGGGAGGAGGAAGAAGGTGGGCAATGTGATGGTCTGACCTATGTGGAAAGAGGTAACCACTTTAGGCAGAAAAGAGGGCCTTGTGTGAAGGATCACCTTGTCCGGATGAATAGTACGAAAGGGAGGATTGGAAGACAGAGCCTGAAGCTCACTCACCCTGTGAGTAGAGGTGATGAGAAGCAGAAAAGCAGTCTTTAAAGAAAGAGGACGAAGAGGACAATTATGTAGTGGCTCAAAGGGAGCACATATAAGATAAGTAGGCACAAGATTCAAGTCCCACTGGGGCATTACGAAAGGAGAAGGAGGAAAAAGATGAGTAATGCCTTTCTGAAATCTGTTTACAATATGGGACTTGAAAAGAGACGGCTGATCAGGAAGGCGAAGAAAGGCGGAAATGGCTTAAAGATAGCCTTTAAGAGTGCCCAGAGCAGAGCCCCGCTGGGCCAAAGAAAGAATGAAGAGGAGAACTTCTAAAAGAGGGGGAGAAAGGGGATCCACAGTCTTTGCTGTACACCATGCCCAAAAATGTGCTCCATCTACAGGCATATACCATTTTTGTGGAGGGACACCTGGCTGCCAAGATGAAGGTACAGACTTCGGGAGGAAGATCAAAAGCTGTCAACTGTCACCGCACAATCTCCACGCAAGGAGGTGAAGGCTGGACCGGTTCTGGTGGAGAACCGTCCCCCACTGCTGCGACAGAAGATCCTCCCGCAGAGGCAGTCTGATCGGAGGATCGATGACCAAGCTCAAGAGCTCGGGGTACCAGACTCTTCGTGCCCAGTCTGGAGCCACAAGAATAACTTGGGCTTGGTCGCACTTGATCTTCTTCAGCACTCTAGGTACAGGCAGAAAGGCGGACAGGAAGCAGCAATTCCACTTGCGACGAAAGGCGTCGTCAAGCAAGTGCCGCCTTGGAAACTCAGACGCGCAGAACTGCTGACATTGCGTATTCTCTTCGGTGGCGAATAGATCTAACCAAGACTCTCCCCACTGCTGAAAGAGACCTTGCATAACCTCCGAGTGAAGACTCCATTCGAGATCCATCAAGAACCGGCGGCTGATTTTGTGCACCCTGGCATTCAGGGAACCCGCAAGATGTAGAACCACCAGGGACATGCACTGATGTTCCTGCCACATCCAAAGGTGAAGAGCCACTTGACATAGGGTCCACAACCCCAACTGCCCTGTTTCTTGCAGTACCACATTGCGGTGGTGTTGTCCTTGAACACCTGCACTACACATCCTTTGACAGAAGGAAGAAATGCCTTCAGTGCAAGATGAATCGCCCGGAGCTCCAGAAGGTTGATGTGGACCTGGGACTCCGCCGGAGACCAGAGACCTCTGATCTACGTCTCTCCCATGTGGCAGCTACATCCCAGGATTGACGCATCCGTCACCACTGTGAACTCTGGTTGGGGAAGGGAGAGGCATCTGCCGCTGACCCAATTTTGGTTCGTTAGCCACCACTGCAACTGACTCGCAGTCCCCTCTGAGATCTGGATGACATTGGAAAGATTGCCCTGGTGCTGTGCCCACTGGAATGTCAGGTCCAACTGCAGAGCCCGCATATGCCATCTGGCATGATCTACCAGCAGGATGCAAGAGGCTATGAGGCCCAGCAGTCTCAGAGTCATTCTCACCAAAATCCGGGATAGAGGCAGAAACACCGATATCATAACCCAAATATCCTGGACTCGCTGCTCGGGAGGATAATCCCGAAACTGCGCTGTATCCAGAAGTGCTCCGATGAAAAGGAGCTTCTGAGAGGGAATCAGGTGCGACTTTGGCATGTTAATAGTGAGCCTCAGTTCATGCAGGAGGTCCGCTGTACCCTGGAGGTGGGAGACGACAGCCTGGGGCAAACTCGCCTTCAACAGCGAGTCATCGAGATAGGGGACAACTGGAACCCCTGATCTGCACAAATGAGATGCGACCACCGCCATCACTTACGTGAACACCCGAAGAGCGCTGGTAAGGCCAAAGGGGAGCACGGTAAACTGAAAATGCTCACGGCCTACCGTGAACCGTAGTTAATGCCGGCGGGCAGGCAAGACAGGGATGTGAAAATAAGTGTCCTGCAAATCCAGCGCTACCATCCAGTCTTCAGGGTCGAGGGCAGACAGGACCTGAGCCAAGGTTAACAATTTGAACTTCTCCTTCCGGAGGAAGCGGATGACGTCCCTGAGGTCTAAGATAGGGTGCAGACCCTTGTCCTACTTGGGTACCAGGAAGTAGTGGGAGTAGCAACCACGACCTACTTCTGGCACAGGGACTTGCTCGATGCCTCCCTTGGCCAAGAGAGACGTAACTTTCTGGCGGAGAAGGGCCAAGTGATCCTCCGACATGCGATGGGAGTGTTGGTGGCATGGAGGGAGGGATAGTCTTGAAGGGGAGGGAGTAGCCCCTTTGGACTATCTGGAAAACCCACCTGTCCGCTGTGATGTTGTGCCAGTGGGGTAGATGATGACGGATCCTTCCGTCCACTAGCAACTGGTGGCCCTGAAAAGTCAGACTAGGCAGGATTGGAGCCTTCTGCAGGGGGGGCATTGGTGGACTGGCCCACCCGCTGGCCCCCAGCCCTGCGACCCCGGCCATGCATAGGCTGGGCAGCCTGCGTGGTACTGTGGCTCTGAGTGGAACGTGGTGGGGCACCTTTTTCGGTAGCCACAAAAGGGGCGGAAAGCAGACTGCATGGGGCGTGAAGTTGCTGCAAGGCCCACGGATCTGGCTGTGGCCCTGGAGTCCTTGAAGCGCTCAAGCGCGTTGTCTGCCTTGTCACCAAACAGGCGACGGCCATCAAAGGGCATGTCCAAAAGTGTTTATTGGACATCCCCAGAGAAGCCAGACGTTCTCAGCCAGGCGTAGCGCCTCAGGGCTACTAACATGGAAACCGTCCTACCCAGCAAGTCAGCAGTTTCCAGCCCACACTGGATGGTGAACTCAACTGCGTCTCAACCCTCAGCGACAGCGCAGGTGAGCACGGCATGGGCCTCCTCCAGGCACTAAGGCAGCACCTGCGCGGCCGTATTCCACACAGTGTACATATAAAGGTCCAAGAGAAATGCAGCGTTTACCAACCACAGTCCTAAGTTGGCAAAAGTAAACATCTCCTTCCCAAGATGGTCCAGCTTCTTGGATTCCCTATCTGGGGGAGCAGTAGGGAACGCGCCTTTTGAGAACGATGCTTGGACCACCAAGTTCTCAGGGGTAGGGTGTTAGGAAAGGAAAAGTGGGTCGCCAGGAGCAGGGCGGTGGCTTCGGGCAACCATCCTGTCCACAGGAGCCCCTATGCTGGGCCTGGACAAAGTGCCCAGAAGGATGTCAGTGAGAGACTCATTAAAAGGCAGCAGGGGTTCCGAAGAGGCTGCTGCCGGATAAAGCACCTCAGTCAGGAGATTAGTCCTGACAGCCCCTATCGGAAGTTCAAGGCCCAAGGCCTCAGCCACCCTACACAACACCACAGTGTAGGAACCACCCTCCTCTGTAGCCATTGTAGGGGGAGAAAGCATACCAAGGTCTGGGGAGGTATCCAGACCACTGGCATCACCCAGTCAGTCGGTCCAGCTCCTCAATGTGGTCTTCTAAAGGGTCAACTGACCCCTCCAAGTCTTTCTCACCCCCCTTCTGGCCGCCATTCAGGGCGAAAGGGAATGCTAGGGATGAAAAGCGGTACAAAAATACCCTCCAACAACGGTACCAACGTCTGACGACGTTGGTTCGGGACCGGTTCCAAGTAGAGGGTGAGGCTTGGGTCAATGCCAGTGGGGGGACATCCGGCGTCGGGGCTTCGGCACTGGAATCAGCACGAGGAAGGTACCGTAAGGTCGATCCGGATCCAGGCATGGATCCATGGAGGCCCTCTTGGGCGGAGGCCGCAGCTGCCAGCGAAAAAGGTCTAGGGCCCCCAACCGAGTCCACGGGGCCCCAAAGGTGCGCTGGCCGAGACGGACTGCCCAAAAATGCTATGGAGTGCTTCATAAAAGGTACGAAGTTGGGCAGGGGACGCTTCGGCTCTGGGAAAGGGAGGGAAGCACGGAGCCGTCCCAGCAGGCTTCGAAGAAGGAGCCGGAGAGCGACAACGCTCCGGGTCTCGGGTCGTGTCGGCTGACAAACGGGGAGAAGGTGAAGAGCAACGATGCTTCTTTGCCTTCTTCTTATGCTTCGACTTACAGGAAGAGTTCAAAGACTTCGAGGAGGAATGGTGATGACTCTACGACTGGTCCTGAGACCTTCCTCTTGACAGGGACCTCGAGCAGAGCAGACTGCCAGGCCTCCAAAAGCTTTCGGGACTGCTCCCGCAAAGACTTCGGGTTCATGGCCCGGCAGTCGTAGCACGACTTCGGATCGCGGTCGCGCTCCGGGCACCAAAGGCACACGAGGTGCGGATCGGTGACCGACATCAACTTGTGACAGGAGTCACAGGGCTTGAAGCTAGTCTGATGATGGGACATCTCGTGCACCAGGAGTCGAGGACTTGAAAAAGGCGACGACAAAAGGTCGAAAAAAGGGTTAGTCAAAAAAGACTAAGGGGCACACTCTCTCCGGAGCTACGCTGGCTGGCGCGGAAAAAGAACTGACGTCAGCGCGCTGGGGCGGCATCTAAGTAGACACCGCGATGTCATCCCAGCGACCACGACGCCGACGACAGACAAGGAGTCGACTGACACCACCTACCGACCAGCAGAGGTACTGCTACAGAAAAATTCTCTGGATTCAGTCTGACGCCTGGGGGCAATTCTAAGGTATGGAATCTAGAACTATAGTTTCTTTCAGATAGGGTGATTCCCGCTGGTCAAGAATTCACTTTGAGTGTGTAATAGAGTTAGGAAGGCACTATTCCATATTTCCTCTACAGTGATTGATGACTTTGAATTTTCTTTATTTGAAAAGACGAGTTTTCGTTTTGTTTTTGGTTTTCATTAATTTGCTGTTGTGAAGCTGATCACTGTTGAGTTATATCTGCTCAGAGTTGCATCATAGGGTATTGCGCTGGTATCGGTTGGTTGGTGTGTGTGCTGCGATGCGTATTGGTCATTACGTCAGAGGATGCTGCACTGTGAGTGGTCAGTTCAGCTTTGTCGCACTCAGATTGCATGGTAGTGCGTGTTTCATTGTGATTTGCTGAGAATTTCCGGTCATTTCAATTGAGGTTCATTGATTTTAGCCTGTGTTGTATACATAGTAAAGATTACATTTTTCAAGAAATTGAGGGCTTTCCTCATAGATGATGTTAGAATACCTGTCAGTAAGGGCAAGGAGGCAACCCTCGAAGGCCCACCTGCAAAACCAAGGTCACTTTACACATTTTATTTGGGTCAAACAATGGAATCACAGAAAATGAGTGGTCCTTGCAGTTTCCCCTACATGGTATCTTTAATCTGAGAATAATTGAGAATTGGAGGCGAGTGTTGTATGAGATGAAACTCCCACTGACCTGCATAATATGAGACTTTAAATGCATGGGAGAGTGCTGCACATGTGAAGGAGAAATATCAGATCAAGGAAAAGAATACAGTCTGTAGATGTATGGTAGCGAAATTAGATGCAGAACATCAAGAAATGAAGGGAGAATTGTCATTGTATCCTGCATTAACAAGAGACAGAACAGACATGGAGAAAGTACAAAAGGTGGTGAGATTCAAGAAAAGAAAGATGAGACTAGTAAAAGTGACTCTAGTGATAACTTTTTGGATGATCTACTAGCATTTTGATCACCTTCCTATAATGTTCAGCTGGTTTGAGGCAATCGACAAGATGGAGGGAATCAGGCAGCCAGAGGGTCCCCACTCATTGCTAATACAAGCACAAATGCCCTGTTGATCATAGTCTCCCAGAGGAAGATTTACCAGTTGTTACACCAGCCTAACCATTAGTGTCTCCAAGCACTACTGCCATTGCCCCAGCCCCAGGTTCATCCAAGGTTACCACAGTCCCAGCTACACCTACCATTAGAGCTACTTTAGATCCAAGGGCAACACTCTGAACAGTAACAGCCCCAATTGCAAGCATGCCCGTAGTAGAAGGTGAGAACAGCCAAAACCAAGAACCCAAGAGAAGGAACATCCAGTAAAACATTGGACATTTCGAGGACAAAGACATAATTTAAAGGAATTCTGAAAGGGAATTTGTAGCTGGAGTTTATTAATAAATAGAAACAGTTTTTCTTGTGCTGGGAAGCTGCTATACGTTTGTGTGAGGCCCATAAGGGGCAGGAGGCAATAACGGCAAAGTTTGGAGTTGAGTTGTATAGGAGTTAGAACTTTAAGAAGAATTTTTGAATGTTCATGAGTAAGGAGCTCCTCAAGAATATGCGATAACCAATACGGGTTCGGCGTGGTCCATGCTTTTGGATAGTTGTGGTCCCAGAGGGGTTTCATTATTTTTTCTGGCTTCCCCATCTTAAATGAGAACTATGTTATGGACCGTTTGAATGCTTTATAGTTGCCTGCTGAAATAAACTCTGGGCGGTGAACTCCGCTCGCGGAGGTGGCAGAGTTTTCTGTACTCGCGTTACGCGGAGCTCGTGGAGTTCCCAAAAACTCCACCCCGCGGAGCCGAGTTTTTTTACCTTCCTTGCGTTCATCAAAGTCAAGTTGGCGACCGCGAGCGAGGAAAATCAACCTCCCGGCAAGATTTTTCCTCGTTTGCAATCGCCAACATCAAGTTGGTGAGCGCGAGCATAGGTTAGCTGAAATATCAGTTGTAAAATTCACAGCACACAAAAGCAGATGTGATTTTGTGACCGCAGAAAACTGCTAGGCAGATGAAGTAGACAGATACTGCATCCTTGGGTCTTGGATATTCAATGCCAACTATTCAAATCATTCTGAAATTACTGTTACTGCCAGCTTCTTTTTGATTGTTGCTGATACGTGGGAAGGGTCTGCAGGAAGACGTACCAACAAGGGTGCAAGAAGGATGGATTAGAGAAGGGTGTTTAAAGAATCAGGATGAGATCAGTGTCTCAACAGATGGGAGACCTGTCTTGCCAGCTGCTATGCTGCCAGCAATGGCTAGACATTTTCAAGGCCCAACACATATAAGGAGAGACTCGCTGGTGCACTGTTTAAGACACACTGGTTCACATCAAGTTTCTGTTGCTGAGAATCTGTCATTGATGTGTTACCAGCCAGCAGTTAAATGCAGGCAGCATGAGTGTGGTGGCCACACGCCACATAGATCAGGCGGTCCTTTCAATCTCATAGAGCTTGATTTTGTTGAAATGCCTGTGTGCAAAGGGCTCCATTACATCTTAGTAGTAGTTTTTAGGTCGAGCCTATACAGTGCTTGCGCTGTTAGGCAATCTGCTGTAGGTACTTTGTGGAGGTCTGACTCCTCTGACGCTTTGGATAGGCTTGCATGCATGTCCTTAAAAAATTGTAGCATGCAAATGGCTACTGGAGGGTGCATATCCCGCCTTTTCTGGAAAGTTAACACCCATGGAGTATTGCGGCGGGAGCGAGCACGGACGCGCACGATGCTTGCGTGCTGATTACCAGGAAGCACTGCTGGGACTTTTTTTTCCCTTCTCAGCTCGGCACTTCCTCTTCGTCTATAGCTTCTTTTTTTCTTCACAAATGTAAACTTTATCGATTGACAGCTAAACAAAAACAGGAATCACACAACACTCTCCCAAGTGAATGAAGCTTTAAAACCACACAAATGTATTTCCAAATTCTCGTCTGACTCTTGCACGGAGTGACAAGAGCCAGTCAAATTGTATTTAGAACTGTACTTTATCTAAATGCCATGGCAAAAGCTCTGTCTACTTCCTAGCCAAAGCCGTATTTACAGAGAGACGGCCGCAGCTTGGCCGAATTCGACAAGCTTGCACCTTATTACCAGTAGGCATGTGGAGACTTTTAAGTGCGTGAACTTGCAAGAGAGATACATTATCCACTCTCATGTGACATCACAAGTAACAGAAATCCCTGTGCCTTGAATTTGACCTGTGTTTAAATGTAATTGAATTACTGCCCAACTCCTATATTTTTCCAGATTTTCTCTTCCTGCTGCTTTTCCTTTTTCCTGCCCTGAAGTGTCTCTTTTAAGCATTTTATTGAAATGATTGTAATTTCTCTAGAGGTGGGCGAACCACTGAAACCTCGAACTCACGACGAGTCAAGCTTTCATGTGAAAGAGTAGAGGCCAGACATGGCAATCCAACTGAACAGAGAGGAATAAATCGTAACCCACCAGTCACTATTTGTTTTGATTAATACTGCTGGGACTGTAGTGAGTTCTCTCTGAATACGTACAGGCATTGTTAAGTTAGCATAACCACGTTAGATGTTAGAAAGCCATCTTTTTGCTTTTGCACACGGCACTGCGTTTACATGTTATTTCTTAAAACAAACTGCTGACTCGCGACTTGCTTCACACAAGAGCAATCTGTTGTTACCATCCCAAGCTCTGCGCAGCGACCTTGGTCTGTACATGGTGTGACAAACAGTCTGGGTTATTACACAATGCATGTTTTTCACTCTAGGTTGATCGGCCCACTATTTAGCCATAACACACGCGCAGCTGCAAATGCCTGAAAATTAGTGCTTTTAGTATCACAGACATCATGTTTATTATTCAGACCGAAGACGAGCCTTCCTGCGAGAAGTCTCCTGATGCTCCTGTGATGTGATTTCACTAAGCTGATCTTTGAGGTATGGGGTCCCCTATTCAAGCCTAAGAGACCTTCTATTAGCATAATAATAATATTAGCTTCTTAGTAAAGGGAAGGTGGTAGTATCCACTGTCATTATAATATGATCACCCCTTTTATATTCTATGGTATTGTAACTATGTTGCTGGTTTTGATATTAATCATTTGTCTGCTTGTATTAGCCAAAGTACTGCATCTTAGTACACGTGGTCTATAAAAATAAACCCCTTTTATTTACAACGTGTCTCTGTTGATTATTGTTGTGGACTGATGTGAGAATAATATACGAACAGGTATTTCCGATTCCCACCATTCCTGAGTACACTGAGTCGCTTGTTCTGGGTTGTCTATTCATTGGGATCTCCGAGCTAAATCTTGGATAACGAATGGGACACTTATGCTAGCCGGATACTGGGTTCTGGGTTCTGAGGTGAGTTTCTGGTACACCACAATTCACTGAGGTCCTGGGGTTCTAAGCATAGTTCTGTGTATAAGCAGAATCCCTGCAACATGGCGCACCTAACGTTTGGTCTATGAGTTGAAACGCCTTAGTAGTGCTTACGTTTAGTCCACAGCACCCTCATTCTTGTTTCCGGATAACAAGTCTGACGGCTTTAAACCTACCTAGTTCTATTGATATAGGTTCCTTCAAGCTTGATCATTAAAAAGGTTATTGGACCCTTGTGCTACTAAATACTTGAAGTATAGCTTGTCCTTATGGCAGTAGACATTGCGGCGCACAGCCGTGCAGCTCTGAAACGTCATTTGACGCAGTATGGGGTGCCGGACACGGGCATGGACGTCATCTTTGTGGTGGGAGCCGATGCGGCTCACCCGTTTGAGTTGTTCTATTCCTGGGTGACGATTCCGGCAGTCAGTGGGGATGACGATACCTTTCATTCTTACACTGCTACTGCCGTGCCTGCTAACTATGCGCCGTATAGGACACAGGAGATACCAATATCTGCTTGGCAACATCAGATTTGGTTTAATGGTGCCCTCCCCCATGTGGTTATACCGCCGAGAATGGGCCCTTTATCAATTGCGGGGGCCACTTGGCCGGTACTAGCCGGATTTACGCCTCATCCCCGTTACCTCACGGTGACGGTGGCTGAATTGCGTGTACTACACACTGCCCTTATATCGGTATATAGGGCGTTGGTGCAGTATGTGTCGCGCACTGTACAGGCGGGGGCGCCTGTTAGTGCGGGACAACCTAGTGATCGTCACGCGGTGGTCATTAGTCCTGTTATGGTCAATTCTGTTATGGGCAAGCGCCCCCTCACAAGGGATGATTATCCTTTCTGGCTTGCTGAAAAATTTGACCAAATAGAGGCGGTTTATCCGCATACAACTCCTGTGGAAAAACACAGGATCCTCACCATTAGTTTGCCTAAAGACTTAGTTCCCCATATAGATGATTGTGTGTCCTGGGGTAAGATTTTTGCTGCGACGTACGCGCAGTGCTTCGGCACTCCGTCTATGTTACAGCTGCCCTCCATAATTAAACAGGTTCAAGAGGACCATGGAGCGGAGTCTGCGATAGAATTGGGGATGCGGCTCCTCGGAGATTTTGGCCTGGTGGCTACCATGATAATGGGAAACCTTAAGGGTGATGCGTTGCACTTTCAGGTTCGTAATGAACTAAAGAAAGTTGCTGAAGAGGACAAGCCGCAGGAATTTGCAAAAATAATTTCAGAAGCATATCGCGATTTGGGTCGTAGCTCTTTAGGAGTTAAGCCTGTGATCAAAAATCCCGATTCTAAGCAGCAGGGTAAGGCAGAAACTTTTGGTAAGGATGGTCGGCCAATTTTTCCAAAACAACCTTGGCGGACTAAACAACAGGGAAAGCAGCAGCAGCAGAAACAGGGCTCTCGGCCTGCCTCTCCCGTTCAGTCAAGTAGTGAACGCACTTATGATCTGCGAGATCGTGCTACTATTAAGTCTCCTGATAGATTTCAGGTTTCTGAACCGCGCTCTCCTCGTTCTTCACAGGAAACATCGGCTACACAGTCTGGTGGCGGAGGCGGTGGCAAAGGTCGGGGTGCTCCACAACAGCGTGACCAACCCCGACAGACTGAGGGTAAAGGCAAGCAGGACGAGTTTGCTCGACAAAGACCCCCGTTTCAGAAGAAGAAAGTGGCGGCTCTGACGGCAAAATATGCCTCAGATAGTGCGGACACAGCTTCAGAACCGGACATGGGCGCTGACGCTACTGGACAGCGCGGCAGAAATTACCATAGTCCGTCAAGCTCTGCGTCCATTTCTGGCGGCGACAGCAACTGATGTATTGGTTACTGTTGAAACAGCTGATACCAGAGTGGCTCCCCCTGATAGACTTTATGAAATAGTCTTATTAATAGAGGGTGACATACAACGTACTATAAAAGGGATTTTTTGGGATAATCTGACCACCACCTATGATATCCTCCTAGCAGAGGCAGATTGGCCCCCAGCCTTCATTTTGGAAGCTCCTAGAGGGGAGGAGAAAATCCTCCCGTCCTTTGCGCACACGGTGCCTAAGGACCAAGCTGAAATGTACGCTGGTGAGTGGGCGCTGGCGCTTGCGCCAGCGGTATATCGTACTCAAGTGGGTTGGGACCGGTTGTCCCCCTGCCATGAGATTCCATTGCGGTCTATGCCCCAGCCTCAGCCCCAATATCCCATGCGTCGTGAAGCTAGACCCCACGTCGCGGCGATCCTTGAACAATTGGAATATCAGGGTGTAATTGAAACTTGTGTGTCCCCTATGAATAACCCTTTATTCACTGTGACGAAGCCTGACGGCTCGTACCGTTTAGTTTTGGATTACCGGCACCTAAACTCCCATTGCCGGACCTGCGCGGTACAAAATACACATAGCTCGGCTCTAGTCGACAGTCTCGTGCGTAAACGGTTTAAAACGACACTTGACATTTCCAATGGCTTTTTTAGCCATAACCTGTCCACACTGAGTAGCCAGTGGACAGCGTTTACTTCGGGCGGTAAACAAAAACAGTTTACGAGATTAGCCATGGGCTACAAAAATAGCCCTGGCGTCTTTTCCGCTCGCGTGGTTTCTCTCTTAGAAAGAATAGACCCCGAGGCATACTCCTATGTTGACGATATCTACCTCACGGATGACGAGCTGTTGCCGCATCTGTCTCGAGTCGACAATATTGTAGTGAGTTTTGCTGAATATGGCTACAAATTCAATTTTGCGAAGTCTCACATCGCGGAATATACAGTGTTGTTTTTGGGCTACGAGCTCAACAATGAAGGTAAGGGGTTAGCTCCCCACTTTCTGGAGAAGTGCGCATGCTTGAGTGCGCCAACGACACTAAAGAAATTACAATCTCTGCTGGGCTTTCTGAATTTCGGCCGTACGTACATTCCTGATTACGCCCAGCGTATCAAGCCGCTTTACGCCTTGGTACAACCCACATTTTCGAAGTCTAGCTGGCAGCTGGAACATTCTAAAATTTTACAGTCTTTACAGGCTGACCTTCTTGCTTCACAATATTTGCTGACACGTGATAACCGCACTAACCTGGTGATAAGAATAGTGCCAGGCGCCGTGGGTTTCACGTATTTGACGTTTAATGAGGGCGATACAGTCCCCATTGCGTACAAATCCCACTTGTACACCTCTGCTGAATTACGTTTTTCCGCGGTCGAAAAAGTTCTGACTGCTGTACAGATGGCGATCCTTAAAGAACGCGCACTGTCACATGGGAAACAGATTCTGGTTGTAACACCCTATCCCGCCTTAGAAGCGGTGACAAAGGCAAGTGTACCAAATTCTAAAGCTTTGCATCCTCGGTGGATACAATGGGCCACGACACTGACGTCGCCAGACGTCACCTACATCTTTGATGCCTCATTACAGACTCAAGAGTTCTTGCAGTATGAATTCGTTCATCCGGCTCCTCTGTCTTTGCGCCCGCTCGAAGAATACCATTGTGTCATATACACTGACGGGTCTGCGCAGCCCGCAATTGGATCAAAGCACGCCTACTCAGCGGCTTGCGCAATTGTCGTAGGTACTTTCGTAAATGGTGAATTCCAATCTGATGCAGTGCATACGCAGTCATTGGGCGATTGTACCGCGCAATTGGCGGAGCTTCGGGCTCTAGTGCTTGCACTGGAGTTTGCTGATCCCCGAGTCACTACTCTAATTGTGAGTGATTCTTTCTACTGTGTCCAGTCCTATAATGACAATTTACACTTCTGGTCTCAGAATGATTATCGAGACACAAAAGGTGGCACAATTAAGCATAAAACGCTTTGGGTTCGAGTGGCAGACTTTAAAGAACGTCTCCCACTCGTGAATGTAATTCACACTCTTGGTCACCAACGACTTGGTGTCCATGCTGTCGGCAACAGCTTGGCTGACGAGGCAGCAAAAACAGCAGTGGCTACATACTTAGTGGCAGCAGTTACCAGATCAAAAAGTAAGATTGATGATGACATCTTGGCAGCTATTGCTGCAACAGAAAAGGGAGGCGTTTACCCGAAGGGTTTTCCTTCTCGTTACATTTACCATTTAAGTCCTGATAATGTCCCATTAGTGAGGATTAACGACGTTGGTGACAGAATTATTCCCAACGCGGACTGCAGACCCGCACTGATTCTGGCTGCTCATGAGGGGTTGGCGTCAGCCCACGCCGGAGTGTCAGCCACAATATCTCTGCTACAACAACGTTACTGGTGGTTTGGTTTATATAAACAAGCGCGCGCTTATGTTCTTGATTGTGACATTTGCCAACAGATTAAACCTTCTACTGTTGCGCGCCCATCACAAACACAGTTGTACATATCCAATAAACCATTTGGTTGTGTTTATTTGGATCACTGCGGTCCTTTTTCTTCTGATACTGCGTACAAGTACATCTTGGTTGCAGTGGATTCGTGCACACGTTTTCTGTGGGTATGGCCACAAAGGAGTGCTGACTCGCGGACTGTCATCAGAGATTTGCGTGTCTTTGTGGGAACTTTTGCGTGTGGTACCTTCCATTCTGATCAGGGCCCTGCGTTCGCCTCTAAGGCTTACAAGGAGGCTATGAGAAATTTGGGGGTCCTAGTCAAATTTTCGTCCCCCTACCGACCTGAGGGTAATAGTGTGGTGGAGCGAATGAACCGTGACTTAAAGCAATCATTGACAGCCCGTGTTTTAGGCACAGGCCGGAACTGGCTAGCCCATTTGTATAACGTCCAACGTGCACTTAATAATCTCCCTAGAAGGTCTCTGGGTGGGCGGACCCCGTACATGATGCTCTTCGGAATCAGGATGTTTGTACCAGACCTTGATGGTCTAGACATGGCGGCGTCGACCGCACCCTTTGACGTAGATGATCACTGTGCTGTTTTACAGACTCTACAAGAAGCCAGAGACACTCTATCGAAGGAACACATGCCCTCCACATCTGAAGTTGAAGTTCAGGTTCCGGTAGTCGGCTGGCTACCCCGAGTTGGAGATCTGGTCCGTGAGAAGGTGGAGAACAAGAAGGAGTTCGGCCCCTCTTATCGTGCACCAGTTCCAGTGCTTGGAGTGCAGGGTACAAGAACAGTCATTTTACCTCCACTTCCTGGTCGCAAAGAAAACAGGTACATCTCTATTGACAATGTCAAACTTCAGCGAGTGGCCGATACTTCTTAGCATGACTCCAGCAGTTTCATGCCAGACGATGCAAAGAAATTCAATGTTGACTCTTGCTTCTAACACCTTGCCTGATGTTGCCATCGAGATGCAATCGGTTACTGATCCCTTGTTGATACCATCGGCTGGTGGTTTGCCCGAAGATACTGAGTATGCTTATCCTACACGTGGTCCCTCGCCTGTTTTACAATCTACGGCGCTTGGACAGTCCCGTTTCTCCTTTGACACTAACTCGTTGCCCTCAAGCCCCCCATCGAACATTGCTGTTTTTTTCAGCTGGTTTAAGAGACATTTTTTGGTTGCCCCTTGGACATACATTTGGCTGTTGCTTTTCAGTGTTTTTTTGTTTATGTCCATTGGATTCGTAATAGTTTTTTTCCGTCTTGTGGATGGCCACTATCTGAGTGAAAGATCGACAATTAGACTTATCAATGGAACTTTGGCCCCCCACTCCTCGTCCCACATCATGAAGAGGGACCAGACTTTTGTGAATATTACTGCCTGGCCCGTCTTGGATGGAATCGCATGGGATGCTGTTAAATTCCAAATTCATGGGCCTACAGAGGTCATTAATGTACCTAATGTATTTCGTGTTTCTATGGGTGATGTGGTTAGGCAGAACATACGTTCTGAGGATTGGGATGTACACGCCATTGAATCACTGTTTTCTGATTTGAAATATTATGCCGCTTTTGATGCTGAAGATTTATACGAAAATGCGGCTAATTATGCGGAACAGTATTGTTTTCAACATTATGGCAATCATTTCCTGCATAAAGCAAATACATTTAGAAATTTTGTAAATTTTACCCAATGGGAACACTGTCCTACTCCCGAATTCGGAAATTCACAAACACTAGTTAACAAGTATTCATATTTTACCGATTTCAGTGTTTCCAACCCGGCAGCGTTTTATTTTAAGGTGCTGCCTGAGTCTGCCGCAAAGGTTAGACTGACACACACAAAGTTACTTTATTCCACGTCCTTTATGGACGAGTTGTCAATCAAAGGTTATGATGTATGGAAGGCTACTATTGATCTAAAGTCGGTTTGGGGTTCCAAGCCGTGGCAGGTACAGGGTACAGAGGCTTTACATCGTGCCTGTCTTATACCAAATCATATTTTATTTTTGAATTCATCCATCTTCCAAACCACCTGTTTTGGATTGGCCACTTCTAAACAATTAAAATCACCTTCTGTGCCGGATCTGGGCGCTTATCCCAATTGGGATAACCACACAGATCTGTCCCTTGCTGCTTTGCACTCCTTAGTTTCAGATACATCTTTCAATATTTCGAAAGTTAATAGTGAGGGTTGGTTAATTTGGCAAAGCAGTTCAGATATCTGTCAACGACGTTTTCTGGGACTGAAACCGGGGTATACTCAGGAACGCGTAGACCCTCGGTTTGAGTCGTCACATACGGTAACTACATACTCTGTGGGTAAGTTATGTCAATCTTGGCTGCGACATTCCACTTTGGCGTCTGTCAAAGTTCATTTATCACAATTACATGACAAAATAGATTTGAATGATTTTGTTAAGGGTCCTGTGGGTGGCAGAACCAAGAGGTGGGCGTATGCTATTTACAACGAAGTCTGGAAGTTGTCACAGATTGAGGCGGCTTCCAGATTGCGAGCTATTGACCAAGCAAACATGGAGAAGGTTTTAGCCGTTATAGATAATAGCATTAGCACTCTCTCTTCTAGGATTTATACATTAGATAATATTGTTTCGTCAGTTGTTGATATTGTGCATGATGATATGTCTGTGTTATATCATGGTCAAAACCAGTTGCGTTCTGTTATGCAGTTTGCATGGACATTGCAGACTTTAAAGGCAGGGAGAGTCCCTTGGGACTATCTTAACACTTCATCGTTGTTCCTTCCCTTTAACCTTACTGACAAGCAGCGATTTATGTCCATGAAGGATGCTACATTTTCATTGTTACATATTGAAAAGTTAGAACCATTGCCTTTTTCTGTAGCGGAGATCAATTCGGCTACGTGGTTAGTCCACGGATTGATAACTCTCCCTTTTGCGCTTTTTAAGTTTACGTCTTGTATGAAACATTATGCTTTGGGTAGATATGAACCGCTGGGCACCGCTTTCATACATGAGGTTTGGTCCCTCCCCTTTACGTATAGATGTACTAGGGACGGGACTGAGGTTTATTTGAAGGGCGAGGAATGTACCACGTCACCTGACCATTCCTTGGTATGTAGACACATTCAATTACACGGCGCATGCAATGTACAAGCACCGAACTTAGCATGCATCCTACGGGGTGTCCCAGTGCCTGTGATTACGCCTTCTTTCACACTGCTTGCTAACAGTAGTTATTTGATTTTGAATAGTGAAGCTTGCTGTGGGATGTTAGTGGGAATCCCGTATATTGTAACTGTCTCGCAGAAAGTGGTCTGCTGCAATAATGTTCTCTTTCCACCCCCGCATGGGCGGCTGGATGCTTCCATCTGGCCTTCGATTCCAACCTTGAAAGCAGAGTTCAACAAGTTGAGCAGAATAAGAGCCTTATTGTCCCAAAAAGAGGTGTCTTTGACTTCCTCTCGTGAAACATTCGACCTTCACGTTGCTAATACGCGCACAGAGGTACAGGCGCTTCTGAATACTGACCTCCCCCTACATTTCGGCTCTTTGATCCAAACTATTTTCAATGCCTCGTCCACGACCGGCCTGGCTCATTTTTTTAAACTTGTGGGCTCGGGTCTCGTGACCTCTTTCCAAACTATTTTTGGTGTGGTTCCGGGCTTTTTTCATTCCCTTTTCTCGAGCATCTTTGGAGGTGTTCCGCTGCTTCTGGCGCTAGTGGCGGGTGTGCTGCTTTTCCTTTTCATCCTACGGAATGGCTGCTCCTTCTGTGCCGCACGTGCACCTGTCCCGCCTGCATCTTCTTCGGGATAGGATGCTTGACTTTTATGGAACTCTGCCGTTGGCGACATTAAGCCTGGCGTATGGATTATCCTTCCGGTATTGCTACTTCACCTGCGTGCAGCCTGTGCTTCACTGCCTGGATTGCCCCTTTGAATGGCCTTTGGATTTGTGCTTGACCAGCCTGGTGTTTCCGGTGCCGGATTTCGATCGACTAATGAGGCCCTTAGTGTCTCACGAGTTGACCTGTTCTGGTGTCCGGATAATGGCTTGTGGAGCAGCACATGGGATCCTGGGTAATTGGGACATCTCTACAGCTGCCTACAACTTCTTGGCTATGAGCTATTTGGAGGAACATTCCGGGTGCCCTCTGATCGTGCTGGAAGCTCCGCTGATTGAAGAACACGTGTGTTCCTTTTCGTTGATGGATTGGATGGCTGAGACTTTCGCTGGCCCTGCAAATGATTTTTTGTTGGAAGCGGTTGCCACATATGCTGCCTATACATTCATGGATTGACTGAACTATCGTCCTTGGCGCCTGTCGCTCCTGGACAGCACCCTGCCGCGGCATTTACTTTTTTTGCTTTCTCCCTGATGGTTGTTTTGAGTTTTTTTTTTTAATTGCTTATATTTTTTTTCCGGACACCACAGTTTCCCCTTTTGCTTTTCGATTTTTTTCGTTTCAGACTTTAACTCATTCTGAACCTTTGGATTGGTTACGCCTTGTTCTGCTCTGACGAAACTGAACTCTGCGTTCTCTCTTTTCTTGCCTACTAAATAGTGCTTCGATCAAGGGGGCGTGTAGTGAGTTCTCTCTGAATACGTACAGGCATTGTTAAGTTAGCATAACCACGTTAGATGTTAGAAAGCCATCTTTTTGCTTTTGCACACGGCACTGCGTTTACATGTTATTTCTTAAAACAAACTGCTGACTCGCGACTTGCTTCACACAAGAGCAATCTGTTGTTACCATCCCAAGCTCTGCGCAGCGACCTTGGTCTGTACATGGTGTGACAAACAGTCTGGGTTATTACACAATGCATGTTTTTCACTCTAGGTTGATCGGCCCACTATTTAGCCATAACACACGCGCAGCTGCAAATGCCTGAAAATTAGTGCTTTTAGTATCACAGACATCATGTTTATTATTCAGACCGAAGACGAGCCTTCCTGCGAGAAGTCTCCTGATGCTCCTGTGATGTGATTTCACTAAGCTGATCTTTGAGGTATGGGGTCCCCTATTCAAGCCTAAGAGACCTTCTATTAGCATAATAATAATATTAGCTTCTTAGTAAAGGGAAGGTGGTAGTATCCACTGTCATTATAATATGATCACCCCTTTTATATTCTATGGTATTGTAACTATGTTGCTGGTTTTGATATTAATCATTTGTCTGCTTGTATTAGCCAAAGTACTGCATCTTAGGACACGTGGTCTATAAAAATAAACCCCTTTTATTTACAACGTGTCTCTGTTGATTATTGTTGTGGACTGATGTGAGAATAATATACGAACAGGTATTTCCGATTCCCACCATTCCTGAGTACACTGAGTCGCTTGTTCTGGGTTGTCTATTCATTGGGATCTCCGAGCTAAATCTTGGATAACGAATGGGACACTTATGCTAGCCGGATACTGGGTTCTGGGTTCTGAGGTGAGTTTCTGGTACACCACAATTCACTGAGGTCCTGGGGTTCTAAGCATAGTTCTGTGTATAAGCAGAATCCCTGCAACAGGACGTTATCGAGGCCAGCGGCTCGGGAATGTTTTACCCTCTCAATAACAGCCTTTACTTCCTTTACTGAGAACCATATAACTAAAAGAGTTTGCCCATACATTTTCTGAGGTCCGTCTGAGCTAGAAGGTCCCCTATATAAGTCTGTCAGATAGGAGGCCCACTGGGCTTCCGGAATCATACAGACAAGTGTGCCCCTATTTTGGCCATTAAACTCCTTGACCTTTTTCTAAAATTTTGGCTGGTCATTTAATTATATGATTTCCTGCATCTCATCCCACTTACTATGGTAAAAAGCTGTCTTCTTTGCCTACACAAGGGATTTATACTGGTGTTTAAGTTTAGCTAACTCATAAGTGGCTGGGTAGATGACGCCTAACACTCTTTGCTCTGTGTCTCACCAATCGTTTCAACTTTTTGCAATCCAAGTCGTACCAGCCCCCTATTTCCTTAGGACGGGATTTTGCCTGCACGCCCTTATTACATATATTGACTGAAATGCAGCCCAAACCTCGTTGCACAATATTATAGTACCACATAATAACATCATCCACATAAATAGGGTGAATATCAATCATCTCCTCTAGCTGAAGGGAGGCTAGTTGCTGAAGATGGATGGGGTCTAAGCATGTTGTGAGCCTACACGGGTAGGACATCTCTAAAGGCAGAACCCTCTCAGGGTATATAAGCTCACACAGGTCAAGGACTGCTATAGTTGCCCAGTGGTCACTATCCTTATATTTTGCCACCTCGAAGTCTTAAAAAGGTAAAAACGCCAAAGGGACGTGAATATATAATCAACAGGGCCCAAAGCCTGACCCTGCCGGAAGGTTGCAGTCATTTTTGAATCGTCCATTTAAATAAATCAAACCATGGCTCGCCAGACTTTGACTCAACACTTTAGCGTCTTTTTTTATGGTACCAGGGGAAAACTGTGCTGGGGGAATGTTATAAGAATCCAATGCTTCTTCCAGATGCTGATCTAACTGTACTGGGAAGAGACGGGCATTAACATCCCCCAGCTATTATCACTGCTTCCGGATATTTTGCCACCAAATGCTGGAAAGGAGATTCAAATAATTCTAAGCAGCATTTCATTTGCCGATGATCTTCTTTGTGGATATAAATATTTATGAGGGCATTTTTACCCACACCCAATTCAATCACTGATAACTGTAAGCCACTCTAGACATTTATGACCTCTAATGGTCTCGTAATCACCTTGGTTGATATTAGTGTCAGTACACCCACGGATGCTCTCCCCTTACCCCTGGACTGGCCTTTACTATTTAAAGCAAACACAACGTGATGATGGACAGAGCGCTGAAACTTTTCAGACACTCACCCCCAGTCACAGATCTGATTTGAATCCATCATCATTCTTTAGCTCACTTCGCCACCACAGTTCAGACCCAGCTATATGCAAATCAGTCTTGTCCCTGTGCCTCATGGGAACAGTCCAGTCCGAACATGCCTGGTCTTCCCTGAACCGGAAACAAGCATCCCGGGACCGGTTTCTGGGTAACACCCTTTATCAGCCAGGCTAGCCTGAATCCAGTGGCAAAGTGAGCAAAGGACCCATGTCTGGGCATACCCTGCCAACTTAGGGCTATCAAAGCAAACAAAAAGAGATGATGGACGGAGCGCTGAAACTTTACAGACACTCACCCCCAGTCACAGATCTGGGTTGAATCCATCATCATTTACTATTTAAAGCCATAAAGCCTTCTACCGACTGGTCCTCTCTTAACCAAGACTCCTGAAGGAATACCAATGGAAGGGTTCCAAACTTTCTTCCAGGCCACCACTGTTCCTGAAACGTTCAAACCCATGGCTATTCCAGCTCAGGATTCTCAGGTTTTGAGAGGACCCCACATTCTAGGGTCAGCTAGGCATAGTAATCCAGTCACCGTCCTCCCGCAGGTGCAACAAGGGGGAGAACCTATTACCCCTGAGCCCTTGCTGATTGCCTAGACTATGAGAATGGTCTGTCATTTACTATGACCACTCTCAGATTGTGGGTAGGTGGCTACTTTGCTGTGTGCCTTCGGGCCTTAGAAGCGGGATATATGGTATAGATCGTTCCCAGTGAGTAGCAGATAAAGTGGAAGGTGAAAGAGAGTGGGGTGCTAATAGTTGGGGGCTCTATTTTATAGGGCATAGGGGCCTGTAGACCTACTAAATCTTCTTCGGCCTTAAGTACTAGGTCCGCAATACAGGGGCCGATGAAAGAAACTTTGGAAACATCTCTACCTGGTTCGCCCAGTTGGAAACCAACAGACGTTAGGTCTAACTAGGTTATCCCTGAAAGGGAAGGAATTTGTTGGAATATGTGAAGAATTCTGGAGCGACTCAAGGGTCGAAGTTTCTTTGCTTTTTTTCTTCGATGAGTGATATCGAGCAATAGTTCTGAACTTGCTAATTGCGGCCTGGAGGAGGGTTCATAAACAGAAGGGGGTTCTTTGGGCGATTTATTCTGAGGCCGAGACTCAACCACCTTACTGCAGACTGCTAATTGAACTTTATAGGGGGATATGGAATGGACTGCCCAGGAAGTAGGGGTAGGATCAAAATTAGTTTTATGGTGAGTTTTTGCATTTTGTTTTACCTTTTTATATTTCTTTTTACATGGGAGTACATCCACGGTGCTACCACTGAGAGGTCTAGAATGTTGAAGTTGGGAACAGGCACCATTACTGGGCTTTCTTTTTATATGCAGGTGTTTCTTTTTGCCTACACAAGGGGCACGGGACCCAAGTAATCCATCCCAAGACCTTACCCCATTGTATGGTGGAACCTTGTGGTGAATTTGGAGGGAATAAAACAATTATGCCTTTTCCTCACAAGCATAGGATATTTAGAGATATAGACAGATCCTTACACATTTAACTGACATTCAGGTTTCCCTGGGATAGCATTTATCGATCCACAAGGCTCTGTAGCCGTTTCTGCAGAAGATAGTTGAGCATTCAAAAAGCCACCCAAATTATTTATTTAAATATATCACATTGGTTATTGAACATACAAGAAGGATTAAACAGGAAACACAGAAGGAGAAACAAACAGATTTACATGTCTGGTGTCCTACACTGTCAGATTGCTGGGGCAAATCTCAATTTAAACCCTCTTGTTTGCAGTCCAAAGCAGTACTGCTCGGCCCTATTATTGATAGGGGGTCAGAGCATAGCTTACTGTACAGATGGGATCATTCATTTCATCACCGGTAATACATACCTTAATGCACAGATTATACACAATGATAGCTCTTGGCCACGTTCATAAGTACGCCGACGCGTTAACCAACCTTCATGGTGGGCCTGTGGTGTGTTTCAAAGAAGGTCTTCCTCAGGGCTGTGAACTTTGTGGACACGTTAAGGCAGCTGGCTCCTGCTATTTTTCCCAAGTGGTATAAGGACTTTCTTTGTGGATGAGTCACTCTGTGTCTTATTTCAGCGTGTGGCCCTTGAAGCAGGTTGTTTTTGTGAACACATACAATTGATTTTTTGAGGAAGGTCCTTAACTACGGATGCTGGGCTTATCTCTGGTAAGTCTGTTTCATCCTTGTTAGCGTGCCAAGCCGGCCGCGTTGAAAAACCAAGGAGGCTACATGACATTGATGCAGCACACGCTCAACCTGCAGAGCTGCACATGGTGAGGAGACTGACAGATAAACCAGGTGAGGATTCATCTTGCGGTAGTCCTAGGTGGAACGGCAGATCTAGAATTAAGGGATTTCCCTGAAAATCCTGTGTCTTCTAGAGGCCAGGGTATGCAGCCGGGGTAGTAAGTATTCCTGGGAAGCCTAGAATGCACGAAAAAAACCTTTGCCTGTGGGTCAAGGATTCGCCCAGCTCTCTGCATATGAGGACCGTGAGCTCAGACTGAGGTGACTACCTTCTGGTTTCCCCTGACTTGGTATATGCTAGCTTCAATGCACTTTATTCGTCTCTACATGCCTGTGCTAATCTGGCAAACATGCAGCACAAACTTTTCCTACGTGAAATTTAAAATGGCCACAGATTATCTTTCATTCGAATCACTTACATCATGGAATTCAGTAGATCAAGAGGAATGAGGCATATTTAAATATCATACTTGTTTAAATTCATCTTACATTTAAATCATAGCTATGAAGATTCATCTACATACAGAAAACAACTGTGTCCAACATGCAGATCAGAGTTTGGGCCTTTGGGTCGAATTTCGTTTTGGGAATATCCTATATTTAGGTTAGCCCAGTTTACTGAGGCCTGTGTGCTCAGGGCAGCAGGCAATCCGTATAGCAAGTATTTTGACTGTCCTTGAAAATATCCAAACCAGATTTGTTTTTGAATTTTTTTTTATTGGCATTTCATTATTTCACAATAAGTAGGCATACATAAATGGTAGTTAATCAAGACTTAACAGTCATATGTTACGGTTCGCTAGCTCTGGGAAGATCCTGGGATCACAAGTAAAAACAAAAGGGAAATACAGTTGGATCGTACATATCTTGCGGCACTATGTGGGTCTCGATAAGTTTCAATGTTTGCCTAACGGCATAGTGTGTCGTGGGAAATAAAGCCGGTTTGTTAAAGGGAAGAATCAACAGGCATGTGTGCCTAACTGGGAATTAAAACTTGAGGGATTTCGTCAGGCGACCTGGTTTGTCTGCTTTATCCTTTAGGGACAAAGGGATCTACTTCGTCGTGTGTTTTCATAGGCAGGGGATGGGATAAGGGGCTCTGCCTTGGACGCGTAAGCCATTGGGAATGCTGTTCAGCTAAAGTGTTGTGTGCTGCCTCAGTGTTCTGTTCTGGGGGGGTATCGTCTCATCACGGCTCTTAGGGCTGTTGTGGCTTGCCATCTCTTGCGCCAAGAGAGGACTCAGGTTGCGCGGCATGGTTGGAGCCCTCAGGTGCGTTCAAGGGTAGCGCCAGTTGCTGTGTGTCAGCTCTATGCTGGCAGAACTGAAGCAGTAGCAAGGACCATTCCTTGGGAATGTGTCTAACCCAGGGTGCTAAAATCCGCTCCGCTCGCGGAGTTTGCAGATTTTTGGCAACTCCGCGTTGAACGCAGAGTTGCCGAAAACTCTGCGATACGTAGTGGAGCAGATTTTTTTATCTTCGCGCTTTCAAAATGCGTTTTTCCCGCACGCGGTAGCGACTTACCGGGATCCCTGCGTTTGCCAACGAGATTTTGGTGGCCGGCCGCACGATCCAGCAAGAGTGTGTGATCACGAACACGTCATTCGGACACGCCATCGGACATCCGGCAGGAGTTCAGAGAAGATCGCGATGCCGAACACACAGAATTTGCAATCTGGAGAAGAATATCCCTCGAGCAGCATAAAACCTTCTCGAAAATGATGATTTGGATGAAAAAAACTCCTCAGATAGATATTTGGCTGTACTTTTTTGTACAAGGAACCCTTTTTCTTTTTTTACTTTTTTTTTTTAAAGTGGAAGGAAGTGCCCCAGAGTCTCCAACTTCCTGTTCCTATCCAGCGGCTCCTCCCAGTACTTTGTCCATGTCCTGTCACTTTTCATTTGGATTTGGAGCTGGAATGATCACTCTTTGTGCCTGCTGCATCATAAATCATTGGATTTGAGGACTTTTGGATTTGAGATTTTACAAGTAAGTTGGATAATTGGTGTTGTTTGATTGGGGCATTGCACCTAAATTTTTTGTACTTTTCATCGTTTTTTAAAAATTTATTGTTGTGGGTGAACTGTAGTTTCAGTAGGGGCCTAGTTGTTTTTCTTTGTATGTAATTTTTCTACTAGTTTTGTTTTATAAAAGGAAACATATTGCAAAGTTCACTACATTTTCTCCAACTTTTGCAATCAATTTGCATTATTTATTGAATTCACTAGCCCAGTAGTCTGGACCAATAAATAGGCCTTTCAGCCAGTAGGTCCAGAGCTACTGATGGGTGCATGAAACAACTGTTTCTGTGGTGTCTGTTGAATTTAAACCTCATCTAGGGCATGGATGGCATTGGATTGAATTGCAAAAAGTTTTTTTTGGGGCGTATTTCACTTTTTTGGTGTGTGTTAAATAAATGCCTTTCTTGGATGTGTGTGTGTGGTGTGGCTGTTGTGTAACTTGCAAACCTTTTTTAGCCCTGTGGATTTTCGTTTTTGCAATTTTGCATTAAAGCTGTTTTGTTTAGCATGCCTCCTTTGTCTGGCCTTATAATAGGCCTGCTTGAGTTAATTGGTTTCCAGACCTCCTGCTTGTTGTGACTATGAGTGACGATGTGGTTGGTGGCCATTTTGTGGTGGTAGTTCAGTAGTGTGCTGTTTTTGCCATATAGGCCTGCATGTCTTTCCTTTGTTCCTCTTGGCTTATGCTTCTTGTTGTTGTGGCCTGGCCATGTGGCTGGCAGCCATTTTGTGAAGCCATGCAGTGTGCTTTTGCCATAGGCCTGCATTGTCTGTCTTCCCTTTCTTGTTGTTGTTGTGGCCTGGCCATGTGGCTGGCGGCCATTTTGTGAAGCCAGGCAGTGTGCTTTCGCCATAGGCCTGCATTGTCGGTCTTCCCTTTCTTGTGGCTGGCGGCCATTGTGTGGAGTCAGCCAGTGTGCTTTTGCCATAGACCTACAAGCTTGTGGCCTAGTCTGCCAATAGGCCTTTCATCCAGTAGGCCCAGAGCAACTCATGGGTGCATGTAACAACCGTTTTCTGTGGTGTCTGTTGAATTTAAACATCATTTAGGGCATGGATGGCATTGGACTGAATCGCAAAATGTGTACCTTTTTGGGGTATTTCACTTTTTTTGATGTGTGTTAAATAAATGCCTTTGATGGGTGTGTGTGCGGTGTGGCTGTACTTGTGTTGTGTAACTTTCCAACATTTTTTAGCCCTGTGGATTTTCGTTTTTGCAATAAAGCGGTGTTGTTTAGCAAGCATGCCTCCTTTATCTGGCCATATTATAGGCCTGCTTGAGTTCATTGTTTTCCAGGCCTCCTGCTTGTTGTGACTGTGAGTGACCATGTGGTTGGTGGCTATTTTGTGGTGGCAGTTTAGTAGTGTGCTGCTTTTGCCATATAGGCCTGCATGCCTTTTCTTTGTTCCTCTTGGCTTATGCTTCTTGTTGTTGTGGCCTGGCCATGTGGCTGTCGGCCATTTTGTGAAACCAGGCAGTGTGCTTTTGCCATAGGACTGTATTGTCTTTCTTCCCTTTCTTCTTGTTGTTGTGGCCGGCGGCAATTTTGTAAAGCCAGGCAGTATGCTTTTACCAGAGTCCTGCACTGTCTGTCTTCCCTTTCTTGTTGCTGAGATGGCCTGGCCATATGGCTGGCGGCCATTTTGTAGAGCCAGCCAGTGTGCTTTGGCCATAGGCCAGTAAGCTTGTGACCTAGTCTGCCAATAGGCCTTTCAGCCAGTAGGCCCAGAGCTACTCATGGGTGCATGAAACAACTGTTTCTGTGGTGTCTGTTGAATTTAAACATCATTTAGGTCATGGATGGCACTGGATTGAATTGCAAAATGTGTTTTTTGGGGGTACTTCACTGTTGGATGTGTGTGTGGTGTGGTTGTACTTGTGTAACTTTCCAATCTTTTTCAGCACTGTGGATTTTCATTTTTGCATTAAAGCTGTGTTGTTTAGCAAGCATGCCTCCTTTGTCTGGCCATATTATAGGCCTGTTTGAGTTCATTGTTTTCCAGGCCTCCTGCTTGTTGTGACTGTGAGTGATCATGTGGCTGGTGGACATTTTGTGGTGTTAATTTAGTTGTGTGCTGCTTTTGCCATATAGGCCTGCATGTTTTTTCTTTGTTCCTCTTGGCTTACTGCTTCCATCACCTTTGCCAGCTGCAGCTCCCTGAATGACGTGATGCGCAAATTAATGCCAAACAGGTTCCACTTCCATTACATTTGTATTTTTGTTCTTCTTCTTTCCTCAGAATACCATGAAAGCCCTTGGTGTCAAAGTCTCACAAATGGCTACACTGTTATGTTTTTTTAAATAACTGAGTTAATAAAATTTCATAATATAACACTAACAAGTGTGACCACCAAACACTAAGTTATGTATTATATTTGTTTGTTTGTACTAGTAGTAATTGAACCACAACAACAAATGCAACATTTCACTGATGTTCTTCTGGCTTTTTTGCTTTTAGGTGCACAAAAGACTGAGGAGGAGGTGTCATCATCACCCGTTGTACTGCCAGACAGAAGTGCTGCTGCGCACGACGACACGTGACGTGTGACCACAGACATCTCTGCAACTTGTGCAACTGCGTCCTGCTGACATCTGAAGAAGATGGCCCCAGAGAAAGGTACCAGATCCTCCAGTACCAAGAACGTTGCCAGTAAGAAGGAGGAACAGAAGAAGGAAGAAGTGGCACTTACCAAGACTGGTGTGACGCCCAGGATGTTTTTCGGGAATCAAAAAAATTAATCCTGCAGCAGCGGTGTCCGGGGAGCAAGCTGGGAGCAGCAGCTATGCATCAGTGGGCCCACCCCACCAACTTAGCCCAAGCCCATGAGTGTCCCAGAGGCAGCCAGTCTAATTGCGAAAACGCCAACGAGCAGTGATGTTGGAATTGACTTATTGTTATCGCAAAGCATACCCTATAAACGCAGGAGGAAACTCAGCAGATAAGTGGGCAACAACAGCCACAACCACCGCCCACAGTAGTAGTTGTTCCTCCTGAAGTAGGGGCAGTTCAGGAAATCGAGCTTCCTGCAGAGGAAAAACAAGAACAAGCCACTCTTTCAGAAGATCCATTGTCTTCCAGATCCCCAGCAATGAAAAGGAGGGTTAGGCCATCAACTTCTTCTTCAAACCCCCCTTCTGATGATCTAGATGCCACTTGGAAGCCACCAGCTCAGTCTGAGAGTGGGACACGCCTCGAGACAAGGCTAGGGAAAAGGAAGGTTCTAGAAAGCCTTAGAGTTATGGAAGTAGATGTAGAAGAGGAGAATGATGACGAGCCAGTCATCATGAACATCACTCCCGCCCCAGTGGAGATGGAGACCGACATTATTACACCATCCCAAATTGCTGTGAGGGATGTGGCACGGATACCACCACCACAGGTAACACCAACATCACTTCCAGCTTCCATATTTGCATTTGCCAATTCATGCCAGGGACCTACATCGAGCACAAGCACCACCTCAGTAGGTAGTGGGACTGCACAGAGTGAAATTCCAGGCAAACACTCCAGTTCATCCGGCATTGCAAGTGGCACCTCCAGCAGTCCAAGAAAGTTCACCTCCCCAGTTTGGGACTTCTTTTCGGTTAGCAGTAAGGCGGAGAACGTTGCTATATGCTCAATTTGTCGACAAAGTGTTAGTCGGGGTAAGCTTGGTACAAACTATGGTACCGAGGCCAAACAACCCATCTGAAAAAATACCACATGATCCAATGGGAGGCGCAACTTAGCGGCCAAAAAACGACACCCATTGCTGTTGGTGGGGATGAAGAAGTAGAAGAAGATACAATCGCGGTGGAAGGTGAACAAGAGAGAGACATTTTCTCTGGTACACAAAGTAGGTCTGTCCCCAGCAGTGCAGTGGTACCACTACTGCCCACATCGTCATCATCCTCAGCGACATATCAGTGGCACCGTAATAAGAGTCAGGCTGAGACACCAAGGCAACAGAGTACCGCAATGAAAAAAAGTGTGGCATTGAGCCTAACATCATCTGGGTTCAAGAAGTCACCTGCATCAGCGGCACCAGGAAGGAAAAAATCCAGCCTACCATTCTCAGCATGCTTAGGTCAGAAGGGTAGTAAGTACGCAACCACCTAACAGTACGTTTTTACAATGCGAAGCTGGCGAAAATGTTATCGCTGGACCTTCTCCCTTTTTCTTTTGAGGAAGGGGTAGGTTTTCTGGAATTTGTGACAGCCATCTGCCCAAAATGGAAGGTTCCCAGCCAGTCCTACTTCGCCAGAGTTGCTGTTCTAGCACTACATCATGACGTGCTGTAATTGCTTGGACAAGCTTTACAGCAGAGTTCTGTTCACAATATCCACCTGACAACAGACATGTGGAACAGTTGCCAAGACACTGATTACATGTGCATCACTGCACACTGGATCTCTTTTATGGGGGTTGGAGAAAAGATATCTGCAGCATGTGTTGTTGACACTGCTGAGATTTTTAATGCCACTGGTAAACATGCAACTGTAGCCATGTTCGCCATGGAGAAATCTCATACTGCTGCAAACATTTTGGAAGAGTTTACAGCAAGGTCTTTAAATGGCTGCACCCGAGAGGGCTTACCATTGGTTTTGTTGCCACGGACAATGGCAGTAATACTGTTAAGGCCATGCGCACTGCTGGCTATTTCTAAGTCCTGTGTTTGGCGCACTGCATTAACATCATTCTTCATGACTTTATGAAAAAAGAAGACCGAGTCAGCAACTTACTGACCACCTGCAGGAGAATATGCACATACTTCAGCCAATTTTTTAAAGCCCGGAAGCAGCTGAGGATCATTCAACATGAGCATAGCGTGCCAGTCAAAGCACTCATCCAGGAGGTGCCAACACGTTGGAACTCAACTTATTACATGCTTGATCGTCTGTTTGATCAGTTCAGACCAATCAATGACTATTTCATGCAAAGACTAGGGGATGCTACTGTGAAAGGCATGACCGTTGAGATGGACCAATGGGGCCTAGTTAAATGCTTGACAGAGATGCTACTTCCTTTCGAGCTCTTCACACGTGAAGTCAGCAAGGAGGACTGTACTATGGGCCAAGCTATCCCATTGTTGCACATGCTTGAGCAACAGCTGAAGGCGGAGTCTGAAACGTATGCAGGTGTGGAGGAAAAAAAAACAAGCATATGAGTTGGTGGAAAGCTCAGCCCTTCACTTAGCTGAAAATACAAAGGTGCATACTAAGATTGTGTCAGACAAACATTGAATTTCTGCCACAATTCTGGATCTATGGTACAAATCAGCCCTGAACACTAAGACATTAATTCCTTTTTCAGAAGTGGATGTTGCCCAGTACAAAACTTGGATAGCTGAGGTAGCCAGTGACTTGGAAAAAGAACGGCTTGTAATTAAAGGCCCGGTACTCCAACCCACAACAAGTACTGCAGGACATTCGGCGTCAAGTTCAACTTCAGAGTCTGAGGGCCGCGCGTTCGGCAAACAACAGTCACCAATACTATCAACAACAGCAAGAACAGGATTATCAGCCCCAGTAAAATCAGCACAGGATTGGTATCTACAGCAAGGGCTTGTTAGGTCCAGTGCTGATGCAAAAGAGGCCCAGCAAAGCAGAGCCCCCCTGAGCATTGAGCGGATGGTCCGGGCCTATCTGGATGACCGAACAGAGGTCTACATTGATCAATACCCAGTGGTTTATTGGCAGGGGAAAAGGCGCCAATGGCCAGCCCTCAGCATGCTGGCGATAAACTATCTGGCTTGCCCTGTCGCAAGTGTCTCTTATGAGCGTGTTTTCAGTGCTGCTGGTGCCATTGTAACAGTGAAAAGGATCAGTCTCTCGCCCAAAAACGTGGAAAGGTTAACCATGATCAAAATTACTCAGCAATTTATACCACCGGATTACAAAATATGTCAATCACAGCAGGAAGATGAGGACAACGAATTAGGTGATGGAAGTAGTGTGTTAGATTACCTACTTCTGGTTGAACCACCAGTTTGAGGATGAGCTATACTTCCCTGACAACTAGGCTTTCAACTTGTTACTTTCTTTCTTCCTTATTTACTATTATTATTTGTGTGTGTGTCTTTCTGGTTCGAATCACAACAAATCTATCACCACCTGTGTGCATTTAGTGCATAGTGGTGGAGTCGAGTAGTCACGAGTGTAGTAGTGGTATGACTGACAGCCACGCATAGATTTAGTTAGTTACTTTAGAAAATGGTATGTTGCTATATATGTGTGCTCTGTAAATGTCTGGCTCAGTCAAAATCTAAGCTAAGTGTAGGTTGATTGGGCGTCGTGGGCCTGCTCTGTCCTTTTGCTCTTGTAGGTTAATGCTGGAAACATACAACAGAGTAGACCTGATTTAGCCATGCCGCCTCTTGAAGTGTTTGCACTCCTCCGCAATTCATGCATTTTTTCATTATCACTTTTGTTTTTCCATCTCCACTTACAGGCTGGCCTTTACTCTGTGCTAAACAGAGAAAAACAACTCACACTCACCTACCAATCCGCATCCGCCAGGCAGGCAGTGGCACCCAAGATTGAGGGACGCAGCGTCCATGAAAGGGAGGACCAAGAGGAATGTCGAGATGCAACTCCCCAATTTGACCAGGATAACATTCAGTAACTTTAGTATCATTCATCATCTTTTAAATATTTTGATTTATTTGTTTTCTCCAATCATTACGACTGTGTGTTTGTTGTTATTATGTTTGCTCTCTGCTTATAATTGATCCCAACAGATATTTTTAAATTTTCTTTGCTAGCTTTAAAAGGAAGTGCGGTACAACAGAACATAAAATGTATGTAATTTGGGTCTCTCTGAGGGCAGACAGACAAGGCAAATAGCATAATAATAATTAATAATATACTGCTGCCCTGTTATGTCTACTAGTCCAGTTAGTAAGTACTACTTATCATCATCAACCATCAAGTCATCATCATGCATGCATTTCCTTTTTCTCCCTTAACAGATATATGATAATCGTCTGCCAAGATTGTGTGTGTTCAGTTGTTGTTGTCCATGTGTAGTGTTTGTCTTTGTCAAACCTTTCCCTCAAATACCCCTTCCCAAACATTCATCAAACCCTAACCCTCTTCCCACGGGTTGTGTGATTTATATTGAGGTGTGACTAAATTAAATTTACACCAATAATTGATCACACACTTGCTGGGAGTCAGGGGTCCCGGTATCGCCGCATGCACAGGCACTCGATAAGGGGGGCACGGGAGAACTACATTTCCTGGCAGCCTCGGCGGACGTCTGATATCAGATGCCCCACGTGACGCCGGACACCCGGGATAAGGCGAGGCAGCAGCAGAAGACGCTGCCGATTATTCATGGAAGTCCGGTTAGGACGCTGGCCGTTTGCTGCACATACCTGGTCTGGTAAGGGTGCCATTGGGCACCGCTAGTTTCATATTCCTTTTGGAGTACTCTGAGGGTTATCAGAGACCTGTTTAGAGCATGACTCGTGTCGGTGCTCATTACCGTATTTCCCTACGTCAGCGAGTTCTCGTCCACTGTTACAGTTTGCCCACAGAGCTCTTGCGAGGGAAATAGGGTAGTTCTGGTGATAGCGACAATTGGGCTACCTTGCACATATAAACTCCTCCTCGTGGAGAGGAACTCTCTTCTTTGTCTTCCCTGTTGGCGAGTCCAGGACATAGGGCTCATGCAGGGAAGAATTTGCTAGCCTACTTAGTACTGGGCTAGAGTTACTTAGAGAGCGACTATGAACTCTCGACTTTGTTCTTATTTCTATAACTGAACTATTTCCTGGATACAGTGGTTTGGTTTGAGTAACTACGCAGGTCACAGTGTGCTTATGATACTTTTGAGTTTGCTTGCACTTCATGTTCAGGTCTTACGTGACTCACACTATTTTGCAACTTCATCTCTTACCTACACAGGGGTGATTCAAGGAAGGTGTTCTTTCTGAGCTAGAAGTCCTCCTTCATACATATCAAGGGTAGGTGTTGCATATAGGAAAGGAAGTCACACATTACAGAAGGAGGGAGGCTCAAGCTGGAGCAGTAGCCTCATGTTATGTGTTGTGTTTTACAGTATATGGTGTGAGGAATTGTGATTTCATGCTCAGCACCCGTCAGCCAGCAGCCTTTTCTTTCTTTACAGGTCAGTGGAAGTATGGGTTCAGTTGAGTCTAGCGGGAGTAGGGATTTATTGGAAATGTCTAGGAGGTAATCTGTTCTCTTGTATCCACAGGTCTCCCTCCCTGCTGTCCCCATCCTTCACTTCCCCCGCTTGACCATCCTTTAGTCTGTGTGTATATCACATCCAGACTTGGGGCTGTCGAGAGGTGGACCTCTAAGAGCATTGGTTCGATCCTGAGGATACGTTCAGGCCTGGGACAGAATAATCAGCCCACAAATAGATTTATCCTCCCGGCGAGCTGATCTTGAGATGGCCACCTTAGAAGATGTCATGACAGTGCTAGCAACAGTGCAGGCTGAGCTTACAGCCGCACGCAACGAAACCGATGCGTTGCAGGCAAGGGTGGATAGGATGCAACGGAATCCTTTTGATTTTGGTAACTCATCACAACTAGTTCTATGGTGGTGGAGATCCCTACACCAATACCTCTCACCTCACCTGAGAAATTCAAAGGAGACATACCCAAAGTACAGGTTTTCATAACGCAAGTCCTTCTCCATTTTAACTGCAAGCCTAAGCTGTTTTCCACTAATCAATCACGTGTAGCATTTCTCATGTCGTATCTGGGAGGAGATGCTGCTTAGTGGGCAGTCCCATTCGTTCGAAGAGACGATCCTATGTTACAAGACTGGGATACTTTCAGGGAGGAGTTTGAGAGAACCTTTGATCGAAGAGCAGATACCTTTTTGGCAGACCGAGAATTACTCAAACTGCAACAAGGGAATAAAGATTTGATCGGATACCTGAACACCTTCCAGGGGTTGGTAGCGGAAATACAGTGGCCCGAAAGCAAGCAATCGGCTATCTTCTATCAGGGCCTTCTGGAGGAACTGAAAGATGTGATTGCACTAGTGGATCCCCTACCTAGTACGTGCTCTGCACTGATAGAATTGACAATGCGTTTGGACCATCGTTTAAGAGAGCGAAAAGGGGACGGTAGAAGGAAAGAGCGGTACACCCTCGTTTCGAACGACCCAAATCTCAGGATCCGGGTGTGACCTCCACAGAACCTATGGAAAGCCTAACGGTACGTGCTTCTCTGACTCCGGAAGAGAGGGACTTTCGGCAGAATAATGGATTATGTCTGTATTGCGGGAAGAAGGGGCATTATCTAAGAGAGTGTCCGGTGAAACCCAAGTCTAGTCATCTGAGATTGGGAGCAGCTGCGGTAAACAATGCTAAACCCTTGACGGAAAACTGAAACGCTCAAGATGTGAAGAAGGGGTCTTCGAGCATTCTGTATATCCCTTCTATCAAGAAAGACCTGTTTGTTTGTAAAGAGCATTTCTTCATCCAGTTGGTCTTGTACATGTTATGTTATGTTAATAGGACTTCTATAGCGCTCTGTTACCCTGAGGTGTCCTGGCGCTGTGCGCTACCCTCCTAAAATGAACCTATGGTTATTTACTAGGATCAGAATTATGTGAATAGCCAAGTTTTTAATTCTTTCCTAAAGTGGAGGAGCTCAGTTATGTTTCTAAGATGAAAAGGCAGGCTGTTCCATGCCTTAGCAGCACAATGGCAAAAGCTCCTGCCACCCCAGTTGGCTTTGTTATAGCTGGGAAGGATCACTTGTTTAGCTTGTGCCGAGCGTAAGATTCTTCCAGGAACATACCACTGTAAGGCACGTGTCAGAATATTAGAACCAACTCCACTGAGTGCCTTAAAAACTATGCACATGGCCTTAAACTGTATACGTTGTTTAACAGATAGCCAATGGAGTATCCTAAGACCCATCCTTACAGAGGCAAACCTAGGTGTCCCAGTGATCAGCATGGCTGCCGCATTCTGCACGATCTGGAGTCTGGCCAGGTGTCTCTTTTGGATGTTAGTATAAAGGCTATTGCAGTAGTCCAGTCGCGACAGAATGAGCGAAATGACTACTGTCTTCAGGCTGTCTTCCGGAAGGAAGAATTTGATTTTCCTGAGGGGTCTGATAATAAAAAAGCAAGAAGAGACAACCCTGCAAATTTGGTCGCTGAAAGAAAGCTTCAGGTCAAAAATCACTCCTAAGTTCTTAGCCCATGCCACAGGGACTGGGGGTAGACCCACTGCAGTTGGCCACCAATCCGGAGTCCAGAGGTTAGCGATGTTCTCAAAAATGATCACCTCTGTTTTGCCTGCATTCAACTTAAGACAATTTGATGCCATCCAGGCTGCAGTCGCCTGCATGCAATTATGGCATCTAGATCCGGTCTCAGCCTTAGACCCCTTCTGGATAGACAACACAATTTGCGTGTCATCCGCATATGACGGTAACTGGAATCTGAATGATCTGATCAGGACAGCCAGTGGTGCCACATACACATTAAAAAATGTAGGGCTGAGCGAGGACCCATGCGGAACACCACAGGGAAGAGAAAATGGCCTAGATCTATCTCTACCAAGATCTACCGTCTGAGTTCTGTATGTCAGAAAAGACTTGAGAAGCTCCCATGCCTTGCCTTCAACCCCGACCGCCGATAAACGGTCCATCAAGACTGCATGACAGACCTTATCAAATGCAGCCGAGAGGTCCAGCATAATGAGTATAGCGGCACCACCCTGGTCCAGGGCCTCTCTGACCTTCTCAGTAGATTTGATCAGTGCCAGCTCAGTGCTGTGTTCAGCACGAAAACCGAACTGTGTAATGTCTAGCAAAGAGTTGGCCTGGAGGAATGAGCTGAGTTGACCATTCATAGCCTTCTCAATCATCTTTCCTGGAAAGGGGAGACGTGAGATGGGCCTATAATTACTAGGATTGAGTGGATCCAGGTTGGGTTTCTTTAGGAGGTGAAGAATGGATGCTATTTACCAAGGACTCTGGAAATGGCCAGTGTTAAAGATAGATGCAAACAGTGGAGTGAGGACTTCCCCAATGATTTCAGGAACCAGTTTCAGTATGACGACTGGAGAGGGATCCAGAGGGGAGCCTGACCGAATATCAAGTAAAAGTTTAGTAACTCCTGATAGATCCAGCGGTATGAAATGATCTAGCGTAGGAGTATGCCTATTGTTATCAAGAGGCCCTGTTGTAACTGCCTCAGTGGCATCTGTGGGCGTACAAATGAAGGTGGAAAAAATGTTTTCAACCTTTTGTAAGAAGAAAGCCGCCAGGGACTCACATAGTTCTAGACTGCTTTCGATTTTAGGGCTTGCAGGAGTAGAAAGCATGGAGATTGTATTAAACAAGACCTTAGATGAAGGTCCAGCCTTCCTCATTTGTTCGCCAAAATATATCTTTTTGGTTTCAGAAAGCAGTTTTTTATATTTGGAGAGACGTGCTTCATAAATCTCTTTATCGGAGATTTTGTACCCTCTCCTCCACTCGCGCTCTAACTTTTTACATTCAAGTTTATTTTTTTTTAGATTTTCTGTATACCACGGGGCAGAAGGCGAAGCCCGTTTGAGCATGCGTTGTTTGCCCGGCGCTAATTTCCAGCAGACCGCGTCTACCCATTCCATATAAGAGTTTGTAGCTTCCTCAACATTAGAGGATAGGACGGATAGAGAGGCTTTTTAAAAGATTTCCCAATTCAGAACTTTTAATATTTTTCCAGGCCCTTATGGTTGCGACGGCCTTAGTAAAGGATTTGTATAGATGACGATTAACTTGCTTAAATTGAAAAAGAATTGCCGCGTGATCAGTCCATGTGAGTGGTACTGTTTTAGTATAAACAAGGTTGGGATTGTTTGAGAAAATCCCATCCAATATGTGTCCTGCAGAGTGAGTGCGATCTGTCACTAATTGATTAAGATCACCTCCACTAAAAATTTGCAGCAGTTTGATGTTATCCGTGTCAGTGAAATCTTCAAGGTGAAAGTTAAAATCTCCCATCACCGTAAAAAAACCTATTGCACAGCCCTTCCTCTAAAGTCGGCCGATGGAGTCTAGAAACACACTCCTGGGACCCGGGGGTCAATAGAGAAGAATAGTGTTAAATGTATCATGGTCAGATGTTTGAATATTAATGGATACTGCCTCACATACCAGATTAGAAGCCTTGACAAAAGAAGGCTTCAAAGATTCGTGATATATTTGCCAGCCCACCGCCTCTCTTGATGGGTCTGTCAAGTGTAAAACATTATAAGCCAGGGGGAGTGGTTTTGACAAGATCAGGTCCAGAGGTTTCATTGGTCCAAGATTCCGTTATGAAGGCTAATTTGATATTATAATCTTCAATGAGCAAAGCACATTCTACACTATGTCTAATTAAGGACCTCGCATTAAGGAGGAGACATTTCAGAGGCTCCTGAGCAGTTAGACTTGTCCTGCCCCCGGAAGAATTGCACCCTATACTAATAGAGTTATCCGCTAAACAAGGCAGAACATAATGACATCTGTGGCAGCACTCCACCTGCGCTTCCTTGATAGATTCAGGGTTTACCCTAGGACAACCGGCCTTGCCTCCTTCCGGGTCCCAACCCAGTAGCTCCTTTTTGGTATAACATCTGATGATTGACATGGAAGAGCCAGGGGGACAGGCCCTGAGCCCGGACCTAGCGCGGACGGGCATAGACCAAGAACCGTGCTGCACACAAGCCATGGTTGATTCCAGGGTCACAGGATGTTTTATGGATACAGAGGAAGCCCGCAGATTGGGGGTTCAGCTTGTCTCGAAAACGGTAAGTTGTATTTGCGGTGGATAGGAAGCAGTTGGAATCAGGACCATATGTCACGCCACGGAAACCTACACCGTTGAATACAATAAGAAACATCAAGAACTTCTGTCCTTTAAGATCATTCAAGCACCATTATACAGAATCATACTAGGATTACACTGGCTATCCACACATAACCCCACCATTGACTGGGAACAGAAAACCCTTGCCATGGAATCGGAATACTGCAAAAAACATTGTATGAGGGCCTTAAATCTGCCAACTCAAGCATTGGCAAATCGCCATCACATCCCAACCGCGGCTGAGAAGGAAACAGAACTGCCCTCCTGTTATCAGCAGTATGAAGACGTTTTTGACGATCAAATGGCTGAAGTGCTTCCCCCCCACAGACTCTATGATTGTAGGATAGATCTTATACCTGGGTCAGTGGTTCCTTGTGGCTGGGTTTATGCATTAACGGAACCGGAAAACAAACACCTACGTCAGTATTTGGATAAGTACTTGGCTTTGGGATTTATACGTCCTTCTAGTTCACCAGCGGCCTCTCCGTTATTTTTTATACCCAAAGCTAACAGAGAGCTTCGGACGTGTATAGACTTTTGCGCCATGAATGCCATCACCATACGTAACCAATACCCTCTCTCATTGATATCTGTATTGTTGGAACAGGTGAAAGGAGCTGCTGTTTTCACGAAATTGGACCTCCGTGGAGCCTACCATTTGGTTAAATGCGTCAAGGAGACAAATGGAAGACGGCCTTGAAAACTCGGTATGGATTATACGAGTATCTAGTAATGCAATTCGGATTATGTAATGCGCCTGGCGCATTTCAATTCTTCCTCAAGGACGTCCTATGAGCATATCTAGATAGGATAGTCATAGTGTATATAGATGACATCCTGATCTATTCAGCAAGGGAAGAAGATCACATAAGACATAGGATTGATTCTACAAGCCCTGAGAGACCACCATCTGTTTTGCAAGATCAGCAAATATGAATTTCATGTTTCTACGGTTGAATTTCTACGAGTTATGCTCACCCCCAATGGACAGGAGATGGCAGAACAGAAAGTGAGAGCAATCCCCGAATGGCCATGTCTTAAGAACGTGAAGGACACTCAATGTTTTATGGGATTTGCGAACTTCTATAGGCGTTTTATATCCCAATTTTCCAACAAAGCTGCACCCCTTACAAGATTGACTAAGAAAAATACATCTTTCCAGTGGACCAACAAGACGCATCTGGCGTTCGACACTCTGAAAGAAGCGTTTATATCTGCTCCTATCTTGACACATGCCAATCCAGCGTTGCCATTTATTGTGGAGGCTGACGCCTCCGATGTAGCGATTGGAGCCGTGATATCCCAGAGGGACGCCACTACAGGACAGATGCATCCGGTGGCATTCATGTATAAAAAACTGAACAGTGCCGAACAAAATTACACCATAGCAGAAAAAGAATTGCTAGTTATAAAAGAAGCTTTCGGGGAATGGAGTAATTGGCTGATGGGAGCTCAACATACTGTCAACCGTGTATACGGATCACCGCAACCTCCAGTTTCTAAAATCTGCCAGACAGCTAACTCCCAGGTTATTACGATGGATGGCCTTTTTTGAGGAGTACAACTTTATCGTCACGTTCCGCCCTGGAGTGATGAACAAAAAGTCGGAGGCCTTATCCAGGCAAGAGTCCACGGTGGTTTTGAGCAAAAAAGGGGCACCCCTGAAAATGAGAATACTTATCCTAAATCAGGGAGAAACTAACAATTGAGTGAAAAACATTTAGGAAGCAAAATATTAAGTGGACCTAAAAATGTCTGCAACAACATATATAACAGATGCAATTACTGTATATAAATATTTTAATTTTGTATTTAACAATATAAATATTTTTTCTAATTTTTGATTATTAAGTGCTAAAAAATTCCATTATCTATATACACAATTTAGATACAATATATCTCATTTCATTCCATTGGTACGATTCTATGTAACCTATTCCTATTCACACTTTCCTCCACATTCATGCACTATAAATTTATTAATGTCTACAAGTACAATTTATATATAACCTGTGCTTAATTATTACACAAAGCAATAATTATCCATTTACTACATATATATCAATGATGACCAAAAATTTACATGTATACATCATTACCTAATATGGGATTTTTTAACAAGTGCTAAGGATAGGTTTTCACCAGTAGACATATGGCATCTGTTTTAATCAGAGTTTACAATCAATGTCATCATGACTGAAGTCGGTAGTGTCCTACGCGCGTTTCGGCTTTGAGCCTTCATCAGGAAGCCATGATTGATGCAAATCCTACAAATATATACATAAATGCATCTGAATTACAAATTGCAGGTCCTACTTTCATATACATTTTTAAAAACTATATAATAAAACCATTATTGTGCCACACAAGAAGAAAAGAATTAAAAGATGAAGATAAAAAAATAGATACCATATGTCCACTGGTGAAAACCTATCCTTAGCACTTGTTAAAAAATCCCATATTAGGTGATGATGTAAATCATGTACATTTTTGGTCATCATTGATATATATGTAGTAAATGGATAAGTATTGCTTTGTGTAATAATTAAGCACAGGTTATATATAAATTGTACTTGCAGACATTTATAAATTTATAGTGCATGAATGTGGAGGAAAGTGTGAATAGGAATAGGTTACATAGAATCGTACCAATGGAGTGAAATGAGATATATTGTATCTAAATTGTGTATATAGATAAAGGAATTTTTTGGCACTTAATAATCAAAAAATGAGAAAAAATATTTATATCGTTAAATAAAAAATAAAAATATTTGCATACAGTAATTGCATCTGTTATATATATTGTTGCAGACATTTTTAGGTCCACTTAATATTTTGTTTCCTAAATGTTTTTCACTCAATTAAGAGTCCACGCTGGTACCATTACAAAGCCTCGAAAGAGCGATCATAGACCCGAAGAATGTTATAGGAGTAGTCCACAGTGACACCGTTCTCAAAGACGTCATGAAAGGACTCCAGACCTTTCGATGGAAGGACTGGTTGAAAGGCCATCCGGAGTGGAAGAATAAACAAGGCATACACGTCAAAGGAACTCAAGTGCTTGTTCCCACTCTCAGATTAAGACAAACAGTTTTTCAGTGGTGCCACGTAAATCCCAGTGCAGGGCACAATGGTAATGAAAAGACATGTGAAAAGATATTGCGTCAGTTTTGGTGGCCGTCCCTCAGAAAAGACGTTCCTGAGTGGGTGAAGAACTGCACCGTGTGTGCCCAAATGCAGACGATCAAAGGCAAACCTATGGGGCTCTTACAACCTTACCCACTCCAGCTATTCCATGGGAAAGGTTTTTGTTGGATTTCATAGTGGGCCTACCTAAAGATAATGAACTTACGGTTATCTTAGTGGTAATTGATTACTTAACGAAATTGGGACATTTCATAGCATGCAAAAAAATCCCTACAGCAGGGTAATTAGCCAAACTGTTACTGATACATGTAGTTAGACTGCATGGACTTCCCCAGGTGATCGTGTCTGACCGTGAGGCCCAGTTCACAGCCGAGTTCTGGAGAGTATGGTGTTCGGCTTTACAGATCTCCTCCACCATGTCCACCAGTTTCCACCCACAAACAGATGGCCAGACAGAAAGGCTAAATCAAACCTTAAAACAATATTTACGTTGCTACATCGACAACAGCACAGAAGCCTGGGTGGAGTGGTTGTGGCTTGCAGAAATAGCGTATAACAATGCTCAACATAATTCAACCAAACACTCTCTTTTCTATAGCACTTACGGACATCAGTCCCATTTCATACCTTTCTTGACACCGGGTAGGACTGAGCGTCTCCCAGAAGTACACGAAAGGAAAGTACATATACGGAAGATCCTACACAGCACACAAAAACAGGAACTATTCAAACGACAGGCAGACAAGCATCGCAGACCAGGGCCTACATATAAAAAAGGGGATCCAGTGTGGCTATCAACACACAACATTAGTTTCAGGAGGTATAATGTGTATAACCCTAGATTTTTAAAGGTCCTGCCAGCTGGGAGCAGACTCAGTGTTTGCCCCTTTTTGGTGGGAGATTTGAAAATGCTCCAGCCAGATGGGAGCAAACACAAGTTTCCGTGGCGGGCAGGGAAAGGACTGTGTCCCAGGGGTGGGCTTCCAGGGACATACAAGCGAGCCAGCGCCGGGGAATGGTGTCCCAAGTGACATAATAGGGTCAGTGACCTTTTGTTTAAAGTCATGGCCCTGGTGGATGGGGTCTCTAAGCACAAACTAAGCAAAAAAGAACACTTTTGTGTATATATATATATATATATATATATATATATATATATATATATATAGATATATATATATATATATATATATATATATATATATTACACGCTGCAAACTTCTTCAAAGAAGGACTCGCACTCAGGGAAAACCAAGATTTATTCACCACGGTAACGCGTTTCGACAGACAAGCTGTCTTGCTCACACAAAGTCGTGTGCATTTCAAAGGAAACTTTATAGGTACAAACATGAAAGAAGGACTACTGAAAAAGAAATCATGATTCAAAGATTCAAAGACAGAGGCTACCCTGCCTGAGTAATCCAAAAAGCCATCAAAAGAGTAGATCAAATTGATCGCACTGAGACATTAAACCCCCAGACACAAACAAGCTCTGACAAAAATGACAACATCCAGGAAACAGGTAGAGTTATTCTTACCTACAATACTAACTCCAACCAAATACACAAAATACTGGCTGACAAATGGGATATTCTGACCAGCGACTCCATCATAGGCAAAACAATGGAGCGTAGACCTAGAATTACCTACAGAAAAGGTCGTAACATCAGAGATATCTTAATACATAGCGACCTTACATCTAGGAAACCCTCAAGTGAACATAATCTAAAAGGTTTTTTCCCTTGCGGGCACTGCAAAGCCTGTCGTAACAGCAGCATGAAGAAAACTGTACAAATTCCAGGTCATAGGTCCCCCAAGAGTATTAAACAATTTCTAACGTGTAGCTCTACATACTGTGTTTATGTCTTGGTATGTCCATGTCAAATGTGGTATTTGGGAAGCACTACATTGATGGCCAAGAAACGTGTGTTGGAACACATGCGAGCCATAAATAAAAAAGACACCCACTATCCCATTGCCAGACACTTTGAATTGTTCCACCTATCCAATAGCTCGTTACTCAGCTATTTTGTGATCGACCAAGTACATACTGGTCCCAGGGGAGGCAACAGAACATTATTGTTACGGAAAAGAGAATCTAGATGGATCATTGAACTGGAAACTAAGTATCCTAAGGGGCACAATCTTGATGAAGAATTGAATACCCACTTACGGGATAATTAGACCTTCTATTATACGTTAGCTGTCTGTGTATATAGCTTCTAGCATTCATGCTTTTGTTGCTTTTATATTGAAGTACCTACTATGATGTAATAGTATGTGCCTATATATTTTAATATGTGATTTTACATATTTTTCTTTCATGTTTGATATTCTTTACACAGGAAGAAAGGAAGGGTTATTCCAGTTGTGGACTGTTTCTTCCGTTCCAGCTACCCTACCCTTTTCTTCCGCATTCCATGGGTCTTTCCCAGATAAGATTTCTATATATATTCCTTTTATCTTATCCTGAATCGTTGTGTTGTGCACTATATCTATTGTTTCTTCCTTGCATTTCTTGAATCTTTAAAAAACTGTTAGAACTGTGTATTACTTATGTTTGTTGAAAATCATGGTTAAGTTGTCAAGATTGAACAGTCCTCTGTAACATATTATCAAGTCAGGCTCATTCTAAATATATTTTATTCAGTGGGTTATCAGCCTAATACATCAGGGGCACTATGCCGCCAGTATATTTATGTAAAAACATAGGGTATCAAGTCTGATTCATCCCCGCTCAAGATACAAGTTTGATCGCCTGACTATATGTGATCTGGGTGTTTATCATAATTTTTTCGAGCACTATTGGCCGTTTAAAGTAATTATATTGATTCGCTCAGACTCACGTTTTGATGCAATATGATCTCAGCCAGAGGACTACAGGTCTACAATAACGAAATATAATTATATATATATTTTATATCCAATGTATGTCTGCATTGTCAATACCAATTGATTTATTGAGTAGAGCACATAAAGTATTATTTGTTTTTTTGACATTCAGACATGGCCGCCACAATTGCAGATCGAGACCATTTGACAAACAGTAGTCCTTCTTTCATGTTTGTACCTATAAAGTTTCCTTTGAAATGCACACGACTTTGTGTGAGCAAGACAGCTTGTCTGTCGAAACGCGTTACCGTGGTGAATAAATCTTGGATTTCCCTGAGTGCGAGTCCTTCTTTGAAGAAGTTTGCAGCGTGTAATATTGTTACCGGGAGACCTGCCCGGTTTGACTCGCCACCTGTCTACGGGCCACAGACTTTGGAAACCTGGTCGTTTGGAAAGTCATATATATATATGTGTATGTATATATTACCTACTGGCAGTCGCCAGTAAGTAGTTATAGTTAGGACCTATTTTCCATAGGAAATCCGCAACATTCTATTTGGAATAACGTTGGCGCCGATTGACGAATCTTCGCGAAATTTTCCAAACTTTTGGCCAGCTCCGGTCCGCTCCTATCCTGAAAATTTCACAGTGATTCGTCATGCGGGGGCGAGAAAAAAGGGGGGTCCCAAAACGCGTTTTCCCCATGCATTTTCCCATAGGACCAGTTGACGCAGCTACAGCCCGAACTGCTGAACGGAATTACACCAAATCTGGCAAAGAGGTAGTCCTCAGTTCAGACTCGTGCCTTTTGCTTAAATGGTGTAAATCCGTTCAGTAGTTCCGGAGAAAATCTAAAGTAAAATCACATATATCTGGGCGGAGCCTAACCACACATCTCATCGTGAGATCTGATTGGCTGTCAGTACTTAATCCAAGAAGTGTTATAAATCATTTGTTGATGGTACCATACTCATTTTAGGAACTGTGGTGTGTTCTAAGGTGATTTTACCATGTGAAAAACCCTTCTGCTGTGATATCATATATCATGTTTGAGAGAAAACTATTTTCTCATGCTTTTCCCACAGAGGTTTTGAAGGTGATCTATCAGCTAAACTGAGAGCATATTTTCTGTAAATTCACATTATCTTTCTCTGTCATGTGAGAATGAAGTCTGACAATCTCAGTAAAACATGTACATTCAACAAGGTCAGAGACTGTCAGTTGATTCCTTTGTGTTCTACTGCAGCTTCCCAGAGTGTTCTAAAGAACAACTAGAGCGCTAACAGTCCTACTTATGACAAAAGTATGGCACACCTGAAGCCATCTTGATTGGAATAAAGTGGTAACACTTAAAACAGTTCATTTACAAAGGAACAAAATGAGGGGTTCATTTTGCCATAGAAATTATGATTAGTGCTGCAGAAAGAAAAATTAGGGCACATTTTGACTTCTCAAATCCTCTTCTATTTCATAAAAAAATTCTGACATGCAGACTTAAACATGCACTTTGAATACCAGCAGCAGACTTCCCTGGTGAGCAGTAGCTTTACTACAGTGATCTAATGAGCAACTAGAGTGCTAACATTCAGAATTTATGGCAAATGTGTGACACATCTGAATGTCTTCTTGATGGAACCAAAGTAAAAAACTGAAAGTATTTCCTACTGAGGAGACTGCAGTAAATGAGGAAAATAGGAAACTTCATAACAAATAAATCTCCCAAGATGGCCACCAGAGACAAAAGAGCCCAAATGTAGCCCAACTATCACCCAGATGTAGCCCAAGTATAGCCCAATGACAGAATGTCCCAGAGTGTTCTAACGAACAACTAGAGCGCTATCAGTCTTACTTATGACAAAAGTATGGCACACCTGAAGCCATCTTGATTGGAATAAAGTGGTAACACTTAAAACATTTAATTTACAAAGGAACAAAATTAGGGGGTACATTTTGCCATAGAAATTATGATTAGTGCTGCAGAAAGAAAAATTAGGGCACATTTTGACTTCTCAAATCCTGTTCTACTTCATTAAAACATTCTGATATGCAGACTGAAGCATGCACTTTTAATACCAGCAGCAGACTTATGTGGTGAGCAGTAGCTTCACTACAGTGATTTAATGAGCAACTAGAGTGCTAACATTCAGAATTTATGGCAAATGTGTGACATATCTGAATACCTTCTTGATGGAATAAAAGTAAAAAATTGAAAGCATTTCCTACTGAGGAGACTGCAGTAAATGAGGAAATTAGGAAACTTCATAACAAATCAATCTCCCAAGATGGCCACCAGAGACAAAAGAGCCCAAATGCAGCACAAATATCACCCAGATGTAGCCCACATGTAGCCCATTGACAGAAGTGTGCAAAACACTTATTTTTTGCGTATTTGCAGTTTTTTATAGTGCAGACTTGTCAGGTATTGGAGTGCTTTACATGGGCATTGGTTACATCACACAAGATCAAATTCATTTTGGTTGTAGACATTGGGAGATTAAGTGATTTGACCAGAATCACAGAATGTTGAGCTGAAGCAGAAACTCCAACCTGGTTCCCCAGTTGCAAAGTCTGCCGCTCTGGAAGTAACACCACATCCTCTCCCCTAGGTGCAACATTTAATCAAGTGGTCAACTGGATAAAAAAACATAAAGATTACAAATAATTTAAAAGTGCTTTGTCGCTATTTGAAAACTCAGAAAATATGTCCTAATTTTAGTTTTTTAGAGCACTAACCATAATTTTGATGCAAATAAGACCCTCTCATATATGTCATTTCTAAAGGAAATGCTCTAGGTATTACAGTTTTGATTACATCAAGATGACGTCAGGCGTTCCACACTTTTGTAATAAATATAGAATGTTAGCAATCTAGTTGTTCATTGGGATACTGTTGAGAGGCAGAGGCCAGGGGCACGGACTCTGAAAATTGAAGGCAGGTAGGAGAGTGCAGAGGCAACAATTTGACCACACTGGGCAGGCAGGAAGGGCAGTGGCAGCACAACAGACTATGGAGGGCAGTGGAAAGGGGGGAAGGGGCAATACACCAACAATACAGGACTGGCAAGAGAGGCTGTTGCAATATAATAGACCATTGTGGGCAGAAATAAGAGGCAGTGGTAGTACAACCATACATGCCAACAGACCCATTTCAGCCAGGAAACGTCCAATGTTTTTAAGCTCAAATGGGCTTTATTTGATCTGTCTCCTGTCTACAATCTCCTCTTTTTCAATGTAACTCAAAGGGGAAAATCACTACCCCAGTTTTTTTTTCAAAATCTTCCTCTTACCAAGTTCAAAATGTTTGCAAGTATGGTACATTGGATCATGGTAGGCAGGAGGAATTGGAGTAGGGACATGGACTCGGATAAAAGAGGACAGGGGGGACATGGAGAGGTACACCAAACTGACCCTACAGGGCAGGCATCAGGGTTTGCAGCAGCACAATACACCACACAGGGCATGCGGGACGGGAGTGCAGCACAACAATCCATAGAAAGCAATAGGGAGGAGACAGGACCATGCACATGGACAACAGAGAACAGAGGGGAAAGAGGCAATGGTAGCTAGCTGACCAAAATGGACAGACAGGAGGGAAAGCTGCAGCATAACAGACCATAAAGGGCATGAGGGACGGATCAGGGGCATTACAATGGAACAGACAAGCCAGGAGGGAGGGAATAGGGTTCTGCACATGGAAACAGAGGGCTGGGGGCAAGGGGGCTGGGCAGGTGCAGCAAGATGACCATGGAGGTCAGGCAGGATGGGCACTAGAAACAAGACACACCATGGAGAGCAACAGTGAGACTATGATGGCATACACACAGACCATGGAGGGAAGGTGGGAGGGGGTCAGGGGCAGCTAGCTGACCACACAGGGAAGGTGGGAGGGGCCATGGCAGCACAGAAGACCATGCATGGGAAGCGGGAGGGTTAGTGGCAGCACAATGGCTATGATGGGCAAGAAGGAGGGCGCAGGGGCATGCACAAAGGACCATGGAGGATAGAAGGGAGGGTCAGGACCTGGGCACAGACAAGAGAGTTCAGGGGAAGGGGCCTCACAACAGACCGTGCGGGGCAGGCAGGATGAGCAGTTGCAGCACAACAGACCAGGGAGGGCAGAAGGGTGTGGCAGTAAAATGGACCATGGAGGACAGGAGGAAGGGGATAGGGGCATGGCATGTGGACAGGCAGGGTGGAGGTGGCAGGGACAGGTTACAGTCATCTGACAATGCTAGCAGGTGGGAGGGGAGTGGCAGCTCAACAGAACACTAAGTAGATAGGAGTGGCTGGTCCATGGAACATGGTGGGCAAAAAGGATGGAGCAGGGGCATGCACAAAGACATCGGAGAGCAGGGGGAAGGAGAATAGGAGCAGCAAGCTAAGCACAGAGGCTAAGCAGGAGGTCAATGATGGGCCATATAATTGGGCAGTGGAGGGCAGGAGGAGTGGACTTGTACATCATGCTAAATGGAGGGCAGTGGCAGCACATCAGACCATGCATGGCAGGAGGGAGGAGGCTAGTCCATGGATTCAGACAACAGAGGATAGGGAGGAGGTGGATGGGGCAGCAAGCTAACTGTTCAGAGAAGGTGGGTATTAGGAACTTTATTGTTTTTAAAATGTGTGTCTGTGCGAACTACTTAAAATATGAACAAGTATGCAGCATAATCTCACTTGTATTCAGGAAGAAGAGGACGTTTGTGACTGTGACTCCTGGCTCACTTGGCAGAAATGACACTTCACCCCCCATCGGAAAATGTAATTCCCGTGAAAAGGGTAGGTGAACGCAGTGTTATATAGAACATAGTCCTGAGAGCATGATTGAAAATGAAAACTAGACATAGTATATGGTATAAACTTTGCACCAAAAAGTGTGATACAAGATGAACCGGGGCGTGAAATATAATATGCAATACATTTTGCGCAATGACAGATTCATTGGAGAGCGCGAGATAGCACAGGCACTAGCACATACTATGCGATATGCGCCTTGGAGTGTAATATGCACAGGGCAGTGTTGTGTAACCTAACTAGTCTCTAAAGTTGTAATATAAAATATGTGCTGGGGAGTGTAACGTGGCATATGCACTGTGACAAAGATATGGATCCCAGATTGTAATATGTATGGCATAGCGCTGTGCGTTATAACATAGGCATCGAGGAAGGCACGTTAGATGGGGCAATATAACTCGTGCAAAGGCAAGTGTGGCATGACATATTCACGGGGTGGTGTTGCAGTGCACATGGGCTAGAGAGTGTCATAGCATACGCACTAGCTGGTGGAATACAACACAGAGGTGTGTGGCACTCGGCGGGCACTGGTGGGTGTAACACAGCATTGGGCTCAGCCAGGAGCACACTGTGACTCTCAAGTGAGGTTTGTCTCCTTTCCAGAGAGTAAAATAAAACGTATTACACATCTGGCGGTGGATGTGTGTTTCATTAACCGTGAGGGGGTTTCTTGCATAGTTTGGTCGAATTTTTGTCGAATCCCCTTTGAATGGCTTGGTGTGCGTGTGTATTAAATGTGCCCGTCAATAGCTACCCATGTTTGTATAAATAAATGACAAGGGTGTCTGCTTGGAGAGTACCCTCCGGCGGGGGCGCCGGGATTAGGCACGGTAGGGCGTCAGACACGTCAGAGCTTCACTAGCGATGTAAATACATTCCACGTGGATTCATTGTATGCATAGTCGCCTTTTAATGAATATCACACAAATCGTCATGGTGATAGGTACATATGGTTTGTCCAGCATGTCCTAGGTGTTTCTATAAATATATATATTTTTAAAAAAAATAAAAAACAAAGGCCGGCCCCGGGGGATGGGGTCCCTGGGGCCATAAGTGGCCTGAGGAGGGGGGCAACGCAGCCCCCCTCCTGAAGAATAAAAACAAAAAAAAAGGCCATGACCCGGGGGTTGGGTTCCCCGGGGCCACGCGGCCCCCTTCCAAATTTACTTTTTTCAACAAAAAAAATTAGGGTGCAGGCCCTGGGGGATGGGGTCCCCAGGGCCAATAAATTAGAAAAAGAAGGGGGGCAACACAGCCCTCCTTCTTAAAAAAATAAAATAAATAAAAGACCGGCATCGCGCCGGAGGCCACACCCCCTCCTTGCAGCACTCTGCAAACGCGCCCCCCTGGCCAGTAAGTTGGGAAATTAATTCCCCTTCAATACTGAAGGTCCCTGAGGGCCAACTAGCCCAACAGGTATCTCCAGTATGCACCAGAGAGCTGCGTTGCAGACAGGTGTTCTGAGGCCACGCCCCTTTTTACACCTCTATGCAACGCAGCTCTGTGGCGCTTACTGGAGGTACCTAGTGGGCTAGTTTGACCCTAGGGACCCTTAGGATTCAAGGGGACTTAATCTCTCAACTTAGAACGGCCACAGGGCGCGTTTACACAGTGGTGAAGGGAGGGAATGGGGCCTGAGGTGACGTGTGCAAACACGCCCTGTGGCGCGTTTTAAGTTGGGGAAATAATTCCCTTTCAATCCTGAGGGACCCTGAGGGCAAACTAGCCCACCAGGTGCTTCCAGTAAGCGCCACTGCTCTGCGTTGCAGAGAGGTGCTGCAGGCCGTGCCCCTTTTTACACCTCTCTGCAATGGCGCTTTCTGGACGTACCTAGTGGGCTATTTTGCCCCTAGGGACCCTCAGGATTCAAGGGGACTTAATCTCCCAACTTAAATTGGCCAGAGAGCGTGTTTACACAGTGGGGAAGGGAGGGGACGGGGCCTGAGGTGACGTGTGCAAACACACCCTATGGCGCGTTTTAAGTTGGGGAAATAATTCCCATTCAATCCTGAGGGCCCCTGGGGGCTAACTAGCCCACCAGGTGCTTCCAGTAAGTGCCACTGAGCTGCATTGCAGAGAGGTGGTCCAGGCCGTGCCACTTTTTACACCTCTCTGCAATGCAGCTCTGTGGCGCTTACTGGAGGTGGCTAGTTGGACCCTAGGGACCCTCTGGATTCAAGGGGACTTAATCTCCCAACTTAAAACGGCCACAGGGCGTATTTACACAGTGGGGAAGGTAGGGGCGGGGCCTGAGGTGACATGTGCAAACACGCCCTGTGGCGCGTTTTAAGAGGTAGTTTTAATCCTGAGGAAATTCGATTTTCGATCGTGATCGAATCGACCCGCCATTTTGTGCTCCGCCTCCATTTTATGTTGCCAGCACGGCGAAGTCTATTTTGCTTTTTCTGCAGCTTCGTGTCAAAATAACCCTTCTGCCTCTATTTGCAAAGCTGGTGTTAGGACTGGCCGAGGATACTAATCCCTGTCTGGTCTTTCTAATCCCCGTCTCAACTATCTGTTGGTTCACACTATTCTTTTCGGACTTTATCTTATCGTCTGGCCTTCACTGTCCTCTGCTAGCATTCTCTCGTTTCACAACTCTCCTCCAACACACACAAACGTATCTCGCCACCTGCAAGTTAGTTGCGGATCTGTTAATGAATTAGTTTGAGGGAGGGGTGAAAAACACAGTTGGAGGAGAGGTTTCTTCGAGTCATCTGACACTTTGTTTTCAAACCTTTCCTATTAGTTCTGTCCTGTTTTTCAACTTTTCTTATTGGCTCTTTCTTATATGTTCTGGGTGTGTATTTGGTTAATGTATATTTCACCTATGTGGTATACAAGATTGTGCGCCACGGAGTGAAGTGGCAGTCGCCTGAGAACCTACCTTGTGTACTTCTGGGATAACTGTACTAGCTGCAGCTAATAAATCCAATCTTCTAACGCCTAACAGAGTGTCCCGTGTCTCTGTGTAGCTGAGCAGGAGAACCCCGGAGATTAAGGCGTATCCTGCGCCGCCAGGCCCAAAAAGGTTGTGGTTCTTCAACTGGCGCCCAACGTGGGGCGGCTTCAGTGATACCGGTTCTGCCTGAAGGTCGTGAGGAACCCCGCAAGAAAATCCCGGAGGATTCGCGAGCCACGTCAAGCGACCCCTGTATGTCGAAAGTGGTCCGAAGGTCTTTTGCAGCGTGGTTACTCCTTCCTGACGACTGCTGCCCTGACTGCCGCCCTGCCTTGGCCCTTCCTTTGGTGATGTATGGTAAGGGGAGACGATAGACGGGCCTCTGTTGGCGTGAGAAGACGTCCTTAGTAAAGTATTTGGTGGGTCGCTCCCACAATTTTGTTTCTTAGTTGTTTTTGATCCTTTGGTTCTTAGATTCGACTATTGCAATAGCCGAAGCCGAGGGGTAAGTGCATTTGTGCTGCGTAAACTGAGTTTTACCCCCTTGAAGTTTGTGAACAGTCAGGTGAAATCACGAGATGCCTGGTCTGACTAAGTTTGGAAAACTTTGTTGCTTTGGTTGTACTAGGGATTCCCGGCTTGAGGACTCTTGTCCGATTCCTTCGGTTGGAACTCCCACATATGAGCTCTATTCAAAACATGGTATTGGCCCCATTGCCTTTAACGAGCCATGGACCCGATACACGAAGAAAGATGGTGTTCTAAAATGGCCAGAAAATTATTGCTTTGAGCCTGATGTGTTAGACAATTTAGAAGCAGTCTTATTCAAAAGAAAAGCCCGGCCGGCAATGTTTGACTCTTTCCGCCTTTGGCGTAAGGAAGCCAAACAGAAAGAAATTAAGCAAGCAAAACGAGATAGGAAAGCACAGGGTATGACAATTATACAGGCTGCCCAACGATTTAAGGACGATGAAATTGATAATGCGACTGAAATCTCAGAGAGACAGCATCGTATGGCGATAGATAAATGCTATCCGGTGTTGCCTGTTTCCCCTTCCGAAAACAAAAGAGATTTACAAGAAGATCCCTTAATGTCTCATTTATTGAGATTGCCTCCGCCTTATGCACAAGGTGCCAATACACCCCAGTTGTTACAGCCTGTTCAGCCGCTAGCGGTACCTCCGCCTGTTCCGGCTCTTCCGCATTTGCCTCCTCCAGTATTACCGCCTCTGCCAGTTTTACCATTAACTTCGACTTCTTTGCCCTCATCTCCTGATCTTCGATCTCCTTTGCCTTCTGCACCTCCTGCAATTATCGGTTCTCCTTCCGTTAGCTCGCCTAATACTTTGTCTCCTATTCTCATGTCCAATTCTCCGTCTATGCGTAAGCGACTCACGGACACTGTCACTGGTATTCTATCTCCTTTCTTTGAAGCTTTAAATGTGTCTCCGGCTTTTGCTCGAAGACAATCTCGTAGTCAGTTCCCAGATTCTGAAGAATGAGAGAGATTGGAATCTCTCGCACATAGATGGATCAAAAAGGGTCCCCAATACAGTGTACTCGATATCATGCCTACCTTCTCACAATGGAATGCACCCACGCAAAGATATGTTTTCGATGTAATGTGTGATACTCTCATTAAAGAATGGGAGGATGCGAATTTAAATTCGGTTCCACAGGGCCTGCTAGATGTTCAGGCTGACTTTGATAAAGGACTTATTGTGGGTTCCAAAGTTGAAAATGCTGTAAGGACACTTATTTCCTTTAGAAATTTATTATCCTCTCAGACTTTCCTTGATTCTGATCCGTCGGTTAAACTGACACTGAAAAATTATCCCATGAGAGAGGTTTCTCCAGTATGGAAGGAAGAGGTTGCAGCAGTAGGTGCTAATCCAGCTATTCACGCTCATTTTCAGCGTATATGGGTACATGTCCCCTGGAAGAGATCTGAAGTTTTGGCCCTTAAACAGACTCTACCGGATCCTCGTAAAAACCCTGCGGGTTATTATAAAGAATTATCACAGACAGTTGACGCTTGCATCATGAATTTAGCTGATATCGACATGTTGATGGGAAATGTAGTCCCACAGACAATATGGGCTAAGGTTCGTAAGGAGAATCACGCACAGGAATTAGGTGCTAATTGGGATGTTATAACTGCTACAGATAGAGACCAAGTGGGTGGTGCAAAGCCTGATGCTTTGATTTCAGAACTCCCTGGTAGGATTATTACATTAATGAAAACGATGATGCCTGCATTGAGAGTTAATTGGGATAAATTAGCGGCATGCAAACAAAAGAAAGATGAAAGTGTCTCTGATTTCTTTACTCGTTTCGAGGAGACATTTATTGATCACAGTGGTCAAGATATGGCTACAGAGGGTGGACAGCGATTATTTGTGGACAAATTCGTATTTAATTTGCTTCCCGAGCTGTCACACAAATTGAAAGATTCAGAAAGTTCATGGGCTGTTTCTTCCTCTGCCCAGATATTGGCTACTGCACAATATTATGAAAACAGAGATAAAGAAGAAAAAGAAAAGCAAGAGAAAAAGACGAAAGAATTAAAAACGAAGGTTCTCTTGCAACAAGCTTATCCTCCTCGTTATACTCAGCCTCAGTTTCAACAGCCTCCGCAGTTTCAGAGGTTGTATCAAAAACCTGAGCCATATATTCCACGACCTTTGTTAGGACCTAATCAATGTGCCTATTGTAGAGAAGAAGGTCATTTTAAGAATAGTTGTCCAATTTTATTACAGCGCAATGTAGCATTATCTGCTCCACGAGGTCGTGCTGGCCTCCAGTCAGCAAACAAAGGTAGAGGTCGAGGTGTATTGACTCAAGAACAGCGTGCCCTTCCTTCTCCCAATTCCATGAATTACTTTGATCAGCAAAATGTTAGGTCTACACAGTACTACAATGAAGACCATTATATTGAATGCGGCAATGAAAGTCTTCATGCTAACTAGGACAGCCATGGACAAAGTAAGGGAGTTGTGTCGGTTCCAGTAGATCAGAATGGACCTTATGTTAACGTCACTACAAGGGGTGTTTTAGAGCCATTTCTTCTAGATACTGGGGCGATGAGAAGGTCTATCATTCATTCTAAACTCCCTGGGGCACCTTTGTCTGGCTTAACGAATGTATCTGTGGGATTTTCTGGCGCCCCTGTTCGTAATCCAGTTTCTTGCCCTCTGCCTATCTCAATTGGCCCTTATGATTTGGAAGCTCCACTTCTTTTAACGAATGGTTGCGGTGAGAATCTGTTGGGTTTGGACCTATTGAAAAGAATGCATGCTACGATATATTGTTCTCCTTCTGATGTACATTTTACTTTAGGACACAAACTGATTTCTCCAATGTATTTGTCCAAAGATCAGTTTCCACCTGAATTGCTTTCCCTTCCGGCAACGCTTTGGGCCACGGGTCCGAACGATGTAGGCTGTCTTGAAATTCCACCTTATGTTGTCACTCTCAAGCCTAATGTTGAATTGCCGCGTATCCCGCAGTATAGAATTTCCATTGAAGGGGAAAAAGCGCTTTTGGAAATCATTCATGATTTGATTCAGAAGGGTGTGGTTGAAGAAACGAGAGGAAACACATGCAATAGTCCTATTCTTCCTGTTCTTAAACGCACTGATCCTTCTCAGCCTCCTGTAGATCGTTTCGTAATTGATCTTCGGGAGGTAAACAAAATTGTTGTACCACAATTTCCTGTCGTTCCAGATATCACTGCTCTGTTGACAATGATACCTTCTACAGCGACTTCTGTTATGGATCTAAAGAATGCTTTCTTTAGTGTTCCCATTGCAGAAGAGAGTAGGGACATTTTTGGCTTCTCTCTTGGAGGCCGAAGCTTCCGGTTTAAGCGCGCACCTCAAGGCTATTGTGAAAGTCCCTCCATTTACAGCCAAGCTTTAAAATGTCATCTTGATACTTTTCATTTGCCGTCTGGTGCTGCTCTTATACAATACATGGATGACTTGTTGATCGCTGCTGATTCAGAAGATATTTGCAAAAATGTCACCGTTGCATTGTTACGCCATTTGTTTAATCTGAATCATAAGGTTTCACCTTCCAAACTACAATATGTCCGTCGAGAGGTTACCTATTTGGGTCATCTCCTATCAAAGGAGGGACGACGATTAACACCAGAACTAATTCAGGCGATTACGTGAATGTCTGTGCCATCCACACAAAGGGACGTACATGCCTTTCTGGGTATTACTTCTTACTGTAGGCAGTGGATCCCTAACTTCTCTCTGTTGGCCAAGCCTTTGTTGGCACTCACTTTGAAAGATACGCCTCAGCCCCTTCCATGGACTGACGAGTGTCAAAGGAGTTTTACTGACTTACGTACTGCTCTGTGTTCTGCTCCTGTACTAGTTACTCCCGATTACAGTAAGCCTTTTACGCTCTATGTTCATGAGAGAGAGGGTTGTGCGTTGTCAGTTTTAACACAGCAATTTGGAGACAAACAGCGGCCATGTGCCTATTTTTCGGCTACGCTAGATCCCGTAGCTAAAGCATTGCCTAGTTGTCTCAAAGCGACAGCAGCAATTTCTATTCGACAGTCTGCTGGAGTGGCGCTAGATAATACTCTCATTGTCATGGTACCACATGCAGTGGATACTTTACTAAACAGAACGAAAACGCAGCATCTTACGAGTGCTCGTCTAACTGGATACGAGCTGACGCTTTTGGCTAATCACGTACACATCAAACGATGTAATACCCTAAATCCAGCTACTCTGTTGCCCCTTCCAGATGAGAAAGGTGTTGAGGAGCAACATGATTGTTTCTTCCATACTGAGGAAGAGACAAAAGGAAGAATTGACTTGAAAGATACGCCGCTAGAGAATCCGGATGGAACTCTATGGATAGATGGTTCTTGTTTTAAAATGCCTAATGGAGATACAGTTTCAGCCTATGCTGTAACTACTTTACATACAGTTGTGGAAACAGCACGTATCAGACACAACTCAGCTCAAGCAGCAGAACTGATAGCATTAACGAGAGCATGTGTGTTGTCAAAAGGAAAAAGAGTAAACGTATACACCGACAGTCAATACGCCTTTGGTGTAGCGTTCAATTTTGGGCGTCTTTGGAAAGAAAGGGGATTCCTTACTTCACATGGCACTAAAATACAACATGGTCAGTTGGTGACTGATCTTCTTGAGTCACTTGCCTTGCCCACCCAAATAGCAATTGTGAAATGTAGTGCGCACAAAAAGATTACAGATGATGTTGGCCGAGGAAATGCATTTGCAGATGAAGTAGCGAATAAGACAGCGAGAGACGCTACAAGTCGAATGTATGTGGCGGGTCCTGCGAATTGGGTCAGAGAAAGAGGAATGTATGAGAATACAGTAGAAAGTGTAAAATTGATTCAGAAAGAGGCTACAGAGAAGGAATTGAGTAGGTGGAAAGAAAGTACAGGAATGTTAGATGAGATGGGTTGTTGGGTGGAATTATCTGAACACCAACGTTGGCTGTTACCAGATGCCTATGTACTCCCAGTGGTTACTATGGCACATGGTCCAGCCCACTTAAGTGCAAAAGGTATATGCAAGCTTTTGGCTCCAGTGTGGCAAAACGATGGAATCCCAAAATGCGCAGACAATGTAGTGAAACATTGTATTGTTTGTTTAATGTACAATCCGGGAAAGGGAACCCCAACTCCAGCGGGTCACTTTGCTCCTCCGACGTATCCATTTGAGGTGTTGCAGATAGATTACATTCACATGGACAATTTTTTTTTTAATAAAATGTTTTATTATTCGCAACCGCCTTCATACCGTCATCCTTACCACAACAGGTGCATACAATACATAGTAATATATAGCTCTCTTGAGTTCACATACAATATTATCAGGCAACATATCCATAAGAGTGTACGGTATTATCCAAGTTCCTATTGCCCGTCTCTCATTGGCTGTTAACAGCCTCCCCACTCTGGTAACTATTACCCTCAACTTCCCCCCCCAACAAAATTACTACCCCCTCCCCCCCTATCCCTCCCCCAGTGTGCTCCCCCATCAGTTCCAGTTTCAATGTGTCGTAACTTCTAGGTACATGCCCACTTTGCGCCGTCACTATTACCCGGCCTCTATCCCCAGGGCCCCGCGCTCTCCCCTTTCTCCACCTTTTCCGTTCCCGCCATTCCCTCCACCCTCTATTCACATGGAACGATGCAACAATCTCAAATATGTTCTGGTGGTAGTATGCGCCTTCTCTAGGTGGATAGAAGCATACCCTCTAAAAGACAATACAGCCTTATCCACAGCCAAAATTTTACTGAAAGAATTTTTCCCCAGGTTTGGTTTGCCGCGCATTGTCTGGAGTGACAATGGGAGCGAATTTGTTGGCCAAGTCATGCAAAAAGTTTGTGTGAGTCTTGGTATCAAGCAAAAGTTCCATGCGGCAAACCATCCACAGTCAGCAGATTTAGTGGAATGTTATAACGGAACTTTGAAGCTTAAACTGGCAAAAGTCCAAGCTAGTACAGGACTTAATTGACCCGATGCTTTGCCACTGGCTCTCCAGTCCACCAGAACTGCTGTGCACTCTCGTTTGGGACTTAGCCCTTACGAAGTGGTCTTTGGGCGTCCAGCTAATGTATGGGGAGTCCCTCGCCCTAGGAAATACTCAGACTTGCCATATCCAATGTTGATTGACTACTTGCATGAACTTACAACTAAATTGCGTGTTCTCCATCAACAGGTTCAGAGTGCTTTACCGGAGGCTTCCACAGATCCAGGTCATCCCATCCAACCAGGTGACTGGGTCTGTACAAAGAATTTCCAAAGGACGAGAAATTTGGAGCCCAGGTGGAGGGAGCCTCGTTTGGTACTTTTAACAACGAGAACAGCAGTCAAAGTCGAAGGAAAGAAAAACTGGATTCACGGTGTGCATTGTAAGAAAGTGCCTTTGCCTCTACCCTTCGATCAATGGGTGCGTAGGGGCATTGGTGACTCTGAGAGTGAGAAGGTTCCACGATTCGTCCCTTTTAGCGATGCACGCCTGAATGGAACATTGTCTGAGAAAGAGGACGACGACATTCTGCAGGAAGCAATACCACCACATCGTCGCTTGGATACAACAAATCCACGAACATTGTTCCGAGACCAAACCGTACCTGATAAAGAACATTATAATCTGAGACCTAGACCAAAGAACACTTAAGATTTTTGTCTCTCCTGTGTAGTATTCTATCCCGGTTGCAGGGTCACGGTAGGAGTCTTGATTGTGACCTGAGTAGTGGCAATAGGCCTGCAGGACTTGCAGTGTCATAGGACGGCAGATAATCATAATTAAGTGATCGAGGAAGATTGCCGTGAGCATCCATTAGAAAGATGGAAACTACACTAGGCAAAAGAGAGAGAAAGGATGAAATGAAGAAAGAATCCTGTAAATTAATGTACAGTCGTTTCAGTATAACCTTATGTATTATTATATTATTGTGTATTCTTCTGGCGTTTATAAGTTGGATTATTTATGCTCTGCAGCAAAAAGTTGTCTCTCCCTTTTCCTCTTCGTCTTCTTCTACTGTCTCTCCACATCTATTTCATACCCTTCCCCAACATGAACTCATTAGAAGAACTGAATATTATAACAATTCCTTTATCCAGTTATTACATCAACACCAGTTAGTGGTCAATACAACTGACTGTTGGGTGTGTGGACTTATGCCACATACCACTGAAAAAGGAATGCCATATTTAGTTCTCCCGTTTTCTTATGAGTGTTCTGCTTGGGCTTATTCGTCATTTTCTCCAATGCCTACCAAAGCAAATTCAAACGATCCGTTAGTTCATAAATTGGTGGTCCAGATTTTAGTCATAGCTCATTGATAAAGGGAATGGTAGCTATGGCTAAAATCATGGAAAATAGTAAGATTTCCATTGACGAAAGGAAAGCGTATACAAACTGGAACGTCACCCATTATGTCACTAGCCTTAGTGATAAGGTTAAACAAAGAAAATCTCCACCAATTTGGACTATTCCTCATCAGGGAAATTTCTGTCTGCAAATAAATGATCGGTCTTCTGACACCATAGAAAGAAATAACTGCTCCCACACATACGTTTACTCCTCTCAGAACTCGCCTCCCCTAGTGCCATCTCAAGGCACGTATTTTATCTGCCACAATAGGGCTTACACGTGGTTGCCAACTGTTTTTTCTGGTACCTGCTATATAGCTTTACTTCTTTCCCCTACATACACCGCTTCTGCAAACTATCATCGAAACGGATATGGCAGAGGGATTATTGATTCAAAAGACACAGCAGGACAAGAGGGAAGAGATTTCCTCAAAGGATTTCTTCCTTTTTGGGGTCCAATGGCCAACAGCAGAAATATAAGGCAACTGGTTCGTGTCGTAGAAACCACAATAGACATCACTGTAGGAGCCTTAAGTAATATCACGGCAGAACTACAGGCTGATCATCTTATGACCTTACAAAACCGAGTTGCCTTAGATTTTGTTCTTGCGGATCGTGGTGGAGTGTGCAAATTGATCGGGTCAAGTTGCTGTATTTTCATACCTAATGACGCTCCGACAGTATTCCAAGCTATCTCTAAGTTGCATATAATCTCTGAGTCGATTCATCAGGACGAAGGAGCTAGGTCATTTTCGGAGTGGTTTTGGGGACTACTGTCCAAATGGGGTTGGAAAGCATTGACATTCCTTGGAATAGTTTTGACCATTATTTTCTCTTGTTGCCTTTGTATGCACTGTGGTCCCGCCATCTGTGACCTTTGTGCTACTATGTGCATCCCTAAACCCAAATCACAAAGAGCAGAGAACATAAGAATGATGTTACAGCAACAGCTCGATGACCTCATGGCCATCGACATTGACTCAGATTAACATGAGTCTATCTTGCCTGAGTTCTGGCAAAAGGAGGGTCTGAGGAAATTCGATTTTCGATCGTGATCGAATCGACCTGCCATTTTGTGCTCCGCCGCCATTTTATGTTGCCTTCACTCAGGCAGCACGGCGAACAAAGTCTATTTTGCTTTTTCTGCAGCTTCGTGTCGAAATAACCCTTCTGCCTCTATTTGCAAAGCTGGTGTTAGGACTGGCCGAGAACACTAATCCCTGTCTGGTCTTTCTAATCCCCGTCTCAACTATCTGTTGGTTCACACTATTCTTTTCTGACTTTATCTCATCGTCTGGCCTTCACTGTCCTCTGCTAGCATTCTCTCGTTTCACAACTGTCCTCCAACACACACAAACGTATCTCGCCACCTGCAAGTTAGTTGCGGATCTGTTAATGAATTAGTTTGAGGGAGGGGTGACAAACACAGTTGGAGGAGATATTTCTTCGAGTCATCTGACACTTTGTTTTCAAACCTTTCCTATTGGTTCTGTCCTGTTTTTCAACTTTTCTTATTGGCTCTTTTTTATATGTTCTGGGTGTGTATTTGGTTAATGTATATTTCACCTATGTGGTATATAAGATTGTGCGCCACGGAGTGAAGTGGCAGTCTCCTGAGAACCTACCTTGTGTACTTCTGGGATAACTGTACTAGCTGCAGCTAATAAATCCAATCTTCTAACGCCTAACAGAGTTTCCCGTGTCTCTGTGTAGCTGAGCAGGAGAACCCCGGAGATTAAGGCGTACCCTGCGCCGCCAGGCCCAAAAAGGTTCTGGTTCTTCAATCCCCTGCCCTATTATACTAGGGGCTTACAGAGGAGGTCATGCTAATCACAGGGGGACCCCAACGTATAGTGTTTCCTAGTGTATGTAGGTGTTTTCACTGTATTCTGAGTGTCTTTTAACATAGCACTGGCTCTGGGACTGGTTAGTCAGACTCAGTTACCAACAGTATCCGTCTGAAAAAGTTGAGGGTACAGGATGATTTTGCAACAAGGCTTCTTTCTGCTCTTCTGTTTGTTCTTTCTGCACGTTATCCTTCTTCCTGCACTTTTCTTCGTCTTTGAGGACTTCTGTTGCTTCTTTCTGCATTTCTTTTTTTTCTTTCTGTGCGTTTTTTCCTCTTTCTTCACATGTCCGATCTCTGTATGCATAGTTAGAAATTAGCATTTAAAAAACCTTTGAAATTCACTGAAAAAACCATAGGTTTCAGGCACGTTATAGTTAGGAATTGGCATTTAAAAAACCTTAAAAATTCACTGAAAAAACCATAGGTTTCAGGGGCGTTATAGTTAGCTGGACTTTTCACTCGTACAAAACCATTGAAATTCACCCGTTATAGTTAGTTCAGCTAACTATAACTCGCGCGCCCGCAATGCACTGCTGATGATGTCACATATTACATCACTCATGACATGGTCAGTGACATCACTCATGACATCACTGATGACATCTCAAATGACATCACTGATGACATCATCCTTGTGATAGAGTGGCAGACCTCCTCTCCCCCTAATATAACCTTTGATACACACATTCAAAAATAGAAACTAAAATTTTCAAAACAATGGACATACCAATACCAGTTACAACAACCTATTCAGTAATTTTAAGATCCACATACACATCCACTCATTCACCTACAGTCCTATACAGTCACTCATACATGTACTCACTCATCATATGTACTCATACACCTATACATCCTGTTACACAACGCCACTCATCCAGACTTACTCACACACATAGTCACTCATGCTAATGAAGAATCAAACATCCATTTACTTGCGTATACAGTTATACACACACCACCACACTTACTTATACAGAAACTTACACATACTTAGTCTTTTAAACAATCACTTATAGAAACACATACTTATTCTTACAGGAACTCTTCCAATCTCTCACTCTCACATATACTCACTTATATACACCAATAGTAACATATACTAGTTTAAAACATATATAGTTACTCATAAAGACACTATTGAGACAGTCATTCACTCACTAACACACCCATGCACACACTCATCCACCCATACAGTCCTGCACACATGCTGTCTTCAACACATACAAACAGTGAGTCACTCATTCATGCACCTATGCACTACGTAATACCCCCCACCGAACCATACAGACACTCAGACACTCATACTGATACTCAAAAAACCAACTAATAACCTATATAGACACTCATGTAGCCACTCACCAACCCATGCAGCCACTTATACACAAAGTGAGAGACTGATAGATATTTACATATTTAAACATTACTCACTAAGCCATGTATTCACTAAGATACACTTAATCAGTCAGTTATACAATCAATTTTTCAAAAACAAATCATCCATTTAGACACTTATATACCCATTTATTCTTCCATCGACCTTGAGATATACATATATAAAACGTAATTTTCAGAAAAACACACATTCACTGGATGAAGTCATCAGTGATGTCATGAGTGATGTCATGAGTGATGTCATGAGTGAGGTCACTGACCATGTCATCAGTGATGTAATATGTGACGTCATCACCAGTGCATTGCGGGCGCGCGAGTTATAGTTAGCTGAACTAACTATAACGGGGGAAATTCAATGGTTTTGTACGAGTGAAAAGTCCAGCTAACTACAACGCCCCTGAAACCTATGGTTTTTTCAGTGAATCTTTATGGTTTTTTAAATGCTAATTCCTAACTATAACGTGCCTGAAACCTACGTTTTTTTCAGTGAATATATATATATATGTTTGTATGTATGTATGTATATGTATATTTAGTGGCCTGATGTCAATAGAGTGAGCAGCTTTGCTCAGAGCTCTGCACAGCCAATCCCCATCCAGTGCCATCCTGCCATTATATGCCCAGGTCAGGGATCCTAGAAGTTTCCCTCCCCATGCCCGGTTAATGAGGAAGCCAAAGCTGACTTCGCTGCTGAGGGATGAGCTTGATCTCACCAGCTTTTTACCTGACTTGTTGCCGAACAGTGAGGCATAGACCTAAAATGGCAGTGATGATCATGTACCCTCAAAACAGGGTGAAGCGATACCCTGGATAGTTGTGGCCCTGGAAAGTATGTGCAGATGGGACTCCGGACTGAGATACTGCCCAAACTCCTAGAGACCCATGCCCACTGAACCCGCTGCTGCTCTACCTGCTGACGACTGGACTCAAATCGGTACAGACCTGCCAACGGCAGGAGGAACGGACGAATGGGCTGTGGAGAGGTATTGCCCCCTTGCTGCGCTGCTTCCCCTGACAGCATTGAGGGGTGCAGCCTTCATGGGTGGAGGAAGCGGGGCGATGCTTGTGCCCGGAGGAGTGGGGCTGCCACAAGACGTTCTCTCCTGGGCCCCTCGCTATGGCCCCTAGGGACCTGGACTGCTGACAGTGACAGGGGTCTGAGCACATCCACCTGCATACTGGAACCTGTGGGAACGAGCATGGAGGTGTTCAGATGAGGAGGGGGACACGACCCACAGGCTGGGTCTATTGGCCCGTCTGTAAGCGGGTGCCTGGCCCTACAACTGGACAGCGGAGGAGGACTAGCTGTAGTTGCCTCTTGGGAGGAGTATAGGGGACAGACTACTGGTCTGGACCTTAACGACCCGCAGATCAGCTGGCACCCTTCCTGACTAATACTAGCCAGCACGGCCTGCGGTGGGCCCAATTCGCAAGACAACGCCATGAGAAAATTGGGCTGTGAAAAACCCTGAGGCCTCCCCACCAGTGATTTGACTCTCAGATATGGGGGCCCACTGACTTAAAACTTCCATATTGCCTTGCCTGGAGCGGTATGAGCCCATTGTCTTGCCTGGAGAGCTACAGACCCTTGCCCTGAGGGGGAGCGGCACGCCCAGTGGAGACCTGAGGGCTAACTGTTACCTCTAGGTGAGAATGGGTGCCACGGGCCAATCTGATTGCCTCCAGGATGAGAAATATGAGAGGCCCTAGAAGATGAACAGTGAGGATGCCCTGAAATGCACTGATCTGGCTCTGTGAGGGGGGTTATGAGACGGACAATTTCATTCTAACTGCAAAGTAAACAATTTCCAGGTTTCATGGCAATATCACTTCCCTGTAACGCCTGATTGTACTACTACCCTAGCCCTCGACTCGTGGGTGGCTTGGCACTGACCTCTCTCCTGCCTACCAAAATTCGAAGATTATTTTCCTAACAGCACATAGAACCCTGCATTATGTGGCCTCCCTGACCAGAGGTGGCCACGGGCATAACCACCCGCCAAAAAAATAAGACCCTGGAAGCGCAATGGGGCATGTGAACGATGCGGAACCAATGAACAAGTTACTTACCTTTGGTAACGATATATCTGTAGGAGACATAGATTAGTTATGGTTTCCTCACCTTAGAATTACCCCTAGGCGTCAGACTGGATCCAGAGATTTATTTCCTCAGCAGGATCTCTGCGCGTTGATAGGTGGCGTCGGACGACTCCGCAATCGCCGTTGGTGGCGTGGTCGCCGGAATGACGTTGCGGTATCCACTGAGACGTCGCTCTCAGGTGCTGACGTCAGTTCTTTACACAACATTTCACGCCAGAATCGCAGAGCCATGCAAGACACTGACCACTGGTGCACGAGAACTAGGGCCCTGAAAGGGAGTCCCTTACCCTAAAAGTTAGTTCGCAGAATGGGGAGGATGGATGGGGCGGTGAGGAATCCATAACTAATCTATGTCTCTTACAGATATATCGTTACTGAAGGTAAGTAACTTTTTCATCTGAAAGAGACAATTAGTTATGGATTTCACACCTAAAATAAGTTCCCCAACAATACCAACCCCGGTGGTGGGTCTGCGAACCAAGTTCACACCAGATAGTCCTGGAGAACTGAACGGCCGAAGAAGCCGTCTCTGCACTTGGCTGTCCAGGCAGTAGTGTTTGCTAAACATGTGCAGTGAAGCCCATGCAGCTGCCTGGCAAATGTCACGAAGGGAGACTCCACGTTCCAAAGCAGTAGTGGCTGACGTCGCCCTGGTGGAATGGGCACGCAACCCCACAGGAGGTTACTTTTAAGCTAAGGAATAGCAGATCTTGATGCAAAGAACGACCCATCTGGAGATGGTTTGTTTTGCACGCCTCAACCTTTCTTGACGCCCACATAGCCAACAAAGACCTGGGCATCCACCCAGAATTGTTTTGTGCGATCCAGATAGAACGAAAGCGCACGTTTTGGATCCAGACGGTGGATCCTCTCCTCCTCTTTAGAAGGATGCGGAGATGGAAAGAAGGTGGGCAAAGTGATGGTCTGTCCTATATGGAAAGAGGTAACCACTTTGGGAAGGAAAGAAGGCCTAATGGGGAGGGCATCTTTGTCCGGATGAACAGCCAGGAAAGGAGGTTTTGAAGAAAGGGCTTGGAGCTCACTCACCCTGCGAGCAGAGGTGATGGCAACCAGAAAGGCAGTTTTAAGGGTCAAGAGTCTATGAGGACAGTTATGGAGCAGCTCAAAAGGAGCACACATTAGATAAGTAAGAACTAGATTCAAGTACCACTGGGGCATCACGAAAGGAGTAGGAGGAAACAAGTGAAAAATGCCCTTAAGGAAGCGATTTACAATAGGGGACTTGAAAGGAGAAGGCTGGTCAGGCAACCGAAGGAAGGCCGAAATGGCTGAAAGATAGCCTTTGAGAGTGCCCAGAGCAGAGCCCTGCTGGGCCAAAGAAAGAATGAGGAGGAGAAACTCTGAAAGGGGGGCAGAAAGGGGATCCACAGCCTTTGCTGTGCACCAAGACACAAATTTGTTCCATCTACAGTCGTATACTGTTTTTGTGGAGGGACGCCTGGCTGCCAAGTTAACATTACAGACTTTGAGAGGAAGGTTGAAAGCTGTCAACTGTTGCCGCTCAATCTCTGCGCAAGGAGGTGGAGGCTGGACAGGTTCTGGTGTCCGTGAACATCTGCACTACTCTTCCCCAGAAAGAGGGGAGGAATGCTTTCAGTGCAAGACGAATCACCCGAAGCTGCAAAAGGTTGATATGGAGCCCGGACTCCGCCAGAGACCAGAGGCCTCTGATCTCCGCCTCTCCCATGTGGCCGCCCCACCCCAGCAGTGATGCATCTGTCACCACTGTGAACTCCGGTTGGGGAAGGGAGAGGGATCTGCGTTGACCCAATCTCGGTTCATTAGTCACCACTGCAACTGTTGAGCAGTGACCTCTAAGAGCTGAACACAATCGGAAAGATTCCCCGGATGCTGTGCCCACTGGAACTTCAGGTCCCGCTGCAGAGCCCGCATATGCCAGCTGGCATAGTCCACTAGCAGGATGCAGAAGGCCATGAGGCCCAGTAGCCTCAGGGTCATTCTGAAGAAACCTGGGATAGAGTCTGAAAGATCAGAATCATAGCCCGAATAGCCCAAACTTGCTGCTCCGGAGGATAAACCCGAAACTGCGCTGTGTCCAGAACCGCTCCGATGAAAAGGAGCTTCTGAGCGGGGATCAGGTGTGACTTCGGGACATTGATGGTGAACCCCAGCGAATGCAGGAGGTCGGCTGTAGTCTGGAGATGGATGACGACAGCCTGGGGTGAGACCGCCTTCAACAGCCAGTTGTTGAGATAGGGGAAGACTGGGACCCCTGATCTGCGCAGATAAGCTGCGACCACTGCCATCACTTTCGTGAACACCCAAGGGGCACTGGTAAGGCCAAAGGGGAGAGCGGTAAACTGAAAGCACTTGTGGCCTACTGTGAACCGCATTTTAACACCGGTGGGCCAGCAGGACGGGATGTGAAAATAAGCGTCCTGCAAGTTCAGCGCTACCATCCAGTCTCCAGGGTTGAGAGCAGATAGGACCTGAGCGCGTGTCAACATCTTGAACTTCTCTTTCTGGAGGAAGCAGTTGACGTCCCTGTGATCCGAGATAGGAATCAAAGGCTTGTCCTTCTTGGGCACCAGAAAGTAGTGGGAATAACTACCATGACCGACTTCTGGGGCAGGAACTCGCTGGATGGCTCCCTTGGCCAAGGGAGCCGTGACTTCCTGTTGGAGAAGGGCCAGGTGATCCTCCGACAAGCGATGGAATTGAGGTGGTATGGATGGAGGGGTAGTCTCGAAGGGGAGGCGGTAGCCCCTTTGAACTATCAGCAAAACCCACCTGTCCGATGTGATTTTGAGCCAGTGGGGGAGGTGATGGCGAATCCTGCCGCCCACTGGCAATTGATGGGCGTGAAAGGTTGGACTAGAAGGGCTTGGAGGCTGCTGCAGAGGTGGCGCTGGTGGACTGGCCTGCCTGATTGGCCCCCTGACCCACGCGGTGGGAACCATGTCCCCGGCTGTGCAGAGGCTGAACAGCTTGCACAGCCCTGAAGCTCTGAGCGGAACGTGGCAGGGCACCCCTTCCGTAGCTACGAAAGGGGCGTAAAGCAGACTGCACTGGGCGGGAGGTGGTAGTGAGGCCTAAGGATCTGGGCAGAGCCCTAGAATCCTTAAACTGCTCAAGCGTGTTGTCTGCCTTGTCGCCAAACAAGCGACGACCATCAAAGGACATCTCCAAAAGTGTTGCTTGGACATCCCCTGAAAAGCGAGTGGACCTCAACCAGGCATAGCGTCCCAATGCTACCGACGTGAAAATTATCCTGCCCAGTGAGTCCCCGGTGTCCAGCCCACCGGATGGTGAACTTCGCTGCGTCTCTCCCTTCGGCAACAGCATGGGAGAGCACGGCCTGGGCCTCCTCCGGGCACTGTGGCAGCACCTGAGCAACCGAGTCCCACATGCAGTGGGAGTAACGGCCCCATAGACATGCGCTGTTCACCGACCGCAGTCCCAAGCTGGAGGAAGAAAACATCTTCTTCCCAAGGTTGTCCAGCTTCTAGGATTCCCTATCAGGTGGTGTGTTAGGGAATGTGCCCTTGGGCGTTGAGGCTTGGACTACCAAGCTTTCAGGGGTAGGATGGTGAGAGAGGAAAATGGGGTTGCCCGGAGCCGGGTGGTGGCATCGGGCAATCATCCATCCTGTACACAGGAGCCCTGTGTTGGGCTTGGACCAAGTGCCCAAAAGGATGTCCATTAGGGTCTCATTGAACGGTAGTAAGGGCTCCGAGGAGAAGACGAGGAGTGGTTGTGATGGCTCCGCTACCCGTCCCGTGACTTCCCTCTAGACCAGGACTTCGAGCAGTGTGGAACCGACAGCCGGGCCTCCAGAAGCTTTTGGGACCCCTCCCGCAGAGACTTTGGGGCCATGGCCAGGCAGTCAGAGCATGACTTCTGGTCGTGGTCGCGCACCAGTCATCAGAGGCACACAAGATGGGGGTCAGTCACTGACATCAGCTTGTGGCAGGAGCCAGAAGGCTTGAACCTGGTCCGCCGCGATGAAATCCCTGTGCACCAGGAGTCAAAAGACTCGAAAAAAGAAGTCGACAAAAGTCGCTAAAAGAAAGTCAAAAAGTGACTTGAGGTACCTCTCCCTCCGGATCTGCGCTGGCTGGTGCAGAAAAAGAAAGAACTGACGTTAGAGCGCGAGGGCGGCGTCTAAGTAGATATCGCAACGTCATTCCGGTGACCACGAAGCCAACAACGAACGCAGAGTCGACAGACGCCACCTATCGACGAGCAGAGGTAGTGCTGAATAAAAAATTCTCCGGATCCAGTCTGACGTCTGGGGTAATTGTAAGGTGAGGAATCCATAATTAATTGTCCCTTTCAGATATTGCAGACACTAGGTCAGCTGAGCCTCACACTGCAGGCCGTTATCTTGGCTATCGCTTCCTCTTGAGAGGAATTAGAGACTAAAATAGATACCCTACGGTCGGATCTGGGCCTGTTGTGTGATGATCAAAGGCTCCTTGCGGAGAGAGTAATCGCAACTATACGAACAGTAGCAGTTATGCTGAGAATGATCACCTCAACTGCTGAGAGAATGACTACCATGGAGTCCAAAATATGTACACTCGAACTGAAGGCAGAAGATACTGAAAATCGCTCCTGCCGTAGCAAAATTAGGGTGGTGGGTTTGCCAGAAAAACTTGAAGGCTCCAACATGCTGGATTATCTGGAAAAGTGGCTGAAGGAGAAGGTTGCAATGGAGGGGCTCTCCTCCTTCTTAGCACTTGAACAAGCTCACCGTGTAACAACCAGGCATCCACTACCGCTCCCTCCCTCCCCCAAGTCTGGTGGTGGCCTGACTACTATATTACATAGATCGAAACCATATTCTAATGCAAGCCTGGTGCAGAGGTGAGCTACGAGTTGAAAACGCAATAATAAAGATCTTCCCAGACTTTTTGAGAGAGGTGCAGGGACAGAGGTCCTCCTTTCAAGACGCAAAAAAGAGATTGCAGCAGCTGGGCCTCACCTATGCAATGCTGTTCCCGGCCCACCTGAGAGTGGAAATGCCTAAAGGTGCTAAATTCTTTCATTCCCCACAGGAGGCCTGAAACTGGTTAGACCAGCAACCACAAACGGGATCTAGTCAGAGCCCGCGGCCGTGGCGAGTGCACAGATTCCGTTCCCGAAGAAGGAAATCACTGCATTGCACTGGGGTTTTATCGCAGGCTGAGGCGCTACTAGAAAGACAGCAAGCGATGGAAGCAGTGGTATTGCTGAGTGGAGGGGGAACTGGACCTCCGACTACTGAAGGGGAGGGAGTTGCAAGAGACTTGGTCTCTGATCGCAGTTCCATTGTATCTACAGCCTTGAGTATCATGATGTCCAAAGTAACCCCGAGATCCTCAGATGACATCATATAGCGCCTAGAGCATTGCGATAATACGATGAGGAATGGTGATTGCGGAACTGCAGACATGTTTGAGGTGCTTGAGTCATGTGCCTTTGTCCTCTCCTTGGGCTGCAAATAATACTTGTAACCTCTGTGCTGGATGGATCACTGCTGGGAAGGATCTATCGACCAGCCCCCATCAGATAACTGCGGGGTCCACCCGTGATCAAAGATTACTTGTTTTTGGGGAGAGTGGGGGGGAAGTTGGGTGTTTGTTGGGATCACATTTTTTTGTATTGCCTTTCATATTCTCCTGTTTTACATGAGTAAAATGGTCAATGTCAATTTCTTTTGTATCGTAGATGCGGCAGCTGTCTCTGGGATTCAGAGATCTGCATCATATGTGTTATTTTGACAAATAAAATCTGTTTAAAAAAACCAAAAAGATTACTTGTTTGGATGGGGGTAGTAACCTACTTGCCCTGGGGTGTGGATGTTGGGGTTATTGTTTGTGGTTAAACTTTTGGGGATTTCTTAGTCCTACTATGATGCCTAAAACAGCTGCACTGCACTTGGGCGAGGTGAGGAAGGGAGGGGGAACATGGAAAGTGAATACATGATTTAACGCATTTGACCTGTATTACACATGAAAAACCCATTAGCCTATAAATGCCTCTCATGGAACATTAGTTGCATGCACATTATGTCAAAGCGATTGCAGCAGCTGGACCTCACCTATGCAATGCTGTTCCCGGCCCACCAGAGAGTGGTAATGCCTAAGGGTGCTAAATTCTTTCATTACCCACAGGAGGCCTGGAATTGGCTAGACCAGCAACCACAACCGAGATCTAGTCAGAGCCCGCGGCCATGGCGAGTGCACAGACTCCGTTCCCGAAGAAGGAAATCACTGCATAGCACTGGTGTTTTCTCGCAGGCTAAGGCGCTACTAGAAAGACAGCAAGCGATGGAAGCAGTGGTATTGCTGAGTGGAGGGGGAACTGGACGTCCGACGACTGAAGGGGAGGGAGTTGCAAGAGACTTGGTCTCTGATCGCAGTTCCATTGTCTCTACAGCCTTGAGTATCATGATGTCCAAAGTAAACCCGAGATCCTCAGATGACATCATATAGTGCCTAGACTATATGATGGATTTAACCCAGATCTCTTGACTGGGGGAGAATGTCTGCATTGTCAGCATTCCGTCCATCATTTGTTTGTTGGAACGCTTTTCGCCCTAAGTGGGATGGGTATTCCCAGACGTGGGACCCGTGCTCACTACGCCACTGGAGTCAAGCTATCCTGGCTGATGACGGCTGATAGCCAGAAACCGGTCCTAGGATGCTTGATTCCGGTCCAGGGAAGACATGGCTTGGCAGTTCGGGCTGGACTGTTCCCATGAGGCACAGGGTCAAGACTGATTTGCATATGGCCATGTGGTGTAGTGGGCAAAAGAACGATGGATTTAACCCAGATCTCTTGACTGGGGGAGAATGCCTGCATTGTCAGCATTCCGTCCATCATTTGTTTGTTGAAATCATATAGTGCCTAGAGCATAGCGATAATACGATGAGGTATGGTGATTGCGGAACTGCAGACATGTTTGAGGAACTTGAGTCATGGGCCTATGTCCTCTCCTTGGGCTGGAAACAATACTTATAACCTCTGTGCTGGATGGAAGGATCGCTGCTGGGGAGGATCTATCAACCAGCCCCCCATCAGATAACTGCGGGGTCCACCCGTGATCAAAGATTACTTGTTTGGATGGGGGTAGTAACCTACTTGCCCTGGGGTGTGGGTGTTGGTGTTATTGTTTGTTGTTAAACTGTTGGGGATGTTTTAGCCCTACTATGATGCCTAAAACATCTGCACTGCACTTGGGCGAGTTGAGGAAGGGAGGGGGAACGTGGAGAGTGAATACATGATTTAACGCATCTGACCTGTATTACACATGAAAAACCCATTAGCCTATAAATGCCTCTCATGGAACATTAGTTGCATGCACACAATGTCAAAGCGCTACAAAGTGCTTTCTTATCTGAAAGAGAGAAGTATCAAAATTGCACTACTACAGGAAACACACCTAATGGCTAAGGAGGGAAAGGCACTTCAGTGTTGCTGGAGAGGCCAAGTATATTGTACCACATACTCAGCTTATGCAAGAGGGGTCTTTATATGGATTAGGGCGGGAGTACCATTTCAGTGCACTGGCACCCTGACAGACCTGGCACGTAGTGGTGTTGGGACGACTGGAGCACCGGGACCTCGCCATTGTAAATATCTATGTCCCAAACATAAATCAGGACGCCTTCTTAGAAGGGTTATCGAGACCCTTGGTGCCGCATTTAACTGGGTCGACCATTCTGGGGGGAGATTTTAACTGTGTGGCGCACACACAGCTAGAGAGATTGAACCCGCCACTGCGGGACACCCAAACTAACCGCACGGCTAGAGCGTTTATAGAATGGTAGCGACACTGGGGGCTTACTGACTCCTGGAGACAGATGCACCAATTGGACTATTCCTTTTTCTCTAGTCTCCATGAGAGCCACGTCAAGCTTGATAGATTTCTTTGCACCCTGGATGTCCACAGGTCAATACATCTCGTTGAATACTTATCCTGGACCATCTCAGATCATAACCCCATACTCGTGCATAGCCAATGGACCTGCGTTCGCCCTTCCATCCCCACTTGGCAATTAAAACACAAATCATTAGAGGACTAGGTGTTCCGTGAAATGATTAGAACCAAATTGATTCAATATTTTGACGATAATGATAACACTGCATCCTCTCCCCAAGTAGAGTGGGATACATTTAAAGTAGTTCTATTTGGCCATTGCATTGCTAAATCAAAGGGAATCAGACATACCTTTCTGGGATAGGTTATGGCAGCGGAGGAACACCTGAGAGACATAGAAAGGCGAAGACCGGGGCATCCGGATTTGCGCCCTGGTCTCTTGGAGGCTAAGGAGGTTCTAGCTACCCAAATGGAATGGCTCAGGTGCTTTGACTTTACACAATATATGAAAAGAATGCATGCTGAGAGATCCCTCTAGCCTGGCTGGCTAATCCAACTAAACGTGGGACACCCGTAATGGAGCTGGAAGTGGGAGTAGAGGACAGAATATTTTCCCAGAAGGAGATTAATGCCCACTTTGCCAATCATTACTCGACCCTCTCCCAAAGTACTACACCGCACAAAAGCATAGTGACACAAGCCTACCTGGGAGACTTAAATCTGCCACACCTTGAGGAGGTAGACGCGGAGGAGCTAGGCAGTGATAAAACCCCCCAGGAGATAAAGAGCACCATCAAAATCATGGCACAGAATAAGACTCCTGGAACAGACGGATTTCCAGTGGAGTTTTGCGTCGCCCACGCCAAGGAATTAACACCCAAATTGGTGGCCCTCTATGCTGTGGCCAAAGACGCTGGGCGCTTACCAGACACCACCTGAAAATCGCTTATTGTACCCATTCTAAAGCCGGCAATGGATTAAACAGCGTATAGACCGCTCCCCATGTTAAATATAGATTATAAACTCCTTAGTCGGATACTAGCAACTAGTTTGCTGCTTCACATGACTAAATTACTACATCTGGACCAGGCAGGATTTATACTTGAGCATAATATTACCATTAATACCAGGAGGTTCCTGGCTATACTAGAAGCCGAAGTATACCATCCAGCGAGTGCAGCAATATTCACTGTTGACATAGAAAAAGCATTTGGCAGCCTGGAGTGGCACTATCTATATATGGTGATGCTCAATATGGGTCTGAGCAGGAATTTCCTTACCTGGGTGAAATTGCTTTATACCAACCCGACTTCTATGGCCAATGGGACGTGGAACGAGGCAGGAATCGCCTTTGTTTTTTGCACTGGCCATAGAACCTTTGGCTTGCAATGCACAACTGGGTTGAGCGTTTCAGGGCCTTACCATTCAGGGCCATTGACACTGCATAGCGCTATATGCAGATGATCTCCTGATCTTCCTTCGTGATACCGAGGAGGATCTGAAAGGGGTCAGATCCATGTTAGACTACTTTGGGCATCTATCTGGCTTAAAAGTGAATTGGCAGAAATCCAGGCTCTTTTCTGTGATACTGCATGAGGCCCCGCTGGATGGGCTGAAAAGGTTGCAGTTGGAGCCTCATTCCTTGGCTTAATTGGGAAATCAGATTTAGCATGATCGCCAAGATCTCCTGGAGGGCAACACAGGACATGCCATCTGATCCCTCCTGTCGCGGACTTCTGGAAGACGATACCACTTTCAGGGGCTGTCCAAATAGCTCTACTAAAGATGGTGGCATTGCCACGCCTTTTGCACTACTTCAGCACACTACCAGTCTGGATCACACAGGCGCTATTTAAAGACCTCGACTCCTCAATAGTTACCTTCATCTGGGGGGGGTGTGGGGGGGTGTGCTCGCAGTACTGTTGCATTGGCCACAATGCAGCGCTCAACGGCAGCTGATAGTCCCCAACATTGAGGCGTACTACATAGCAGGAACTACAAAGAGAGGGACAGGAGGGGCATTTTCCACTCACAAGGGAGTGGGAGGTCCAGCAAGAAAATGTGCCCCAATTATAGGAATTACAAAAAGAGAAATTTCTGCTCCTCAGTAAGAAGAACTGGACCAAGGAGCGGTAACAGAATGGGTGTGTAAGTTGTGAGGCGTATAAACAGTTACTAATGACAAATAAAGGTTAAAACATGGAAAAAGATGGTCATAAACTGTAAGGAATGTCTCGTGCATGAATGCGAAACAAAGCAGGTGTATGTAGCAGTTATCGTAAAGCGAATCAGGCTAATAAAACGCTGGTATGGGGAAGGTAAAAGGCAGTTATAACGATCCAATCTCTAGCGATTAAGGGCAACATATTGTGATCTTACTATCGTGCTCAGTTAGCAACCCATTTGTTAAGTAGAACACATCGGGGACGTGGATGTAATGATAAGTACAACTCTGCAAGAACACACAGTGTGGTGAAATTAATGGAATAAATACCGGTCACCCGAGGAGAGGTATGGGCAAACGGCAGTCAGGGAATCAGTAGTAAGAAAACCTCTCAATCAATAAGGCAGGACAAAATAAAGTTAATGTTACTTGCACCATGACAAGTCGTATGTGTCAGTGTTAGAAGGTGTCACAACTTGCCTATGTTTTAAAAAAGGAACCTTAAGTAAATTGAAAGGGAAATGGTTCGTAAATACACACAGTGTAAAGAAAGGCTAATTAGCGGCTTGCTTAAGGAGGCTAACGGTTAAGTCTCTGTGTACGCCCTCATGGAGTTAAAAACCATTTACCCTTGTTACATGAATACTATAATAAAAGCACCGTGTTACTCACGTTTTCCTTGCTCACGCTGTTCTCATTGACCTACCCTCTCCACCGAGTCCAGAAGGTAAAGTGTGAGACAGCGAAGGAGGACTTATACTGGAAATGATGTCATGTTGTGTGGGGTGGAGTAAGTATTCACCTCGATGTCTAGTACAACTAAAGGTGGCAGCCATCATAGAATGGGGTAAAGGACAACGATGTAGTAAGGAAACTCATCTCATATTATTGGGAGAGGGAAAATAAAGTCCGCGTTGGATGGTGGCACGGATATCTGCGGCGGCCATTTTGGAATGAGACTAGTGAAAAATCATGTATTATATCAAGACCCAAGTAGGGTGATAAACAGGGTGAACGGTCCCTATTATGGTGATGATTAGATGGATATATGTCCAAAACGGCAGTGTGGAATTTGAATGGGGTATGAGCTAAAGTGATGATCAGCACAAAGCAAAATTCATGCCCATAGGACAGCATTGTTGTAGGACTACTATATTGTGTAGCATAAAGAGGGGTAGATAGAGTCCAAGCCTCTAAGTCAAGGGTACCAGAAAAAATGGATGGAGATAAGTTAAGTCTTGATTGACCCCCATGGGATATCGTCGTTGAGACCATCAGTATCGGAAGACAAGCGGTGTATCCATCGCTGTTCTTTCGCAAATAGACTCCGTTTAGTCATATTTGGGTTGGCTTCTAGAATCAGTCATTTAACCGAGTCCGGTGAGTGTTTCTTTTCGAGGAAATGTACACATATTTTGTTGTTGTTCTTATGGCAGCGAAAATTGCTGCGGTGTTCCGAGATTCGCAATTTGATAGGGCGAGTCGTCATCCCCACGTAGTAGAGATCACAAGGACACGTCAAAAGGTAAATACAATTGGCTGTGTTGCAATTAGTGTGTGATCTCAATTCCCAAATAAAGGTAGTGTTGAGAGTGACTGTTTTATGTATGGATGTAAAAGTACATGCACTACACATTCCACACGGATAATGTCCTTTTACCATGGGTAACTGCCAAAGCATACTCTGCGAGGACTTAGCCTTCAGTTTGGGTCTGGTTTGCACAAACATATCTTTGATGTTCTTAGATCGTTTGTATGCAAACCAGGAAGTTCAAGGCTCATGGTGCCTGTGTTGAGAATATTCCAGTGTTTTTTCAATACTTTAGTCAACTGGTTGGAGGCCGGTGTGAAAGTAGTAACACAAATCAACACCTCGGAACTACTTTTTACTTTGTGTTCCAAAAGCCAGCCCTTCTCTATGGTTGTTACGTGCCCGCTTTCTGGACTGGGTGATATTCTTTTGTGGGTATTGTCTCTCCGTTAGGTTTTGGGCAAGGATAGCTGATTCGCTCTTATATGCATCTAGTGTGCTGCAATTCCTCCTAACTCTCAGAAATTGCCCAAAGGGCAGGTTTTCTTTCAGCGATCTGGGATGGTGACTGTTGAAGTGTAACAGGCTGTTACGATCAGTCGCCTTCCTGTACATGGTAGTTGAAAAATTCCCTTGTGTGATCTTAATGGTGAAGTCCAAGAAGGCAATTTGGGAAGGGGATGCTGTTATAGTGAAATTAAGGTAAGGATTGAGGTTGTTGATCCATGTAAAAAAATTACTGTAGCTGTCACAATCTCCTGTCCAGAAGATAAGGATGTCATCTATAAAGCGTTTCCATAGACGAATATTGTGGCGATATGGGTTTGTGTCACAAAAGATGTGTTCTCCCTCAAAGGATGCCATATAGAGGCAGGCCACACTAGGAGCGAAGGTACTCCCCATGGAAGTACCTTGTGTCTGGTGATAGAGTTGGCCCCTGAACTCAAAGAAGTTTTCGCTCAGGGCTAGTGTGGCGCAATCTACAATGAAAGAAGGTGGGGTAGGTGACTCCCAGGGAGATGTGTTCAAAACTTCCTCAATCACTTCTAGAGTGGCCCTCTGTGGGATGTTGGTATAGAGGGCTTCGGCATCTAGAGTGATGAGGAAGTTGATATCATTAGTGTCCTGGAACTGCTCCAACAGGCGTAGTGCATCCGTGGTATCTCGTATGTATGATGGTGTACATTTCACCAATGGTTGTAAGAAATGGTCGCAAAATTGCGATAGAGGTTCAAGAATAGAGTCGATACCAGACACTATGGGGCGCCCTGGTACTGGTGTGACCCCCTTATGAATTTTTGGTAGAATATCAAAATAGGGGTTCTTGGGTTCCTTCTTAATAAGGAAGGAAGCCTCATTCCCGCTTAACCACCCTTGACTCTCTGCCGAGTTAACCAAACCTGTGATGGTTTTACTCAGGCGCTCTGTTGGGTTCCTAGGAATAGGTGTATAGTATTTCCTATTGCCCAATTTCTGTAGGCATTCAATGTCATAATCTGTTGTTGTCATTATGACAGTAGCACCGCCTTTATCGGCCGGTTTTATAATGATGGTTGGATCATTGGCAAGTGTTTCAATTGCCAGCCTCTCTTTCTTGCTGATGTTGCTAAAATGTTTGCGTCCAGAAATGGTTTTCACTTCTTTGAATACTGCCTGTTCATAGGTCAGGACTTCATTTGGTACCATTCCGGTATGGGGGGTAAAGGATGAAGGGTTAGGAAGGCCCGAGTCAGCGTCGGGTATATAATCTTTTCCCTCAAAGAAAAATCTTAGACGGATTTTGCGGAAGAACTGGTGTAATTCACAGGTTTGTGTGAAAGGATCAACTCTCGTTGTCGGAACAAATACTAGTCCTAGTCCAAGTCCAAGTCAGTGTCTCTTGACTAAAATACCTGTTATTGTCTGGTGCTACCTGTAAAAATCAGAAGTCACCACCATTTAATGTAAACAAGGATTCATGAGTCACATCCAAGGCTTTTTTCCAACTGTTATGTTTACTACATACCTTTGTACAAACGGTATAACCTACCTTCTTTTTTACAGGTAGCACCAGACAATAACAGGTATTTTAGTCAAGAGACACTGATTTGCTATATACTTTATAACCAAGAGTATTCTAGTTATAGCATTCCTTTTGTAGATAGTTGTTTTTCTAGGTCCTGAAGAATCGCAAGTGTACTAACTCTATGCGAGAAACATGTTGACCATTAATTATTAATACAGGCCACTCTTACATGAGACATTATACTCTATTGAGTGCTACACACACACACGTTTTTAATCAGGGAAGGAGGCCCTCAGAATAAAATTGATTCCTATTAGGCACTTTCAACCCTGTTTTATATCACTTATTCACATCTACACAATTTAGGCCCCCACACCCGCACTTCACCATACGGCAGTTGGATTGAAGATCTCCGACAAAGTGCCCCTTTTTAAGGGAGCCCGTTAGGCATTGCACTGCCGGCCCGACGAGGAGCAGCCCATATGATGAAGCATGACACCTGAAAGGGTGTATGAGGGCATTATTATCCAACAAATGGATTACCAACCATAGACACATGGTGGACTTAGTTGGATCCAGCCTTCTTTTTGATTCTTCCTTTTCTTGAATAGAGGAACAGCAGAAATTTCCCTTTTTGTAAGTACTACATAGCAGGCCAACTCCAATGGCCAGTACAATGGATGGCAAGCAGGAAAGACCTGGTCAGACTCAAAACTCATTTGCGCCGCCCCTCGCTGATCTCACCTAGGTGTTCATTAAGGTGCGACGTGCCACCGCCGGAGACACAAGGGAGCTTCAGGTGGGCGCTAGATGTTGGAACCATTGCCTACAAAAACGCATAGCAAAGTTCCATACTCCCCAGATATTCCCCTCACTATGCTGCAAGAATTACCCCAAGGTGGATGCTGGGGGGACTGGCTCACTGGGTGGGGGCAGGAGCAACAAGAGTGGGAGCGCTTTATAGAGATGTGGAAATGCTCCCATTATTATTATTACATAATAAATAAGCATTTTAGGATTACTTCATGCTTCACAAAGAAGTGACGGGCAACTGGGTAAGTCTGATAATTATTGACAATGACCCTCGGATGTTCAAGGACCCTCTTTTTTATGGGCAATTTTGTACTACCTATGTATTTGAGGCCACAAGGGCACTCAAGCACATAATTCATGGTACACAGGATTTTTTTTTTGCTTCTTCTTTCCAGGAGTTCATACTCATCCTTGTCTTTACTTATTTCGCAAGCCTTACATGCACAACATTTTTTGGGGCTAACCAGGTGGATCCATTAGATTGGATGTAACTAGGTACAATGCTATTTCTGATGGCTTTCGTTTTCCTTTCAGGGCTCCTCTATTTTCTTGCCTATTATGGGATCTGCTTTGCGTACATTTCAGTGTTTGGTCATCATGTCCCTGATCTTTCCTGATTTTCTGTTAAAGCTTGTGATAAATTTGGGAGTTGATTCATTCATGCCATCTTCATCTGTCCGTTTCTGCTTGTTCCGAAAAAGAACCTCCTTCTGCTTTAGTCCCTGGACTCCTTTCTGGGCTTGTTGCAGAACTCTACTACAATAGCATCGTTTTCTGAATCTATCTAGGATCCTATCTTGTTTCTTCCTATAGTCCTGTAAGACTACAATTTCTTTGGTTTCTTAATAGCTCCCCATAGGGAATACTCCACATAAGGGAGATGGGATGATGGCTCTGTGCATATCGCACCATAAACCTTTAGATTTTCTATGTAGAGTAGTCTTCAACTTGTTGTTTTCTACATGTACAGCAACATCCAGATATTACACATATTTATCACTGATGTTATAGGTGAAGTTTAGGTTCGAGTTATTGTTCCCCACCTTGGTAATGAATTCCACCGCTAATGATGTATTTCCATCCCATATCAGGAATAGATTGTCGATGTCACAAATCCGTAATGGTATGTGTTGGGTGTATCTATCATTCTCCTCCACCCACATCACCTGCTCCTCCCACCTGCCAAGGAATACTTTTGAGGAAGCTGGGGGCGAAGCAGGTGCCCATCGCTGTCCCCGTTTTTTGCCTACCAAGTGCGGTTTCAAACAAAAATATATTGTTCGAAAGACAATAGGTCATCATCTATGGTAGCATACAAGGGTGTTTGTATAAAGTCATGGATCTACTTTTGGAGTAGTATATGCACGCATCTACTCCTTGACTCTTTCTTACACTTGTGTATAGTGCACACAGATCTATGGTGATCATGCAGTAGGTGTTTTCCCAGGTGATATCATAAATTCTTTTGAGCACGTCTGTACTGTCGAGGCAGTATGACAGCAGATGGGGTACATATGGCGCCAAATATTTGTTTACAAATATAGCCGTGTTCTCTAATAGGCCACCATTTGATGAGACTATAGGCCTCCTTGATGGCCTTGTGGTATCTTTGTTCACCTTAGGTAATAAATATATACAGGACATCCTAGGATACTCCTCTCTTAGGAATCTGTATTCATCTAGATCTAACAGATCTTCTTGGTGTCATTTCTGTAACATATTATGGTATACACTTATTGGTTGCCTCTAATGTTCCCAAGTTATAACCTCATCACATTCCCCATCACCCAACTCGCGTAGAGCCCTCAACCTGTAATCTTCCATATTGAGCATCGCAATATTCCCACTCTTATCGGCTGGTTTAATTTTGATCGATGGGTACATAGATACATCCTGTAGTGCTTTCCTTTGTTCCTGTGTGATATTTTGTCATGAATATTTTTCATTTGTTAATTTCATTAATTCATGTTGCAACACACTATGGAAGGCTTTAGTGTTGTTGTATGGGATGTTAGGAATGCACTTGGACTTTGGTCTTAGTCCACTTGTACTTGATTGATCCACTGTGAATCCTAGGCTAGTCAGTCTCTCATTCATAGCATTATTTGTTGCAGTCTCTGATTTCTTTTTTTTTACATTTCCCTCATTTTGAACAATTTTCGTAATTCTAATTTCCTGTTGAAGAGGAATCAATCAATACGGGTGTTAGTGTAATTGAAGTTGTTACTGGGGCAGAAGGATATTGCTGTACCGAAAGCAAATTAATTTACAATTATAATTATGTTTGCCCTAATGATTATATATTCATACTGTTTATTAACTTAATGCACACAGCCCACCTCGTAGTTGAAGTATGTCTTTCATCTTGAGGTTAGTGCCTCCTTTATGTTGCCAATGTGGAACGGGTCACTTTGAACTTGAAAAAGGCTAAGAGGTAGCTGAAATGCTTCATTCTAATTACCAATAAAATACTTTTATCGGGAATATTGTGTGCCGCAATCTTTCATGGTTAGGAGAAGGAGGGAAGCTGAAACCATAAGGGCCGACTATAGTCCTCGCTTAGACAGCCCGTGCTTAGAAGACTGGGGGTTGCTTTAAGTACTGAGGTATGTGTTATACAACACAGGCTGTGTGTGTGCAGCATTACTTACCGTGTTTACAGATAATGCTGTTATGATACAACTCATGTTTTATCTATGTAAATCTCGCTTTTTGCTGGTTTCTTTAGCATAATTATGATTTAAGAATATGCACGACCACAGACTTTACACTTGTCATATGTGTTTATCTTACTTAACTTAACAGTACCATTTCTTCATAAGTACATTTGCCTTTTTTTTTTAATAGCGTTGTTATATGTTTTGCACTTGGTGATGTGTCCTTCAGGTTGTCAGCTTTACCCACTGCAAATATGTGTCTTAAAGAAAGTCTAGGTTCATGTAGAATAACCCCTTGGATAATTCTAATGGTCTTATAACAATCGTTTTATAATTGTTCACTCCCATTCTGGCTATTTCATGTCTTCTTTGTAGACTGCATCAGATGTCATTATGGGGGACTGGTCCCCATACCCTCGTATACATTTATGTGGGGAGTATTCCCAGTTATCTGACGTATTTTTTCTTTTCACTTTAGAATTCTGTGTAATATAGTTCTCTTGGATGGAGGACTTTTACATAGCTGGCGTATCCTGTCCTTGGGTCTCCGAGGACTACAGGATCCTTACCCAAATATGCGCTGCAGTTAAAGATTTGCTTGCCTGTGACACCAGCCAGGCATTTTGACTCTATTGTAAGTCTTTTTAGATAAGATCACTATTTAAGGGTACTCTCTCTGTGTTTCTCACAAGTCCCTACACAGGGACTGTTTCACAACCATATTAGCTTTAAGGTCTGTGTAACTTATATTTTCTGCACGTTTGGACTATTGGAAGGATCTAATTTTTTATTCTCTTTCTTGTTTTTAACTTTTTTGTTCAAGTTGGACACGGCAGCCTTGATCTCTGCACATAAACAGATTCTTTTTCTGCACGAATTTTGGATGCTATGCTTTAATTTTATAATAGAAAAAGGGGTATCCTAAATTAAGAACTACAAAACAACAACAATAATAAATATTGCAACATACTGTGCTATACCTAATCCACTGCTGATGACGTCACATATTACATCTACTAGATGATGTCATCAGTGATGTAATTTGAGATGTCATCAGTGATGTCATCAGTGATGTCGCAGACCATGTCATGAATGATTTAATATGTGACATCATCAGCAGTGGATTGCGGGCGCGAGAGTTATAGTTAGTAGAACTAACTATAACGGAGGAATTTCAATGGTTTTGTACGAGTGAAATGTCCAGCTAACTAGAACACCCCTGAAACCTATGGTTTTTTTCAGTGAATTTCTAAGGTTTTTTAAATGCTAATTCCTAACAATAACATGTCTGAAACCTATGGTTTTTTCAGTGAATTTCTAAGGTTTTTTAAATGCTAATTCCTAACTATAACATGTCTGAAACCTATAGTTTTTTCAGTGAATTTCAAAGGTTTTTTAAATGCTAATTGCTAATAATAACATGTCTGAAACCTATGTTTTTTTCAGTGAATTTCCAAGATTTCTTAAATGACAATTTAAATGTAATAATAGTTATATTTATTTTTTTATACTGATTTTCTACATTTTTTAACTTTTTATTTTTACATATTTTATTTTTTAAATTACATTATATATATATACATATATATTTTTTTTTTTTTTCAAAAATTTTATTGAAACAATAAATCAGTTACAAGCATGGGCCTACAACCACCAGGGCCGGCCGCTAGATTCAGAAAGGATCGTACATTAGTCAAGGCAGTAGGCGACACCTGGGGCCCAGCCCCGTAAATGGAACAGGATAGCTCGAGAGAGGCAGGAGACATACAGTTAACATAAATAATCAACAAAAAACAAAAGGCGAGGCATACGGGCAAAAAACGTGGGTCAGGCTACATCCGGGGGACTATTACTCCAAGACTTCAATTGACTATCAACAGGAGGGAGTACTGAAAGATCGGGGGGGGGTAACGGGAAAGGAACATCTATATTCGATTATCACAATCAGGTGCGAGGAACCATCAAGGGTCAGGGGGACAAAGCAATATCGGTGTCCACTAGGGGGGGCGTACAGATACCCCCACGATACACGTTCCATTGCCCCCAAATTCTACCCCATGCCCCGGGTTTACCGCGGGCCACATATACAGTCTTCTCCCTGAACATACACCAGTCCATGTTTTCCTTCCATACTGACACGGTGGGTGGCCGCTGGGAGCCCCAAAGCTGCGCTATATCCCTCTTAGCAATCATGTAGCCCAGGGCCGCCCACCGAGTCTGCGCCGCGTTATAATCATTGGGCTCCCACACATTCAAGACACAGCGACGCACCTCCGGCAGCAGCGCCACCCCGGTGACTTGTCCCATGACCCCATGAACCCGACGCCAGTATTCCGCCACCTCCCGGCACTCCCAAAGGATATGGAGAAAGGTGGCACTGAGCCCACACCCACGCTTGCAGAGCCCATCCTCCGAGAATCCCATCGAGACCAGACGGGGGCCCGTCACATACACCCGGTGGAGAATCTTTAACTGGACCAGGCGGAGACGGGCTGGAATGGCAACTTCCTTGGGGGACGATAGTGCGGACTGCCAGTCCTCGTCGTCTAATTCCACCCCGTCCCCCGTCCACGTCTCCCGAAGGCGCACCAATAGGTCAGCCCGATTATTAATGAGTTTTTTATAGATTAAGGAGATAGTACTGTCGGGAACATGACCATCAAGTATGCGGTCCTCGAGGGGCGAAGAGGCCGGGATCTTGGTCCCCTCCCCAAAGACAGAGAGCAGGGCGTGCCGAACCTGGGCGTATCGGAAAAACTCCTTTTACGTGAGTTCGTATTCGCTCTGGAGCGCCGCGAAGGTCTTAACCGCGCCCTTCATCCATAAGTCTCCCACTCTACTGATGCCAATCGTGTCCCAACGGTCAAACCCCTTCGTTGTCCAGAGGCTTCCCAGCCGGTCGGAGGCAAATAAAGGAGTAGCGCATGTTAGTCGCTCACTCCAGCCCATGGCTACATTGGCCGCCTTCCAAATCCGTACCGCGGTCTTAGTGGGGCCCGTCAGGGTCCGTCCAGCCGAGCGGGAGTAAAGCGCCCTGTTATAGTTACCGCCGGGAAGCAGGAATTTATCCATCTCATACGCCGGGTTCAAGCCAGGCGCATACGTGGCGTGGTTGATGGCTGATAGCTGTGAGGCCCAATAATACCTGCGAATGTCGGGAAGCGCGATGCCCCCGTCGTACCAGGGGAGAGTGAGTTTGGCCAGGGCGATACGCGCCCGTCCGTCCCACACCAGTCTCCTCTGCAGGCTCTCTACTTCCCGAAAGTAGGCCACTGGAATGATGTCGAAGGAGTTCTGAAGTGCATAGAGGAACCTGGGAAGGGACATCATTTTAAACAATGCGGCCCGACCCAGTGGGGACAGGGGCAGCCTACACCACCGAGCCGTGTCTTCCCTCAAACGCCGAAGTGGAAGCAGGAGATTGTGCTCATAGCGAGCTACCGGGTCCAACGAGATGTGTATCCCCAGGTATTTAAAGCCGGACAGAGATATTTGGATCGGAAGCCGAGGCGGCAGGAGAGGGGGGCCCCCGGAGATAGGATAGACACAGGATTTAGACCAGTTAATCGTAAGACCCGAATTTCTCCCGTAGGAAGTCAGAACATCGAAGAGAACGTTAAGCGACTGCTGCGGCGAGGTAAGATACAGGAGGATATCGTCAGCATATAACGAGACGCGATCCTCAAAGCCCGGGGCCCACCGGATCCCCCTGATCGAGGGCTCCCAGCGGAGCCAAGCGGCGAGTGGCTCCAGGGCGAGAGCAAAGAGCAGAGGGGACAACGGGCACCCCTGCCTCGTACCCCTACCAAGAGCGAAGGGCCGAGAGACCCGCCCATTAACCACCACCTGAGCCATGGGTCCCGTGTAGAGAAGCTTCACCCAGCCAAGAAATCCCTCCCCAAAGCCGAATTTGGTCAAAACCGCCCAGAGGAATGGCCACTCGATGGTGTCAAAGGCCATCGTGGCATCTAAAGAAACCAGCACGGCCGGTTCGGAGAGGTACTCTGCCCTGGCGAGGGCGCCATGGAGACGCCGCAAGTTGAGGGCGGTGTTGCGATGTGGGATGAAGCCGCATTGATCAGGATGAATCAGATCGCAGATGACGCTCAACAAGCGATTGGCAAGGACTTTAGCCAGGATTTTAGGCTCTGCATTTAGCAGTGAGATAGGCCTGTAAGAGGCACAGCGGTCCCGTGGCTTACCGTCCTTGGGGATCACGACTATCGTGGCCAGTCGCTGGTCGACCGGAAGAGAACCGGCCTCGAGGGACTCCTGAAACATACGACGGAGGAAGGGCGCTAGTTTATCCGGGCGCAACTTATATAATTCGATAGGTAGACCGTTGTGACCCATGGCCTTGCCCGAGCGAAGGGACCGAATCGCAGTCGCGATTTCATCTACCGACAAGGGAGCGTCCAGCTGCTCACGGTCCTCGGTAGAAAGGCCAGGCAAAGCAATGTCCCTCAGGAGAAGGCGAGAATCTTCCTCATCCCTATCAGTCACCGGGGAGTACACAGTCCGGAGGTGGTCGGCAAAACATTCCACAATCTCACCAGGCTCAGTCACACACACTCCATCCGAGACACGCAACTCCGGGACCACACGATTCACTCTCTCCTTCTTATCCAGCCACGCAATCAGCTTTCCCGCCTTATCTCCGGCATCATACAACCGACCCTGCTGCTCCCTATACATAGTTTTGGCAGCGTCGGTGACAAGAGATCTGTATTCAAACTGTTTCAGGTTGAGGGCATGGAGCCCGTCCGGAGTGACACCCGCCTCCAAGGCCGACTCCAGCCCCGAGATGTCAGTCTCCAGCTTCACCACCGCCTCACTCCTGAGCTTCTTAGCCACCACTATCTGGGAGAGGGCGTGTCCGCGGATTACGGTTTTAAAGGCTTCCCACAGGGACATTGCAGACAACACAGACCCCTCGTTTTCAAGAAAGTATTGGTCCATAGCCTTAACCAGACTCTCGCGGGTCGTAGGGTCTCGCAGGTACCACGGGTTAATGGGAGCGATCCGCCCTGCAGACCGCGACTCGGTGTCAAAGAGAAGCCACAGCGGGGAATGATCGGAGATACCCCTCGCCAGATGCCTGACCTCTCGAATTCGACCCGTCTGCGCCGCGGGCATAAGGAAATAGTCTAACCTAGAAAGACTCCCATGTGCCCCAGAGTGAAAGGTGTATTGACATTGGGTCGGATGCATTAATCGCCAACTATCCACCAGGCCGAAGGTCTCCAACAGACCACCTAGCCAAGCCTGGGCAGCGGGGAGGGCCCTGGGTGGGTGACGATCCAGGTCACCCGAGACCACCGAATTAAAATCCCCGCCCATAAGCAAAAGGCCATCCGGAAGTTCAAGCAGCATTCGACCCAAGTCCGCGAAGGTGGAGTTCTGTAGGCCTGGTGGGACGTAAATTGAGACCAGGGCAAGGGGATGCCCCTCCCACCTCCCAGTCAGACAAACATAACGCCCTCTGTCAACTGAGACCACCCTCGTGATCTCCAACGGAAGTGAGGATCGCAGGAGAATGCCCACCCCCCTGGAGCCAGTTGTGTAACCAGAGTGAGCCACGAGGCGGTATCCCCCCCTGTTCATTGCATGGCAGACATTACCAACCAAATGCGTCTCCTGGAGAAACACCACATCAGGAGTCAAACGACGCAAATACTGCAGAACTACACCCCGTTTGATACGGTCCCCCAACCCGTTGACGTTCCATGACATCAGCTTCAACCCGTCCCCCCCCATCCCCTCCAATAGATCAGAGGTCCCCCCGCAAGTAGCACAAGTCCCAAAAGTGGAAGAAAATCAATACCTCGCCCTGCAAACAAAAACCACACTACAAAACAACCCCTCCTTCCCCCCCACCCCCCCCAACACCCAACTCCCCCCACCCTGCACCCCTGCGGGCCAAAAAAACCCCCCAAATTGCAGTGTGCCTGTCGCCCAACTAACCCCAGTCTACAAAAAGACCCCGGAGGAGGAAAGGGACCCGTCCCCGCCCGCCCCCCATACAGGTACTAGCAAAACACACTGAACCAAAGAAGTACAACCCAGCTGAGCAGTGCAAATTGGCAAAATGAAGGACCAAAAGTCACTCCAAAGGGGACCCGTCACCGTTGGCACCCGCAGAGGGCCCGGGACGGCCACCTCTGTCCGGCAGCGAGTCCAACCAGTCACTCACGGCCACAGGAGAGTCAAAGAAGGCAGTCCGATCCTCATGTTCCACTCGGAGTTTGGCAGGGTAGAGCATAGAGTACTTTAGGCCCAGCTCACGAAGACGACGTTTCACCCCCTGGAATCCCATCCGCTGCTTCTGGACAAGTTGAGTAAAGTCCGGATAAAAGTGAATGGATGAGTTCTCATGTCGAACCGGGCCATGGACCCGCGAGGCCTGCAGAATCGCATCCCGGTCTCTGTAGTAAAACAGTTTGGCCACAATAGGCCTCGGGGGGGCCCCCGGCCGTGGCCGCCCGCCCGGAACTCGATGAGCCCGTTCAACAGCAAAAAATTTACTCAAGCCCGCAGGGGTCAGCTGTTGGAGGATGAGTTCCTCGACCAGGAGGTCAACCGGGGGGTCGTCGGAGGACTCCGGTACGCCGATGACACGGATGTTGTTGCGTCGGGCCCGTCCCTCGAAGTCCTCCAGCCGCCGGGCCATCTGCTCATTGACCACCTTGATGTCGCCAAGCGCGGCCTGCAGGTCCGACACATCCGCACCCAGGGTGAAGGTCCGCGCGTCGAGAGTTTGAACCCTCTCGTTTGTTTTGGAGAGGTCCGCCCGTATTAAGGTGACATCAATCGCCACCGTATCGATCTTGCGGGCCAGGGCCTCATATTGCGTGGCGATGGTCTCCCTGATGCCATCAATGGCGCCCATGATGTCCTGTAGGGAAAGTTCCGAAGAGACGGATGTGCCACCACCGGCGACGTCTGAGGGGGGACCGGCCGTTCCAGGAGAGCCTCTGCCATGAGTGTAGCGGTCCATGTTGTTGGTCTGGACCGACCCTCCACGGAGGGAGGATTTAGTCTTACGCCCCTCGGGGCCCCCCTTGCCCCCCATGCGGCCACGGACTCCGAGGGGGACCGTCGATCAAAAGTAGTTGGGATACCGGCCCTGGAAACCAGCGCCTCACCCGAGGCCACAATATGGCGGTGCGAGGGGACCCAAGGCGATAGGCACTCTAGTGGCAGGTGGAGACAAAGCTTTGTGCTGAGCTTAGGGAAACACCCCGCCACGTCAATCGCTCACCGGCCAGCCCCCTGAGGTCTGAAAGTGAAACCGAAAGTGGCCAAGCGGCCCCTGGCACCGCGCCACAGCCGCTGTTGTTCAACTGCGACACGGCCCCACGGCTCACCTTCGCCCCGGGCACCTCCGTCGGGTGGGTCCCAAAAGTTCAAACAACGATATTTCAGGATTCCCGGGTCCGATTAGATTCCTGAAAAGAGATACGTGCTCAGCCGGTCGTCCTCTCCCAGATTCCATAAACCAAATCAGGATATTGTCAGGATAAATTCCGAGGAGCAGCGAGGGTCCGGGGAGCCCTGTGCTCACGCGACCATCTTGGATGCGCGCTAGGCTCCTCCACATTACATTATATATTTTTAATATAAATTGATTTTTTTTTTTTCAAATATTGAAACTCGAATGTTTTTTTGTTTTATATTTTTTTTATATATTTATATTATTTTCTTATTTTTTTTTTTCTTTCACATTTTTGGGGGGAGTCGCGCACCCAAAGCGTACCTTTCTCGATCGCTGCGCGGAACCTAGCTGCCATTTTAGGATTGTTGTGTTGGATCCGCGTAGGATGTGCGATGGGTGTGTCTTTTCCTCAGCGATTGCTATGCGACCGGTACGCGACTCCAGGCGCATACGCGACACATACGTATTACTTTACGCGACGCTCGGGCGCTTGCAGTAATATACGTGTTCGACGCGTTAGGGGTCGCGCACCCAGCGCATGCACACCAGGGGGCCGCGCTGGGTGCGCGACTCCTAATTTGCCCGTAAAAAAAACAATTAGCACCTATCAATAATTTCTATTCTCCCCGGGGACCCCATCCCTCGGGGCCTATATACAACGTTGGGGACCGTTTTGCACACTTCTGTCATTGGGCTACATGTGGGCTACATCTGGGTGATATTTGTGCTACATTTGGGCTCTTTTGTCTCTGGTGGCCATCTTGGGAGACTTATTTGTTATGAAGTTTCCTAATTACCTCATTTACTACAGTCTCCTCAGTAGGAAATACTTTCAGTTTTTTACTTTGATTCCATCAAGAATGCATTCAGATGTGTCACACATTTGCCATAAATTCAGAATGTTAGCACTCTAGTTGCTCATTAGATCACTGTAGTAAAGCTACTGCTCACCAGGGAAGTCTGCTGCTGGTATTGAAAGTGCATGTTTCAGTCTGCATGTCAGAATTTTTTAATGAAATAGAAGAGGATTTGAGAAGTCACTCAAAATGTGCCCTAATTTTTCTTTCTACAGCACTAATCATACTTTCTATGGCAAAATGAACCCCCTCATTTTGTTCCTTTTTAAATTAAATATTTTAAGAGTTGCCACTATATTCCAATCAAGATGGCTTCAGGTGTGCAATATGTTTGTCATAAGTAGGACTGTTAGCACTCTAGTTGTTCTTTAGAACACTCTGGGAAGCTGCAGTAGAACACAAAGGAATCAACTGACAGTCTCTGCCCTTGTTGAATGTACATGTTTTACGGAGAATGTCAGACTTCATTCTCACATGACTGAGAAAGATAATGTGAATTTACAGAAAATATGCTCTCAGTTTAGCTTATAGATCACCTTCTAAATCTCTGTGGGAAAAGCATGAGAATATAGTTTTCTCTCAAACATGATTCATGATATCCCAGCAGAAGGCTTTTTCACATGGTAAAATCACCTTAGAACACACCACAATTCCTAAAACGAGTTTGGTACCATCAACAAATTATTTATAATGTAACTAAAGTCTTAAAACCTTCTATTAACTGCAATGCTTTTTAATGAGGTGCTATCATGTATATTGGTTCCAAGATGGCTGCCAACACTTCTTGGATGAAGTGCTGACAGCCAATCAGATCACATGATGAGATGTGTGGTTAGGCTCCGCCCAGATATATATGTGATTTTACTTTTGATTTTCTCAGGAACTACTGAACGGATTTACACCATTTAACCAAAAGGCACGAGTGTGAACCAAGGGCTACCTCTTTGCCAAATTTGGTGTAATTCCGTTCAGCAGTTCGGGCTGTAGCTGCGATTAAAGGTTCCTATGGAAAATTGCATGGGGAAAACACGTTTTTGGACCCCCCTTTTTTCTTGGCCCCCGCTTGACAAATCACCCCGAGACTTTCAGGATAGGAGCAGACCGGACCACTCCACCAGTTTTGAAGATTTCGCGAAGATTCGTCAACCGGCGCCAAAGTTATTCCAAATAGAATGTTGCCGATTTCCTATGGATAATAGGTCCTAACTGTAACTACCTACTGGCGACCGCCAGTAGGATATATATGTATATATTTAGTTCAGCTAACTATAACTCGCGCGATCGCAATCCACTGCTGATGACGTCACATATTACATCACTGTATTCACTACGATACTGTTAATAAGTCAGTTATACAATTAATTTTACAAAAAAAACCATCCATTTAGACACTTATTTACCCATTTATTCTTCCATTAACCTTTAGATATACATATAACATAAATATTTTTTTTTCAGAAAGACACATTCACTGGATGATGTCATCAGTGATGTCATCAGTGATGTCATTTGAGATGTCATCAGTGATGTCATGAGTGATGTCACTGACCATGTCATGAGTGATGTAATATGCGACGTCATCAGCAGTGGATTGTGGTCGCGCGAGTTATAGTTAGCTGAACTAACTATAACGGGGGAATTTCAATGGTTTTTTACGAGTGAAATGTCCAGCTAACTATAACGTGTGAAACCTATGGTTTTTTCAGTGAATTTGCAAGGTTTTTTAAATGCTAATTGCTAACTATAACGTGTGTGAAACCTTTGTTTTTTTTTTTGTGAATTTGTAAGGTTTTTTAAATGCTAATTTACGTATGTATTATATTTTTTATATATTTATTTTACAATAAACTACCTATGTATATAGTTATAGATTGACTGTATCCTTTAATATGGAATGGCTCAGCTCTTTTATTTTGAATTTGGATAAAGTTGAACAGCATAGTTAATATCTTCTATAAACTTATAAACAGTTTAAAATGTTTTTTCGTTTTTTTAAGGGTTTTTCACCGTGCGGCACCGTACGCCCACCCGCGATTTTTTGAAAAAAAATAAAATGTTTTTTTCACCCTTCGGGGTCCTTCAGGGACCCCCTGACAAAGGCTAGGGGGTCAGGAACTCTCTACCCTACCCCCTTTTCACGTTCTCCACCTTTCTTTTTCACTGCCACACACAAAATGGCGTCCGACACTTCCTGATTTCGACCGATTCGAATGTTGACTGACATCTAACCACCAATCAGAATTACGCTCGCGCACAACACCGTGCGCGCACGGTGCACGCATGGTGCGCGCATATAGATATTTATGTACTTTTAACTGCAATTTTCTCAGGAACTACTGAACAGATTGACACCATATATGCAAAAGGCACATGCCTGACCTGAGGACTACCTCTTTGCCAAATTTCAAGTAATTCTGTTCAGTCGTTCGGGCTGTACCTTCGACTAAAGGTCCTATGGGAAAATGCATGGGGAAAACGCGTTTTGGGACCCCCTTCTCAGCCCACGCTTGACGAATCACCCCGAGACTATCAGGGTAGGAGCTGAGCGGAGCGCCCCATTAGTTTTGAAAATTTCGCGAGGATTCGTCAACCGGCGCCAAAGTTATTCAAAATAGAATTTTCAGATTTCCTATGGGAACTCGGTCCTAACTATAACTATCTACTGGCGGCCGCCAGTAGATTATATATATATATGTGATCAAGACCCGAGTTGGGGTCGAAACGCGTAATGGCAGACTTGCTTGGCACGGAATAAAATTTGGAATTTGCACTGATCGTTGGTGGTCCGCTCTTCGTCCTTTGGTCCGTGGGAGACTGGTGTTGGTGGCGAATCTATATATATCTCATCTCGTAGTTGTCCCTCGATCAAGGATGCCACTCCACAACGTGTCCGTTTCATCTCGAAACTTGATTCAGGAACCGGCTTTTCATCTGCTGCAATTACTTTTCCAGACGCGTTTCGGAGTCCTTTCTCCTTCTTCATGGGGTTAACTGACACTCGCAGGATCACCAAACCACTTCCTTTTAACATAGTTCCCAGCTCCTCCTCTCAAGTGAGTGATTTTGCAATGGCATTCTGGGAGTCGTAGTGTTTGGTGCTTATAATTACCCTTCAGTGGGTCCTGCCAAAACTCAGTTCATTAAAACTCTTTTTCACAGCCCTCCAGTGGGCTACAGACAGTAGAGCGGCACGGCTATTTTTCAAAAGGGACTGTTGTGCCATTCACGGGGATGCAAAGTTCACTCCCGTTTAGACCCTTTCATTTATCGGGCGGTGCAATCCTTTGCGGCAGGACCGGCCGCGTCATAACTAATCTCGTAGTTGTCCCTCGATCAAGGACGCCACTCCACAACGTGTCCGTTTCATCTCGAAACTTGATTCAGGAATCGGCTTTTCATCTGCTGCAATTACTTTTCCCGACGCGTTTCGGAGTCCTTTCTCCTTCTTCATGGGGTTAACTGACACTCGCAGGATCACCAAACCACTTCCTTTTAACATAGTTCCCAGCTCCTCCTCTCAAGTGAGTGATTTTACAATGGCATTCTGGGAGTCGTAGTGTTTGGTGCTTATAATTACCCTTCAGTGGGTCCTGCCAAAACTCAGTTCATTAAAACTCTTTTTCACAGCCCTCCAGTGGGCTACAGACAGTAGAGAGGCACGGCTATTTTTCAAAAGGGACTGTTGTGCCATTCACGGGGATGCAAAGTTCACTCCCGTTTAGACCCTTTCATTTAGCTCCTCCTCTCAAGTGAGTGATTTTGCAATGGCATTCTGGGAGTCGTAGTATTTGGTGCTAATAATTACCCTTCAGTGGGTCCTGCCAAAACTCAGTTCATTAAAACTCTTTTTCACAGCCCTCCAGTGGGCTACAGACAGTAGAGAGTCACGGCTATTTTTCAAAAGGGACTGTTGTGCCATTCACGGGGATGCAAAGTTCACTCCCGTTTAGACCCTTTCATTTATCGGGCGGTGCAATCCTTCGCGGCAGGACCAGCCGCGTCATAACTAATCTCGTAGTTGTCCCTCGATCAAGGACGCCACTCCACAACGTGTCCGTTCCATCTCGAAACTTGATTCAGGAACCGGATTTTCATCTGCTGCAATTACTTTTCCCGACGCGTTTCGGAGTCCTTTCTCCTTCTTCATGGGGTTAACTGACACTCGCAGGATCACCAAACCACTTCCTTTTAACATAGTTCCCAGCTCCTCCTCTCAAGTGAGTGATTTTGCAATGGCATTCTGGGAGTCGTAGTGTTTGGTGCTTATAATTACCCTTCAGTGGGTCCTGCCAAAACTCAGTTCATTAAAACTCTTTTTCACAGCGATTTGCGATTTCAAATAGCTTTATTCGACAGTTTTGTCATAAAAGCAACATACATTACAACATAATATTAAGATAATAAATATTCTGAAGTCTAAAACATTTAATAACAAATTAAACAGTGGATACTGCCGAGTAAATTAGTTCTAAAAACAATTATATAGTTGTATGCTCAAAATATCCCAGACAATTCATACCATGGTATCCATACCATACTATCTACATAACTGAGACTAATTCAATCAGACAACCTGAGACAACGCCCTAGATCTAATGGACCAGGCCCAGCCTAAAAACTTAGCCATGGCGATTGCTATTGGCTGTGATGGGTCTTTGTGAGGATTCTTAAGGCCTCATCATGCTTCCTAAAGCCCAAAAGCTTACAAATAGGTTTGACCCACATTGCACGAGGCTTTTTATACAGTGGGCAAAAAAACAACAAATGACTAACAGTTTCTTGCTTCTCAATACATTTTGGGCAGACTTTCATAGTAACCCCAACCCAGTTTCCAGAGAAGGATCTAACGGGTAGGGTACCAATCCTCATTTGGAAGTATAACTTACTGTCTAGAGGTTTCTCAATAAAGTCCCAAAAAGGTTCTAGTGCAGGTTTTAACTTCAGTTCAAGGAACCGACCAGACAGTTGTTTTACTGCACCCTTCGCTCGTGTTGATGCCGTTATCATATCCCAATACATCTCCTTCAATATCTTCTTTGATGGAAAAGAAGCATTTTGAGGATCCTCCCAGAGTTCTCTCAGACCTAGGTTCACCAGCAACAACCTTATCTCCCCTAGCCATTTAATCCTATGAAAACAGTCTGTGTCCATTACATCTTTTAGTCCTCTTGCGTAATGTGAAAGTTCGACCGTACACCACAATCTTCGCCAATATAAAAGAGGGCGAAGTTTAGCCACATCCCTTATTGTTTTCCTTCCCAAGTCAAACAATAGTGGGCACATAGGAGTACTTTTCGGGACGCCGGTAACCTTGCGCAAAAAAGAGTTTTCGGCAACTGTTATGGTAGATAGATTCTGGAACCCCCATAATTCCACACCATACAGAGTGGAGCTTTGTCAGGTGGCGAGAACCGGTAACGCGCTGCTCGCGTCACCACAATGTCCACCCCGACAGACAAACACCATGGGAACTACATTTCCCAGAACGCCCGGCGGATCACGCCCCAAGTGACCGGCGCCGGGTGCGACAGCTGATAAAGCCGCCGACACACTACGAGCGGTGCCGATGATTCCTGCCTGTCCCGTATAAACCCTTGTGCTGACGCTTTGTTCCAGTCCTGCATCCTCGGTCTCGTCCTCGTCCTTCCGACCTTGAATCCATTGCTCCAGCGGTGAGGACCTCGCCGGCAGCCCCCGACGCGAGAAAGGCACCAGGGAGACCTCGGCCCTCAGCGTTCCAGACTCCGGAAGGAAACCTCCTGCGCTCCTCTGCCCACGGAGTTCCGGGTCCAGAGTTGAAGCGCGAAGGTCTGCCCTCGACGTTCCAGCCTCCCGGAAGAAACCTCAGGCGCTCCTCTGCCCACGGAGTCCCGGGTCCAGAGTTGCAGCGCGAACAGGTGCGCTCCTCTGCCCACGGAGTTCCGGGATCAGAGTCGCAGCGCCCACTCCTTTCACGGCTCTACGGAACTGTGAGTACTGCTTTACCTTTGCCTTCAGGGAGGCGTCTTCCTTTGTTCACTTTGTTGACCCTGATCCGTGGACGCGCTCTGGGGCATTAAGCACTGACTTTGAAGTGCTGGCCTTTGCTCCCAGAGAGGTCGCGCCACAGTGACCTGAGGAACCAGTCCCTAGGGTCCGCCCTGGCTCTGCGGCCGTTAGCCAGTGCTCTCGTTCAACTGGGCTACACGTCGTCCCAGGCTGGGGGACCTTCCTCCATAAGGGTGGGAAGGTAGCAGGTGAGAACCCGACAACCGAGGTGGGGAGGTAACGGGAGGGTCACAAGTAACGGGTTTCTTATGGTGTGCTTGTCTCGTTCCAGGTCCCTCTCCCAGCTGCTCCTTCCCTTCCTTCCCTCGCCCACCTGTCTCCATAGTCCGTGTGTGTCACACGTTTTCCGGACTGGGGACGAATGGGAGGTGGACCCCATTAAAGCATCAGCGTCATCCTGAGGAGAGAATTCCCCGGCCATCGTGACAAGCTTAGAACTTTCAGGCCATAAATCTCCAACAATGGGCTAATTGGTTTGGAGAAAGAGGTTTTAAAGTTAACTGTGAGAATCCCGGCCTGTTGCTTATGCTTTAGGGTAGCTGTATTAATTTGTTTAGACCAGCTCATGTCCGACTGAAGCATTACCCCCAAATACGTAAAGGCATCTACTTTTTCAAGAGGTACATTATTCATAAAAACCTTGCCCCGAAAAGATTTGTGCTCATTAAATGTCATAAATTTTGTCTTCTCTGTATTGATTACAAGACCCCGGATTGAGCAGAAGGCCTCAAACCTACTAAGGGCTTTTTGTAAGCCACTAGGGGTCTTAGAAACTATCAAAGTATTATCCGCAAACATGAGGATAGGTATGCGTTCTTTCGCCAGCACAGGGGCATCGGTGGGGGTCTCCAAGAGGAAATCAGCCACCCCGTTCACAAAGAGCGAGAACAGGGTAGGCGCAAGCACGCAACCCTGGCGCTCTCCCCTGTCAACGGGGAATGAATCAGTGACCTCACCCTTTGCCCTCCACTGGACCCGCGCATGGTTATCCTCATGTAAGCGGATGACCAGAGACAGCAAATCATCAGGCATCGCCATTCCACTTAGGACAACCCACAGCCTACGTCGTGGCACCAGATCGAAGGCTGCTTTCAAATCAACAAATACCACATACAGGGCTCCTTTCCCCAAAACCACTGTCTTCCAATATATGTTAATGAAGCGGAAAACCTGGTCGATGGTACTTGTACGGGGGCGAAAGCCCGCTTGCAGTGGGGTAAGAATATGTTAATCATCCATCCATGACTGAAGCTTATGTAAGATCAGTCTGCCCATGATCTTTTGGATGGAGTCTATAAGACTTATTGGTCTATAGTTGGCTGCAACGGATTTATCCCCCTTTTTAAAAACCGGTATTATCTCTGCCCCTTTCCAAAAGGCTGGGATTGGAGGCCCGCAAGCAATAGCATTTGCTAAATATCTTATGTACAAGCGCCATGAGGTTTTGTAATTTAGAAACACATCTCCTGGAATGTTATCCATACCGGGAGCACGACTAGGGATAATAGTATCCAAAGCCCTATCTACATCCCCTAACGTAAACACCTCGCCAGAGAAAAAAGTTATATTAATGGGACCCATAGACTGTTCGTCCTCCGAAGAAGCATACTGGGGTTTAAAATATTCCACCCAATGATGGTGGGCTACATTATTCTGCGGGGGGTCCGGGACCCCCCCCCATATCCCACTTAAACGTATCCCAGAATGCTTTAGGGTTTCGTGCCACACATGCTTCCTTAAGCTCTATCCATCTTGCCTGGTCCCAAAGTTTTTTGGCACATTTGACTGCTTTTTTATAGGAGTCCCGTGCCAACCTTACTTTAGCTGAGTCACCTTCACCTATAGCTAGCCCCAAGGTTCTCCGCCACTGGTGACAGTTATCAGTGAACCATCCCTCAGTTTTATTCTTCTTACCCTGGCGGTGCTTGACAGGCTTGCAAAAAAACAATTTTAGTTGCTCGAACAGTACTGTATGCATCTCGGTGACATAGGTCAAGGGAATCTGGCTTCTTTCGCCAGGACCCCAAGCTTCCAATACCCTGTCCACCTCAATGTTCATCGCTGTCAATGTTTCCTGGGATCTTGAGACATTTTTCCATCTCAGATAGCGTGTGTCATTAGACAATACCAGGTCACTGGCTCCTTCCACTGGGCTAATTGGCATAAAATCACCTAGCAACCCAACCATTGTGACAATGAGTGGTTCATGGTCACTTTCTACTCGGGTAACTACGGCCATAGCCCTCACACAATGCCACAAAGGCAGGCCTACCAGGACATAGTCAATGCGACTCGCCCTGCGTCCATTATTAAAGGTATTAGCCCCCTTCCTATCAGAAATTGTACGCCCATTTGCGGCCCTCAGCCGTTGCCCGATACACAGCCCTTTCAATTGTATTGCCGCCTCTGTCCATTTTTTAATTGGCTCAACCTCAAGTGCGAGTATACCCCAAGTTTCATCCTCATCCTCTGTTAAATCTTGATCCTTTTGCCCCAGGGGTTCAAACGAAGTGTTGAAATCCCCCACGACCAACGGGCGAGAATCTCTTGGTAAGTCGTCCAACAACCTATCCAGGTCAGCTACAACGTGAGAACGTCGCCCACCAGGCAGTCCTCTAGCATAAACATTAAAAATACATAAGCTAGGACTTTGTTCTGAGGTAATTTTTATCGTGAGGATATCATTGCTATTTATGGGTATTTGTGTAATTTTGCACCTGAGTGCCTGCCGTACCCAAATAACCAAACCTCCCATTGGGCGACCCTTCTCTTGTCTTATCGCAGGGACCTGTAAAGAAAGATACCCTAAACGAAACAGGGGTTCTATTGCCCAGGATTCTTGAAAGAAACATAAATCATGGGTATCAATAAAATCTAACCATCCAAAATCTACTAATTTGGAGCCCAACCCTGCAATATTCCAGGATAGCAACTTTAAGATTATGGGTCTATGGATACCCGAGTTATTTAACATAGGACAACCCAAAAGAGTAGGGGGAAAATCCAAGGTCATGGTCGTCCCCGACATCAGTACTGGCTCGTTACCCCCATTTTCCCCATTAAACTTCCAACTATCATCGGGTGGAAGTGTTTTTGCTAAAGTCCTATCTAACAACTGATTAAGTACAGTTGGGTTTCTTTGGTCCACTTCGGCCATCTTCTGGCCTAGATCTGGGGTATTGATACCTTTAGGAATACATTCCGAGTTATGATGATTAGTCATGATTTGTAGTCAATCACACTCCTCTAGGCCAGATAAAACATCAAACCTATTGCCTAATGGAACTCCAAATTCCCCCCCAGGCCACCCTACCAATCCATTCCTAACGTACCCTAGTTTTCCAAGGGCCTAAAGGGGGGGCAGGGTAGAAATATGTTAAGGGAAGAGGTTTTATCCTAGAAACCATGCCCTGGTGATGCCTGCCACAAATATACTCCCCAGTACTGGTATCCCCAAAATTGATGATAATACAATCACCCTCAATCGTTTTCTGACTTGGCCCAACCCAATCCACCCTTCTTGCAAATAGAATTTTAGCCGAAGCTCCAGGTGGAAGTGTTCGATTCATGTTAAGCCAATAAGTGCACTTGTTTTTTAGATCGATCAGTATAATCCTCACGTTGTCCTGGTCTCAATGGGGGAACCCCGCCAGAATACACACGTAAGGAGTAGATGCAGGGGGGAGGTCTATGCGTGAAAGGCTACCTAAAGAGATATCATATGGAACCCTGCTGCCCCTGTGTAAAACAGGGGAGATTAAATCAGGACCGTCCTGCACCACACCCTCCCTACATGGATCCTGTACTCCAATTGCAGCATGCGAGGAGGCCTGGGGGATAGGAGCACTCACAGTTGCGGCAGGATTACTTTCAAGTACCGCTATTTGTGAGGACTGTACTATTGGATTTAACCTTGAACTAGTCTTAGTAGTCCCCACCATGCACTGCCCACTACTGGCACTGTCCCCACTCCTCACGCTGTTAGTAGTTTTAACTTCTACACCTTCAATTTGATCAAGTCTTTTTTCAATGGAGATCAATCTTTTATAAACAGGGATACAGATTATGTTAACTAACAGTTCAATTTTATCCCATATAGCCTGTGTCAGGTCAGACGGGGTATCTATCCCTGAAAGCACTGCTTGATCTACCTCAACCATCATTGGAGACAGAATCTCCGCACTATTATCTAGATACACCAATTTACCACCAGACGATTCGGCTGTAGCATTTGGCTTCTGGGTTCTTGCCTTCCTGCCCTTCTGGGCCGTGTTCCCACGCTTCCTCTTAGTTACTGGCAATGGGTGCACTGGTTTTACACCACGTTTGAGACGAGCCCTCGCATTTCTCTCCATAGGGTCAGGCGAGATACTACCGACTAAAGAGCCAATTCGACCTTCTGATGGAAATGCAAGTGTAGATATAGACTCCGACCCCCTATGGGATTCACTAGGAACTGAATGTACCAGAGCAGTGTGAACTCCCTGGTCAAAGCCAATACGCTCACCTGGTTGAACAACTGGGCCAGGGATAATGATAGGAATGACCGAAGTACTGGGAGACACCGCCCCAGCTAAAAGACCCATTGAGGACCTTCTATTGGCCACAATATCCAATGACAATCTTTTTTCAGTGCGGTCAATTTCATAGGCCAGAATTGAGGAAGCACGTACAATAAATTGATCCAATGTTCCCATAACTGAACCTGTAGGGACCGCCTTCCCACCCTTACCCACCTTGCCCGACTTAGTTGCCATTACTTCCCACTGAGAGTACTTCACTTACCCTGCCAAATCAGAGGAGGCCTCCGTGTTCCAGGTACTTTGTAGAGGTCTCCGGGCGTAATAGCAACACCACAAAAGAGCAGAGGACCAGCACAATATCCGATAATAACAGCAGAAGGGTAGTCCCTATTAGCCAATATGGCACAAGTGTAAAAACAGATAGGTATCCCCCAATAGCTACTACAATTCAGCAATACCTTGTAAGCACCAGTAGATAGTCAGCGTTAGGGGGGTGGCCCAGCCCAGCCTATTCCTGGCAAGGGACGGGACCGCCCTTGGCCCGGGCTTCGCCCGCGCGCGTCCCGCGCTGCGGGGCACCTGTGGATCTTTTGAACAACCCAGGCGCTGCCAAATACCGTCACCGGCAAGCGCCCGGGGCTGGGAATGCTGGGTATTGTAGTTTTGGTGGCCGTTCCCCTCACGGCGGCGATGGTACTGCACTATGCGGACTTCTCCCCCACGATGGCCGTTGCCCTCACGGCAGGTGAGGAAATGAAATTTTAAATCTCCCGGTCTCCAGACTCCAGGTCACAAAAAGGCGCGTCCCGCGCTGCGGGGCACCTGGGGATCTTTTGAACAACCCAGGCGCTGCCAGATACCGTCACCGGCAAGCGCCCGGGGCTGGGAATGCTGGGTATTGTAGTTTTGGTGGCCGTTCCCCTCACGGCGGCGATGGTACTGCACTATGCGGACTTCTCCCCCACGATGGCCGTTGCCCTCGCGGCAGGTGAGGAAATGAAATTTTAAATCTCCCGGTCTCCAGACTCCAGGTCACAAAAAGGCGCGTCCCGCGCTGCGGGGCACCTGGGGATCTTTTGAACAACCCAGGCGCTGCCAGATACCGTCACCGGCAAGCGCCCGGGGCTGGGAATGCTGGGTATTGTAGTTTTGGTGGCCGTTCCCCTCACGGCAGCGATGGTACTGCACTATGCGGACTTCTCCCCCATGATGGCCGTTACCCTCACGGCAGGTGAGGAAATGAAATTTTAAATCTCCTGGTCTCCAGACTCCAGGTCACAAAAAGGCACGTCCCCTTTAGACCCTTTCATTTAGCTCCTCCTCTCAAGTGAGTGATTTTGCAATGGCATTCTGGGAGTCGTAGTGTTTGGTGCTAATAATTACCCTTCAGTGGGTCCTGCCAACACTCAGTTCATTAAAACTCTTTTTCACAGCCCTCCAGTGGGCTACAGACAGTAGAGAGGCACGGCTATTTTTCAAAAGGGACTGTTGTGCCATTCACGGGGATGCAAAGTTCACTCCCGTTTAGACCCTTTCATTTATCAGGCGGTGCAATCCTTCGCGGCAGGACTGGCCGCGTCATAACTAATCTCGTAGTTGTCCCTCGATCAAGGACGCCACACTACAACGTGTCCGTTTCATCTCGAAACTTGATTCAGGAGCCGGCTTTTCATCTGCTGCAATTACTTTTCCCGACGCGTTTCGGAGTCCTTTCTCCTTCTTCATGGGGTTAACTGACACTCGCAGGATGACCAAACCACTTTGTTTTAACATAGTTCCCAGCTCCTCCTCTCAAGTGAGTGATTTTGCAATGGCATTCTGGCAGTCGTAGTGTTTGGTGCTTATAATTACCCTTCAGTGGGTCCTGCCAAAACTCAGTTCATTAAAACTCTTTTTCACAGCCCTCCAGTGGGCTACAGACAGTAGAGAGGCACGGCTATTTTTCAAAAGGGACTGTTGTGCCATTCACGGGGATGCAAAGTTCACTCCCTTTTAGACCCTTTCATTTATCGGGCGGTGCAATCCTTCGCGGCAGGACTGGCCGCGTCATAACTAATCTCGTAGTTGTCCCTCGATCAAGGACACCACTCTACAACGTGTCCGTTTCATCTCGAAACTTGATTCAGGAGCCGGCTTTTCATCTGCTGCAATTACTTTTCCCGACGCCTTTCGTAGTCCTTTCTCATTCTTCATGGGGTTAACTGACACTCGCAGGATGACCAAGCCACTTCCTTTTAACATAGTTCCCAGCTCCTCCTCTCAAGTGAGTGATTTTGCAATGGCATTCTGGGAGTCGTAGTGTTTGGTGCTTATAATTACCCTTCAGGCCGGCCGGCGATGTTTGATTCTTTCCGCCTATGGCGAAAGGAAGCCAAACAGAAGGAAATTAAGCTAGCAAAAAAGAATAAGAAAGAAAGAGGTATGCCAGTGATGCAAGCAGCTGTGCAATTTAAAGATAATGAGGAGGAACAAATGAAGGAACAGTTACATAGACAGCGCAAACTAGGGATTGATAAATGTTACCCTGTTTTGTCACCCCTTGTGCAAGATGAGACAAAAGAGAAGGAGAAAGATTCCCTAATGTCCCATTTGCTAAGTTCGCCACCCCCATATGCGCAAAATGCCACAGCGCCTCCACAGCTTGTAAATGTGCAGCCTCCAGTAAATATGCCGCAAGCCTTCCCACAGCCGCCAGCTCCTCCTCAGCTGGCTCCTACCCCTATAGTGCAGCCCTCTCAAGGGCCGCCAGTTTTGTTACCTGTTGCCCCCGCGCTTCCTGCAACTTTGCCTAGCACGCCAGCTGCCTCCTCTGGCACCTCTTCTTACACTACCCAGGTACCTGTATCTGAATCTGTTTTTCTTCCCTCTGTCTATCCCCCCGTTGTCACTTCAACCTCTCCTTCAGCACGTCAACGACTAGCTAATGTAGTGACTACTTTAATGTCACCTCTCTTTGGGTCATCTAGTGCGACCCCTGGTTTACAACGTAAGCAATTGCGCAGTCAGCTGCCTGATCCTGAAGAGAAAAAGGAATTAGATCATATGGCGCGTAGGTGGATTATTTTTTCTTAATAATAATAAGTTGTTGACGTTTTTCACCAATGGGATGCCCCGAAACAGAGGTATGTGTTCGAGAAAATGTGTGAAATCCTCTGTGAGGAATTGGATGATCATGGTAGAGATCCAAACCCGCAGGAGTTATGTCGAGTGAGATTCGATTTTGGAAAAGGCACGATTGTGGGCCCCGATGTGAATAAAGCAGTTGCGACCTTATTATCTTTGAGGAATGATGATTGCCAGCAGTCGTTGTTTGAGCAGGATTTCCCTGTGGGGAAGAAGGTAAAAGCGCGCCAATATCCGATGCGTGAGGTTCCCCCAGTTTGGAGACCTGCTGATCCAAATGCTGTTCCACCTGTCTTAGCTCATTTTCAGCGTGTTTGGGTGCATGTCCCATGGAAGCGATCTGAGGTGTTAGAGCTTAAGCAGACATTGCCTGACCCCCGTAAAAACCCTACAGGGTATTATAAGGAGTTATCCCAAACTGCAGAATCGTGCGTCATGAATCTGGCTGACATAGATATGTTATTTGGGAATGTTGTTCCACAGCCTTTATGGGGATCCATCCGTAATACGGATCATGCTGCAGAACTAGGGGGTACATGGGCTAATATCATTGCTGCAGACGCTAGACAAGTTGGTGGCGCAAAGCCTGACCCTTTAGTAGCAGAACTCCCTGGTAGAATTATTACATACATGAAGACCATAATGCCCGCGATGCGCGTAAATTGGGATAAACTATCTGCATGCAAGCAGAAGAAAGATGAGACAGTGTCCGATTTCTTTACCAGGTTTGAAGAAACGTTTATCGAGCACAGTGGTCAAGACATGAGCACTGAAGGTGGCCAACGGTTATTTTTTGATAAATTTGTGCAGAATCTACTTCCTGAGCTATGTAAGAAATTAAAAGATTCAGAAAGTTCTTGGGCTGTTTCCTCTTCAGCGCAAATACTGGCTACTGCACAGTATTATGAAAATAGAGATAAAGACGAAAAAGATAGAACAGATAAAAAAATCGAAAGAACTGAAAACGAAGGTCCTTTTACAGCAATTTCAGAATAATCAGCAAATGAATGGGTATTATCAACCACGTATCCCTATAGGTCCCAATCAATGTTCATATTGCAAAGAGGAAGGTCATTTCAAGTATAGTTGTCCTAAAGTGATGCAGCGTAACAGTAATGCGTATGGCGCAAGAGGTAGAGGTGGTCAGCAAGCTCCTAGAGGCAGAGGGCGTGGAAATGTTCCCCAGAACGCGCGTCCTCTTCCGCCTCAAAATACCATAAATAGCTTTGATCAGCAGGCCAACGCGACTGGTAATACAGCTCAGTACTACAATAATGATTATTATGCAGAAGACGACAATGTAGAGGATAATGATTACTAGGACAGCCGTAGACAGAGAGAGGGAGTTGTTTCAGTGCCAGTGGATCAGAGAGGACCTTATGTTAAAGTGACTACAGCAAATGTAACGGAGCCCTTTCTGCTGGACACTGGTGCTGCAAAGAGTTCAATTATGCATTCAAAACTCCCTGGCGCGCCTTTGTCTGGCGAAATGAATGTTTCAGTAGGTTTTTCTGGCGCCCCAGTTAGGAACCAGATTTCTAGTCCTATGTCTCTTTCTGTTGGACCTTGTGAGCTAAAAGCACCCCTCATCCTAACAACAGGTTGTGGTGAGAATTTGCTAGGATTAGACTTGCTAAAAAGATTACATGCTACGCTGTATTGTTCTCCCTCAGGAGTACAACTTACATTAGGTAAGAAAGTGATTTCCCCAATGTATTTGTCTAAAAATGCAATACCACCTGAATTGTCATCCCTTCCGGATGTCCTTTGGGCTACTGGTCCCAATGATGTGGGTCTCTTGGAAATACCGCCATATGTGGTAACTTTAAAGGCCAATGTCAGATTGCCACGTATTCCCCAGTATAAGATCTCCAATGAAGGTCAGAAAGCGTTGTTAGAAATTGTCAGCGATTTGATTAAAAAGGGTGTGATTGAAGAGACAAGAGGCAACGTTTGCAATAGTCCGGTTTTACCTGTCTTAAAAAGAACGAACCCTTCACAGCCACCTGTTTACAGATTTGTGATTGATCTTAGAGAGGTTAATAAGATTGTTGTGCCACAGTTTCCAGTTGTCCCTGATATAACTGCCTTGTTAACTATGATTCCAGCCTCCGCTGCATGGTTCTCAGTGATTGATTTAAAGAATGCCTTCTTTAGCATCCCAATTGCAGAGGAGAGCAGAGACATTTTTGGCTTTAGTTTAGGAGGTCGCAGCTTCCGCTTTAAACGCGCTCCTCAGGGCTACTGTGAAAGCCCATCAATATACAGCCAAGCTTTGAAAGCGCAGCTTGATGCACTTGTTTTACCTAGTGGCGCTATCCTCATTCAGTACGTTGACGATTTACTGATCGCCGCGGATACTGAAAAGATTTGCAAAGAAGCTACATTGTCATTGTTGCGTCATTTGTCTGCCTTTCATCACAAAGTGTCTCTCTCAAAATTGCAATATTGTCGACAAGAAGTGACCTACTTAGGTCATCTCTTATCGAAGGAGGGAAGGAAACTGACCCCAGAAAGAATTCAAGCCATTGCACAGTTGAGTGTGCCAAGAACACAGAGAGAAGTGCGTGCTTTCTTGGGCATTACCTCATACTGTAGGCACTGGATTCCAAATTTTTCCCTGCTGGCAAAACCTTTGTTAGCATTAACATGTAAAGACACACCGAATCCTATCCCATGGTCTGAAGAGTGTCAGAAAAGTTTTTGGGAATTGCGCAATGCATTATGTTCAGCTCCTGTGTTGGGTACCCCTGACTACAGCAAGCCTTTTACATTGTATGTTCTCGAGAAAGATGGTTGCGCATTATCAGTGTTAACACAGCCTTTTGGCGACAGACCGCGTCCATGCGCATATTTTTCGTCAACCTTGGACCCTGTAGCGAGGGCATTGCCAAGTTGTCTGAGAGCCACAGCTGCCGCAGCTATGTCTATTCGACAATCTGCTGGCCTAGTAATGGATAATACATTGATTGTTATGGTTCCACATGCTGTGGACACATTGTTAAACAGGACCAAGACGCAGCACTTAACTAGTGCGCGATTATCAGGATATGAGCTGACACTGTTAGCAAATCACATACACATAAAGAGATGCAACACGTTGAATCCAGCTACATTATTGCCAATTCCAGCAGATCTAGATGAGATTGAGCAACATGATTGTCTGTTCAGAACAGAAGAAGAGACGAAAGGGAGAGTAGATCTCAAAGATACTCCCCTGACTGAGTGTGATGGTACCTTATGGGTGGATGGTTCATGTTTCAAGCTCCCGAATGGTGATACGACTGCTGCATATGCTATCACGACTTTGCACACGATTGTGGAAACTGCACGTGTGCCACAAAATTCGGCTCAAGCAGCAGAATTGATTGCCCTTACAAGAGCATGCGTGTTGTCTGAAGGAATGAGAGTGAACATATATACGGATAGCCAGTACGCCTTTGGCGTGGCCCACAGTTTTGGGCGATTATGGAAGGAACGTGGATTCCTGACTTCGCATGGAGCTAAGATTCAGAATGGCAAGTTGGTGAATGATCTCCTTGAGTCACTGACCCTACCGTTGCAAGTTGCGATTATGAAATGCAGTGCGCACAAGAAAATCACTGATGATGTTGGTCGTGGTAATGCGTTTGCTGATGAAGTCGCGAAAGAAACAGCAAAAGATGTGAAGACTCGAATGTATGTTGCAGGCCCCGCAAGATGGGTTAGTGATGTTGGAATGTGTGAAAACACAATAGAAAGTGTAAAGTCCCTTCAAGCTGAAGCCACAGAGAAAGAGTTGAGCAAGTGGAGAGAAAGTATGGGTAAGTTGGATGAGAATGGTTGTTGGGTTGATCTGTCAGAACATAGGCGATGGTTGTTACCTGATGCATATGTGCTTCCAGTAGTTACTATGGCACATATCAGTATGAAAGGAATTTGTAAGTTATTGGCTCCAGTATGGCAGAATGCTGGAATTCCCAAGTGTGCAGAGAATGTGGTCAAGAATTGTATGGTATGCTTGAAGTACAACCCTGGTAGGGGAACCCCAACTCCAGCTGGTCATTTTGCGCCTCCATCATACCCATTTGAAGTTTTGCAGCTAGATTTTATTCACATGGAAAGGTGCAACAACCTGAAATATATATTGGTGGTTGTTTGCGCTTTTTCAAAATGGATAGAGGCCTATCCCCTAAAAGATAATACTGCTCTATCCACAGCCAAAGCCCTTGTGAAAGAATTTTTCCCTAGGTTTGGAATGCCAAGAATGGTGTGGAGTGATAATGGAAGTGAGTTTGTGGGTAAAGTGATGAAGAATGTGTGTGAGGGACTAGGTATAAAGCAAAAGTTCCACGCTGCAAATCACCCCCAATCAGCTGGATTAGTAGAGCGCTACAACAGCGCTCTAAAACTCAAATTGGCCAAAATCCAGACGAGCACCGGTCCTAAATGGCCTGACACTCTGCCTTTAGCACTCCTATCCACAAGAATGACCATACACTCACGAGTGGGACTTAGTCCTTATGAGGCAGTTTTTGGCCGCCCGGCCAATGTATGGGGTGTGCCAAGACCTACGAAATTCAGTGAAATCGAGCATCCAGTACTGCTTGATTACTTGTATGATTTGACGGTTAAACTGCGTGTTTTACACCAACAGGTGCATGATACTCTCCCCCCGGCCTCTGAGGCTCCAGGACACCCCATTGACCCTGGCACGTGGGTGCTCATCAAAAACTTCCAGCGGAAAAGCAACGATGAGCCCCGCTGGATTGGCCCTCACCTCATACTAGTGTTTACAAGATCAGCTGTTCGAGTAAAGGGGAAGAAGAACTGGATCCACGGCGCCCACGTGAAGAGGATCCCTTTGCCTCTGCCGTATGACCAGTGGGTCCAGGAGGGTATCGCTGACTCTGAAACAGACACTGTACCTCGTTTTGTGCCGTTCAGTGATGCACGCATAAAAGGCACAACTTCAGCACAGGAAAGTGATGATATTTTGCAAGAAGCTGTGCCACCGTCAATTCGATTGGACACTACAGAGCCTGAACTCTTGTTTCAAGATCAAACAGTACCTGGCCGTCTCCACTACAATCTGAGACCAAGGCCTATGGACAAATAAATATTCTTTTCCTCACCTTTTTGTTTTTGATACCATAGCTCTCCCATCTGAAGGACTTTCTTGATTTTTGTTTTTCGAACCACCATCCGGGTTCAGCCGCAGGGTCGCGGTGCCAAGACTTTGGGGTACAGGCCGAAGACGTTAGGTCAACGGTTCTGGTTGGTCTAGGGCGTTCCCTGGACTAACAGGCGTACTCCTTAGCAGAAGAAACTCACCCGCCGCGAGCGGCACGATTAGAGGATGGAGTTTTTTAAGATGGAGAGACCCGCTGAGGAAATGAACTTTAAAGCAAGAATATGTAAAATAATGAAAAGCAAACGTTTTGTATTTTATGCCTGTTTATACTATGTAGTATGGTAGTGTTTACTGTAGGATTTGTATTCTTCTCCTCTCAAGAGCCCATTGCACCCACTGTACAGCCTATACCTCCTTCTACTGTCTCCTCACACTCTTTTCACCCTCTGCCTGAACACGAACAAGCCAGACGATCAGAGTTTGTAAACAACTCGTTTATTCAGCTCCTGCACCAGCACCAACTAGTCATGAATACAACCAATTGCTGGGTGTGTGGTTTAATGCCACATACCATTAACAAGGGTATTCCTTATCTAGTGCTGCCATTTAGTTACAATGGATCGTCATGGGCATTCCAGACCATGTTTCTCTTTGCCCTAGATGCCTACTCCCCGCGACAACCGCGTTCCATCAGACCTAGCACCAATAATAAAGCCTTAATGAAAGGAGTTGCCGATATGAGCAGAGATATCGATGCATACTCATCTATACCCAAGGAAGAATTGAGAGCTTATGTAGGGTGGAACGCAACGGGGTATAGTATTAGTCTGGGTGAAAGACAGCGAAAAATCTCATCCCCGATCTGGGTTGTACCCCACATAGGTCGGTTCTGTTTGCAAGGTAATGGTCAGAATCCTAGAGCTCAACTGGGAAGAAGTGACTGTACTGAGACGTACACTTTCCCATCAGTTTTCCCCTGCGTTTTTGGCTGCCAAGGGTACATATTTTATCTGCAATGACCGAGCATATACATGGTTGCCCCCTGATTTCTCGGGCACATGTTATATTGCAAATCTGCTACCGCCAACATTCACTGCTGCCTCCGACTATCACAAGACCAGAGTTGTGAGAGGCGTGATTAGTAAGGAGGATACTGCCGGTCAGGAAGCGGGAGACTTCTTCTTGGGTTTCTTGGCGTTTTGGGGACCTATGGTTAATAGTAGGAACCTGAGACAACTGACTCGTGTGGTTGAATCCACTGTCAATGTAACGGCTGGTGCCCTTGGTAATTTGACAGCTGAGCTCCAAGCGGATCGCCTCATGACTTTGCAGAACCGCATGGTTCTAGACGTTATACTTGCAGACCGCGGTGGGGTATGTAAGGTTATCCAATCTAGTTGTTGCATTTTCATACCAGATAACGCTCCAACAGTTTATCAAGCCATCTCCAAACTGCATAAAATATCTGAGTCCATACACGTGGATAAAGGAGATTGGTCACTGGTGGGGTGGTTCTGGGAACTGATATCTGCCTGGGGTTGGAAAGTTCTGATGGTCATTGGAATGATATTAGCCATCCTTTTCCTGTTCTGTCTGTGCATTCAGTGTGCTCCTGCGATATGTGGCCTCTGTGCTACATTATGTGTAAAGAAACCTGTATCGAGGGACGAGCTAAGTAATAGGATGATGCTACAGCAACAGCTCCATGACTTCGTGAATATTGACCTAGACTCGGATTGAAATGAGTATAGTTATTGCCTATGTAAGGGCAAAAGGAGGGTCTGTCGTACTTTAGAATTTGGGACCGCGTAGGAGGCAGGGCCCTACCCCTGTCTATCCCGGTATTAGTGAACCGCGAATGGTTAATGCGGTATGTACAAGTGCTTTGTGTAACGTTCTAGCTATGAATGCACTGTGTATACGTTATTATACATCACTACGTGGGTTCCATCTTAGAGCGGTGGCCATCTTATGGTTGCCCTCACATAGGCTACATAGCATGAAGCAAATACGAGCCTTTTAGAGCACATGTGCTTTCCTTTGACTTCTCTGTGACCTGGGCAGCTTGGCTCCGCTGCCCAAGGTCAGTCCGGTCTCACGAGTTCCCCGTCCTCTGGCCACCTGTGATTAGCATCAGGGCTTGACACACCATAAAGCCTTTACATTAAACACGAGCCTCCAGCTAATCTCTTTCGCACCTGACTGTTCCTGCTTTATGGCTTGTTTTCCAAACAGGAGATGCTCATGTTTATTGGGACCTATCGATATCTGATGTGGGATCTGAGCCTTGCTGGGTAAATAATTGCGGGCTGGCTTAACTGGAATGTGGGATGGTCATCATGACTCTGCCTTTTCGTTTGTAATGGTTACATGTAATGGCCATATCGTAAACCAAGGAATGTGTGCCTGAAGCAGGATATTTTGTATTTAAGGAGAAGCCCGTTTCTGTGATTTTTAGCAGTCTCCTGAGAACATACACGCTGTTGTACTTCTAGGATACCTGTAATTGGTCTGCAGCCAATAAACTGATCTTTGACTTCACCCAGAAGACTCTGTGTTTCTGTAGGTCTGAAACAGGAAGAACCCCGAAGTCATAGGGTGTGTTCCCCTGCACCGCTGGGCTTAAAATACCCAGTACTTCAGCTTTAGGGCATGAACTGCTTCAAAGTAGTATGCATGTAGTGTTTTATCAATCATCACACTTGTGGTTCAGGGCTATAGTTTCTTAGTCAGTTTTTATATAAAATGTGTTTGTACAGTAATGGAATAGTATAAATTTGAAAGTTATTAATATACATTTATTTGTGATTCTTTTTTACAGATACAGAACAGGAGTGTTTCTCATCTGTTTGCACTCTTCTCGTGCAAGATTGTTTGGATGAAGGGTCCTTAGGTGTTTCATCATACTTGCTGTGCCGCACGAGTATTTTTTGTTAGGATCCCCTCGTAACAGAACTCTTTGGTAAATCTTGCGAATGAAGAAGGTGGCATTGGTCTTTGTTTACCCCTTGGAAAAAGTTAAAAATGTCTTCACCACTGAAGAAAAACGTTGTGGGCGTGGTGCCTTCTGCAAAAAAAATTCCTCAGATTCGGTAAAAAAGCGGCAACATTTACAGTTTTTGTAAGTTAAACTTATAAAATTTTGTTAGCTGTATGCATTTTATATGTCTGTGATTTGTTTCTTGTGGTATTTTGTTGAGAATACCATGTTGTTGTTTTTTTAACAATCTTTCTGATTTTCCAGGTCTGTCGTCAACATCCGTGGTTCCCACAGGAGTGTTCCGCCTTGTTGTTTTGTATTATTGTTGTTACATTTTGTTTATTAGTTTATTGTTTATATTTATGTTAATAAAAAAATAAAGTTTGAAAATAGTTTATCGTTTATATATTTATCATTATAAAAAATAAAGTTTGAAAAAAAAATTAATAATGTTTTTGGTTGTTCTCTTAACTGCTGTGTGACTCTTTCTTGTTCTTATTACTGTTATTTGATGGAGTCCACCATGGTATTAATTTTGGGGCACTTATCGCTGGAATACTGGTGATATCTGCAGTTTGCACCAACTTCTGAATAGTGTGTTAGATTTATCTCAACTTTACTTCCATTAAAGTGCTGATAATGAACTGGAGAGTAGCCGTTCCTGTGCAAAAAGACACGAGGTGCACCTTTGCGATTTATTCTAAATACTAAAATCCTGTATTGTATTGCACTGAGGTATTGGCTGCACTTACAGTGTACACACAAAATCTATTAAGAAATCTCATTGTATTTATATTGATTGGGAATAGTGCGTCAGGTGCTGGATCTTGACGAGATACACTGCTCAGTTCGTATATTGTTGTGCACACGAAAAAAATCACATCACAACTTTCACACCAATTGCAATGCGAAACAAATTCTGGCGATAAGACACGTTAGCACCAGGGATTTTACACCTGCTTTCTGCTGGTGTTAAGCAGGACAACTACCTGCACCATGAAAGGGAACACAGCCAAGAGCCACACCAGAACACCCACAGGTGCCATAGAGTCAATGAGCATGATACAGGGATACCCATGAGGGCCAGAAGACTCATCTCAACAACTCCAGTACCGCCAATGCCCCCCAAACCCACATCTTAGTAAGTGTGTCAGTGTGGTCATTGTCTTAGCATGATAGGCACGAGTCCTGCAACATCACAGTGTGCTGTCACCTCAGCGTTGGCAGTGAGCCTGGATGTGTAGCTACGTACGCATCCTCCTGCATGCACAACTGGCGTGTGCTGGTCTGTCGTTCACAGGTCAGTGCAGGGGTGTGCCTATCCGGCAAGGGGAACGGGGTGTCTCGGACATGTCCGTGTACAGGAAGTGCGGTAAGTGTGTCTCTGTGTTCTGTTGTGGCCTGTTACAAGAGCCGCAGCAGTCGATGTTGTAAAGTGTCATGCAATTAAACAACAAAAGAGTGACAAAAGAATAGGGAGCAAAAAAGGCACGGGCAAAAACCAAAAAGATTTGTTAAAAGAACCCTCACTCACCAACCTAGTTGGTGACATGCTAACCAAAGCTTGACCTAATAAATTGGTCAAGCTTTGGTTATCATTACCAACCATATCTTGCCCAACTCACGTTTTTATTGGTCTTTGATTTGCCAAGAATAAACTTGTCATTGGTTAAAATCATTTACCTTTTAATCTCACTTCCCTTCACAATCAGAAACCAGCTCCGCTGTAACACAGGCGTCGCAGCACACCAGAGAGGCATTCGGCCTCTCTGGTGGGAACCCGATGATGAAGCATGTCACCAACTAGGTTGGTGAGTGAGGGTTCTTTTAACAAATCTTTTTGGTTTTTGCCCGTGCCTTTTTTGCTCCCTATTCTTTTGTCACTCTTTTGTTGTTTAATTGATTGAATCAGGGGGAACAAGAGTGATAGTCCCTCACCCTCTTTGTGTTCTTGTGGTAAAGTGTCATGCACCACCTCCAAACGGCACTGTGATGTTGTAGTTGGAATGTAGCAGGACATGCGCAAATAGGCATTACAATGGCGTGCCGTACGAGTGCACGAGATACAACAGCTCACTGTACAAAAGTGTGGGGACTCGTGGGAGGGAGGAGCAGCCGTTTGGCAACATAACACACAGTGAACTCGACCATGTGCCACATGCTGGGCATCTCATCCATGATGACCACGGTCGCAGACATCCCACAACACCAACGACTGGCCTTTGTACACATCCTGTATGAATGCAGCGTGGTTTTCACTTCTATGCTCGTTCAGTGGTGTGATGTTGGCAGGTTGTGTGACTTGTGCTCCTTGTTGGTGTGTTTCATTTTGGCCATTGTTAGTCTATATGTGTGTTGTACTTAATTGTGCATGTGTACCATTCTGCCCATCTCCCACCCTCCCCCCACTCCCTGCTTCTTCCTCTTTCTAGTGCTGTTGTGTCTATAATTTTGTTGCTGCACACATAAATATATGTAAAGAATAAATTAGAATAGTTCCTTGATTCTTTTAGGTTTCAAAACTTCTCTATTGGTTTCTTTTTAATTTTCCATATGAACCGTTTTTTTAAATATTCAATAACACATAGAAGTCAGAAGTGCAACGTATTCTATCAACACACTTTCTGGAACATTCTACAATACGTGCAGGTTAAAAGTTCATCAATTTTTTAAAACTTTACAATATTTTTTTGTAACATTTTCTTGAACATTTAACGACACGTGCAGGTTAAAAGTTGACGATTGTTTTAAGTTCGAACAGTGCCTTCCAAATGCAAGTAGCAGGTGTGGTTGAGCTGAGCAAATTTTATCCTATGATATGTACTCCAAGTTGAAACTGCTTTTTCTTAACCAATCACAAAGATGCTTTTCCACAAAACTAATCTGCACCCTACTTTTAAAAAAGAATGCTTTTCATGATATCTTCAGAGATAAGTTATAGATAGGAATTAGCATTTAAAAAACCTTTGAAATTCACTGAAAAAACCATAGGTTTCATGCACGTTATAGTTAGGAATTGGCATTTAAAAAACCTTTGAAATTCACTGAAAAAAACATAGGTTTCATGGGTGTTATAGTTAGCTGGACATTTCCCTCGTACAAAACCCTAGAAATTCCCCTGTTATAGTTAGTTCAGCTAACTATAACTCGCGCCCCCGCAATGCACTGCTGATGACATCACATATTTCATCACTCATGACATCTCAAATGACATCACTGATGACATCACTGATGACATCACTGATGACGTCATCCATGTGATAAATTAGTGCATCTTCTCACACCCTAATATAACCTTTGATTCACCGACTCAAAATTTCAGACTGCCATTTTGACAACCATAGATACTCCAATACCAATAACTACTCACCCACTCATTGACTTTTAGGTCTACATACATCTCCACTCACTCACCTGTACAGTCACTCATACTTACAGTCACTCTGTGCATTTATACACCTATATAGACACTCACACACCGCCAATCATCCATTGAGGTACTGACATCTAGTCAGTCATGCAAATAATTAATCACAGTAAAATGTACTCACCTATACAGTTAAAAACACTCAAGTTCACTTACCCATAAAAATACTAACAAATTCTGTGTCTTCCTGCAGAAAAACAAACAGCACATGACACAGATATCCTTGCACTATGGCGCATACAGCCACTCCCAAAATCACACACTCTCACATATAGATAGTTATATACTCTTACACACATATACACTGCGTTTCACATATGTAGTTATTGACACATGTGCAACTGAGATATACATTCAATCACCAACACACCCATACATACACTCACCCAACCATACAGTCCATCACAGATGCACTCTTAAAAACATGCACCCACTGAATCACCCACCCACACATCTAGTCACAGAGTCACACACACCCTACCCACACAAACACTCAGGCACCCATACAGATACTCAGACAACCAATCAATAACCCATATAGACACTCGTATAGCTATTCACAAAACCATGCAGCCACTTATACACCAACACACAGACACATACAGACATTCACACAGTTTAGTCACTAGTCTGCAGTAAGATACATTTAATGACTCACTTATAGACTCAGTTACGCACCTAGAAAATCATCCATTCACACACTTGTACACCCACTTATTCTTCAACAGGCCTTTCCCTATATATATCTTAAACATATTAAAACTGTTCAGAAACACATACTCAATGGATGATGTCATCAGTGATGTCATTTGAGATGTCATCTGAGATGTCATCAGTGATGTCACTGACCATGTCATGAGTGATGTAATATGTGACGTCATCAGCAGTGCATTGCGGGGGCACGAGTTATAGTTAGCTGAACTAACTATAACAGGGGAATTTCTAGTGTTTTGTACCAGGGAAATGTCCAGCTATCCATAACACCCCTGAAACCTATGGTTTTTTCAGTGAATATATATATATATATATATATATATTCACTGAAAAAACCATAGGTTTCACACACGTTATAGTTAGCTGGACATTTTACTGATAAAAAACCAATGAAATTCCCCCGTTATAGTTAGTGCAGGCAACTATAACTCACGTGACCGCAATCCTCTGCTGATGACATATGTGTCTTTATGAAAAAAAAGTATTTGTTTGTAATATATGTATAGCTAAAATTTAATGGAAGAAGACAAATAGGTGTCTAAATACAGTATTAGCATCAGCAGAGGATTGCGGTCACGTGAGTTATAGTTGCCTGCACTAACTATAACGGGGGAATTTCATTGGTTTTTTATCAGTAAAATGTCCAGCTAACTAGAACATGTGTGAAACCTATGGTTTTTTCAGTGAATTTGCAAGGTTTTTTAAATGCTAATTCCTAACTATAACGTGTGTGAAACCTATGTTTTTTTCAGTGAATTTGTACGGTTTTTTAAATGCTAAGTTACTTTACGCCATTCGTTGCGTGCGCGCCCACTTAACGCAGTTCATTCCGTGCGCGCACGGTGCACTTCGCGCACCGTGCGCGCACAGTGAGCACGCGGTGCGCTTCGCGCACCGCGCGTCCACTTTACGCAGTTAGTGGCGTGCACGCACGGTGGGCACGCAGTGCGCTACGCGCACCGCGTGCCCACGTTACGCTGGATGGGCCATGTACGCACGATGCGCTTCGCGCACCGTGCGCACATGGAGGACACCATTTGCACACGGGGTGGGGAGATTGTGGATAATTTTTTTTTTTAATAAATTTTTTACCGTACACGTACGGTACGCGTAATCGGCGATTTTGGGAAAAAATTAAAAATGAATTTTGGGCCTTGGGGGTTCGTGGGGGACACATTCACAAAAGCTAGGTGGTTAGGACTTGTCTAACCTCTCTCTTTACATGTTTTTTCCCTTTGTTTCTACTCCCCCCCTCAGAGTCCGAGAGAGAAAATGGCGGCCGCCGCTTCCTGGTTTCGAACGATTCGAATGTTTACTAAGATCTAACTGCCAATCAGAATCGCGCTCGCGCACGCCACCGTACGCGTACGGTAAGCGCACGGTAAGCGCACCGTAAGCTGGCTCAGATATATATATTGATTTAAATGCTATTTTCTCAGGAACTACTGAACAGATTTACACCAGACCTACAAAAGGCACTTCCTTGACCTGAGGACTACCTCTCTGCCAAATTTCAAGTAACTCTGTTCAGCCGTTCGGGCTGTAGCTGTGTCTAAAGGTCCTATGGAAAAATGCATGGGAAAAACGCGTTTTGGGACCCCCCTTTTTTCTCAGCCCCCGCTTGACGAATCCCCCCCGAGACTTTCAGGGAAGGAGCGGAGCGTAGCGCCCCACCTATTTTGAAAATTTCGCGAGGATTCGTCGACCGGCGCAAAAGTTATTCCAAATAGAATGTTGCGGATTTCCTATGGAAACGTGGTCCTAACTATAACTACCTACTGGCGACCGCCAGTAGGTAATATATATATATATATATATATATATATATACACATAGGTGTGTGGCTGTGGGTGGCGTGCTCCTAACGAGTTAGAAGAGCCACTACTGTTCTCTTAGGCTTCTTAATTTACGAATTACACAATGCTGTTTTTAAACGGTCACCTTTGGTAGAGCATAATTAAAAGCATGTGCATCATGTTAAAACTGTTCAAATTATGAACAGTAATGTCATGTTTTGTTTTAAGTTTGGTGTGCGCTGCTTTCCCAGGAAATGCCATCAATAACTTCACTGTTCTGTGTAATCCACCATATACTGGAGTGCCGGCTAAAATTCACACTATTCTGCTTATTAATTAGCAAACTTGCAGGAATAGTATGATATTCCACAACTGTCTGTCGTTAGCTCCACACTTCAATATGTTCAATACACAGCCAATCCTTTACTTTTGTAACTTGCAGTGCTCACCAATTTCCTTCTAATAATGAACTGTTCCGACTCTTGGCTCGGTAAAACAAGTGCTGTCCGTTCTTTCCATGTTTTCAAATTCACTGCAACGACAAATGTCTTCAGCAGTGCCCAGTACCGAATATCAATATTAGGAAAATGTAAGGGCGCCCGCAGACCTTAAGTCCCCGCCAAGGGCAGCCAAAGACTCCTAGATCCGAAGTGTCCATATACTGCAAGTTACAAAAGTAAAGGATTGGCTGTATATTGAACATTTTGAAGTGTGGGGGTATGAAAGTGCAGTGAATTTGAACTGTACTGGAGAGGGTTTTGGTGGAGCAGAATTTACCTCCATGGAAATCAGTCCATCCACCAATTCTTGGCCTCTCAGAAAGGGTCTAACAATATCATAATCTCCAGACTCTCTTGAGATCCAATCAACCTTTACTATATCTGAACGAACTATCGACAAACATTGTCGTTCACGCCTGATCTAGTGTATAATTTTATTTACCAAGGATTCACCATCCTCCCATGAGCTCCATCTTAGTTTAGGAACTTTCGTCATGTACAGTAGATTTCCCGTATGTTTATAAATGTCTTGTTTAAGATGTTCGCTTTGAAATTGGTGGAAGCTAGAGTGGCAATTTGCTATACGGGGAGGATCTTGATGGGAAGCGGTTTCTGTATTTCCCCAGGGAACCAAACCATAAAAAGGGCACTGAAAGAAAGTTATGGAAGAGTGCTTTGATTTTACTAATCTCCCTAGAACCTGTTTTAACACTATGAGCAGCGTCAGTCCCATTAGCATTCCACGCACCTCGCTGACCAAGCCCATAATCCTGATTAATTTCTTTACTCAAAATACGGGAGGATGTGTGAGCTGCTTAGGAGCTCAATGTGTGGTTGAAAACTCTCTATCTCTGGTTGTTATCAGTGTCTTTCCTATGTGCTTCAACAGTCACTGAAAGGTTTGCCTGTGAGCAGCTTGTCATACTCTCCCCTGGACCTCCTGAATATAGAGGGATTTTACCAACCCTTTCAATTCTAGTAGCTCTTTTGTGAGTAAATCGTTCTACAGCTCCTCCAAGGAAAACTCTCTCTGTATTGTGTTTTACAGATTTCCAGCTTCACCTGTTGGTGTGCTGCAAGTGAGAGATGTCAGAGGGGAGAACCAATTCGCAAAGGAAATAGAACATTTCACTTCAGGTGCCACAGCGGCATTTGTACTAACTAATTCTGTTGACTCAGTAGATGGCATAGTTACTGCTTGCGTACTCTGGGGGGTTGTTCGCCTCAATTAAGAGGGGTCCTTCACCCTACCCTCCAATCTGAGAATTTAACATGGATTTCATATTGGTTGCAGGTTTTTGCTTTTCATTATGTTTCTTATAAAAACAGTGTTATTTTGGAATTTGAAGCACCATCTGGTTATTTCTTATCACCTAGCACTGACCCTGCCTCTTCTATTAAATTATAAATCTCAGTAATGGTACAATTATCTTGTGCTTTCTTTGGAATTTTTGGGAGTTTTGGCCATGCCTGGCGCAGCCTCAGTTGCTTAGTGCTTCACCATATCCAAAGCTAGGCACAAGCTATTAATTGAGGCTTCTTTAGTTTAATCCTCTGCTATGCCATTATCACTACACCCAAAACTTCAAGAATATATAAATGTTAATGCACAATTTCCAGCATCAGCAGAAGAAATACAAAACTTTAAGTTTAAAGCATACGGACTATTAAACAACACATGGGCAAGCAACTTAATGAACAAGTTACTTACCTTCGGTAACGATGTATCTGTAAGAAACATTAGTTAGTTAGATTCCTCACCTTAGAATATCCCCAGGCGTCAGGCTGGATACGGAAAGATTTTTGTAGCAATACCCCTTGCGCGTCGTTAGGCGTCGTCTGCGGCTCCGCGTCCGTCGTTGGCGTCGTGCGCCGGAATGACGTTGGAGTACTTAGACGCCGCCCTCGCGCACTGACGTCAGTTCTTGTACATAGATTCCCACGCCAGGAACGCAGAGTCATGCAAGAGACCGACACTGGTGCCAAAAAGTCTAGGGCCCTGAACAGGATGACCTTAACCCTAGATGTCGGATCGCAGAGCGGGGAGGATGGGTGGGTCGGTGAGGAATCTAACTAACTAATGTTTCTTACAGATAAATCGTTACCGAAGGTAAGTAACTTGTTCATCTGAAAGAAAGAAATATTAGTTAGTTAGATTCCTCACCTTAGAATAGATACCCCAGCAATACCAACCCCGGTGGAGGGTCTGCGAACCAAGATCACACCAGAAAGTCCTGGAGAACAGAACGGCCAAAGAAGCCATCTCTCCGGACTTGGCTGTCCAGGCAATAGTGCTTGACGAACGTGTGCAGTGAGGCCCACGTTGCCGCCTGACAGATGTCCTGCAAGGGAACGCCCCGTCCCAGGGCAGTAGTCTCTGCCGTGGCCCGGGTGGAATGGGCTCTCAGCCCAACAGGAGGGTCCTTTTTCGTCAAGGAGTAACAAACTTTTATACACAAGACGTCCCACCGTGAGATGGTCCGTTTGTGTAGGCTCTCCCCTTCTTAGCACCGACGTATCCAACAAAAAGTTGGTCGTCCACCCGGAACTGTCTGGTGCGGTCCAAATAAAAGGACAGCGCACGTTTGGGGTCCAGATGGTGGAGCCTCTCTTCCTCTTTCAAAGGATGCGGAGGCGAAAAGAAGGTGGGCAAAGTGACCGATTGCCCGATGTGAAAGGGGGTCACCACTTTCAGAAGAAAAGAAGGACGAGTCCGGAGGACAACCTTGTCCGGATGAACAGAAAGAAAGTGAGGCTTAGTTGACAGAGCGCGGAGCTCACTCACCCGTCTAGCCGAGGTGATAGCTACCAGGAAAGCAGTCTTAAGAGTCAGAAGACGAAGTGGACAATTGTGAAGGGGGTCAAAGGGAGCGCACATCAGAAAGGTCAAGACAAGATTCAAATCCCACTGAGGCATTACGGAGGGGACAGGAGGAAACATGTGAGTAATGCCTTTAAGAAAACGCAAAACAATAGGGGACTTGAAAAGAGAAGGCTGATCAGGAAGCCGTAAGAAAGCAGAGGTTGCAGAAAGATAACCTTTCAAGGTGCCCAGAGCAGAGCCCTGCTCGGCCAAAGAAAGAAGAAAGAGGAGAACCTCAGAAAGAGGGGCAGAAAGGGGATCCAAAGCCTTTGCTGTGCACCATGCCACAAATTTGTTCCACCTGCAGGCGTATACCGATTTTGTGGAGGGACGCCTGGCTGCCAGAATCACATCACAGACTTCAGGAGGCAAGTCAAATGGCATCAACTGTCGCCACTCAATCTCCACGCATGGAGGTGGAGACTGGACAAGTTCGGGTGGAGGACCGTCCCCTGCTGCTACGACAGAAGGTCCTCCTGAAGAGGCAGTCGTATCGGATGATCGATTGACATACTAAGTAGCTCGGGATACCAGTACCTTCGTGCCCAATCCGGAGCCACTAAGATGACTTGGGCACGGTTGAGCCTGATCTTCTTCAGCACTCTGGACAGAAGTGGTATAGGCGGAAAGGCGTACAACAGACCGCAACTCCACTCGCGACGAAAAGCGTCTCTGAGCGAGTGCCGCCTTGAAAATTCCAACGCGCAGAACTGCTGACATTGCGCGTTCTCTTCGGTGGCGAATAGATCTAACCAAGGCTCTCCCCACTGCAGAAAGAGACTTTGCGCCACGTCCGAGTTCAGATGCCATTCGTGATCCATCATGCACCGGTGGCTGAGTTCGTCTGCTCTGGCGTTCAGAGAGCCCGCTAGATGTTGAACCACCAGGATGATGGCCTGGTGTTCCAGCCATGTCCAGAGGCGCTGAGCCTCCTGACAAAGGGTCCACGACCCCACCCCGCCCTGTTTGTTGCAATACCACATGGCGGTGGTGTTGTCCGTGAACACCTGCACGACACTTCCCTGGACAGAGGGAAGGAAGGCTTTCAGTTCAAGCCGGATCGCTCTCAGCTCCAACAAGTTGATATGGAGTTGAGACTCCGCCGGAGACCAGAGGCCTCTGATCTCCGCCTCTCCCATATGGCCCCCCCATCCCAGGAGGGACGCGTCCGTCACTACTACGTGCTCCGGTTGGGGTAGGGAGAGGCATCTGCCCCTGACCCAATCGCAGTCCGTGAGCCACCACTGCAACTGTTTCGCAGTGCCCTCCAAGAGCAAGACATGGTCGGACAGGTTGCCTCGATGCTGGGCCCACTGAAACTTCAGGTCCCACTGCAGAGCCCGCATTCGCCACCTGGCGTAATGCACCAACAGGATGCAGGAGGCCATCAGCCCCAGAAGCCGCAGCACCAACCTGACCGAAACCCAGGATAGAGGCCGAAAGATGGGAATCAGAGCCTGAATATCCCGGACCCGCTGTTCCGGAGGATAAGACCGGAACTGCGCCGAATCGAGAACCGCTCTGATGAAGAGGAGCTTCTGGGAGGGTCTCAGGTGTGACTTCGGCACGTTGATGGAGAACCCCAGCAAATGCAGGAGGTCGGCCGTAGTCTGGAGGTGGGAGACGACTTGCTGGGGCGAGCCCGCCTTCAACAGCCAGTCATCGAGATAGGGGAACACTGGAACCCCCGATCTGCGCAGATGAGCTGCGACCACCGCCATCACTTTCGTGAACACCCGAGGGGCACTGGTGAGGCTGAAGGGGAGCACGGGGAACTGAAAGTGCTCCTGACCCACCGTGAACCGCAGGTAACGCCGGTGGGCCGGCAGGACGGGGATGTGAAAATAGGCATCCTGCAAGTCCAACGTTACCATCCAGTCGCCAGGGTCGAGGGCAGCCAGAACCTGAGCTAAAGTTAGCATCTTGAACCGTTCCTTCCGGAGGAAGGCGTTGACGCTCCTGAGGTCCAAGATAGGGCGTAGGCCCCCTTTGCCCTTCTTGGGAACCAGAAAGTAGTGGGAATAGCAACCACGGCCTACTTCTGGACCAGGAACGCGCTCGACGGCCTCTTTGGCCAAGAGGGCCGTAACTTCCTCCCGCAGAAGATTCAAGTGATCCTCCGATATACGGTGGCACTGCGGAGGCATGGCTGGAGGGGTCATCTCGAAAGGGAGGGAGTAGCCCCTTCGGACGATTTGCAGCAGCGACCTGTCCGAAGTGATGGATCGCCAGTGGAGCAGGTGATGGCGAACTCTGCCGCCCACTGGCGTGGAATGGGCCTGAAAGCTCGGACTAGGAGGGCTTTGAGGCGGATGCTGCCGGGGTGGATGTGGACTGACCGGCACGTTGTCTTCCAGTACCGCCACGGCGGAATCCACGTCCGCGACCGCATGCAGGTTGGGTCTGCGGCCGGTGGCTAGGCGGACGTGAGGAGGCGCCCCTTCCTTGGCCGCGAAAGGTGGAAGTTTGCGGCCGTGGGGCCGAGAGACCCAAGGACCTGGCTATAGCCGGGAGTCCTTAAAACGAGCCAGCGCACTATCCGCCTTCTCACCAAAAAGGCGAGTGCCATCAAAGGCCATATCCATGAGGGAACTCTGGACATCCCCTGAAAAAGACGTGGACCGCAGCCAGGCGTGGCGCAGAAGCGCCACCGTGGTGGAAATCGCCCTACCCAGCGAGTCCGTGGTGTCTAGTCCACACCGTATGGCATGTCGTGCTGCATCTCGCCCGTCAGCAAGCACCTGGGAGAGACGAGTCCGGGCCTCCCCCGGACACAGGGGCAGCACGTCCTCCACCGTATCCCACAGAGAGTGGGAGAAACGGTCCAAGAGGCAAGCGGTGTTCAAAGACCGCAGGCCCAAACTCAGGGAAGAGAACAGCTTCTTTCCGAACTGTTCCAGCCTCTTGGATTCCCGATCCGGAGGGGCGGACGGGAAGGAGGATTGGGAAGTGGAGGTCTGGATAACCAGACTCTCGGGGTGGGGTGTTGGGACAGGAAACTGGGGTCGCCCGGAACAGGGCGGTGGCGCCAGGCCACGTTCCGATCCACAGGAGGAACTGTGCAGGGCTTGGACCAAGTGCCCTGCAGAACGTCTATGAGGGCCTCTATGAACTGCAGCAGAGGCTCTGTGGAGCTTGCTGACGGTTGAAGCACCTCTGTGAGGACGTTAGTCCTCACGGCCACAGCAGGCAGCTCGAGCCCCAGGGCTGGGGCCGCCTTGCGCAGCACCACTGAAAAAGCTGCACCTTCCTCCGAGGCCACAGTCGGAGGAGAGATGAAACCAGCGTCCGGGGAAGTGTCCAGACCACTGGCATCCCCCAGTTCGTCTGCCCAGTCCTGTGAAAGTTGGCCCTGTATGGTCATAGGGTCCTCAGACCCCTCCCAGTCGCCCCCGTCATCCGATTCCTGATAAACATGAGGAATGATCAGAGCCGGGCGGTAGATGAAACGCTCATCCATCAGCGTCGGGTGCGGCGTCAAGCGGCGCCACGCCGGCGCCGGGCCCGGACAGGGGCTAAACCAGGGAACGGCGTCATCCGGAGACGGTGCCGGGGGCGGAACCGGAGTCGGCGCCAGTGGAGGAGGCGTCGTGAGGTCGACCAGCAGAGATCCAGGCCTGGATCCCTCGGGGACCTGCGGCGTCGGAACCAAAGTCGTCGACGGTGCCGGGGCCGGAGCCACCGGCAAGCGAGGTCACCCAGTCGAGCCCGCGGGGCCCGAAGGCGCGCCGGCAGGCGTCGACGGCGGAGCCAGGCCCCTCATGGCCGAGAGGAAGGCACTGACCTCCGCCGGAGTCGCGTCAGTCCCAGGGACCGGCGGGTATTGGTATGGGGACGGACGCGGCTCCTGCGGCTCCGACGGAGCCGCGGGGGTGGGACCACCCTGATCCTCGGCCAAGTCGCGCGACCGGCGAGGGAAGTCCGAAGAGCGGTGTCGCCTCTTGAACTTCTTAGATCGCTTCGACTTACCCGAAGACTTCGAGCCCGACGAGCGATGATGGTGACTGCGGCTCCGCGACCGGTCCTTGGACCTCCTCCTGGACCGGGAGCGTGAGCGGCGCGGAGCCGAGTGCCGAAGCTCGAGAAGCTTACGGGACCGCTCCCGCCTAGTCTTCGAGGCCAAGGCCTGACGATCGGGGCACGACTCCGCGTCGTGGTCAGCCCCCAGGCAGTAAAGGCACTGGCGATGGTGGTCCGTCACCGACATCAGTCGATGACAGGAGTCACAGGCTTTAAACCCAGGCATCCTACCGGCACCAGAGTCGAGTCGACAGAAGACCAAAAAGAGTCAAAAAAGTTTAGTCAAAAATTGACTAAGGGGTAAGCGCTGTCTGGCGCGGAAAAAAGAAGAACTGACGTCAGCGCGCGAGGGCGGCGTCCAAGTACTCCGACGACGTCATTCCGGCGCACGACGCCAACGACGGACGCGGAGCCGCAGACGACGCCTAGCGACGCGCAAGGGGTATTGCTACAAAAATCTTTCCGGATCCAGCCTGACGCCTGGGGATATTCTAAGGTGAGGAATCTAACTAACGTGTTTCTTTCAGATATAAAGAGCACAGCATCCTATACAAAGTGAGGATTTAACAAGGGTAATAAATCCTGGGAACTATAATAAAAAACACTCTAAAAACCATAAGCAGAGAAGGTAAAACATCATTTGAAGGTTCATAAGGTGCCACGTGCATTTAAAAATGAAGTGTATGCAACAAAATCAGAACAATGTGGGGGGCACTAGAATAAAATGTTACCGCCAATTATTTATTTTAACAGCCGTTAGAATAGATCAAGTCTGGAACAATAATAATACTACAAAGCTTGAGTGATTTAGATTTAAATTCTCCTAAGGCCTGTAAACTCTAAATACACTGTTGTGGTAACTAAGTGAGGTATTTAAGGCCAACAATTAGACCATATCAGAATACCTAAAGTACTAAAGGCAATCAGGAAAGCAAGACCAAGGTAGGTGGCCGTGCCCAGCCTCTTCCGGCGAGCCCGAGTGATCACTGGGGCATCCTCCTTCTGACCCCTGAATAACAAGGTTCCTGGGACAAGTAGTCCCACTGCAGAGCGTCCCGCACAGCATCCATTCATCAGGGATATCAAATGCGCAAAACAGCGCAGAGTGATGCCTGAGGCCTCCTCCTTCCACCCATGAACAAAGAGCCTTGGACAGATAGTCCCACTGCAGTGCATCTGGCACAGTGCCCCTTGCAACAGGGGTGTCAAATGCGCTGAATAGCGCTGAGTGATCCCTGGGTCCTCCTGCTTCTGCCCCTGAACAACAAGTACCACTGCAGAGCGTCCCACACAGGATCCAGCATCCACTGTCATAACAGGTAAGAAACGGCTGAAAGAGGAACTGAATACATGCATAGGCCATCTTACTTGGTGAAAAGTCATGTTTTGAGTGCTTTCCTAAATGCTATTAGCTCAGATGCGGCCTTCCGATGAGAGGTTAGGGAATTCCAAAGTTTGGAAGTGAAGGAGACAAAGCTCCTCCCACCCCATCTCTTGCGCCGATGTCTTGGAACTTTGACCAAGTTAGCTGAAGAACAAAGATTTCTTTGAGGGATGTAACAGGAGAACTGGCGTTTAAGATAATCAGGTCCAGCATTGATGAGGGCCTAGAAGGCAATACAAAGAGCTTTAAAATCAATCCTCTTCTGAAGAACCGAATCTCTGGCCAGGAGACCCATCTGTAAGCCAACAAAGAAGGAGTTGCAGTAGTGGTGGCATTTCTGGTAGTGGCAGGAAAGGAGGCAACGAAGATGTGGGATTCGCTGTGTCTGGGCACACTGAGCAATTTATTCTAAGGCGGCAATTTAATCCCCTTTGATTTATTGTTGGAACAGATAGGTCTTCCGGCAGGACACTTTTTAAAAGATAGGCACTTCGTCTTCGAACTAGAATGCCTCTGGGGAGTCACAGCAAGTGAAGCCCCAACACACCCACTTACTCAAATACTTCTCTCTTTAGGAAGTGGAGAGAGGCTCATTTCATGGATTACAAGGGCCATTCCAGAAAGGGCCAATAACCCCCTTACTTACTTGCAGAGGAAATAGGAACAGGATTTGGGAAATCCATTGACTCAAAAAGAGTGGCAAAAGGCACTCATATACCCACAAAAGGTTTCCTACACAGTTTACCCAATGGTGTCACCCACCTGCCCTCGGTGTCCAGCTCCTTGAGATATTTTACAAATGTTTTGGGACTGCCCCATGGCTAGGACCTCTTGGGGTGCTGTTTGCACAACACTCCTATGATTAACAGGTTTACAAGACCTGAAAAACGCAGACAGTTGTGTCTCCATAAGCAGAGTGAGTGGGGGGCTGCAACTCACTTTATCGCTCTGGAACTATTATTGGCTAGACACGTGATTGCAATGCACTGGAAAGCGGCATCACTGTCGGGAATTGCACATTAGCAGGCTGCAATGATGAAATGGTCAGAGGTGGAATCTACAGCGCTGCGACCAAAGGAAATGCATGGGTTACGTAGGCGTCCCATGGTGACAGCATGGGACGAATTGACGAACACACTTATGCACTTTCGACCAACCCGGTTGATGATACACGACCACCATTGCGCCAAATGAGAGAGCCCGGGTATGGTTCGGAATGGCCTAGGATATGGAGCACGAACGTTCCTTATTTAATGCTCTAATTTTACTTTTACAGGTGGGGCATGCTTACCTGGAGTACCACAGAACGCTACACATCCCAATTTGTGCAAACCCACATCAGAGGGTTGTAGGCTCAATGTTGTTTACTGTTGCTGAGTTTCGAATTGTTGCACCATCCTGAGTTCAAATTCCTAAGTAAGATACATTTACATTATTTGCAGAATATATGCTGTACAGCTAAAGAATGTGTACAATCACAGTGAATCTCATGTTTTTGTAATGTTATAAAACTCAATAAAGATGGTGTAAAAAAACTATGTGGACTTTGTGTAGTGTTGTGTTACAGATAGCAGGACCCCTCTGTCCCTGACGGATTTAGTAGAATAGGGACATAAGTGATTGGGTGTGGTGAAGAAAATTCATGACGTAGTCTTTTCTGAAGAATTAAGACCTGTAATATTGAGCTCCATGTGTGGTGTGGTCAATTACATATACTCGAACTGGGGAGGATGCTACAACTGGCGAGCAGATAGGGGAATACACAAACCCAGTGAACAGAAGAACCGAGAGTGGTCTCCTGGACAATTTGCAGTGGTCAAGCAAACTGCTCATGCATGCCGCGTGTGCTTCAGCCAAAGTGAAAAATCGATAGTTGACATATGTGGAGTTCAAACGCCACTCCAGCCAGTCAAAGGCCTGTGAAGAAAGTGAAAGCCTTACAGAAAGTTTGTCATCAGCTAGAAATTTGCTGGTACAGTCGAGGCAAGAAATACTGCGCCATAGCCTAACACAAAGCATATATTCCAACAGTACAACGCTAAAGTCAGTGACAACCAGGTACAGAGAAGCGCAAAAGTCAGTGATAGCCAAGTACAAGGAAGTCCTACAAGTGGAAACATTACTAACACAAAGAAATGGTAAAGGTCTTCAAAAGCAGGTACAATGCAAAGAGGTAAAAATGGTGAAGCACCGTGCTGGAAACAAAGCCGCTACTCACCGCCAAAGAAGAAGACAGCGCCTCACAACCAGAGAGCGGGTGTGACAACCCAAATGTTAACAATGGCTAGTGCTTAACGAAGGTGCCGGTCAAAGTGGGCAGCAGACGCTGCTGGAGCGAATTCCACTTTCGACATAAGAAAGTTCTACGGGTTATGATTCAGCCGCCTACCTAAAATTATGCCTCCCTTCGATACTGCCAAAAGGCAGCATATTGGTGACAGATGGACTGTCTGGATCAAATCCTTCGATGATTTCCTTGAGGTGCTAGAAGAAGCAAGTGATAAAAAGATCATTACATATCTAAAGAATATGGCAGGTGGGGTAAAAGAAGTGATAAAGAAAATACCACATGGTGATGAAGTGACGTACCATGAAACCAAAGAGGGGTTAAACACCAAGTTCAATCGAATGCCAAATGTCAACTATGAAAGGTACATTTTCAACCAAGTAAGGCAGAAAGCTGGTGAAACGATGGACCAGTTTGTAGAAAGACTTGATTTGCTCATATAGCTGGCAAGTTCAACGATGAAGAGGCCATGCATCTCAGAGTAATAAATGGGTGTCTTTCAGATTTTTTTAGATGGCGAATGCTGAAAGAGACACTCAACTTGAAGTGGGTACTCATGGCTCTGAGAGGCAAGCCACTAACATAAAGGCCTGAATGGCTCAAAAGGAATCAGTGCTGAGTGTGAAAAGTAAGCTGAAACACAAGGTAAAAGGCCACAATTTCATGTCTCCACAGAAAAAGAAGTTGTGTTTTCGATGTGGATTTTCCCTTCCACATGAAGGTGAATGTCCCGCCATTGGACAGCTATCCAAAGGCTGCGGGAAAGAGAACTATTTAGTAACAGTTCTCAAAGCGAAGGAAAGATAATGTGTGTCACAACAAGAAAACAAAATGGATGCCAGAAAGTCTAGAGACAGTCCAACTACACCCACAGAGCCAAGAGGCAACATCAGTTGAGGCATTCTTAAGCGACAGTGAGGAAAGATGGGTGTGAGATGTCAATGTCGAGCACTGGACAACGCGCACATGTAGGATTCGTTTCTTGCAAGGAAGAACGCCGATCGAAGAGAGATCGACAAGTGAAAGTGCAAAATTCATTTAGACACTGTCCCAAAATCACACTAAAGGTGAATGGGTGCTCCATACCGTTTATCATAGACTCTATTGAGTCGACCAATATTATGCCAGCAGAACAGTACGATGAACTGTTTCCAGTGCCCCAATGTAACTCTGTCGAAAACCAAAGTGTAATGTGGGCTGCTTCGATGCCACTGCAAAGTCAAGGTTCATTTATAGCAACCGTGAAGCATAAAAAGATGAAAGAAATAGCACCGATCACTCTCCTGCAAGGCACTTAATCGAGTGCATGTTTACTCAGTTTCAGCACTGCTGCTGACGTGGGGCTAATTTCGGTAAACTACAACGGCAATGCCTCTATGAGATAGTGAATCAGTTTCCATTCTTATTTAATGGGCTAGATGAAGACATCCGTCCTTTTGCTCAACAACATGGTCTAATTGCATTTCATTTACAAGTGGCTATTGTGAAAGAACTTGAGATAGAATCAAAGCACATCATTTAGCGGTCCCCTGGAGCCAAAGTTCTTTTCCTTTCTTGATTTAAACAAAGGGTTTCGTCAACTCGAACAAGTAGAAAATTGCATGTACATTACTACGTTTTCAACTCATGTTAGTTTATTTTGATATAAAAGACTACGTTTTGGAGTGCCATCAGCTGCAGGACTCCTTAAGGATGTCATTTGTCTCATAATACAGTCAGTTACAAATGCTTTCAATTGCAGTGATGACATACTGGTTTTTGGGGCCACACTAAAGAAACATGATAAAGCTCTTACACAATGTGTCGCATAGTTGCTGATGCAGGTCTCACTTTAAATGTAGCAAAGTGTGAGCTTCATAGACAAGTTCTTTGTTCACATCTTTTCTGATTGAGGAATGACATTAGGTCCAAATAAAGCACAAGTTTTATCATCCACTTCTCCTATGCTGCGATACTTCCTTGGTATGGTCAGTTACAGTTCAAGGTTTATACAGGACTTTGCCACTGTGAGTGCCCCATTGAGAGACTTAACCCCTTCGGTGCCCTGGACGTAATGGTTACACCCTCGGCTGTGGCGCTGCTGTGCTGAGGACATAACCATTACATCCATGGCACATGACCCAGAAAGCCCTCTGATGGTTACAGCAGAGGAATTTTATTTTATGTATTTCATCCTTGAGAGCTGGGAAAGAGCTTTCCTAGCCTTTTTAGGTGTTGCACTGCGCAGCAGTGCTCGCGCAGCGTGAGACCATTAGTGAGTGAAAAACGGGGTTTCAGCACTGACCTAGGAATCGGACACGCTTGTGTGTGTGCGATTCCTTTTGTGCTACCCCATTGGCCTTTGCGTGCGTCTTTTTATAAAAGACTGCACGCAATTGGCCTAAGGCGGGCAAGTTGCTACGCCCACTACCTATTGGTGCCTATTACGCGCTTGGTGCGCGTAATAGACACCAATAGGCCATGTAGTTTCAATTATCGTGCCCAGACACGGGCGCGATAATTGAAAGCACATGGGTCGCAGTGGCGCGCGCGCATCACTCGTTGTGCGTGCGAGAGCAGCTAGTTTGGGTTGGTATTTCCTATATGAAATCTTGTTCTAATGCGTGTGAATACTATCGTTCAACTCCCTCTCTCTGCGCGTGCGACCAGAAGTGCACAAAACCAGTAAATGTGAGCTGAATTAATAGGATTACAAACCATGACATAATTGTTTTTCCAAAGTCGAGTTGTGTAATACTGTCTAGGACACGAAAGTCGGATACTGGCTTAAGAAAAACATTTCGAGGACAGCGGAGCCTTCGTTTTTACATGTAAAACCTCCCCTTCCCTCGTTATATGCTATAGAAACAACAACATCCCTAACAGCTGTACTATTCAATAGCCCACTAAGCCTTCTTCGAGTGAATCTCTGTGACACACTTTATATAACAATCATTGGCATAGCCAATAGGTCTCACTTTTGGGACCTTATAAGTGTTTAGCCATGTAACAGTTGCATAACTAAATACTTATAAGGTCCCAAAAGCGAGACCTATTGGCTATGCCAATGCTTGTTTCTGTTTATTACTGCTCTGTAGTATTGGCGGCACCCGTGCTTTAGCTTAAACATTTTAAGCTAAAGTCGGGTGCCGAGATTGCTTCAAAAGTAAAGAATAGTCTATTTCTTTACTTTTGAAGCAATCTCAGCACCTGACTTTAGCCTAAGATGTTTAAGCTAAAGCACGGGTGCCGCCATTACTACATAGAAGTAATAAAGAATAAAAAAAAAAAAGCAAGCGCCCGCTTCGAGAAATGACTGCCGTGGCGGGGGGAAAATGCTACCGCCGGCCACAGCTTACAGTGCATGTACGCGAGTGGTGCGCACGCAGCAGTAATCACGCCATATGGCGCCTCTGCTCAAGCGCGCGCCCGCGCACATGCACTGCAAGCTGTAGCCGGCGCTAGCATTTTTTGAAGCCCTTATTTAAAATCTCGCCAGACCAGCACAAGCGCTGGATCAGGCGAGACCTACAAACCGAGCTACAGCGAGAATTAAATTCCCCCCGATGGACACATTTCTGTGTCACGATGCGAAATACATTTTTTAAATGATTTTGACAACTGAAGTGTTTTTATCTTGTTATTTGCACTTTAATGAACTGGTCTGGTGAACCCGAACAAACATGTTTACTTTGTCATGAGACATATCTGTAATGGTCTGACCGAGGATTTTTCCAAGAGAAGCTATGCTACAACGCGCTTTAATTCACATACAGGGGCGTCTGTTTATTTGTAAAACAAACAAAAACACGCATTTTGTTTGAACTTCCAGTAAGCCTCCGAATGAAAAATTGTCTGAAGGTTGCGTGCCCAAGATCTCGTTAAAGCTGATTAACTGCAAGGCTTTTTAATTGGATCTGATCTTTGTATGGCAGTGAGACGTGAAGAATAAACTTCGGAAACCTGAACTCTGCTGAAAGTGATAGACTTGGGCTGTAGCGCTTACAAGCAGCAATCCTGTCTGTCAGTCAGGGAGCTAGCGTCCATGTAGGACGTGTAATGTGGGATGTAAAGTAGGGTGGGTCTCCAAACATAAGATAACACATGTATTTGTAAAGCGCACATTCACCCAGATGGGCTTCTTGGCACTGAAAAACAGATGATTATTGTTTGGCCAACTCAGTGGTACTCACTCATTTTATAGACCTCAGAAGGATGAAAGGCTGAGTCCGCCTACCAGGATTTGAACCTGAACCATGAGGTCAAACATAGGCTCCTGCAGTGGACACATTAGTCCACTAAGCTACCAGACCCAGGTTTTCAAAGGGGACGTGGTTTCGTAATTAATGGCATGGCTTGAACATGTAAACTACATTTCTGTGATTCCCACAGTATGCCACCCAAACTTTGATTCCTCTCTGAGCTTTCTGTTATTGGATCCATATATATAACGCTACAACTGACATACACCTTAAACTAGCCAGGACTATTGGCTTTGCTTACGGTTGTTAGCTATTTAAGATAAATGAGGAACAATGATTGTGTTGCAAATAACATTTAAAATGTTTTAATCTTGAAATTCTGAGATGGTGAATTAAACATTACTGACGCCTAGGGTTGCCACCTTTCCAAGTCAAAAACTACCGGGCATTTGTTGATGTTTTAAGAGTTTTTAAAGGTCAGAACATGATACAAAATAGGGCATTAAACAAAATGGTATGTATTAATTTTGAACATGAGTTTTTCTGCCTTTTTTTCTTTATTAGTCAGGGATTGTTAATGCAGTTCTAGAACACATTTAAAAGTGCTTGCTGTTTATATTTCTTGTTTGACATATGTACACATAAGGGCTAAAAATACCTTCTTTAGGGGATTTTGCTTATTTTTGTACCGGCCGGGTAATTGAAATACGGTGATGTCGGTAGAAAAACGGGCAGGTGGCAAACTTTCTGATGCATGTGAAAGGAGAAGTAGTCTCCAGGGTGTCGCAATCACTCCCTTTATTTTTAGTCTATGTTAGACATGCATGCCCTTTTATCTCAACATCTCGTTTATCTACCTATGCTATATTTGATTTCTTTCCTTTCCTCTTCAACACCCTCTTTTCACTCTCTGCTCAATCAACTTCCTAGGAACACTTGGCGTGATTTAGTTTTACGTATATGCTATACCATAGTAATATGCTACACGAAAACACAGCATTCTTTTAGGAAATGCAAGATTAAGTAAAACGTGAAATATAACCAGGAACTAAATTGCTGACAAGGAGTGCCTTAACGCCTGTTCAGAAATCAGAGTTTTAGCAACAAGCATTTGCAATGCAGTAGGTCTCGCATTATTAAAGTTTGAGCTATTGGTGTTGCATTATTTAGCAATACCAATAGCTCAAACATTAATAATGCGAGACCTATTGCATTGCAAATGCTTGTTTTCAATGTAATGACGATCATACACATGGCCCGCTGACTTCATTACATTGAAAGTGAAACGAGCTGATCGGCACTTTCACCTCTTTGGTGCTCACAGGGCTATCTTAGCCCACGAACAGCAAAACACATGGGAGAGGTATCATTGGAAAGGGGAGAATCTACTCTTACCAATGGTACCTTTCCCAAGTGGATCCCTGCTAGGGGGATCACCCAAGGAGGACGATCCCCAAGCAGGGATCCATTCCACTAGACTCCTATATAGACCCACTAGACATTTATTTTTGTGGCAGGGAGCAGCCCCTTAGGCAAGAACTGCTCCACATTATGGGCTACAGGTTTTGGAAATTTCCTGCCCCCTCCAGGTACAGATTGACCTTATTTTTAGGTGAATCTGCCCCCAGGCGGGGAGAATACTTCTAGACACCAGGTATGTTCATAATATATATGTTGGGGAGCGGACCCTTGGTCATGGGTCGCTCCCCATTATGGGGGCATTATTTTGGCCATTTTCTCCCCCCCACCCCGGGGGCAACTGGCCCTATTTTTAGGCCGATCTCACCAGATCCCAGGAATTACTCTTAATGCACAAGTTACTTACCTGTGTAACGATATATCTGTAAGAGACATTAGTTAGTGATAGATTCCTTACCTTAGAATATCCCCAGGCGTCAGTCTGGATCCGGAAAGTTTTCGTCAGCAGTACCCCTGCGCGTCAGTAGGCGTCGTCGTGCGGCTCCGCGTACGTCGCTGGCGTCGTAGCCACCGAGATGACGTCGTCGGAGCTACTTAGACGCGCCCACGAGCGCTGACGTCAGTTCTGTACAAAACTTTTCCGCGCCAGGAGTGCAGAGCCATGCCAGAGACCGACTACTGGTGCAATAGAACTAGGGCCCTAAAAGGGATGACCTGAACCCTTCGCAGAACGGGGAGGATGAGGGGGGCGGTAAGGAATCTATCACTAACTAATGTCTCTTACAGATATAGCGTTACACAAGTAAGTAATTTGTGCATCTGAAAGAGACACGTCAGTGATAGAATCCTTACCTTAGAATACATACCCAAGCAATACCAACCCCGGTGGTGGGTCTGCGAATTGAGATTATACCAGAAAGTCACGGCGAACCGAACGACCAAAGAAGCTGTCTCTCCGGACCTGACTGTCAAGGCAATAGTGCTTAGTGAAAGTATGCAACGAGGCCCAAGTGGCCGCCTGACAGATGTCTTGCAGGGGGACACCGCGTCCCAATGCTGTAGTAGCTGCTGTCGCCCTGGTAGAATGGGCGCGCAGCCCAACAGGAGATTCCTTTTTAGCTAGAGAGAAACAGGCTTTAATGCACAAGACAACCCATCGGGAGATAGTTCGCTTGTGCACAGCCCGGCCTTTCTTGGCGCCCACATAGCCAACAAAGAGCTGGTCATGCACCCGGAACTGTTGTGTGCGCTTGAGATAGAACAAAAGCGCACGTTTTGGGTCCAGACGGTGGAGCCTCTCCTCTTCTCTTGAAGGGTGTGGAAAGAAAGTGGGCAGAGTGACAGTTTGCCCGAGATAAAAGGCAGAGACTACTTTTGGTAGAAAGGAGGGACGCGTTCGAAGCACAACCTTGTTCGGATGAATCGCCAGGAAAGGAGGTTTACAGGAAAGAGCCTGGAGCTCCTTCACCCGCGGAGCGGAGGTGATGGCCACCAGGAAGACAGTTTTTCGAAGTTAATAACCGCAAAGGGCGGGCGGTCTGTAGACAGATGCACACAGATTTCCCATCCCCACCACCTACCCTAACTGCATTGGTAAACGTACTGACCTCTCCCTCGCCACGTAAATTGATTACCAGACTATATTCCCGTATGCAGGCGGAGGCCCCCGGGACGACCTTGTACGCTCGTACCAAATGGGATGATGAGTTACCTAACCCCATTACAGATGAGGAGTGGAATTACTGTTGCGCCCAGATGACTGAGCTCTCCCCTAACTACAAACTCCGACTAATCCATTTTAAATTCCTACACCGTTATTATAGAACGCCACTTAGCCTATACAAAATGGGAGTAAGAGAAAATGACTGTTGTTGGCAGTGCGGGGCGGATGCCGCGTCGTTCCTTCATATGGCTTGGGAGTGTCCTACAATTGGCGTATATTGGTCTAGTATTTTTGACTCTATTAACCAAATCCTAGATCTAAGGGTGGTTCCTTCCCCTCTGGTGGGATTACTAGGCTACGTCAAGACCACGCATGTTAAAAAACGCAAGTTGCAAGCGCTACTTCTGTTATTTGCTAGACGTCAGTTAGCAATTGTTTGGGGGAAAAGAAGGACGCCCACACTCAGAGATTGGCTAAGGGAGGTAATATATGGCCAAAGCAGCTGGGAACATATTGGGACCGCATGCCACCAGCCTTCAGGCCCTGGGAGATATGGGAGCCCTTTATTGAATGGGTTCGGGTACATGTTGCTGACTCTGTTAATACTGGTGCAGCTGTTGATGCGGAGGCGTCTGTTTGAGCCTTAGGCAACACTGTCTGAAGCAGGTTTGTAGGGGGGTCATAAGCCGTTAACACATGTTGTAAGAAAATGATAATTGTGTGCGGGAGTGCATTGCCAGTAGAGGTTATAATTTATCTGTATGTCAAGAGTGTCGCGCCTGACGGAAGATATTTACAAATTGGTTGATATTGTTGTAGGTCTATAATGTCACTGCTGCCCTCACAATATAAAATTGTCTGATTGTGCATGTCCAATGTTCCCGCTATGGATCAGAATGGTCACACGCTACCAGGCTGTACTGTTTTTGTACTGTATTGTATTTTTTCCTTTCTTTTGAAAGTAATAAAAAAAGAAATTAAAAAAAAATAACCACAAAGGGCAGTTATGAAGAGGCTCACAGGGAGCGCACATCAAGTATGTGAGAACCAGGTTCAAGTCCCATTGAGGCATCACAAAAGAAATAGGAGGGAAAAGGTGAGTAATGCCTTTGAGAAATCTATTGACAACTGGGGACTTGTAAAGAGAGGGCTGATCAGGCAGCCTAAGAAAGGCTGAAAGAGCAGAAAGGTAGCCCTTGATAGTGCCCAGAGCAGAGCCATGCTGGGCCAAAGAGAGAAGGCACAATAGGACCTCAGCCACAAATCTTTTCCACCGACAGGCATATACCGTTTTAGTGGAGGGACGCCTGGCTGCCAGAATCACATTACAGACTTCAGGAGGCAAGTCAAATGGAATCAGATGTCGCCGCTCAATCTCCACGCAAGGAGATGGAGGCCAGACAGGTTTGGGTGGAGGACCGTCCCCTGTTGCTGCGACAGGAGATCCTCCCGAAGAGGCAGCTGGATCGGGGGATCCACGCTCATACTGAGTAGCTCGGGATACCAAACTCTTCGAGCCCAGTCCGGTGCCACAAGAATGACTTGGGCCCGGTCGCGTCTGATCTTCTTCAGCACTCTGGGCAGAAGTGGTATAGGCGGAAAGGCGTACAATAGACCGCGACTCCACTCGCGACTGAAAGCGAGCGAGTACCGCCTTGGAAATTCCAACGCGCAGAACTGCTGACATGGCGCGTTCTCTTCGGTGGCGAATAGATCTAACCAATGTTCTTCCTAGTGCTGAAAGAGACCTTGTGCCACCTCTGAGTGAAGACGCCATTCGTGATCCAACATGCACCTGCAGCTGAGTTCATCTGCCCTGGCGTTCAGGGTACCTGCCAGGTGTTGAACCACCAAGGAAATGCCTTGATGTTCCAGCCACGTCCAGAGACGTAGAGCTTCCTTATCCACCACTGCAAGTCCTGTGCAGTGCCCTCCGAGATCTGGACATAGTCGAACAGGTTTCCCCATTGCTGCGTCCACTGGAACTTCAGGTCCCACTGCAGAGCCCGCATATGCCATCTGGCATGATAGATCAGCAGGATGCAGGAGGCCATGAGGCCCAGCAGCCTCAGGGTCTTCCTGACCAAAACCCAGGACCGGGGCCGAAAGATCGGAATCATAGCCCGAATGTCCCGGACTCCCTGTTCGGGAGGATAAATCCGAAACTGCGCCATATCCAGAACCGCTCCAATGAAGAGGAGCTTCTGAGAGGGAATCAGGTCAAACGTCGGCATGTTGATGGAAAACCCCAGCAAATGGAGGAGGTCGGCCGAAGCCTGGAGGTGGGAGATGACTGCCTAGGGTGAGCCCGCCTTCAACAGTCAGTAGTCGAGATAGGGGAAGACTGAAACCCCTGATCTGTGCAGATGAGCTGCGACCACTGCCATCACTTTTGTGAACACCCGAGGGACGCCAGTAAGGCCGAAAGGGAGCACAGTGAACTGAAAGTGCTCATGGCCCAGCATGAACCGTAGGTAACGCCGGTGGGCTGGCAGGATGGAGATATGAAAATAAGCATCCTGTAAGTACCGCGCTACCAGCAAGTCTTGCGGGTCTAGGGCAGACAAGACCTGAGCAAGCGTGAGCATCTTGAACTTCTCCTTCCGGAGGAAGCGATTGACGTTCCGGAGGTCTAAGATAGGGCGCAGACCTTTGTCCTTCTTTGGAACCAAGAAGTAGTGGGAGTAACAACCACGACCTACTTCTGGCATCGGAACGCGCTCGATGGCCCCCTTGGCCAAGAGGGCGCAACTTCCTGCTGGAGAAGTGCCAAGTGATCCCCTGACATGCGGTGGTACTGAGGTGGCATGGCAGGAGGGATAGACTCGAAGGGGAGGGAGAAGCCCCTTCGGACTATCTGCAGAACCCACCTGTCTGAAGTGATGGTGCGCCAGTGGGGGAGGTGATAGCGAATCCTCCCGCCCACTGGCATCTGGTAGGCCTGAAACACCGGACTAGGAAGGTTTTGAGGTGCTGGTGGCAGGGGCGGTGGTGGATTGACCCGCCCGTGGGCCTCGAGACCCACCACGGTGGGCCCCACGATCACGGCTGCGCTGAGACTGCGGCTGCGCTGGCCGGCGCTTCTGAAAGGAACGCGCTTGGACGCCTCGACCCTGACCTCGAAAGGAGCGAAAAGCAGACCCGAGGGGGTGTGCGTGATGGCGAGACCTAAGGACTGGGCTGTAGCCCGAGAGTCCTTAAAGCGTTCCAGGGTGCTATCCGCCTTGTCACCAAAGAGGTGTGTGCCATCAAAGGGCATGTCCAACAAGGTGTTCTGGATATCCCCGGAGAAGCCAGTAGTTCTGAGCCAAGCATAACGGTGTAGCGCCACCGTTGTGGAAAGCGCCCTGCTGAGGGGATTGGCTGTGTCAAGTCCACAACGGATAGTGAATTTAGCAGCATCTCTCCCATCGGTAATGGCCTGGCAGAGCACTGCCCGCGCTTCCAGAGGGCACTGAGGCAGCACCTGTGCCACGGTGTCCCACACAGAATGTGAATAGCGGCCCAACAGGCACGTAGTATTCAACGCCCACAACCCGGAACTGGCAGAAGTGAAAATCTTTTTCCCAAACTGCTCCAGTTTCTTAGATTCCTTGTCCGGAGGAGAAGAAGGGAATGCGCACGGCGAGTCAGAAGCCTGAAGAACCAATACTCTGAGGCGTCGGGTGTTGTGTGAGAAAGCTGGGGTCGCCCAGCGCCGGGCGATGGCAGCGTGCCACACCCTTATCTACAGGAACCCCTGTGTTAGGTTTGTTCCAGGTGCTCAACAGGATGTCGGTAAGTGCGTCGTTGAAGGGCAACAGCGGCTCCGCAGAGGCGGACGCTGGCTGCAGCACCTCTGTCAGGAGATTGGTCCTGATAGGCACAGAAGGGAGCTCGAGGTTAAGAGCCTCAGCCGCTCTACGCAACACCACAGAAAAAGTCCCAACCTCCTCCGTAGCCACGGAAGAAGGGGACAGTGTACCAGGGTGTGGAGAGAAATCCAGATCGCCTGGACCTTCTCTATCACCCTCCCACTCTGGCTCATAATCGCAATGAGCAGCGAGAGGGTCCTCGGACCCCTTCCAGTACTCCCCTTCGTCCACCGGCTGTTGAAGAGGCCGGTAAGGACGAGGTGCCCGGGGAAATGGGATAAACTCCCCACCTGGAATGGGAATCGGGGGGTAATAGACCAATCCAGGTTCGACGCAGTCCGGCGCCCCGACCAGGCAGTGCCGCAGGGTATCGTACCGGCGTAGCCAGGGCCAAAGGCAGCGGCACAGGGGCAGAGCCACCCCACGGGTCCATGGGGCCCGAAGGTGCTCCGGAGGGATCCGATGTGGGGAACAAACGGCACATGGCCGATAGGAAGACCTGTATTTCTTCCTGCATCGCGTGCGGACCCGGGAAAGGTGGGTAGGCCGCAGGCAACGACAGAGGCTCCACCGGAGCCACGGGGGAGTGACCACCCGCCCCCACCACTGCGTCCTGCGACCGGTGAGGGGTAGTCGGGGAGCGACATTGTTTCTTTGACTTTTTATGGCACCTTGACTTACCTGTCCCCGAGTCCGACGAGCGATGGTGTCTGCTCCGCAACCGGTCCCTCGACCTCCCACGGGAGCGGGGCCTCGATCGGCGCAGAACCGATTGCCGGGCCTCCAACAACTTTCGGGAACGCTCCCGCAAAGCTTTCGGCACCATGGCCCGACAATCGGGGCACGCCTCGGGGTCATGGGTGTGCCCCAAGCGGAAAAGACACACATCATGCGGTTCTGCCACCGACATGTTCCGACGACAGGTCCTACAGGACTTAAACCTAGGCATCCCTACTGCACCAGGACTCGAGTACTCGACAAAACAAGAGAAACAAGTTCTCAAAAACCAAGTTAAAGTAATAACTAGGAGTACCGCTCTCTCTCGGATGTGCGCTTGCTGGGGCGGAAAAAGAAAGAACTGATGTCAGCGCGCGTGGGCATGTCTAAGTAGCTCCGACGACGTACATCTCGGTGGCTACGACGCCAGGGACGTACGCGGAGCCGCACCACGATGCCTACCGACGCGCAGGGGTAGTGCTGACGAAAACTTTCCTGATTCAGTCTGATTCCTGGGGATATTCTAAGGTAAGGAATCTGTCACTAACGTGTCTCTTTCAGATTTTTTTTATTTGTAGGGGCGCCATGCCCCTCCACCCAAAAAAAGGATAAACAGTCTTTCTGCCCCTCCGGAGGGGGGGGGGGGGGGGGGGGGGGGGAGCAGAAAGACCTCTAGACACCAGGTATTACTTTTTTTTTTTGTTTTTAAATGGTATCAGTGGGGGCTGGCCAACAAGGGCATGACCATACCCCGCACCCTCCAAAAAATAGCCACAGTCAATCTGCCCCTCTTGAGGAATAGACGGGCCATTAGCCCACGATCTGCCCCCAGGGGAGGGCAGAAAGTCCACTAGGAAGCTAGGGACTATTTTTCTAGTAGTTCAGGGGTAGGGGCTGGCCAGAATGGGCATGCCAATGGCCCACCCCCCCAAAAATAGCCACCATCTTGCTGTCTCCGCTGGGAGGCAGATGGGAGCAATAGCCCCCGATCTGCCCCCCGGAGACAGAAAGCCCACTAAGAACTAGGGAGTAGTTTTTGTAGCCTTAATAGGGGTGGAGGCTGCCCAGAATGAGCATGTCAATGCCCCTATCCCACTCAAAAAGAAATGGGCATAGTTTCTCAGCCCCCTCCAGAGAGGGCATATGGGGGCAATAGCCCCCGTTCTCACCCTGGGAGGGCAGAAAGCCCACTAGGCACCAAGGACTATTTTGTTTGTATGTTAGGTGTGGGTGCTGCTGAGAATGGGCATGCCAATCCCCCCGCGCATCAAAACAATAGCCTTAGTCTTTCTGTCCCCGGGGGGGCAGAAAGACTACCAGGGATATGTTTATTGGCATGTCAGGGAGTGGCCCCTTGTGCGGGGGGCACACATTTTGGCCATTTCTGCCCACCTTAGGGGTAGATCAGCTATTTTTTTTAGGCTCATTTGCCCCTAAGGTGAGCAGGAAAGCACAAGAAACTAGGGAACGTTTCTGTGTGTGTGAAGTGGAGTTCGGGTGACAGTCTGCATGTACTGGCGTTTGGCTGGCTGTGTGTGGTTGCTGGCAGTGTGTGTGGACTCTCACTCCACAGGCAGTGTCTGTAGACCAGCGTTTGGCTGGCAGTGTGCGTGGACTGTCGCCTGGCTAGTGGTCTCCGTGGATGGCGCTTGGCTTGCGATGTGTATGGCTGGCGCATGCCTGCCAGTGCGCATGGATGGTGCTTGGCTGGGGGTGTGCATGGATGGCGCTTGGCTGGAAGTGTGCAGGGATTGCACTTGTGCAAGTGGTGTGTTTGGATGACGCCTGGCTAATGGTGTGTGCGGATGGTGCTTGGCTGGCGGTATGGCTTGCATGGATCCTCCAGCATTTTATTACCCAGAATCCTTAGCAAAACTCAAATTTAGCCACAAAGTCACACTTTCCTCAAATTTCCGAGTGCAAAAGTTGTGGGATCACCATGCTGGCACACATTTCCCACCACCCAGAGTTCCTCTTGGTCTCCTGATAAAAAATATAAAATGAAAAACTGAGGGGGAACCAAAGTGGGTCCCAAAGGGCAGTTTTTAATACGTTTTAAGGCTGACTCTGCTTTGGGCCCCCACATAAGTGAGGTATCATTTTTATCGGGAGACTGAAAGGAATGCTGGATGGTGGGAAATATGTTCCCCCTATCACAAAACAATCATTTTTTTTCCAAGGGGTCACCTGCGTTTTTGGTCTCTAGGGAAAACTATCAAATCCAGACATTTCTGAAAAGTAGACACCCAGGTTAGTCCAGGGAGGTGCAGCTTGTGTGGATCTCCAACTTTTTCTTACCCAGAATTCCATACAAACCTCAAATTTAGCATTAAATCATGTTTTTCTCACATTTCTGTGTGTGAAAGTTGTGGGATCACCGGAACCGCAAAAAATGTCCTACCATCCAGAGTTCCCCCACATCTACCAATAAAAAATGCTACCTCACAAGTGTGGGTGGGCCAAGTGCCTGTGATAGAGAAGGGCCCAAAACATATTATAGAAGCATCAAAAATCATAGATAACAATATGAACTGGTTTTGCAAGGGGGTCACCTGCGTTTTTTGTCCCAGGCTCAGCGGCCATATATGGAAACCTATGATGACTCATTGTGGCAAGGTTTTTGTTTGCGCAAACCTAATGTACTCCCAAATCAGTGTCAAAATATATGGTGCTCCAAAGGGAAAAGAGTGGCCAACACAACACTCTCAAATTGTATGAGGAAAATCCTCAATTCAAATAAATTAGTGCGACCCCTGAGCAACCCAATGTCCAGAATAACAATACATGATTGATTGATAGGAGATTTGTAATGCGCTACTTTGCCCAAGGGCGTCAAGGCGCCACTGATGGAAACAATCAGCCAATTCGCAAGAAAAGGGACATTAGGGATAGGCTTCAGAGAAGAGTAAAGTTTTAAGAGCACGATGAAACAAAATAAGAGAATCCTGATTCCTAAGGTCAAGAGGAAGCTCGGTCCAAAGTCTGGGGGCAAGAGCAAAGAAGGCCCTGCCTCCCACCTTGCTTTCGCAACGCGGGGGACGGTTAACAACTTCAGACTGGTGGAACGCAGGGCCCTGCCTGGAGCATAATAGGACAGCAGAGACCTAATGTCCTCGGCCCCTGCATCGTGAAGGGCCCGATGGATAAGGATCAGCGTTTTAAATTTTATCCTGGCATACACCGGTAGCCAGTGCAGATGTTTCCTGATCGTGGTTCCAGAGGAGCGCCTAGGGGCATTAGCAACGAACCTTGCTGCCGCATTCTGAACCACTTGCAGCCGATGGACCAGACTATTGCTCATCCCGAGATAGAGGGCATTGCAATAGTCCAGGCGCGAAGATAAAAGGGCAACCGAGACTTGTTTCCGGGCGTCAGGCGTGAGGTAATGGGTGAGCTTTCTCAAAACCCTTAAGACCCCACAGCAGGTGGAAACGGTCCTATTCACCTGCTTGTCAAAGGTAAGTGAGGTGTCGAATAGGACTCCCAAATTGCGGGCAACGAGGGATGGCTGGGAGCAGACTCCCAGAATCGATGGCCACCAGTCGGCTGACCAAACCTCCTTATTGCTCCCGAACACCAGGATCTCCGTCTTTTCCCCATTCAACTTTAGGAAGCTTGTTGTCATCCAGCCTGCCACGGCCTCCATACGGTTCTTAAAATTTAGGGCTGTAGATCCGACAGATTGTGACAGGGAGACCATAATTTGGGTGTCATCGGCGTACGAGAGTACTTCCAGTCCAAAAGATCTGACAAGCCTGGCAAGTGGGGCCACATAAATGTTGAAAAGAGTCGGGCTCAAAGAGGAGCCCTGAGGGACCCCACAATGCAAGGGCTTGGCGGTGGAGAGGAAGTCGCCCAATTTAACCCTTTGCTCCCTGTTGTTAAGGAAGGAAGTAAGAAGACTGAGAGCCAGACCTTCCACCCCCATCTCACTGAGACGGGAAGCCAAAATGGTGGGGGACAGGGTGTCAAAGGCGGCGGTAAGGTCGAGCAGGATCAGCAACGTAGTCTGACCCCTGTCGACCTTAGCGCGGATGTTATTAGCCACCACTGTAAGGGCCGACTCAGTGCTGTGCTCCTTTCTGAAACCATGCTGAGATGGATCAAGCAGGAGGGTTTTATCAAGAAAGGAGCTAAGATGGAAATTCAGATGAGCCTCCAACATCTTAGCCGGAGGAGGAAGGAGGGAGATAGGGCGAAAGTTTTTTAGAATCTCAGGGTCCAGAGTGGTCTTCTTCAGAAGGGGCTTCACGATAGCTGTTTTCCAGGAGGATGGGTAAATCCCACTGGATATAGCCCTATTCATAACTGCAAGCATGGGAGGAATTAAAGTAGCCTTACAGTTTTTTTAAACTTTGAGCGGGCAGGGGTCAAGAGGTGAGCCTGATCTAAGGGAGTCCAAAAGTCTCTCTAGGTCCAAGGCCGCAAGGGGAGGAAAACTAGAGTAGGTTTCAGCAGGGGGAGCCGTATTCCTTGGATCCGAGGAAAAGGGCCGTGTAAGATTATCTGCCTGGAGGGCTGTGTGAATATCTGGAATTTTGGTGTGGAAGAAGGAGGAGATCTTTTCACAAAGTTCTTGTGAAGGCACTATGGGGTCTGGATAAGAGATAAGGTGTCCACAATTTTAAACAGGTCTCCATGAGCACGTTTTTTTATTTTCCTTCCTTTCACACTTTATCAGATGTTCTTAATACATTCTTTAGTCACTCTGGTAACTCAAGTAGCCAACACGTGTTTCGTCATTAGGTACATGAACCTTTGACTTCATCAGGGCTACAAAGATGAATATAAACCATAAACTCAAATTATAATTAGAGGCGTAACTCCACACACCTAAGTACCCAGGTGCTCCTTTGACAAATCTCTGTGTAGAAATACCCAAGGATTCCATATTAAAATTCTTGTAATAGAGCTCTCTAGTGAATTAATAGGTTAGATCATACGCCCTTCTACATTTTTGTAGGATCTATGCACTACCAGATGTAAACGTGTGACAATTAAGAATATATGCAGAGGTCCAAAATCCCATCATATAATGGTTGAATATCTATGTGTGGTCAATACGTTAAATTTCTTTCTTGCGACCAAACAGATCTGACACCAGTTAGGTAGGCAAAAGCCTAGTATATCAACGTAGTAGGCATGTCCTGTCATCTTACATCACCTCAGTGCTATCTTATTATCCATAGATTCATCCCAGAGCCTGGAAATCATCGCTCCTGCTATTAAGTATAACGGACTCTAAAATTGTATCGTAGAGAAATACAAATCAACCTCATGCTTCTCCATAGATCTGGTTATAAAGAATACAAAATCAGTACCACAACCTCCCTCTAATGTGGCTAAATATACAATACACACATTTGTTAAAATCTCACCAGTGTTAAAATGGTAATATTTCTCCTCTCGTGAGTAGTTATATTCCTTATTGCCAGAGTATCACCAACATGAAATGTAAACCAATGCGAGGTTAGACTCTACCGGTATCTCCCTGCTAGTCATAACTAGGTGAGTGTGACGTCTCCTGAACATGAACTCATTCCACACCCCGCATCAATGACAAACAATGCATATTGAACAGCATCCACACATATAACAAGCTGGGATAAAAGAAAAATAATTAACTGTATCTCGAGTTCGCATCGGAAAGGAGAGTACTCCAATGGTATGAGTGTTCCGGCTTGGTGACCTGGCTCCATATTGTGTCAGGTTTAAATACAATATTGAATCCCTGCTCGTCATCCACCAGTTACAGATGACAATACAGATAACGAGGTAAAGGCTAACCCTATCACAACTCCGCTATTTATTTACTATCAGTTCTTTACCCTAGCTCTGAATCAGTGATATGTATAACTTTATCCATATGTCAAAATGTATAACACTTACTCATTGTGGCGACCAAAAACTGTCCGTAAACCCTTGCTCTATATAGGGTACTCCAAAACAGCGGCCATCTTACTATATATGTAAATACTAGTGTTTTAACGTATAAAACCTAGGAAAATAACCCTATTTGCTCTCAATTCTAACAGTTAGTCATTCATGAGTACCCAATATTCTGTGTGTGTAAAACTACGGCTTGTACCTTTTCCCAAGTCCCTGTATCTAGTAAAAGAATGAACCGGTATGATGTACCATAAGAATAAACCTAAAAGTAGATCAACATAAGATGTACATATCTATTCAGCATATTATGTTCCAAGACAGTATTGCATCTCATGATCGATATTCAGACCCTTGTCAACTGCACACGAATCCATTATCCAACGTGATTCACATTACCTTAGCCTAAGTTCACGATTACCTCCCATAGCATTGTTTTTCTACAATTTGTATACCATGAAACCTAAAGCTCTTGTGTCTGTCCTGAGCTCCACAGTCTCTTGCATGAATCACCATAGGGTATCTAGGATCTTGTTGTGGAGTTACACCTCTAATTATAATTTGAGTTTATGGTCGATATTTAGCTTTGTAGCCCTGATGAAGTCGAAGGTTCATGTACCTAATGACGAAACACGTGTTGGCTACTGGAGTTACCAGAGTGACTACAGAATGTATTGAGAACATGTGATAAAGTGTGAAGAAGAAGGAAAATAAAAAAACGAAGAACAAAGAAACTCAACTGTACTCATGTATTGTTATTCTGGACATTGGGTTGCTCAGGGGTCGCACTAATATAGGGAAAACTACCAAACCTAGACATTTCCGAAAACTAGACACCCGGGGGAGTCCAGGGAGAAGTGGCTTGTGTGGCTCTCTCAACGTTTCCTTACCCCAAATCCCCTGCAAACCTAAAATTTAGCTTATAAAATCACATTTTCCTCTCATTTCTGCATGAGCTCACCGCGACTGCACAAAGTTCCTGTCATCCAGCGTTCCCCTCGGTCTCCTGAGTAAAACGATACCTCTCTTGTGTGGGTGCCCAAAGCAGAGTCAGTCCAAAAAAGTATTGAAAACTGCTGTTTTGGGCACGTTTTGTTTCCCCCCCTTAATCTCTCCACATTTTTGGACCCTCACTGTCGAAGGCACTTGACCTACCCACACAAGTGAGGTATCATTTTACTCAGGAAACCGAAAGGAACCCTGGGTGGTAGGAAATGTGTGCTGGTGTGGTGATCCCATATAGAAATGTGAGGAAAATATGATTTGTTTAATCTAAATTCGAGGTTTGTAGGGGATTCTGGGTAGGAAAATGCTGGGGCACCCATGCAAGCCACGCCTCCCTGGACTCCCCCGGGTGACTAGTTTTCAGAAATGTGGGTTTGGTAGGCTTTCCCACATGGCCGCTGAGCCCCGGCCCAAAAACACAGGTTACCCCCTTGCAAAAGCAAGTCATTTTGTGATAGCTAATTTTGATGTCTCCAAAACACGTTTTGGGCCGTTTCCAGTTGCAGGCACTAGGCCTACCCACACAAATGAGGTACCATTTTTATCACGAGACGTGGGGGGACTGCTGGGTAGAAGGAAGTTTGTGGCTCCCCTCAGATTCCAGAGCTTTCCACCACAGAAATGTGTGGAAACAGTTTTTTGAAACACATTTTGAGGTTTGCAAGGGATTCAGGGTAACAGAACCTGGTGAGTACCACACAAGTCACCCCATACTGGATTCCCCTGGGTGTCTAGTTTTCAAAAATGTACAGGTTTGCTAGGTTTCCCTAGATGCCGGCTGAGCTACTGCCCAAAATCCACAGATAGGCACATTGCAGAAAAAGGGTCAGTTGTCAGTGGAACAATGTGATGTGTCCACGTTGTGTTTTTAGCCATTTCCTGTTGCAGGCATTAGACAAACCCACACAAGCGAGGTATAATTTTTATCGTGAGACTTAGGGAAACACAGAATAGCAGAACAAGTGTTATTACCAATTATGTTTCTATACATTTTTACCTTTCAAATGTAAGCCAGTGTGTAAGAAATAAGTCATTTTGAAAAATGCCCTCTAATTCACATGGCAGTATGGGTGCCCACAAATTCAGAAATGAGCATATTATCACTGCTTCTAAATTCCATACCTTGTTCCCATTTAGGAAATACATAGGTTTCCTTGATACCCATTTTTCACTCGTTATATTTTACCAAAATAATTGCTGTATGCCTGGTACGTAATGAAAAAACATTGCAGAGGCGCAGCTCAGTTATTGGCTCAGGGTACCTCAGGTTCTTGCTGAACTTACAAGCCCTATATATCCCCGCAACATAAAGTGTCCAGCGGATATAATGGTATATTGCTTTTAAAAATCTGACATTATAGGGAAACCTTGAAGGATCTACACAGATAACCCTTTGCTAAATTCAGAATTTTGTCTACTTTTCAGAAATGTAGAGTTTTTCATGATCCATTATTGGTTTCACACATATTTCTACCACTATTCACACATATTTCTACCATTAACTGGAAGGAGGTTGAAAGCACAAAAAATTTGGAAATATAAACTACGTCCCAGTAAAATGACAATACTGTGCAGAAAATGTTAGTTTTCTGACAGCAATCTGCCTGTTCCTGAAAGCCAGGAAGATGGTGATTTCAGCGCCGCAAAACCTTTGTGGATGCCATTTGAAGGGTAAATACCAGACGCTTTTTTCTGCAGCACTTTTCCCCCATTTTTCTCTTTCACAAAACCAAACTATACCTGTATTTTAGCTAATTTCTCGGTCCCCTCCAGGGGAATACACAAACCCTGGGTACATTTAGGTCCCCAGGATGATGGGGAAAAAAGGATGCAAATTTAGCATGGATACCTTATGTGGACAAAAAATGATGGGGGCCTAAGCGGAAACTAACCCAAATAGCTGGGAGCTTGCCTGAGCCCAAGATGGTCGCGTAAAGAGCGAGCTCTGCACTGCCATCCCACAATCTGTCAAAAATCCCGCATCTGGGCTGAACGCATTAGTCTGTAACGCTGCCTGGAGGAAGAGAAACAAGCGCTCTGCCGAAAAATCCAACCGCTGACCCCCGGACTGAGTGGTGGGGAGGCTACCGGGTGCTGCGGAGGAGGCACGGGCCCGGCCTACTGATGCGGGGGAGCGGCGTACCCTGTGGCGGAAGGCCTCGAACTGAGGTGCCCTGCAGGCGGCTGCAGCAATAGACATTGCAGAGAGGAGTGACTACTTGGCCGAGAGAACTGCCTGCCGACATTTCTAACAGAAAACAGTGGTCCTGGACCTATATTTTGAATGAATTAATCAAATTACTTGGTATTTTAGGATTCAGTTAACCATAACATTAAATGAATTAATACAGCAAAAAGGAAGAAAAACGACCTGGAAAGGAATTCATCATATGTTTATTCAATGATATATTGGAAAAAAGCCATCCATGTTATATTTAATCAAATGAATTAATCAAAAGGAGGTTGCACCAGAAGAGAATGTGCGGTGAAAAGGAGAGGGTGCTCAAGTGTAAGGAAAATCAGAGGAAAGAATACTTCAACATATTATCTAGAATTTAATATGTCAGGGCAAGGAAGCGCGGTTGCAAGTCACCGTCTTAGCTGGTCTGTCCCAATGTCATTCATATAATCTTTGACTTTTTGTTCAAAAACAGAAATCAATTCTGATTCAGCACATGGAAGAGGATATTTCAGGTACAGACTGAATTCAAAGGGGGCGTCGACGTTTCGATCCGACTTGCGACCATAAGGGAAATTAAACAGCCTCGGTCTTGCGGATCTTCATCAGGACTTGGCCTGGGCAACCTATCAGTTATAGGCGATTTGCAAATTCATGGTTCATACTTGGAGTCCAATAGAATGAATATAGTCAACCTTGACAGTAAATGTCCAAAAGTGAACCACCAGAGGCTTCAAGGGACGATTACAGCCAATGTTCAATTGTAAAGTTAAGCGGCCAACTGGGGTTCCGTTGATTGTTTGGTAAAAGCGCGCCTCGTCAGTACGCGGTCGTCACTGTGGAGTCAGGCACATTCATTCGTGCCTGACTCCACAGTGACGACCGCGTACTGACGAGGCGCGCTTTTACCAAACAATCAACGGAACCCCAGTTGGCCGCTTAACTTTACAATTGAACATTGGCTGTAATCGTCCCTTGAAGCCTCTGGTGGTTCACTTTTGGACATTTACTGTCAAGGTTGACTATATTCATTCTATTGGACTCCAAGTATGAACCATGAATTTGCAAATCGCCTATAACTGATAGGTTGCCCAGGCCAAGTCCTGATGAAGATCCGCAAGACCGAGGCTGTTTAATTTCCCTTATGGTCGCAAGTCGGATCGAAACGTCGACGCCCCCTTTGAATTCAGTCTGTACCTGAAATATCCTCTTCCATGTGCTGAATCAGAATTGATTTCTGTTTTTGAACAAAAAGTCAAAGATTATATGAATGACATTGGGACAGACCAGCTAAGACGGTGACTTGCAACCGCGCTTCCTTGCCCTGACATATTAAATTCTAGATAATATGTTGAAGTATTCTTTCCTCTGATTTTCCTTACACTTGAGCACCCTCTCCTTTTCACCGCACATTCTCTTCTGGTGCAACCTCCTTTTGATTAATTCATTTGATTAAATATAACATGGATGGCTTTTTTCCAATATATCATTGAATAAACATATGATGAATTCCTTTCCAGGTCGTTTTTCTTCCTTTTTGCTGTATTAATTCATTTAATGTTATGGTTAACTGAATCCTAAAATACCAAGTAATTTGATTAATTCATTCAAAATATAGGTCCAGGACCACTGTTTTTTGTAATATACATTACCCAGGTCCTTGACCAGATTGGGTTACCCCGTCTTTTGTAAAGACATTTCTAACAGAGCGGCTGCCGAGTGCTGCGCAGGAGGCCCGGAAGTGAGCAGCGCTCCCTGCGGCGAGCGGTTGAGGGCTGGGGTGCCCTGCGGCCGACTGCCAGTAAAGACACCCTTGTCACAGTACTACACATCTCGCGGAGGATTGCGCTGACCCCCCAGCACAGGCGCGGCCCAGGGAACTAGCGGTGCTAAGGCAACAGGTGCAATAACAGTGGCTGGGATTGACTGGAGTGAGGAACGCGCCTTTGCTCGAGCGGGAGCATCGTAGTGGCAGCGGACAGCTCAGGGCTCTGCGGGCGCTTGCCTCTACCCGGGCACCACCTTCTGTGTTGAGAGCTGGTGATCCTGCTGGCTGAGAGGCGGCTTTGGGGTGCGAGCGCACGGCGGAAGGAGAGTGAAGCGGCTTTACTGCACAGACCTGACTGCGCTGTGTGGCAGACACGAAAAGTGAGTAGCAGTGGTGCCTGGACACCTGGTGACGACACCAGGACATAGCCTATTCGAAACCACCAGCAACTAGAGCTGCACAGACAACTCGGCACACACTGAGAGGGGAGATGCGAAGTAGGCAATCCCCTAGCCCCAGATTGCAGAACATCTGAAAGGTTTATAAACACCAGCACGACAGGGACTTGAAAGGGATTTAAGGAGAATAATTGAGCCATGTCTGATTGTCCACCCAGATCTGCACGGCGGGTGAGTAGCGTTACTGTCTGCCTGGCAACATATAGCACGTAGCGCAATAGCATCTGAAGCTACAGACATCCTGGGCGTGGCGGACACCACAGTTTCATCAGACACCCACTGGACCTGCGTGGCGGTAGCCAGAGGGGTAAAGGACAACAGGAAATACGCCAGAGACACAGGGGCAGCGTGCGTACAGACGCCCTGGACAAACTCTTCTGCTGGAGTGCAACGAAGCTGCAAATATGGGCAAGGTGGATAAAAGCCAGCCTAAAATCAACTTCGAACAGCGCAGGCAGAGGCTGAGATATTCAAGCAGCAGCTTCGCAAATACTAGCAGCCGTACAGAAGAGTCTGGCCACCATTGATAGCAAAATAGATTCATTAGCGTATCGGATGGATCGCATGACGGAGCGTCTGGACAAGTAAGCCGAGCGGATCGACATGATGGAGAGGAGAGTGACAAAAGTAGAAGAAGCCCAAACAGAGATGCACTCGGAGCAAAGACAGATGGATAATTTGCTGATTAACCTGCAGGATAAGGCAGAAGATTTGGAGGCCCAGTGTCGGAGAAGCAATATACAGATCACAGGCCTTCCGGAATCCACCAGTATGGGCAACATGGAAAAATATGTTGAAGAACTACTGGTGTCACCGATATGCCAGGAGTCCTTCTCTGCCGATGTTTGTGGTGGAGCGTGCCCATCGATCACTTGGCCCGAGACCACCGCCGGGAGCCCCAATGCGACCCATAATAGCCAAATTGTTGAACTATAGAGACCGCGAAGCAGCACTGAGGGTTGCTAGAGAGAAGCGAAATCTCCAGCATGAAGGTTCCACAATCTCGCTATTTCCTGACTTCACTATAAGGGTGCAAGAAGCGAGAAAACAGTATGTGCCCCAAAGAAGCAACTAAGAGAGCAGAACCTGGACTATGCAATGCTTTACCCAGCACTTCTCAGAGTGAATGGGCAAGGAAAGTCTAGGATATTTACGGACCACAAGCTGCTGCAGAAAGCCCTCAGAGAATGGTCATGGAACGATGCAGGACGAAAAGACTCAGATGCTGGCGAAGGTGCACACGGAGGTAGCCTGGAAGAGCAAGATTACTGCTGTGCTTAGAGGCCACTAAGGTTTGAGACTTCTTTGCTGGGGGACATACACATGACTCTTAACCTGCAGAGCTGGAGAAAATTAGTGATTAGTCAGACTAGTGCGGGCAGGTCCTCACTGAATATATGGGGGGTACATTAGACACCACAGAACACGGCCTTTGTAGCCAAACTAACCATGCTCCTCAAGACGGAAGTACTACAGGCATGACATCAGATAGGATGCCCAGGTGAACGAGATCTGCTAGATGGCACACAGCAGACGGCTAGTCTATAAGAGATTAGTTAGGGGGTGCAGGCAACATCCGCCCATGAGTGTGACACACAACACGGCGGAATGCCGGAACAGTTTACTTATGGCCATCGCAATATGTGATTCACCTTACGTATTCTTGGAGAAGGGGGGGAAATCGACTGTGCAAAGTTGGGGAGAGCACAGCGTGGGATGGGGGAGGGTTCAGAGTTTCAACATATTGTTAGACTTTATTGCTAATAGACCTAAAACGTGCATGTGTAGTACATCGTACACAAATGGAGGGCTAGACATCCATACATTTCTTATATTTCATGCTACTTTAATGGAGCATACCAACCACAATGCAGTCCCATTACGGTAAAGTGAATATATTGACATGGAATGTTCAAGACCTCAACAATCATAGGAAGCTGCGGAAAGTATTTCATTATCTTAATGGACACTGGATAGATATCTGCCCACTAACAGTAAAATGTTGACAAGCAGGTTTCCGCAGGGCAAACTATACACAGCAAGATCCACCTCCCATGCACCAGGAGTTATCACATGGGTGAGCCCGAAATCCGGGATGACACTGAAGACTCTGGAAACTGATTCAAATGGCAGATTTGTACTTTCTCGGTGCCAAGGGTAGTGGCTGGACTTCGTCATATGGACTGAATTATGACAACCCGTGGTTCTATTTAAACCTGGTGAAGAGAATGGGCAGATATGACACTCACTCTCAGCTTTGGGGAGGAGACTTTAACTGTGTGTTGGACCCGACCCTTGACTGATCAGGAGGTCCGCCTCGACGTCCCTCAGCGGCTGCCAGAGCCATCCTAGAAGCAACAGTGCAGCTAGATTTATGTGATGTATGGAGGGCGAGGTCACAGGAACGGGGGGGGATACACCGATTACTCAGCATACCATGACTTGGACTCCAGAATCGATTACTGGCTCTCTTCAAGGGTGCTATATAATCAGATCCGTTTTAGTGAGAGTCTTTTGCGAACTTACTCAGATCACTCTCCGATACAACTAGTTGTTGATTGCCCACTAAAGACGATTCCGCCTTTTACCTGGAGGTTTCCACCTTACTTGCTGCTTGACGAGGTCTTTAAAGCATAGACAGCGGAAGCCATAGACAGTTTCTTCGATATAAACATAGGATCGGTGGACAAATTTACAACAGTAAGGGACACATTTAAGGTGTACATACGGGGGATCGCTATGGCCAAGCACTCAGGGGTCCTTCGGTCTCTTAGACAAAGTTTAGCAGAATTGGAGGACCGACAAACGGCTAGAACGTGAACTTGTGGCGGGAGCAGATGGCGGCGCCGAGGAGGAACTCAAACAAGTATTACAGGAATATCATGACACGGCGGATACAGAAGCCACACACTTAGGGAAATATACCACTGCATGTATTTATGGCGAGGGAGAAAGACCAAGTTTGGTACTTTTAAAAAATAGAAGAGAAAGGATGGGAGTGACAGAAGTATATTCGGAGGAAGGAGAGGCACTCACTGATCCAACCAAGATAACTAATAGATTTCGACAAAATTACTCAACGCTATACAGTTCTAAGGCGATTCAGAAATCCTGAACTACCTGGAGTACATTAAGCTACCGTGGCTGACGGACTCGTACAGAGAATATCTGATGAGGCTGTTAGACGTGGACAAAATTAAGGCAGCATTGGCAGGTATGAGGACAGGGAGCGCCCCAGGTATAGATGGATTGACTGTTTCTTTTTACAAGGAGTTGGCGGACCTACTGACACCGCATTTAATAACTCTATTTGAGGAAATGAGCGAAGACGGACGGATGTCCCACTCGATGAGGGAAGCCCTGATAGTGACTATACTGAAACCCGACAAACCCTCCGCTGAGTGCTCCTCATACCGTCCGCTCTCTTTAATAAATGTAGATACTAAGATATATGCCAAAATATGAGCAAACTGACTGGCCTCTTTGATCCCGCAGCTGGTAGCACCTGAGCAAGCTGGCTTCGTATCGGACGCAACCTGACATACAATCTAAGAACAGTATTTGGGGCTATACAACATACTAGGCAGGAAACAAAAGCAGTAACGGTCCTTCTGGATATGGAAAAAGCATTCAACTCAGTGGAATGGGTATTTATGAAGCAAGTGCTGCTACGGATGGGACTGGGCGAAATGCTTTTACAGATGATGGGAGTCTTGTATACCCCACCTACAGCTAGAATCAGACTTGGTGACCAGGTCACTGCCCCCATGGCGATATCTAGAGGCACCCGTCAGGGATGCCCACTCTCTCCGTTGTTATATGCTTTGGTCACTGAACCACTGGCCTGCGTTCTCCTCGAATCCCATAGGCAGAAGGGAATTCGCTTCCCGGGTTATAACTTAATCATATCTACGTATGTTGATGACACGTTACTGTATATAAGAGATCCAGAGGAAATCCTGTCGCCTGTACTCCGAGAGGTGGTTAAATATGGGGAGCTGTTGGGATTTAAGGTTAATTGGCCTAAATCCATCATATTTTTGCTCACCCCTTTGAAGCTGAATACCCCTTACAATGGACGACTGAGGCAGTACGATACCTGGGAGTGAAGATGCATACAGATTTGGAAGTGGTCTTTCGAGAAAACTATGGGAGGGCAGTAAGTAAGCTAGAAGAAGACATAGTATGTTGGAATCGCCTGCCCTTATCTCTTGCGGGGCAAGTGTCACTTATGAAGATGGTCATTCTCCCTAGATTCCTGTTCTTGTTTACAAACAACCCACAGGTCCTACCTAAATCCTTTTTTAAAACAACCACATTGCTCTTAGTAAACCTGGAATGGGCTGGAAAACATGCAAGGGTCCGCTTGAGCACACTCGAATTACAGTACAGCATGGGTGGTCTAGGAGCTCCTGACTTGGACTTGTATTACAGGGCGGTGCAAAGTTCTCACGCCCACTACTGGATGCACGAGATACCAGGGCTTTCCCGTATACACATCAAAAAGATGATAGCAGCCCCCCTCCCGTTGCCAGTTCTCCTGTTCGAGCCCCCCTCCAGTAGAACTGGGGTACTGGACTCTGTAAATGTGGTTACGCATGCATGGCAGCATCTACTTAACCTACAGGCAGGAGCCATACAATACTCCCCACTGACCCCAATAGCATGGTGCCACTGGTTACCGCTATGCGGTGAAAAAGGAGTAACACAGGCGCTTGAGTCTGTGAACATTAAAACAATAGGGGATATGTTCTTAGACGGCACAGTAAGAGAGTGGTCGGACGTTGAAATGGGTGAACAGCAGAGTACAATGCTCACAAGATTCCACTATGACAGGATGAGACTAGCACTGAAAGACATACTAGGAAAAGACTTAGCTGAACCGCCCGACGTGACTGCCCTCACATACATTATAAAGTCAGACACAAACAGGGTCTACTATACACCTGAACGACTCCACAAGTACAGGCTCCGGGAAACAGGTGACTGTGACTGCTGCAGAGTAAGTCCAGCAGGGTTTTTCCACTTAGCATGGCTGTGTCCAGGAATTGCACATTTCTGGGATTTAATATTTAAAGCTCTAGGAAACATTACGTCCATGACATTGACTCCAGACCCTCAGTTAGCGTTGTTAGGCTATTCTAAAAAACTGCCAAGGACAGTGAGACGTTTAGTGTATATGGGGTTACTCCTAGCCAGGCGCAGCGTAGCTATTAGCTGGGCCCGCGGCCCAACTCCCACAATGGAGTGTTGGTCCAAAGACATGGTATAATGCAACACGCAGACAGAACTTTACAGTTAATTACTACCACCCTGGAGCCGACCCAAAAACGTTTGGGGGCTCTATCAAAGCTACATCACCACAAAAGCAGCAGATATCACTAGCACAGAAAGCCCTAGTACGGGTGCAAACTACACGCCAGATGTGACACACGCTACCAGACCTATGGCAGACATCCCCTGTTAAGATTCTCACATCCAGTGCAGACTACAGAAGCCGCCAAATGGGATTTGCAGCTGGGTATTATTTAGCTAGAAACCTCCTTTTATTCAATTGGATTGTAAGCCTATACATGCAGTGTGACAGATGGACTGCTTTTCCTCCACCACAGTGTTAATGATGTGAATGTTCACAATATGAGACAAACTAAAGATGATGTAATCCATGATGTCCTTATTTTCTCTGTCAAAAGGAACGCATGTACTTTTTATATTTCAATAAAAGTTTTAAAAAAAAACTTTAAAAGAACTACCCCAAATAGCCAAAAAAAGGCCTAGCCTGGGGGGAATGTGAGGCCTGGCAGCGAAGGGGTTAATAAAACAAAATGTACCATTTTAATGGTCCCGTGAATGTGAACACAGCTTCAAGAAAATCAAATATGCGATTGAGAATGCCACTAAAAAACAGATATTGTTGTTCATGCCAGCGCAGTGGGGTTAGGTATCATACTTGCCTAGCACAACGGATATCCTAATGCACCAAGACACATCGCGGCTTATGCTAGTAGGAGTTTGTCACCGACGGAATGTGCTTATTCACAACCTGAAAAAGAAAGCCTAGCTGTGGTGTGGGATGGGGGGAAAAATTTCCTTTGGGGGTTCCTGTATGGAAAGCACTTCACATTTGTCACCAACCACCAAGCATTGCTCACCATTTTTGGCAATCCTAAAGCCAATATGCCCCCTCCCATTGAGAGGTGCGGCTGCGACTCCAGGAGTATGATTATACGATTGTGCATCGACCAGGCAGAGATCAAAACCCTGCTGACTACTTCTCATGTGAACCAATACTGTGTCATGGCACCACTTCTAAAGCGGCTGATGATTATGTTAACTTCATCAGAAATCCCAGTACCACTGCCGCCATATCAGTAGAATAAATCATTGCTGCCACCAGCACTGACAGAGATTTGCTAACACTATAAGACATTATTACACATGAATCTTGTAGAAAACATATTAAACCTCTTCATGATGACCTTGAAAACCAGACATTGAAAAATGTGTAGGAAAAACTTTGTAACCCCAGAAGGCATCATATTATGAGGGTCGAGACGTGTCATACCTGAGAGGCTAAAACAAGTTATTGAACTGGTACATGAAGGACATCATGGAGTTACTGCTACTAAATAAGCCCTACAAAACTGAATGTGGTTCCCTCGTCTTAATGTAAGAGTTGAAAAGAAATTAAGGGCATGTCATTTGTGCAAATGCTTCTAATACAAAACAACCCAGCATCCATTAAACATGTCTGATCTTCCAAAGCATGCATGTGAGAAGATTGCAATTGATTTCCTTGGACCATTTGAAAATGGCCATCATCTACTAGTGATTGTTGATGAATACTGCAGTTTTAGCCTTGTAGGAGATCTGTCGTCAACTACTCACGACAGAGTCATTGAGAGATCAGAAAGTATTTTTGAAAAATGGGGTGTTCTTCCATTTTGAAATCTGACAATGGCCGACCTTTCAACAGTCGAGAATTTAAAGATTTTCTCAGTCTCCTAAATGTAAAGCATTGGAAAAGCACACATTTCTGGCCACAGGCAAATGGTGTCGTCAAGCGATTTATGAGCACCCTCAAGAAGACTAGGCCTGGGCGGTAAATTCCGTTCCGTTCGCGGAATTTGCGTAATTTGCGTAATTTCGCGTTCCGCGGAGAACGCGAAATTGCCCAAAATCTGCGTTCCGCGACTTCGCGAAATTTTTTGCTTGTTCGCGTTCTCAATATGCGTGTTCGCGAGATATTTCACCCCGAGCACGCAAACAGCGATCGCGAACAGGAAAAAAGTATCGCGAACAAGCAATTCCGCGTGTTCGCGGAATTTCTGCGTGTTCGCGGAGATTTTTTACCGTTTCGCGGAGATTTGCGTAACGCGATTACGCAAATTCCGCCCACCCCTAAAGAAGACCGTTCAGTGCGCTGTGCTTAAAAGGCTTGCACTCAAATCAGTTCTTCACTCTACTCTTCTTGCATACAAGTAAACTTGCCATTCTACTGCAGGTGAAAGCCCTGCCACCTTAATGATTGGGACAGCCATGGTAACCACATTGCCATAATAGACCATTAAAAGAACTATTGACATTGATAAACTTTGCACTACTGATTCGTCTCAAAAACGCAAAATGAAGACCTATGCGGATAGACACCGCTGTGGTCGGAGCACTGTGTTCAAAGGAGGACGGCAAGTCATTGGCAGGCAGAAATGGAAACGCAAATCTGGATGCTCCTTTAGATGCTGACCCACTGAGGCTTGTAACTAGTAAAGGACACATGGTGACTGCTCAATGTCCTTGAAAGTTCATCACCTGTGATTCTTCTTATTTCAAACACCAGCCTCGAGGTTCATTGACTCTAGACATTCAGAATGAGACCCTTCCATCTGGAATCAGAATAGCCCAAAGACTGTACTTGTGTCTGTGTCACCTGTGCCTGCCGCAGATGCCTTTTCTATGTCTCCTAAACCTTATTCAATGAGATCTGGAAGATCGATTTGAGCACCTTGACGGCTCATTGAGGAGTTATGTTGTATATATGCATTTTTGGTGTATTTTTTATTTAACAATGGGTGGAGATGTAGTGTCATGTGTGTTCGAGATTGCGGAACCTCACTGGTCTCTGGCGGACTTCGTAGAATAGGAACGTAAGTGATCAGTTGTGGTTATGAAAATTAATGATCTAGTACGTTCAGTTAACGGCTACACTCTGAAGAATAAAGATATGTAATACTAAGCTCTGTGTGTGACATGATCATTTAGATATTCCCAGGCTGGGGAGGACTCAGCAGATTGCACTTGATCAGAGTAATTAATAAATGTGGTGTTTTTGTTGTTGTTTTTTTATGTGTACAGGCATCAGATCTCTCTTGGTTAATATGTGTTGCTGCCATATACTTCACATTGTCATTAAAAATAAAGTTGAAAAAATACAAAAACAGTCATAAGGTTCAGTGTGTTAAAAATATCTCCTTCACACACAGCTTTGTTTAAGAACAATTTTGGCAATATTGTAGATATATTTGCTCACAACAAAAATAGATAAATGATAAACGTTTGCTTGATACAAAAATTGCTGTGAAAAATTACTCGTGTACTTCCAACCAAGCCAAAAAACAACAGAATTTCCAAAGTTGTTCTAAAAAAAAGCTCTGTGAATAAGGTATTTTCTTAATACGCTGTACCTTATGAATGCATTAATTACCACCAGTTTGGCATTAAACTTTGATTGTAAGCACTGGTGAAGAGGAACAGACTGTTCCCTGTCCCCGAAGCATGCGTCAGCTGTTGTCCTTCACTAGAAAATCAAAACAATTATTTTTTAATCCCTTTTTTATCTTTGAGAGTTTTTTAAAAGAAAAAGATTTTATTGAAGTTTTATGTATCAAGTTACATTTCAGCGCGGTGTCCAATACAGTATTCATATATTGTTTGTATAGTATACATGTATCTTTTGCGCAGTACATTTTTGTCATTTTCGTATTTAAATCAAACATTAACAAAGAACTTGTCACCTTCTAATCAGAGTATATAGTTACACAATCCTACTTCCATATAGACTTGACATGCTTTTGATTCACCTCCCCGTCAGTATTGAGCTCCTTCCCCCAGTCGGGAATGTATTATACGGTCAATCTTCTGTTTCCCTGTTGGAGCGTGATAAATATATGACACATGGGGGGCCCAAAAGTCTTCTGGCCTTGATGCGTTAGGTAGTTCTTCTGTGCTTTACAGTAGGCTAAGTCACGTAACCATTCTGCCTGTTTAGGCACCTTTTCCCCACCCCAGCATATAGATATTTTACACTTGGCCAACAGCAAAGCTACAGCCACAAATTTGCGTTGGGCGCTAGGTGTGTACTTAAGGTGGCCCAGTAAACAAACCTCTGGGGAACATCGAATTCTAATACCCACCATTTTGGTCATTGTCTGTCTGCTTCCAGTATGTCGTTATTGGGCTGCAGGTCCATGCAAGGTGGAGAAAATCTGCCTCTCCCACCCGCATCTTTTACATTTCAAGTCTTGGCCTATCCCATATTTGTATAGCTGCTGGGGGGGTATGGTATACCGGCTGTGGGTATTTGACGTGAATTATTTTTAGATTGCAGTTTGAAGTGAGTTTATCCAGCAGCCCACAGCATGACTTCCAATCCTCTGGCGTGATAGGTGTATCTAAGGTTGTGTTCCAATTCTCCCTGGCAGTATCAGTTGGGGCTTTGCTTTCCTTCTGGGCTGTCTTATATAGCTTAGTTATCAGGTTTTTCCTGTCGGTGCTCACTAACATGGACCGCAGCGATATCAGTTCGGGTGGTGCCTGGGAGAAGCAAGGGTATAGTGCTTTTATTGTCAACCTCAATCTGTGATATACAAATTTCTGCATCAAGGTGCCGCTACGGTTACTAATGAACTCATCCAGTGAGATAAACTCGCAACTCCCAAGGTTCGGATCCCCGTTTCTTGTGGTGTTGTCAGCGCCCCTGTTTCACCGGAGACAGAAATTGAAGGGTGGTGGAGCAAGGGTAGTCTATCTGCGTATATTGGAGTCTTATTTGCACGTGATGTGTGCCATCTGATTGTGCTCTCTAGCGACCTTGCAGTTTTGAGGTTTGTTATTTTATGTTCAAGCATTAGAATTGAATTGAGGGGTGTTGGGTATGCGTCACCCGATTCAATTGCTACATGTGCAATATAATTATGGGGTTGGTAACAGTAATGGGCGAAGTGGCCGTGGGCACATAAATAGCATAGCTATAAATCTGGGGCATTAAACCCCCCATGTGTAAGGACATGTGGTGTCTGCCTGCCTGCCCAGGCGAGGGTTGTCATGCAGCATTGTTGTGTTTTAAAAAAAACTCTACCGGAAGGGGGATGGGGATGTTGACGAAATAAATATAACATTTTTGGCAGGACGACCACCTTCATTATTGCCAGTCTGTCGGCAAGTGACAGTGGGAGCCTGATCCAGCGTGCTACTTGTTCCCGTAATTTTCTGATGGCAGTGCTATAATTTAGTCCTATGACTTCCTCAGGGTCTCTATTTATCCCTACGCCTAGATATTTCAGGGACTTCATGCACCATTCTAGCAGAAACTCCGTTGTGTGTGACGTGGTTGCCAGGGTTAGTAGGAACACCACTGATTTGCTCCAGTTAATGGGTTAACCCAGAATGCCCCCCGAATTTAATGTATTCTCTTAGCGTAGGTTCCAGGTGTGTGCCTGGATCTCTAATGTAGACCGCCATATCGTCTGCATATAATGAGATCGCAAGAGGCCGTAGCCGGAATCCTAGAGCTGCAAAGGAGTGTTTTTGTCATATAATGCAGCCAGGGGTTCCAGCGCAAGAGCAAATAAAATCGGGGATAATGGGCAGCCCTGTCTCGTTCCTCTGCATATGTTCACAGGTTCTGATGTTATGCTGTTATCTCGGACCCAGGCAACCGGGTTTGTGTACAATAATTGGATCCAGTTCAAGAATGCCTGCGGCATTCCAATCCTGGTCAAGACTGTGAACATGTACAGCCATTGGATGGAGTCAAACGCCTTAGTGGCGGCTAAGAAAAAAGCCGCCACAGGTAACGAGGGGTCTATTTGATGTATAACTGCAAATAGTGTACAAAGATTATGTGTGGTGGACCGTGAGGGTATGAAGCCTGCCTGGTATGGCAGTACCAAGGCTTGTAGCAGCAGCTGAAGTTAGATGCGATGACCTTTGCCAGGATCTTTACGTCTGTATTTATTAGAGACAGCGGGTGGTATGAGTCTACCTGCTCAGGTTCTTTACTGGGTTTCAACAATGTTATTAGTGGCGCTTCGCGCAGGGAGGGGGGCAGGGCCTTTTAGTCGTACGCCTCTTGGTACATAGCCAGTAGATGGGGTATCAGTAGGTATGGGTAGGTTTTATAGAATTCACTTGGAATCCCATCCCTTCCAGGGGATTTACCGTTAGGTAGAGAGCGAATAGCATCTCCCACCTCCTCCTCTGTTAGTGGCTGCACCAGAAACTCCATCTGCCCCGGTAATAGCCATGCCAGTGCTATGTCATTCAAATATGCATTTGTTTCACTAGTTGCGAATGACTGCCGTTCCACATACAGATCCGCATAATATTCTACGAAGGCTTTGAGTATGTCTTGGGAGTCGCGGATCTATGTGCCTTCCTGCATGCTGAGGGTTTGGATGTGGGTAATATTGCATAGTCCTTTAATCTAAGTGGCTGGGCTACGTCTGGGCCTCCCACCCTCGCCGTACGCCCTTGCCACCCATCTTCTTGATAGATAGCGGAACTCTTGATCCGCCGTCTCCATGTATTCTTGAAGATGTATTTTAATGTCTGCTAGTATTTGAGGTTTAGGCTCAGCTTCTTTTCTAGTTGGGTCATTCCAGGGCGTAGAGACGATAAGATACCAGCTCTGAGACCAATGCATGCGCCCCTTATGGTGATTTTGAAGGCTTCCCATAGCACCTTCGCTGAGTCCAATGATCCTGCATTCTCCCCAAAGTATCTTATAATAGCTGTTCTTATCCCATCCCTAAAAACTGCGGCTGTGAGGGCGGAGGCCTGCAATCTCAACTGAAACGGTCGTGGGGTGTCAGTGGGTAGGGTTAATGACAATAGTACTGAGGAACGATCAGATAATGTTTTGGGCAGGTGCTTGACCCCGCCTACCCAATTATTCACTTTTTGGGTTGCCAGCCAGTAATCCAGCCAAGACCACATAATGTGTGTGGAAGACATATATATCTTGCCTCTGTTTTCCTGATGTGCCTGAATTGCCAAATGTCAGTGAGTTCCCACTCTATCATTCCCTATTTGAGTATTCTACACATGTGTTTGATCGGGGTTCCCTGGGTTCCAGACCTGTCTATATTCGGGTCCAGTGGGAAATTGAAATCCCCCCCCCATATAATCATAGAAGGTTGTAGTTTATATAGTCTATTATATATATTGGTAAAGAGTTCGGGGTCATCCAGGTTGGGGCCGTATAGGTTTACAAGGGTGAGTGTTGTACCTCTGCAGACTCCTTTCCATATAACAAATCTCCCTTGGTCGTCAGTTTCGGAGTGGACAGTGGTGAAGGGAATTCCTTTGCGAACCAGGGTGAGTACCCCCCTCGAGTAAGATGAGGATGCTTTTTTGTCATGTGCCCATCGCGATCCAATATGTGCCTCTGTGTGCGATGTGAGGTGCGTCTCCTGAATGAGCGCTATATCAATCTGGTGCCTATCAAGATATGCAAAGACATGCATGACTTTTTTGGGGTTGTTTAACCCTCGAACATTCCAAGTGACTAGATTGAGGATTTGCGCTCTATTGCTCATTTAGAGGACTCGCTGCTGTATTGGGGTGTGTGGGTGGTGTGGCTCTAATCCGGTTGTACACAATTAGTGTAAAGGTAGGTGTACTCGAGGTGACTAACTTTTTTTTTTTTAACACAAACTTTATTGAGTATTTTTCCAAGCATACATTCACATATTTTAGGACATTGCCAATATATAATTTTGTGATTGTTGTCTATAATGCAAGCGTTACGGATTGTACCTTGACATTCATATTCACATTCTTCATGGAAGTGCTCACATTTTTATATCCTAAGTCTTCGGTGCAGCTTTTGCACCCTTCCTGCATGTGCCAGATTCTGCGATTTTGAATGAGCAATGCTTATATCTATTAAACATAATACAACCCCCCTGCATCCCTCCCCCCTCCCACCCCGCAGTTAACTAACTGGGAACACAGCTGGTATTCTCTCAAGTATACTCACCAGTACACTTTTATATTTGTGGTGCTTAACATCACTGATCAGAGTAGGTTGCACAGTACACATTTCTACAGTACATTTTAGGTAAACACGTGTAATTTCCTCTTCGCTACCCCGCTTACTTTTCTATATGTGGGACTACCCCAGTGGCGCACCACCACCGCGTGAATGACTAATGGCGATATTTATGTCATTACATCCGTACTCTCTTCCGCTGCTTGATTGGGCCAATCCCACGCTTTGAATGCTTCACACACATATCCCAGGCCATTGCTATGGGCATTTTCCTCTGTCGTCGCTGTTCCTCCCTGCGTATCGCAGCACTTTTGGCTAGGCTCCACTTCACTACTTCCTGTTTACATGTCTCTATTTTTGGCAGTCTTGCTGCCTTCCACCTTCTATTAATGATGCTCTTTGCTAGTATTAGCACAAGGTTCGCGAAACGTGCCTGCACTTTATACCCCTTCGACTTTGGATACACCCCTAGTATACAGCTCTTTGCCGTATTCCAGGCCTGCCCACCAACCACATCTGCTAACACTTGCGCTATCAGTTTCCAGTAGTGTGTGAGTGCTGGGCATGCCCACAGCATGTGTACAAATCCCACATCTTCTTCTATACATCTTGGCCAGTTTGATGATGCTGTAGGGAACATTTTGTGGATTCTGTGTGGAGTTAGATTTGCCCTTTGCGTGATTAGGTATTGGATACATTTGAATCGTGCGTTACGTGACACTATTTTCGGGTAGGCTAGGAGTGTCGTCCATTCTCTATCCGCCAGTTCTATGTCCATGTATGCCTCCTACTTCTCACAAAAGGTCCCCAATGGAGAACCTGTGTTTCTCTAATGCCCATGTACAGCCATTTCATTAAGTGCCTGCCGTTCCCCATTGAATGCAGCATGTAGACTAGTCTATTTGTTGGCGGTTCTTGCCTGTCGGTGGCCCATTCCCTTCTCACATAATGCAATAACCCTGCGTGCAATAGGAAGAGTGTCCGGCAACCCATTAGCACTTACAAAGTCTGTATGTGACATCAGTGTGGCCTCCTGAAACAATGCCCCAACTATTGTTATTCCTCCATCCACCCAACCGGTCAGTTGTCCCTGTGTGACAGTTCCCGTTGGTAAAGGCAATCCCAACAAAGGGGTATTCGGCGCATAAGTTAGGCATGGTTTTGTATACTTTACTTCCTATCTACAATATTTCAATGCTATCTGCAATAGTGGGGAGTCTGTAGTATTAATTGGATGCGAGCTATACAATTTGGCAGGTAATTTGCCTTGCACCAGCATTCTAGGAGTGTATACGATTTCTTGCAGATTTCGGCCTGCTAGCCAGTTTGAGAGCCAATGTAACTGGCTCACCATACTGTAGGCCCTAAAATCTGGAGCTCCCATTCCTCCCTCCATTTTTGACAGTTGCAACTTCTTGAACGCCACCCTACGCCTTCCGGCACCCCACACCAGCTCTACCAGCAGTGAGTCTAGTACCTCAAACACTTTCATGGGGATTCATATCGGGATCGTTGTAAAATAATACAGTACCCTTGGCAGCATGACCATCTTTGCAGTAGCCAAGCGGCCCGTGGCAGATATCGGTAGTGTTATCCAGAACACTATTTGTGATCGTAATGAAGCTATTGCCCATTGTACATTACCGTCTAGCGTGACTTGCTGCGTCCAGTATACGTGCACTCCCAGGTACTTAAATGTGTTCTGAGCTGTTTGTATTCTACTGTCTCCGAAATCAAGCGTGTGCAGTGCATCGGGCTGCGTGAAGAAGAAAGCTACTGATTTATCAAAATTGATATGGAGTCCTGCCACTCTACCAAACTCAGCGAAAAGGGCTGCAGCCTCAGGGAGCCCGCTGTACAAATCTCTAGTATATAGTAATTGCGCCTGCTCAGCTGTGCGTGTATGCGATCGCTCTTATGTAGGGAGCCCATGCGACGTACATTCCATGTGAGAAATTTATATGATGCTTGTGACGTCATTAAATCTACTTGTGCTTTGTGTAGCTTTTATGCGCGCCTTGTCTCTGCATTTCTGGTACAATCTGCTTTGCTTCCAGCTGAGTTCCCCTGTAACTGCATTTACTAAAACTAGAACTACCCCAATTAGAAGGTCCAACCCTAGAACTGTGCTCGACCATAGTGCTGCTAAAAACGACAGCAGCTTTAGCTTACTTTTCGCTAGGGGGGAAGATACGCCAGCCGTGGACCATCTCGCCCCTTGCTGTGTACTCCACATCGCGCTAAGCAGCCACATTGCAAGAATTACACAATAATAACTTAATGCATAAATCTGAGAAACATACATACTTAAAAAAAATAGAGAAAGAATATAGAAAAAGAGACTAAGGGGAAAAAATGTGGATCGCCTCCCGGGCCCGGGGCACAGCAACAGCATTACATATATTATGCATTTCTGAGCATCCATGTCAATACAGTTCCCTACTGACGCCGGCACCCCCAGCACTCCTTCTTCCTGTTTCAGTCCATAATGTTTCTGGTCTTCAACTGAGTGGACACTCCAACATTTTTGCCTGTGTTCGGCCGCCATTCCCCATGTCTGTCCTGCTAATGTAGTCAGTCCTCCATGTCCCTGGCAATCTGTGGCATCAAGGAGGGAAACAGTGGTTGGCTAGTTTGAGTCCATTGCTGGTGCACCCTCTGATGATGATTCCCGACTGCTGGCTTCTCCAGTCGTTCTCCATGCTGCTGATGCTCTCAGCGCTGCCCTCTTGCTTGCAATCTTCTGTTCAAGAGCAGACGCCCTCTCGTCCTGCGTCTTCTGCTGCCCTGTATTCCGTCGACTTATGCGCCTGCGCTGCTGACTCAGCCTCCGAGGCTGCCGGTGCTCATCTAATATCGCCAGATTTGCAAAGTTAATCTCAATCCATTGCCACGCTGCCTCTCCATCTTCAAAAAAATGACTTGCATTGTCATGCATTATTTTCAGTCTGGCAGGAAATATCAGCGCGTATGGCAGCTTGAGCTGTTATAAGTGCTCCTTAACTTCGAAGAAAGCTTCCCCTTGTCTTTGAACCTGCATTGTGTAGTCCGGGAACAAGGAGAACATAGAATTTTTGTAAAGGAGTGATGCTTTTTCTCATGTTTGGCGGAGTAGTGTGTCTATATCCCTATAGTTCAGGATTTTTGCTACTATCGGCCGTGGTGGCATCCCAAGGGCCCTCACCCCCATTGGTACTCTATGTGCCCTCTCCACGCTAAACATTTCTGTTCCTTCAGGCGCCACTTCCGTGTGCAACCAGTTTTCAATTAAACATGTTGGGTCCCGGCCTTCTCTTTTCTCAGGTATTCCAACTATTAGGATGTTACTTCTGCATGCCCGCCCTTCTGCAGCAGCCACTTTATCTTGGAGCTCTTTTATCTGCCTCTGCAGCCGTGTGACCATTTAGGACTACGCCTTTCACCAGGGCGTGATATCTGATAGGGCTGTTGTGTGGGTCTGTACCCTTTCCGCCAGTTTTTTGTGGTCTACACGAAGTAAGCTCACATCCGTTGTAAGGCTGCCCAATCTTTGCTCCAACACAGTTCTTGATTTCTGTATTTCCTGCAGTATAATGTCTAATTTGTCTGCAGGCTGCTCTGCCTGCATCAGGGTGTCTGGGATTACCTCCTGCCTATTTGGAGAGTCACGCAGTTGGTTGGAGCTCGTTTCTCCCGGTAGGCCCTGGTCCACCAGCTTTCCTTTTGTCCTCCACATGCCGGCTGCTTCACCATCCACCAAGTCTCTGCAGTGTGTTATTGCTTCTACGAGGGTCCCCAGCATGTCGTGCGCTCTACTTTGCTTAGCAAGCCTCTAGAGCTGACCCGACCTGACATTGCGGGCAGTCACACCATGTCTGACCCGTTGCTCCAGTCGCCACACCTAGTCACTACAGCTAGAGACTGCCACATCCACTTGTAGTCTAGGCCGCCATTTGTTTCAGCCCCGCATGAATTACATTTATGCTGTTCTGCTACCTGGGACTCGCTGGTCGGTCTCCTTGAAACTACGCGGCCCCTACACTTGAGTTCTCACCTGCAAGTGCTAAACAGTTCATAGTGCTTGGCTCTTTGTTGCACCAACTTCATTCCAGCTCCTGTTCCTCAACAGCCCAATTTAGGGCCCGGTTATGCCTGAGGTCCGCGCCCCGTCGGGCATACCATTTCTCCTGGCTGGCCGCAGGAGTAAAGAACGCTTGTTCTTCACCAATGACGCTGACTCACCACCGCTAGAGGGGGGTGGGGGCAGTCCATAACACAGTTTGTTTGACCCCAATCTACATTGGGGCCAGTACCTGCTGCCTCTTCCAGTCACAGTCTTCGGTGCCACTCTCCTATTTCTACCAGCACCATTTGGGCCCTTTGTTACCCATTACTCGGGTTCATATGCAGCATCCAGGTAAGGGCGGATCAGCCCGCTACACTTCTGTGCCACTGAGCGCGGCTTGCCGGTTTGGTAGACGCGCTGTATTTTCACCTGCGTGTGTAGGTCCCAAGCCGCGGCCTCATGTCAATTATTTGCCAGCCGCCAGACCTGCTCCCTCTAATCTTCGCTTCTGGTGTGCAACTCTGCACACACGGGGTCTCTGTTCACTCCTCTGGGCCACAGCTATACATCCGTTTCCACAGTGGCACAGATGCTCAGGCCCTACAACAGATTTACAGGTTTTGCTTTCCCTGGCCCGGGAGCTCCCGATTCAGGCGTCCGCCATCTTCCGCGGCTGGCCACGCCTCGAGGTGACTAACATAATAACCAAAACAGCCCCTCTCCCTCCAGCGAGAAAAATATGCCAAAGCCATATCCAACACAAAACAAATACCATTAAACAACAAAATACCCCTCGTTCGCCTGGGATCGTGGCATGAAATAAACATTCAAATTAAGTGAGGTCTACCCTCTTTGGGGGGTGCCAGAGCACTTTACCCTTCTTCAAAGTGAAGGGGGCTGGGAATATGGCTATGGGGTTTAAGTCATCTGGTCCGGACCTGTAGTGACCCTGGTCAATCTAGGGTAGTATGAACAGCGGGTTCTCAGTTTTCTTGTCAGGGCACCAAGTGGCACACTAGCGGAGCCGTCCTTATGGGCTCCCCGCCCGTGCCGGCAAGGCCTCTTGTAACCGGTTTAATACGCTTTGCGGGGGAGGCTGTGTAGGTTCCAACCTCAACAGGGGGTCGTGTGTGTCGTTGTCCACTAGTGTTGTTACTGCCTGATGCAAGCTTCCAGCGTACTGTCACTGTTCTTGTTTATGTGCTGTACTTCCTAGCTGTTTCTGAGGTAGAATCTTCCCCTTTGGACTGTAGGCCAAGTGCTACTGCCCTATGCTCCACTGTGTTTCTGTGTGATTTCAGTGGCAGCGGGGCCACTGGGTCTCCACTGCTCTAGTTTGCCTCTACTCGACAATCTGCGATTGTGTAGCGCCAGGTGCGCAAGCTTCCTGACCTGTGTTTTCGGGTGTTCAGCGCACTATTGATCGCCCAGTTCACCGTTTTGCCGCACACCACCTGGGCTCCTTCAGACTCCAGTAGGGTACTTCTTTCTTCTTTGTTTCTTCCACCCTTGTTTTCCCACAAGAAGGGGCGAGGGTTCACAGTGGATCGACCGGAGCGGAGGATGCCCTTCTTCTGAGGCCTCACCGGCTCCTCACAGGCGCCAGCAGCGCCGCAGGGGCCCAGAGCAGCGTCTCAGCTCCATCTCGACGCCGCGTCCCCTGCTCCACCTCACCAGCCATTACACATGTCCGCCATGTTCTGTGGGTCGACCTGAGATTTCGGCACATGGGGAGTACAGCAGCCATTCTTTTTCTCCCGCCGTTTGCAGGAGTGGGTCTTTAGTATATCTCCTGCGTTCTGGGCCAGTGATGACTACATTGAGCCCGGATTATTGTCAGATTTTGTTCCTGGCTGGTGGAGCAACGCTAAAGCGCGGCCATCTTGCCGTGACCTCAACAGTGCCCCGATATCATTCAGAGTTATATCAAATATTATCAAAGGATAGATATTTTAAATTTATATTTTGTACAAACTATGTGCTGGTATTAATATGTATAAAATATAATTAATTCATACATTCGTTTTTGTAATATTTGTTTAAAAAAAGAAAATTATTAGAGTTTTCTGCAAACACATGATGCAGAACAACACACAAAAAACATAATTACATGGGAGTAGATGCACAGTAGCTCAAAGTTGCACAGTGCAGAATTAATGAATTTTTCAGTGACCATTCAGCAAACATGTAAACCTTTACACCACTGATCATCACTGAGGCTGTGGGATAGTTCCTCGATGTCCCCAATATCAATACCATAGTGTTTTAGCGAGAGACCCCATACCATGTGAAACTTCTTCGGGGCACCCTCTGGACTTGTAGGTGACTTTTTCAGCTGCCATGTAGACATCCATCCCTGTTCTCCTTTCAAGGAGGGTTGGAAGTTCTGGGACACCCAAGTGCTTAGTCACATACCGTTTTGCCAATACGAGGCCTAAATTACTAAACAGGAGTTTGGCTCAGGGGACATCCACCACTGTGAGGATACCAAACAGGATATACTTAGGGCCAAAAGGCATTGTTTCTCCCAGCATTTTATTGAGTTCAGTCACTATGGCTGTCCAGTATAGATGAATGTTAGGGTACTCCCAAAGCGTTGTATGAATGACCTCCTCTCTGCCTTACATCGCAGACAACTAAGGAGGTCCACCCTTCCAAATCTGTGCAGGCAGGCCCAGTCATAATATATCATATGAAAGATCGTAAACTGAATTAGCCTGAGTCTGGATTTGATTGCAACTTCCCTCAGGTGCATCAAGGCTGCCTCCCACGCCTTGTGATCCAGGTCTCCAACCTCTTTTCGACTTCCTTGGGCTTAGGTTTGTCAGTGTGTCGGGCCTGTTATTAATAATTGTCTTATAGGTCAATGACACCAGTTTCTCTTCTATTTTCCCCAGAAGCAGTCTTCCCTCTAACAGTGCATATTCAGGGATATTCTCAATGGCACGACCCTCTGCTTGCCAAGCATGTTTGGGTTGCAATTATTTGAAGTGTTGGGTTGCGTTGAGATGGTAGTCTCTTTAGAGGGAGCTAAAGGGGACTAAAGTTCTGTCTACTATGAAGTCTCCCAGTTTCGAAATCCCAGGAGTATCCGATGCCCTGGAACCCTTCAGGTTTCCGATTTCCTTCAGATGGGTCCCTACCCATAGGATAATTTCCCGGGTAACCTGTCCCATTTCATCCACCTTTCCATGCTTCTATAGTCATCTGGGTTGCCAACAGTAGCTTCTTTGACTCCTTGACACTGTAGAAGTAGTGCAGGTTTGAGCTGGTGTGGAAATGTGTTCTCTCCAGCACATAGGTCGGGTGGTCCCCAGGTTAGTGATCCCATTCTTGACTACTATCAAGTGGGCAGCCCAATAATAGGCCCTGATGTCTGGAAGAGAAATATCTCCATTATATTGTTGCGCTGTAGCGTTTGCAGCACCACCCTTCGGTGTTCTCCACTCTAAACCAAGGTCTGGACTGGACTCTAAACCAAGGTCTGGACTTTTCCCTCTATCTAAACAAAAATTTCTTCAGGGAGCTTGTGATATGTGTTTTGTAGAATGCACTGAAGTTTCGGAAGCATTATCATCTTTTACATGGCGGCTCTTCCTAATAGTGTTACGACAGTGTTTTCCATCTTTTTACATCCCAATGAAAGTCTGCCAGTTCTCTCCTAATGTTACGTTCTAGGCTATCTTTCTGGTTTGTGGTCACATACAAAGCCAGGTATCAGAACCCCTCCCTAGTTATGCGCAATTGTCAAGGGATGACACATGCGTCCCAGGGTCCTCCTGCAGGGTATATGCTGGATTAGTCCCAATTAATCCTATAGCCCGCATATGCCCCATATTGTTCGAATATATGAAACACTCCTGGGAGTGTTGTACGTGGGCTTGTGACATACAGTAGGGTATCGTTGGCATAGAGTGAGATCTGTTCATCCCGTCGCCCCCTCCCTCTCTCTAAACCCTGTGATGTCTGGGTGTGATCGGACTATACAAGCTAAGGGCTCCAGCGTTAGGGCGAGGGGGGGACAGAGGCCATCCCTGCCTTGTGCCCCTCTTGATTGGGAATTCCGCAGACAGTTCCCCATTCACCCTCTCCCGGGCCACAGTTTCTTTATAAAGCAAGTCTATCCAAACCCGGAATTTAGGACCAAAACCTGTTTCAAGAAGGGCCAATGAACGGCATCAAATGCCTTCTCGGGTTCTAGGGGCTGGAACGTATGGGGGTCAGCTCTGTGCTGTACAGTCTCCAGCCAATTATAGAGCCTGCAAAGACTGAACCTGGTTGACCTCTTTGGCATGAATTCATATTGATCTTTATGAATTAGGGCGGTAATGACTGATAGAAGCCACTTAGCTAGGACTGAGGCCAGAGTTTTGGTCTCAATGCCCAAGAGGGAGATCCGGCGATAAGAGCTACACTTCGTGTGTTTCCCAGGCTTATGAATCACCCCTACTGTGGAGTTCCGAAGGATGAGGGGGGGGGGGGGGTGTGCCACCATCCTTTGCCTCCATGAATAATTTAAGCAGGTATGGGCTCAGTATCCCAGCATTTCTCTTAAAGAGCTCTGCTGGTATGTCATTAGGTCCACAGGTTTTCCCTGTTTTCGAATTATTTATGGCCACGAGCACCTTCGAGAGGGCCACGTTCCTCTCTAGAGATTGGCGGTCATCCTCAGTCAGGGTCGGGACCGGCAACCCATCAAGATAATACCTTATCTGGGGAGTGTCAGCCAGTGGGCAGGCTTTATAGAAGTCAGCATAATATTGGACAAACACTTTTACAATCTCCCTGGCTGTAGTGTAGGAGATACCATTCTCTACCAATATGGTATGCCTCTGCTTCCTCCCTGCTCAGCCAAACGTTTTCCTGCTTTATCACCTGCACAATACTGACAATGTTGCGCGACCAGGATCAAGGTTTTGGCCTCCTGGTGGGCTTACGTCTGATATTCTTTGCCGAGTATCACAATGGTGCACAACACGATAGGCTCGGTCATTGTCCCAGGTTGCCTATATATCGCCACCAGATTTGCATAATATTTGATTATGGATCAGTTGTTGCACATATTGTTTTGCTCACCACTGTTAAACCGTTCTTTGCTGCCCATGTAAGTGAGAAACACAATAGGTTCCATTTTGACCGTTAGGACAAAACATATTTTAACGTATGTATACTTCACCTACCCTCTTTTGAGATTCCACTACAACTGTAAAGTGATTAAAAGGGTTCACAGTAATGCATGTACACATAAATTAGAACAAAAAAACTCTTATGCCTTACCTAGTTTGGAAGCTAACCCTAGAAGCCATTTTACATCCTCTGTATAGGGGGGACTCCGAGAGAAATTATTTGGGTGGTCGTTGTGGGCTCTCCGACCGAGCATTTCCAAGGCCAGCATTCCTGTGGGTTAGAGTAATTCATTTCAGTGTTAACTACTCGACATATCCAGTACCTGTATACATGTACACAACCGTTTTCTTTGTATTTCACAGTTCCAGAGTAAATGCGCTGATATTCGGATAAACAGGCTCTTTAACTATAATACACACATTTAGTGTGACATATTTTAATTAATACACTTCTAAAGTAGCACTCATTGCAGAAGCTTTTAATTTAATTTTTCACAAAACCGGTTAATACACTAAGCAAGCAACGAGATGCAAACTATTGCAGATGGTGGTGGCTAGTTAGCCTTTTAACCAAATAAAGTGAAGAACCCGGTTTGTTTTACAAGACACACTATTACCAAGCTCAACATAGAAACATACTACATACCTTCTGCTGCTTTTCAAATGTATTCAGACAATAAAGTGCATATATCTGCTACGAGCGGAAGCACAGATAAAAGGGCAAAACTAGAGGTCCTGTACAACTTGATAAACAAGCATTGGCATAGCCAATAAGTCTCGCCTTTGGGGCCTTATAAGTGTTTAACCATGCAACAGTTAATGTTGTTGCACCAAGGATATAGTGCTGCATACCTAAATATTTATAAGGTCCCAAAAGCGAGACCTATTGGCTATGCCAATGCTTGTTTCCTCCGCATCTAAGCTAATAATGCGGAGTAGTAGAGAGTGAGTAGTAGAGAGCTACAGAGTGTGAGTAGTAGAGAGTGAGCAGTAGAGAGTAGTAGAGAGTGAGTAGTAGAGTGAGTAGTAGAGTGAGTAGTAGAGTGAGTAGTAGAGAGTGAGTAGTAGAGAGTGAGTAGTAGAGAGTGAGTAGTAGAGAGAGAGGAGTAGAGAGAGAGGAGTAGAGTAGAGTAGTAGAGAGTAGTAGAAAGTAGTGGAGAGTAGTGGAGTGAGTAGTAGAGTGAGTAGTAGAGTGAGTAGTAGACAGTAGTAGAGAGAGAGTAGTAGAGAGTGAGTAGTAGAGAGGAGTAGAGAGTAAAGTAGTAGAGAGAGAGTAGAGAGTAGTAGAGAGTAGTGGAGTGAGTAATAGAGTGAGTAGAATAGTAGAGAGTAGTAGAGAGTGAGTAGTAGAGAATAGTAGAGTGAGTAGTATAGTAGAGTGAGTAGTAGAGAGTAGTAGAAAGTGAGTAGTAGAGAGTAGTGGAGTGAGTAGTAGAGTGAGTAGTAGACAGTAGTAGAGAGTGAGTAGTAGAGAGTGAGTAGTAGAGAGGAGCAGAGAAAGAGTAGAGAGTAGTAGAGAGTAGTGGAGTGAGTAGTAGAGTGAGTAGAATAGTAGAGAGTGAGTAGTAGAGTGTGAGTAGTGATTAGCAGAGAGTGAGTAGTAGAGTGAGTAGTAGAGAATAGTAGAGAGTGAGAAGTAGAGAGTAGTAAAGTGAGTAGTAGAGTGAGTAGTAGAGAGTGAGTAGTAGAGAATAGTAGAGAGTGAGTAGTAGAGAGTATAGTAGTAGAGTAGTAGAGAGGGTAGTAGAGAGTGAGTAGTAGAGTGAGTAGAGAGTGAGTAGTAGAGAGTGAGTAGTAGAGAGTTAGTAGAGAGTGGGTAGTAGAGTAGTAGAGTGAGTAGTAGAGAGTGAGTAGTAGTGAGTAGTAGAGTGCAAGTAGTAGAGTGAGTAGTAGAGTGTGAGTAGAGAGAGAGTAGTAGAGAGTGAGTAGTAGAAAGTGAGTAGTAGAGAGGAGTAGAGTTAGTAGTAGAGAGCAGAGTAGTAGAGAGTGAGTAGTAGAGAGTGAGTAGTAGAGTGAGTAGTAGAGAGTGAGTAGTAGAGAGGGAGTAGTAGAGAGGGAGTAGAGTTAGTAGTAGAGAGCAGAGTAGTAGAGAGTGGGTAGTAGAGAGTAGTAGAGATTGAGTAGTAGAGTGAGTAGTAGAGAGAGAAGTAGAGAGTGAGTAGTAGAGAGTGAGTAGTAGAGAGTAGAGTAGTAGAGAATGGGTAGTAGAGCGTAGTAGAGAGTGGGTAGTAGAGAGTAGTAGAGTGAGTAGTAAAGAGTGAGTAGTAGTGAGTAGTAGAGTGTAAGTAGTGAGTAGAGAGTAGTAGAGAGTAGCAGAGAGTGAGTAATAGAGAGTGAGTAGAGTAGTAGAGAGTGAGTAGTAGAGTGTGAGTAGTGAGTAGAGAGTAGTAGAGAGTAGCAGAGAGTGAGTAGTAGAGTGAGTAGTAGAGTAATAGAGAGTGAGTAGTAGAGAGTAGTAGAGTGAGTAGTAGAGAGTAGTAGAGTGAGTAGTAGAGAGTAGTAGAGAGTGAGTAGTAGAGTGAGAAGAAGAGAGGAGTAGAGGGTTAATAGTAGAGAGCAGAGTAGTAGAGAGTGAGTAGAGAGTAGTAGAGAGTGAGTAGAGAGTATAAGAGTGAGTAGTAGAGACTGAGTAGTAGAGAATGAGTAGTAGAGAGTAGTAGAGAGTGAGTAGTAGAGAGTGAGTAGTAGAGTGTGAATAGAGAGTAGTAGTAGAGTAGTAGAGTAGTAGAGAGTGAGTAGTAGAGAGTAGTAGAGTGAGTAGTAGAGAGTGAGTAGTAGAAAGTAGTAGAGAGTGAGTAGTAGAGAGTAGAGTAGTAGAGAGTGAGTAGTAGAGAGTAGAGTAGTAGAAAGTAGTAGAGAGTGAGTAGTAGAGTGAGTAGTAGAGTGAGTAGTAGAGAGTGAGTAGTAGAGAGTGAGTAGTAGAGAGGAGTAGAGTAGTAGAGAGTAGTAGAGAGTGGCGAGTAGTGGAGTGAGTAGTAGAGTGAGCAGTAGACAGTAGTAGAGAGTGAGTAGTAGAGAGTGAGTAGTAGAGAGGAGTAGAGAGTAAAGTAGTAGAGAGAGATTAGAGAGTAGTAGAGAGTAGTGGAGTGAGTAGTAGAGTGAGTAGAATAGTAGAGAGTAGTAGAGAGTGAGTAGCAGAGAGTGAGTAGTGAGTAGAGAGTAGCAGAGAGTGAGTAGCAGAGAGTGAGTAGTAGAGTGAGTAGTAGAGTGAGTAGTAGAGAGTGAGCATAAGAGAATAGTAGAGTGAGTAGTATAGTAGAGTGAGTAGTAGAAAGTGAGTAGTAGAGAGTAGTGGAGTGAGTAGTAGAGTGAGTAGTAGAGAGTGAGTAGTAGACAGTAGTAGAGAGTGAGTAGTAGAGAGTGAGTAGTAGAGAGGAGTAGAGAGTAGCAGAGAGTAGTGGAGTGAGTAGTAGAGTGAGTAGAATAGTAGAGAGTGAGTTGTAGAGTGTGAGTAGAGAGTAGCAGAGAGTGAGTAGTAGAGAGTGAGTAGTAGAGAATAGTAGAGAGTGAGTAGTAGAGAGTATAGTAGTAGAGAGTAGAGTAGTAGAGAGGGTAGTAGAGAGTGAGTAGTAGAGTGAGTAGAGTGTGAGTAGTAGAGAGTGAGTAGTAGAGAGTTAGTAGAGAGTGGGTAGTAGAGAGTAGAAGAGTGAGTAGTGGAGTGAGTAGTAGAGAGTGAGTAGTAGTGAGTAGTAGAGTGTGAGTAGTAGAGAAAGTAGTAGAGTAGAGAGAGAGTAGTAGAGAGTGAGTAGTAGAAAGTGAGTAGTAGAGAGGAGAAGAGAGTTAGTAGTAGAGAGTAGAGTAGTAGAGAGTAGTAGAGAGACAGTAGTAGAGAGTGAGTAGTAGAGAGTGAGTAGTAGAGTGAGTAGTAGAGGGTAGTAGAGAGGGAGTAGTAGAGAGGGAGTAGAGTTAGTAGTAGAGAGCAGAGTAGTAGAGAGTGGGTAGTAGAGAGTAGTAGAGAGTGAGTAGTAGAGTGAGTAGTAGAGAGAGTGAGTAGTAGAGAGTGAGTAGTAGAGAGTAGAGTAGTAGAGAATGGGTAGTAGAGCGTAGTAGAGAGTGGGTAGTAGAGAGTAGTAGAGTGAGTAGTAAAGAGTGAGTAGTAGTGAGTAGTAGAGTGTAAGTAGTGAGTAGAGAGTAGTAGAGAGTAGTAGACAGTGAGTAATAGAGAGTGAGTAGAGTAGTAGAGAGTGAGTAGTAGAGTGTGAGTAGTGAGTAGAGAGTAGCAGAGAGTGAGTAGTAGAGTGAGTAGTAGAGTAATAGAGAGTGAGTAGTAGAGAGTAGTAGAGTGAGTAGTAGAGAGTAGTAGAGTGAGTAGTAGAGAGTAGTAGAGTGAGTAGTAGAGAGTAGTAGAGAGTGAGTAGTAGAGAGTGAGAAGAAGAGAGTAGTAGAGGGTTAATAGTAGAGAGCAGAGTAGTAGAGAGTGAGTAGAGAGTAGTAGAGAGTGAGTAGAGAGTAGAAGAGTGAGTAGTAGAGAATGAGTAGTAGAGAGTAGTAGAGGGTGAGTAGTAGAGAGTGAGTAGTAGAGTGTGAATAGAGAGTAGTAGTGAGTAGTAGAGTGTGAGTAGTAGTGAGTAGTAGAGTGTGAGTAGTAGAGAGTAGTAGAGTGAGTAGTAGAGAGTGAGTAGTAGAGAGTAGTAGAGAGTGAGTAGTAGAGAGAGAGTAGTAGAGAGAGAGTAGTAGAGAGTGATTAGTAGAGAGTGAGTAGTAGAGAGTGAGTAGTAGAGAGTAGAGTAGTAGAGAGTGAGTAGAGAATAGTAGATAGCAGTAGAGAGTGAGTAGAGTAGTAGAGAGTAGTAGAGAGTGAGTAGTAGAGAGTGAGTAGTAGAGTGAGTAGTAGAGAGTAGTAGAGAGGGAGTAGGAGAGAGGGAGTAGGAGAGAGGGAGTAGAGTTAGTAGTAGAGAGCAGAGTAGTAGAGAGTGGGTAGTAGAGAGTAGTAGAGAGTGAGTAGTAGAGTGAGTAGTAGAGAGAGTAGTAGAGAGTGAGTAGTAGAGAGTTAGTAGTAGAGAGTTAGTAGTAGAGAGTAGAGTAGTAGAGAATGGGTAGTAGAGCGTAGTAGAGAGTGGGTTGTAGAGAGTAGTAGAGTGAGTAGTAAAGAGTGAGTAGTAGTGAGTAGTAGAGTGTAAGTAGTGAGTAGAGAGTAGTAGAGAGTAGCAGAGAGTGAGTAATAGAGTGAGTAGTAGAGTAATAGAGAGTGAGTAGTAGAGAGTAGTAGAGTGAGTAGTAGAGAGTGAGTAGTAGAGAGTAGTAGAGAGTGAGTAGTAGAGAGTAGTAAAGAGTGAGTAGTAGAGAGTGAGAAGAAGAGAGTAGAGTAGTAGAGAGTGAGTAGTAGAGAGTGAGTAGTAGAGTGTGAGTAGTGAGTAGAGAGTAGTAGAGAGTAGCAGAGAGTGAGTAGTAGAGTGAGTAGTAGAGTGAGTAGTAGAGTAATAGAGAGTGAGTAGTAGAGAGTAGTAGAGTGAGTAGTAGAGAGTAGTAGAGTGAGTAGTAGAGAGTGAGTAGTACAGAGTGAGCAGTAGAGAGTGAGAAGAAGAGAGTAGTAGAGGGTTAATAGTAGAGAGCAGAGTAGTAGAGAGTGAGTAGAGAGTAGTAGAGAGTGAGTAGAGAGTAGAAGAGTGAGTAGTAGAGAGTGAGTAGTAGAGAATGAGTAGTAGAGAGTAGTAGAGAGTGAGTAGTAGAGTGTGAATAGAGAGTAGTAGATTAGTAGTAGAGTAGTAGAGAGTGAGTAGTAGAGAGTAGTAGAGTGAGTAGTAGAGAGTGAGTAGTAGAGAGTAGTAGAGAGTGAGTAGTAGAGAGTAGAGTAGTAGAGAGTGAGTAGTAGAGAGTAGAGTAGTAGAGAGTGACTACTTCCAAACTCTTCAAACCCCGGCAAGCTGTGTTCTGAAAGCAGCCTTTTTAACAACAAAAACACACAAAAATGCGCACCAAGTTACAGGGCGCGCGTTTCAACAAAATAAATACAAACTCAGTGTAAGCGGCATTTTGAAGAAACGTGCCAGTTAAGAATAAATAAATAACAACCATTTTCGTTGCTAGGACACCTTCCACGCCGTACAGAAACAGCATTTTCGTTGCTAGGACACCAAAATGCAAAATGGCGTTGGGCTGTCCACAGTCCCTACGGACACGCGCATGCTGTTTGCTATGGCCAAATGGCAAGAGCAGCCATGTTTGTCCATGCAGACGCGTGCATGCAAGCCCTCGGCAGAACCGATTCCAAAAGGTAAGTCAGGACTAAAAGCTTACATGAAATGGGGCTACTTTGCAGCTATGCAATCACAGTGCACTCATTAAAAATACATTAGTGTGCACGTCATAGGGTTTTAAGCCCAGCTTACATTTGTAATACAAATTTAAGGTCATATTTAGCCAATTTACCTAAGTAAGAACTTATGACGTTGCTACATCTTTATCTTCCTTTTGACAGATATTATTCTAATTTAGAACGCACACTACCACTATTGCAGACATTCCACATGCTGCCCAAAGAGCACCTTGAGTGGAAACCAATGTTTTTTCAACCCAGTATTTAGCTAACACCAGCAACTGACATGGCTGAGGAACCAGTGGTCAATTCAAGCAATAATAATATATTTTTTCTATAGTGCTTTGTGAGGAACTTTTGTATGTACAGTTACTATCACCCAATCGAAAATGGGACTCGTCTTATCAATCTCAGAAAGACGGAAGACTCTATCAACTTTACAGTATGAGAACCTGCAATTCACTCACAGTTCCCAGCAGAAACAACACAAATCACTGAGCTATCTTCCCAAAATCATTCACCCAGCATCCCCTAAATAAATTTAGCATAAAAGGATCAACGAAAACGTGATTTAAGAATTTGTTGTTCAGGTTTGTTTTGTATGGAAAAACCACTAGTTGGTTTTTGAACAACAGTTAAAACTAAACCCATAGGAAGCTGGCCTATGTTCTAGACCGTACTGTGGTTCAAGACACCAGTTTGGTTCAGAAAATGTCTCTAACACATGTTTGACGGCCTGATGTGTGACTGATGTGTGACTGGTGTTACTGACCTGAGAGGCTCCCGCAATCATACAAAATGTTCCTATTCACCATTCCTCCTAATATGTGACTAACTGCCCAGATCCTATACGCCTTTCAAGAGCACAAGCCTGTTTTAAAATCCTCAGCTTTATCTAAAGGCCTGCCACCCTCTGCTATGAAAGGATGCAGGTCACGTGACACACAAACTGCATCTGAGAGTACAATTATTTGTTTTAAGAGTGAGTGAGGACGGGGAGGGCTGCTGGGAGAATAAGACTGGGACATATTTGTAGCATTGTGCAGTAAAGCCTACACTGCTGGCCCTCACAGGTATTAATCACAAAGCTGCGAGTAGATATGCTAAGTTAAAACCAAGTTTGAAAGAAAAATAATCGAGCCCGCCTTCAAACTGGATTCGGGTGACACTGTTCTTTACCATACATGCATGTTACCAATCTTTACTAGCAATTTTCAAGGACATTTTTAAACACTGCACAAAGAATTATTGCCACGTATTTTGGCTAAATGACTGAAATGAAAATACAGCACCTTAGGGTCAACTTTACAAGAGGATACGAAAACAACTTAACAAACAAGTGCCAAAAATAATTAAAAGCTACAGGTCGTGCAACTCTGGCAAACAAAGCAGGCACGAGCGTCACGGCATAATAAATAAATCATGCCCGCGTACTCTTTTCACATTAATGCCTTTTACTTAAGGATGAAGGCTCTATTTGTGTGCTTGGGAGAGCAAGGCTTAATGAGCCATGAAAGCCACATGGAGGCTGCGCACATGCACACGCTCGTGAACACAAGCTTGAGGCCAGGAAAAGATTGTGGTAGCACTTTGAAAAGCCACTAACTAAATGACTCGCAGAGCAGCGCATGCGCTGGCTCAGCGAGACCTAAAACAAGCATTACCAAAGGAAATGATGGACGGAGTGTTGAACATTGCAAGCACTCACCCCCAGTCAACTGATCTGGGTTTAATCCATCACCGTTCTTTAGCCCACTCTGCCACCCCAGTTCAGACATGGCCATATGCAAATCAGTCTGACCCTGTGCCTCATGGGAACAGTCCAGCCCGAACTGCCAAGCCATGTCTTCCCTGGACCGGAAACAAGCTTCCTAGGACCGGTTTCTGGCATTTCAGCCGTCTTCAGCCAGGCTTGCTTGAATCCAGTGGCAAAGTGAGCAAGGGACTCACGTCTGAGCATACCCTGCCAACTTATGGCGAACAAAGCAAAACCAAAGGAAATGATGGACGGAGTGTTGAACATTGCAAGCACTCACCCCCAGTCAACTGATCTGGGTTTAATCCATCACCGTTCTTTAGCCCACTCTGCCACCCCAGTTCAGACATGGCCATATGCAAATCAGTCTGACCCTGTGCCTCATGGGAACAGTCCAGCCCGAACTGCATTGGCATAGCCAATAGGTCTCGACTTTGGGACCTTATAAGTGTTTAGTTATCCAGCACAATATCCTTGGTGCAACAACATTAAGTGTTGCACGGCTAAACACTTATAAGGTCCCAAAGGCGAGACCTATTGGCTATGCCAATGCTTGTTATTCCTGCTCTTTGCACACAGTGTAAGCTTGCAATGGTGCTCTTAGCACTATAGGCACTCATGTAGAGCACTCTAAACTAGATGCTGCTCTTTGTACATGGTGGAAGCTTGGAATGGTGCCCTCAGTACAGCAGCTGCTGTTTGTGCATGTATGCAGTCAGCTTCCAGAGCGTGCACACCTCCTGCCGCATACACACATCCTGCCTGTGTGGAGGACTCTTGCTCTGCTGGTGACACTGCTAGAGGGACCCTTAAGCTCACCAACATTTAAGAAAATCCTTTTCACAAGGTCAAAGGGGAAAAACATGGTCTTTGTCAATGACTGACCTCTGTGCAGGTGGCATAGGTACATATGTGCTGTTATTGAATTATTTAGAATATAAACAGGGTTTTTAACTGCTTTCCTTTAGTGAGTTAGTGCTTACCCTTTAATCGTAAAGGGGTCCCCATTATACGTTCAGAGCCATGTGGCAGAATTTAAGGCTGACCAACGACTACGTAAAAAATAGCCACATGCATTTGGTCATATGCGAAATTCAAAGCTTTCAATTTCTGTGTAACAATTTCAACTAAACTGTTCAATCAAAAAACTGAAGCTGAATGCATTAAATCTGGCAACATGATGTCTTGTTGAATGGGAGGCTCTTGGAAGGGCAGTCACACTTGCAAATTGTTTCAAAGATCGCCCGTCAGGCCGAGTAGGTCTGGGAATGGCGGTCAAACGGTAGACCGATGACCGACATGCTTCTCACGTACGTATCTGCTGGCCTCTCGGAGGTGTGCGCCGCCGGGCTGTCTCTCCTAGCCCACAGATGCCAGTGTGAACTCTCTATGACAGCGGCCGAAGGAAAGGTGCGAACAGCCCCCAGCACGGGCAGGGGGGATGGGGGAGTCACGTGCCGTCAGCTCACAGAACTCGCTCTAACAAGATCAAGGCCCCATGGCAGCTATAAGCTGGTAAATTACATCATCAGCGTCAAGAGTTTGGTGAAGACGGGCCCCTTTCACACATTTCTAGACCTAAAGAGGAAGAGCTGGTGATTCCTTTGATGTTCGCAAAAGTGGTCCAAGTGCTACTGGATGTGGAACGCGTAAGGTCAGGCAGCTCATTTGCAAATATATACAGCAAGCCTTGGGAAAGGCAATAGATGTCCCCTTCCACATATGCACACTTATAACAAGCATTGGCCGCGCGGCCATGAAAGCGAAAGTGATCACGAGCGGGAAGTGATCACAGGGACGCGCTCGCTCTGTGGTGGCGGAAGGGCAGAGCGAGGCGCTTGGGAGAGCGCTGTGCATTATGAGCCATGACGACCAGACGGAAGAAAGACAGATGGCGGCTGCGCACATGCACGCACTCGTGAATGCAAGCTTGAGGCCAGGAAAAGCCTCTGGTAGCACTTTAAAAATCCACTAACTAAATGTCACACAGAGCAGCGCATGCGCTGGCTCAGCGAGGCCTAAAAAGGCAGAGAAATGGCCAGTCCTTGCTCTAAAAACCTTTTGCATCATAAAAGGTTGTGCTTCTCAAATGTTCCCTTTGATTGCCTTAATCATTTTGTTGCCAAATGTAAGCCAAAATAATGTGATACATCACCCACAAAGGAATAAACAGCGCGATTATTTACACAAAGAGTAACATAGAAGAACCTGTTTATGTCCTTTCATAATTTATTTTACAGTATCGAAGTGATCATACTCTGCATCAGATGAAAGTCGTTTATTTGTTTCTTTTGATGTAAGCCTTTGTTGGATCAAGAAATTCTGCCACACCACAAACATACCACGTTAACTAAAATTAGATAACTAGTATATGGCCCAAAAGTCTACTAGACCTGTCTACAAAAGAAAACTGAAAAGAAAGCTGCACACGGATCAATGGATGCTAATTACCGTCGGAAGGGAGCTAAGAGCACAAAGAGAATCAAGCCAGAGAGAACGGCAAAGCTCTGTCAAGTGAAGGTCTGTTTCGCGACAGTAAAATTTGTCCTCTTTGTTCGAAGACAACGCCTGATAATAACTTTTTTCACACCTGAATCCAAAGTAAACTAGAGAAAAAGGAGTAAAGTAAGAACCAGACAAGAGAAAAAGCCATCTTTTCAGAGGAAAAAAGCTACGGAAGTTAGGAAAAAAACTCTGATAAATACATGCAAGAGTCAGGCGAGTGGCAGGTACAGGAAAATAAAAGCAAAACAGCTAGGAGATTTGTCAAGAGCAAGCAACCACTATGTGGCCTAAGAGGGTTAGGAAAGGCAGGTTCAGGTTCCCTGTGTGACGCTGAAGACATCTTGTCATTTACCTAGAGGACAACAGAGCACGATCCCTGCTGTAAGTAAGGCACAGGTGTGCTCTGTGTTGGAGACTTAGGGGTGATGGGAACATGGAGGGTCTCACGCGGTAGACGCAGTGTGTAAATGGTCCGGTCTCCACATGACCACATTGGATTCTCTTAAAATTATCATGTTCTGAAGTAATATTAGTTTACCCTCTCCAATATGGCTTCCACTGACATTTATTTCCTGCTTCAGGGCACAGGCGATTACGGCAGTATGCAAGGGTTCCATTCATTCGATACCCGACAACTATGCGCATTGAGGGGTTTATAACACTTCACTATGCACCATTTTTGCTTTTCCACCCTCCTTTCCTTCCACTCTCCAATGATTGTACTTGCGTATTTCTTGGATTTTGTACCTCTTATCCACAGTTTACCAGTGCTGCTGTCCTGAACATAGTTTGCAACATTACAGGAGTCGTGAATACACTTCCTGAAGTAAATACAATTGAGTACTTAATGATAATACATCACCAATTGCTGCATCTGTAATTCACTATTTTAATAGCTTTCCTTCTCTGGTGGCCTGCATCTAATTTTGCTTATTTTGCTGCCCTGTTCCCCCAGATGCCTGTTATTGTTTATAGGAGTCCTGGATGTTTAGGATAACTGCCAAGTGCAGGGGATCAGCAGCAGGCCTCCAGGTTCGCGAGTTAACTGACAGTTTGGTAGGTTCTAATACAGGCATGGACAGACTGCTGATTACCTATCTGTTCTTCACCAAGAAATCAATAGAGAATTAACATTATTTTGCTCTGAAAGAGCTTTATTGCTTGAAAAGGAAAATCAATGTCAAAGTTGGTGTCAGACTCCTTTTGTTGGGCCACAAGGCAGGCAGGAGCTACTGGGCCTCAACAGTGGAGGTTGATCTTGTTTGTCTCTTGTGCCCTGGGACCGGGTCCGACTGCAAAGTGGGTCAAATACAACCTTGTGTTGAGAGTTTAAAAGGAGCGGCAAATCACCCAGTAGGCTCTAGGTGCCACTATTGGGGGGGGGGGGGGAAAAGGAGAAAAGAAAATTGAGCTTTCAGACGTGTTCTGAACATCAGGTGAAACGTGGTAGATTTAAATTCAACAGGAAAGCTATTATTCCAAGTTCGAAGGACAAGGACTGAGAAAGAACTGCCGCCAGCAAAACTATTGAATTGGGGTACATTAAGAAGATTTGCAGAGGAGGAGTGTAGGGTGCATGAAGGCTTGTATTTGTTAAACCTGGATCTAAGAAATTATGGAGGAGATCCATATAAGCATTTATGTATGAGAAAACAGGTTTTAAAAAGAAGTGTTTTATGAAGTCAGCTAGGGAAGCTGTGTAACATAAGGTTGGCCTATGCATAGCGAGGATCAGCTGTGGCTCAATCAATCAATCAATCAATCAGGGAATTGTAAGCGTGCTACTCACCCGAAAGGGTCTCAAAGCACTGGGGGGGGGGGGTCCGCAGATCTGTTTAGCTGACTAGCCTGGTCTTGAGGGTCTTCCTGAAGGTGTTCAGGGAGGGGGCGCGTCTGATATCTGCTGGTAGCTCGTTCCAGGTCTTGGCTGCAATGTGATGGAAGGATCTTCCACCTGCTCTGGCTCTGTGGATGCGCTGGGTTTCGGCCAGTGCGAGGTTGGAAGATCGGAGGTTTCTTTTGGATACATGGAAGTTGATTCTGTCGTTGAGGTATTTGGGTCTGTTGTTGTGTAGGCATTTGTAAGCGTGAGTGAGGATTTTGAAAGTGACTCTTTTCTCCACGGGGAGCCAGTGGAGACTTCGTAGGTGTTGGCTGAGGTGTTTGAGTCGGGGGATTCCAAGGACAAGTCTGGTGGCGGTGTTCTGTATTGTCTGGAGTTTGCAGAGTAGGGACTTGTTGATGCCGGCGTAGAGTACGTTTCCATAGTCTAGTCTGCTTGTGATGAGTGTGTGGGTGACTGTCTTCCTTGACTCAGGGGGGGATCCACTTGAAGGTCTTGCGGAGGATGCGGAGGGTGTTGAAGCAGCTGGAGGTGACGGCGTTGACCTGTCGGTTCATGGTGAGTGATGAGTCTAGTACGAAGCCGAGGTTCTTGGCGTGGTCTGAGGGGGTAGGTGGGCTTCCAAGGGCGGTCGGACACCAGGTGCTGTCCCATGTAGAAAGAGTGGTACAGAGGACGAGGACTTCTGTCTTCTCGGCGCTGAGCTTGAGGCAGCTGTTGGTCAACCAGACTGCGACGTCTTGCATTCCTTTCTGGAAGTTGAGTTTGGCAGTGGCGCCGTCTTTGGTGAGGGAGAGGATGAGCTGTGTGTCGTCGGCGTAGGATACGATGTTGAGGCAGTGTTGTCAGACGATGGCGGCGAGGGGGGCCATGTAGATGTTGAAGAGGGCGGGGCTCAAGGATGAACCCTGTGGGACTCCGCAGGTGATTTTTGTGGGGTCAGAGAGGAAGGGTGGGAGTCTGATCCTTTGGCTTCTTCCGGTGAGGAATGATCGAATACAGTCCAGGGTTGTTCCTTGTATGCCTGCGTTGTGTAGTCTGGCGACTAGTGTGCGGTGGGAGACGGTGTCGAAGGCCACTGATAGGGCACGAATTAGAGTTAGGGACCACTGGAGGGGCTTACATCAGCAGCAGTTGGGGGGTGGGGTGGGCGGGGGGGGGAGTTCCTGAGGTAGGAGGGTAGTGTTATATTGAGTTGGATGGGTAGAGAATCTGATTGGACAGAAAAGCAGAGGCTCTCATGGGGCATGGATCGGGCACCGCTATGAGGCGATAGTAGTGTTACTTTGCTTAACTGTCTATATATGCCGCCCGGCCCCCGGGATGTGGGCTAAATGGCTGTGTGCATTGCTAAACCGAGGGGTGTGATCGGAGATTGTACGGGGGTGTCGGTTGCCCCGATGGTTATTTGCTGAAAATGCTGCAATAAAAACATGTTTTAAAAAAAAAAAAAAATAGGTCGAGTAGGATGAGGGCTGCGGAGTGGCCTTGGCTCAGGAGGGTGCGGATGTTGTCTGTGGCGGCGAGTAGGGCGGTCTCTGTGCTGTGGTTGCTTCGGAATACGGATTGGGACGGGTCGAGGCCGGCGTTCTCTTCAATGAATCGTGTCAGTTTCCTGTTGACTGTTTTCTCTGCAACTTTGGCTGCGAAGGGGAGGAGCGAGATGGGCCGATAGTTCTTGAGGTCGGTGGGGTCAGCTGTGGACTTCTTGAGCAGGGGTCTGATTTCTGCGCACTTCCAGTCGTCTGGGATGGTGCCTGTTTTGAAGGTGGTGTTGATGGTGCGTTGTAGTTCGGTTGCGATGGCGGCCACGGCTCTGAGGTAGATGTGAGGGGGCAGGGGTCGGTGGGGGCCCCCCAAGTGGATGCTTTTCATGGTCGAGGCGGTGTCTTCGGCCTTGATCGGTGTCCAGTTGGGCTGGCTTGTGTTTCTGGGGGTGCGGGGGGGCCATCATTGGCGCCTGGTGGATGGTTGATAAAGTTGTCGTAGAGGTTTTTGATCTTGAGGTGGATATAGGTTCCCAGCTTGTCGCAGAGGTCTTGGTATAGGGTGATGTCTGTGGCTTCGCTGCGTGGGTTGGTGAATTCTTGAATGGCACTGAAAAGTTCCTTGGAGTTGGTAGAGTTGGCCAGGATTTTGTTGTGGATGAAGTGCCTCTTGGAGGCTCTGATCTGGTTGTGGTAGTCCGTCATGGCGTCCTTGTAGGTGGTGTGGTTTTCGGCTGTCTTGGTGTTTCTCCAGTTCTTCCCCAGGTTTCTGCAGGTGCACCTGGCTTCTTGGAGAGCGGTGCTGAACCAGGCGGCTTTCCTGGTGCGTTGTCTGTCGGGGTTGCGTAGCGGGGCGAGCTCGTCTGCACAGTTGGAGATCCAGGTGTGGAGTTCTCTGGCTGCATCGTTTGCGTCGGGTGCCCAGGTGTGGTTGTCTCGGGTGAGGGTGGAGTTAAGTTGCTCATCGGTAAGCTTGCTCCAGTTCCTTCGTGGTGGGCTTGGGGCTGCTTTGGGTGCCTTGGGTTTGTTGATGGCGAAGTGTACGCAGTGGTGGTCGGTCCATGGCGGCTGCGTTGTGTGGCTGAATTGGATGCTGTTTCCTGCCGCGAAGATGGGGTCGAGGGTGTGTCCTGCTCTGTGGGTCGGTGTGTTGACGAGTTGTTTAAGGCCGATGCTAGCGAGGTTGTCATGAAGGATAGTGGAGTTGGGGTCGCTGTGGGTGACGAGGTGGAAGTTCAGGTCTCCAATGAGTATGTAGTTTGTTGAGGCGATGGCGGGGGGTGCAATGAAGTCGGTGATGGTGGTGGCGAAGGGTGTTCTGGGGCTGGGGGGTCTGTAGATGAGGGTTCATTGGAGTGTGGCTTTGGGGGTGATCTGGAAGTGCAGGTGTTCGGCGGAGGGTAAGGTTTTGCTGGAGGTGAAGAGTGCTCTTGTGGGCGATGGCGAGGTCCCCTCCTGGGTGGTTGGGGCGGTCTTTCGTCTGGATCTTGTATCCATCTGGGATGGCGGTGCTGATGTCGGGGGCGAAGGATACATTGGTCCAGATCTCTGTGAAAAAGGAGATGTCGGGTGAGAGAGAGTCGAGTAGGTTCCAGATTTCCATGGCGTGTTTGTGTACGGAGCGTACGTTGAGGAGGATGCATTTTAGGGTGTCGCCGGTGCTGGCGTCGGCTGTGTTGGAGGCCGGGGTGGCGGTGAGGGATGGCAGCAGTGGAACTGCCCGTGGGTCGTGTTTGGCGAGGCCTGTTGGCATTCCCTAAGTCTTCCAGGGTTGAGTGCGAGGAGGGTGGTGTCGTAGCGATGGGTGGTGGGAGGTCCAGGGTTCCTGGCCGCAAGCGGGTCACAGACGGGCTTGCCTTTGGCGCGCCGAAGGCGCACCCGCTGCGCGCGTTCGCACAACGGCTGCCATTAAGTAGGGGAGGTGGGAGGGAGGAGAGGCGGAAGCGGGAGAATTCCAGGGGGGAGGGGCCGCAGGGGCAGCAGCGGCGAAAGGAACAGGCAGGCACGAGAAAATAAAAACAGTGGTCGAATTAGAGCCAGACACAGATGGGCACAATAACAGTGGCACAACAAGGAATAATTAAGGAAAAAAAACGGCTGAGAAAGGTTACGGTGGTTGCAGGCAGTCTGGTCCCAGTTGGAGCGGGCAGCAGGCACAGGATTGTGCAGCCGCCTCGAACCTCCCAAGGAGGAGGTCGGGGTCTGGAGGCAAGAGACGGCACAACGGAGCTGCGGGGAGAGCGTGGACCTAGACCGAGGGTCGGTGGTCTAACTCGCTTGATAGCTTTGTTTTGAATTATCTGAAGCCTAATGATCTGTTTTTATGTGATCCCTAAATAAAGAAAATTACAGTAATCCAAGTGGGAATTGATATTTGAGGAATCTGGAGGGAGACTACAACTCCCAGGCACACTTGCTGCAGAGGCCGGAAGCTCCCGCCCACCACCCGCACCTGGAGGCGCTTGTTAAACCTCCTCATCCTCGGCAGAGCGGGGGACAAATCATCACTAACTGTGTTGCAGCGTGGAGCCCTGTGTGCGGACCCTCAGCCTCCCAGCACTAAATTTCACCTTGCCAGCCTTGGTTTCGCTCGTGTCTCCCTCCCGCCGCCGCGCTTGTCATCCTCGCGGTCTGGAGGGAGACTACAACTCCCAGGCACACTTGCTGCAGAGGCCGGAAGCTCCCGCCCACCACCCGCACCTGGAGGCGCTTTTTAAACCTCCTCATCCTCGGCAGAGCTGGGGACAAATCATCACTAACTGTGTTGCAGCGTGGAGCCCTGTTTGCGGACCCTCAGCCTCCCAGCACTAAATTTCACCTTGCCAGCCTTGGTTTCGCTCGTGTCTCCCTCCCGCCGCCGCGCTTGTCATCCTCGCGGCCGCGGTCTGGAGGGAGACTACAACTCCCAGGCACACTTGCTGCAGAGGCCGGAAGCTCCCGCCCACCACCCGCACCTGGAGGCGCTTTTTAGACCTCCTCATCCTCGGCAGAGCGGGGGACAAATCATCACTAACTGTGTTGCAGCGTGGAGCCCTGTTTGCGGACCCTCAGCCTCCCAGCACTAAATTTCACCTTGCCAGCCTTGGTTTCGCTCGTGTCTCCCTCCCGCCGCCGCGCTTGTCATCCTCGCGGCCGCGGTCTGGAGGGAGACTACAACTCCCAGGCACACTTGCTGCAGAGGCCGGAAGCTCCCGCCCACCACCCGCACCTGGAGGCGCTTTTTAGACCTCCTCATCCTCGGCAGAGCGGGGGACAAATCATCACTAACTGTGTTGCAGCGTGGAGCCCTGTGTGCGGACCCTCAGCCTCCCAGCACTAAATTTCACCTTGCCAGCCTTGCTTTCGCTCGTGTCTCCCTCCCGCCGCCGCCGCGCTTGTCATCCTCGTGGCCGCGGTCTGGAGGGAGACTACAACTCCCAGGCACACTTGCTGCAGAGGCCGGAAGCTAAAGCCCACCACCCGCACCTGGAGGCGCTTTTTAAACCACCTCATCCCCGTGTCGCGGGACCGCGCGCGGACTAAGCCCGGGCAAAGGGCGGGCCGTCTGTGGCCGTCAGGGGCCGACAGAGGCCGGGCCCCCCCTTTCATCATTGGTATTTCGCTCACATGCCTCCAAACAGGCACTTTTGCTGATTTGTGGCTACTTTTTCAAAAAGTTTGGACTGTGGTTGTGACTATTAGACTTTTTCTATGGTAGCTGCCCCACTCAAACTACCTTGTATGTGGGCCTCAGTCCTTGCTGCAATATTTACATACTGTCCCTGAACGTTATTATATTTCGTGTCTACCATGGTTTTATGCTTTTAGATTTTAGTATCCTTAAGGTATTTTTCTCTTTTCTTTATTTTTTTTTTTTTTACACCTTATTATTTTGCGATATTGTTTTCTACTGCAACCCAGCCTTATAGGTTCTGTGGGGGATCATAATGGGGAAGAGGAAAGATATGGAGGGAGGTAGTGCCGCTGGCACCAAAAAAGGGAAGAAAGCAAAAAAGAGCCCGCATGCTGCTCTTAATTATGTTTTGGGCAGAATCGAGGGAATTGTTAATGATTGTGAGGAAACACTGGGTAGCAATACTCAAAAAGGCACAGAAAACGTGGAGCCGAGGGGCGGTAAAACCTCTAATAAACTTCGTAAGAAAACTATCCCCACAATGTTTTCCAACCAGCAAAGTAGCAACAAGCCCTCGCAAGTTCATCTATCAATATCACCTGACTTCCTTGCGGACGCTGTTTTGCCCTGCTCTCCACCTCCGTTATTAGAACGGGGGTTAGTTCTACAACAAGTCCAGATAACTCTTCTCCCAATCTTATGCTCAAATAGATTCTCTCCCCTTGACCCAGACACCAGTATTACCACCTCACTGGCCCCAGAGGATAGTATGGATACAATCCTAAGCGGCAGGTCAGTCACTGGCCCAGACTCTGGGCCTACTGAGCTGGACCTGCTGGCTAGGATTAGGTGGCACTGCTGACCGAGAGGCTGAACAGTTTAGTCCAGAACAAGCTATTCCACCTGCGACCCCTGCCACACTTCTATCACGGGAGGTCATTGCCCCCGCCGGGAGGGATTCACAGGGGACAATAAAACATACCCCCCTAAACACTTCTTTATTACCATCCCAAGGCCATAGGAACAAGGGGGTTGGTAACAAGAAGGTTACTAATGACAAGGCAACATTATACGCAGATATTACGAGAGGTGTAGCTTGGAATGGGGCACCTGATTCTAGATCTAAGTCCATGGAACACAACAATACTACATCTTCCCTCCCCCAAGCTCTTACTAAACTACCCCCCTCTAGAGTCACCTACGGTACTCGTCCACATCATCTACCCAATAGGGCCACGGTGTATATGACCAGCGTCCCGAAACTAGCTAGCTCGGTGGGATATGAAAGTAGGGATTCAATACTCAATAAAGCAATCCATTGGATGCGCCATGTAAGGGGGTGTAGATCTATTATCAGAGATGACATGATAAGAGTAAGTAGGATCTCCAGGGCCGATGCGCAGATGGACTGTCTGGAGATCGAACTCAGGGACTCCTTTCTAGCAGAGAATGTATTACTGCTGGAACTCAGGACATCCCCACCGGAGTACTCCTCGATACAGATCCGCTCCTCTCTTTCTTGGACACATCTGCTCGAGGATGATGATTCAGGGCTTAGACAGGTGGATTGACTGACGAACAATTGCCCAGACAACCCTTCCTCTGTCCTGGAACGGTATTACCAAGTGGATTACAGCGCATCAGGTTATTCCTTGTCTTTGGACCAGGGTGTGGTCTGTACTGATAGCTCTGTCCAGGCACAACCAATAAGAGGAGCCACCCACCCAAATGGGGTATGGGATGTAAACAACGACATTCCCCTCAATATCTCAGGATCATTTCACTTATCATCATGGAATATTGCGGGTTTGGAAAAGAATCTCGCTGACCCCCTTTGGAATGACTTTATTAACAAATTCAATATTATTTTATTCCAGGAGACATGGAGTCTAGTCCCCCTCTATAGGTCAGGCTATTCCACCTTTCACATTCCAGCGATCAGCTCATCGAGAGGTAGGCCTTCGGGGGGGCTCCTTGTTTGGGTTAACATCCACTCGAATTGGTCAGTCAAAAACCATGTAACCTCTATCCAGGACATCCTTCGTATTTCTATTGCCGGGCCAGATTTAAAAAATGGCTTAGAAATTTTTAACATATATGCTAGAGGGACCCCAGGAGGTTAAGTAAGCCCCATTGTATCGTCTTTGGACTTTGAGCTTACGGCCATCACCTCCACAGCAGGCATCATCGTTGCAGGAGATCTTAATTGTACTTTCGAGCCCCTCTGCGATGAGGATGTCCAGGGCACCAGGGACTTAGACGCTAAGTGGGAAATTCCCTGCCTTAGCCTCCCTCAAATAAAGAAATGGTCTCCAAGAGCCATACAAATCAATGCTCTGACTTTAGAGCATAATTTGAGGGCGACTAATGGCAGAACAAAATCCGATCCAACAGGAACCCCAACTTTTACCAAAACCAGGGTGCCCTCGCGCATCGATTATATACTGCTGGACGTCGGGTCTTGGGCCGACCTCATCGATATGGAAGTTATCCCAAGATGCGAAAGTGATCATAAACCCTTGTCCATGCAATTTATGCGTAATTTCGATCTTATACCAACAGAGTATGTTAGCACTAGGAGCCCCTGGTTGAGGGAAATTGTGCCCTCTAACTGCAATCGGCGCCTTAAATGGCCCAAGGTCGCCGAACGAGAATTGTCTTTGGAGGGTATCAGGATGATTATCAATGACAGCATTCTAATGCCCAATGGCGTTCCTGACACTCCCCCTTCACCTGCACACTCCTCCAAGCTCAAGGAAATATATCTCTCAACTGTGGCCAAGGTGGGCAAATTTTTTCAGGCCAAAGCTAATTGGGGTTGCAAGCGTCCTTCCCCAAAGGCCGAAAACCTGTGGTACTCCGATGATTGCAGGCAAAGGAGGCAGGACCTCTCGAGAGCTTTAGAATCTAAGGTCCAGATTAATATCCTCTCCGCAAGAAAATCATACTACAGGTCTATCGCCACAGCAAAACGAGCTTGGGAAGAAACACACTGGCAAGAACTCAAATCCGCCGCCCAGCTGAAGGACGCCACCCTATTTTGTCATCTCATCAATGTTGGCACAAGGAGGGGGGCTGACCCAATACCGAACCACATTGTGGGGCGAGAATGGTTTGACCACTTCCAGAAACTATACATGGGTGACGAAGGGCTTGCACCGCTGGAGCAAGGGAATGACCTAGAGCCAACTGTACTCCCACTTGAGGGAGAGCAGTTTGGGCTCAGAGGTTCTTACAGCTATTGCCTCGATTGTGCCCGGCAAAGCGGCTGGACCCGACGGCCTCCCAGGTGATCTCATGCTCCATGAAAAAAATCTCTGGGCCCAATTTATCTGCAGATCTTTAAATCTTATAGCGAATGGCCACCCTGTACCAGAATCCTGGAAAGGGGCGGAGGTGGTGACCATCTTCAAGAAGGGGGATAGAGAGGATCCTGCTAATTACAGACCGATCAGTCTGATTGATGTCGCCCAAAAAGTGGTTGGCAGGGTCCTCTTAACACGGATAAAAGGATGGATCGATGAGGAGGGCGTTTTGTCCCACTTTCAAGCAGGGTTTAGATGCGGTGTTGGAACGATGGATCAGGTATTTAGACTCTGCCTGATCCATTGGAAAACTGTAACCATCGAGAAGGGTAGTCTGTATCTAGCATTTATAGACTTAAAAACAGCTTTTGATCTGGTCCCTCGTTCCAAGTTATGGCAAATTTTGCTAGACCTAGGAATCCCTCCCCTGATCCTGAATCTAGTCAAGCGCCTGCACGAAGACAACTTTGCCAGAGTGCGGTGGGGGGGCCAGGGCTAGCTAACTGAGAAAATAGTAGTTCAGAGAGGGGTCCGCCAGGGTTGTGTTTTGGCGCCGACCCTGTTCTCTCTCTATATAAATGGGGTGGCGGACCATTTGAGAGAGGACCCTGTGCGGGAAAAAAACACCGACTCTACTATTTGCGGATGATACCCTCCTGTTCTCCAAAAGCCCCATGGGCCTGCAGAAACTCCTTGATCGCTTCACCTCATTCTGTGAAGCCAGAGGCTTGGTTATCAACATAACCAAAACCAAGTTAATGGCTCTGGCACCTTCTAAAAGCTTTAGGAATAATTTTAAGCTGAACGACTGCCCTTTGGAGCTGGTAGAGGCCCTCGACTATCTAGGGGTAAGGGTGAACAATAATATGAAGTGGTCCCTCCACTTGACTAAAATGCTCCTAAACCATAAACGGATTTCAGGGGCTATAGCCAGGCACCAGAGACTTTCCTATAGCCGGCCTGTAGCTCCAGCTATCAAAGTATATGAGGGCAAGGCCCTGCCTGGGTGCCTCTACGGGGCGGAACTGTGGGGGTTTGATAATCTTTCCGAGCTAGTAAGATCTGAGAATAAATTCTATAGAGATTAAGTCTCGCTCCCTTCATCTACCCCCCTAGTCCCACTCCACTACGATCTTGGGAGACACCCAATAAATGAAGTGGCGAGGCTGCGCCCCCTGCTGTATTGGATCCGGCTTAGGAGGTCTCCCGATTTAAGCCACTATGCCTCTGGCCTAACTGAATTGATAAGTTTGGGTGCAGGTCATAAGGTAGGCTGGGTGTCCAACCTGAAAAAACTAGTCGGTGCAATTGGTTTGGACCAGGCTTGGGAGAGTCAGATGCCCCCGCCTAAACTTCTAGTAAAAAAGCTCTACTGGAACTGGATCTCTGCTACGGTTAACAAGAATCAGAACGGTATTTTATCTGAGAGATTTCTGGATGCCAAGCATGTCCCAAGACTGGAACCCTTCCTTGACCTCATTGAGTCCCCGGGGGATAGGGTGCTTTACCTTAAATTTAGGTATGGCACACTTCCTCTCCGAGATTTCCAGAGAGGCTGGAATGGCCAGACGGGAAACGATAAGGGCTGCCCGGGCTGTGCTTCCCCCATGGAATCCATTGCACATTTCATGTTTGCTTGCAGGGCATACAGCCAAGCGAGGTCAAGGTGGCTAAAACCAGTCTGTATTAATTTGGGTTGTTCATCCCACAGGGTGGCTCTACGCATTTTAACATACGAGACACTAATCCCAAGTGTAACCTGTGGCACAGCAAAGTTTCTAGGAAATGCATGGAGGTTAAGGCAAAAGCTTGTCAAATGAAATAATAGATAAATAAGCCTGCTGTGAGCAAATCTCATTCGAGTTTACTTGATATGGTTGGGTTTTAAATGTATTGCAATTTGGACTTCTGTATTACTCTGCTTTTTATGTTACATCTTCCACTGAATATACAGTTTGGCTATACTGGGGAAAGCGGACTTAAGTTCACTATACTGCAAAAAACAATGTAAATAATGAAATGTTTTTTCCCTTTGTTTTTTAACCTGTTTTATACTTTTATGATGTTTTTTTTACATCGAATAAAGTTAAAGTTAAAGATATTTGAGGAGATGTTAACTGTTCTGTTGTTTTCAGGAAAGAGGAAAATTTGGCCTAATTTTTCCCCAGAGTGCAGGATCAAGTAAATACAATTGATGATATCTGGGAGTGCAATTTTAAATCTCAATCCAGTTTAATACTTTAAGATTGTACAAAGGACTGTCGCTGAAGATGAATTCCAAGAGATGTTGGCCAATTGATCGATTGCAACAAGAATAATAATTTCCAACTAAAAGAATCTCAATTTTGTCAAGATTTTTCAGCAGCCAGTTCGAATCAATCCAGGTATTTACAATGATAAGGCATTCAGAGAGATTGTTTTTAAGAAGGACCAAACAAATGAAAAATAAGTTATAATTAGCAGATGAGTTGAGATAATAACAATATTTTCTGATGGGAGAGGCCTTAACATAGACAATAAACAAATTGGGGATATAGAATCAAGCCTTGTTCTACTCCTGTTTCCATGGTTGATGAGAGGGAAAATAAATTATTGAGCATGACCTATTGATCACCGTCTTTGAGCAAAGAAGTGGATCAGGCCAGAATTCTGTCTTTGATACCACATTCAGCTAGTATGGAAATAACAAGATTGTTATTAACGGTGTCAAAGGCTGCCAACAAATCAAGATGACTTAGAATGCTAATAGAGTTTAAGTCAACAGCCAGATGAAGGTCATCCAGTACGGAGACCAGGGCAAATTGTCTGGTTCGATTGGGATAGAACAATTAGTCCAGTATACAATGATCTTCACGGAGTAGATGTTAAGCTAAAACGCCTTCAAGAATTTTAGTGATGGCTGGCAAAAGAGAGGTAGGCTGGTAGCTGGAAGAGATTCCTGGGTCAAGAGTTGTATTTTTTAAGAAGGGATTTAACAATGCTTTGTTTAAGCTCGGAGAATACAGTTCTAGATTGACAATAGAGGGAAATAATATTGAATGCCTGAAGTAGGGGGATGAATATCCTTTTTTAATAATACTAATTTAAGGAGTGGGCACAATATAAGAATTACATGGAACAGGGGTGAAGAGGGAACATTATGTCAGGCCAGAGGGGAGGATTATGCACACTTATGTCATTTTATTATCTAACAGCAGCTCTTATTAAAACACCAAAAATAAAACATATTACATTTCTTATAACACATAAGGATAAAATGTCCATGATAGATTATGAAATCCCTTGCTGACTATCCTTCTCCCTCTTTCTTCGTTGCTCCAGCAGCAGAGGAATGTTCTTTTCGGCACTGTTTATTACGGCCGTAATTACCTGGATGTGTGTATGTGGGGTTAAGGCTATGTTTTTAGAATTTGTATTTCGTGTTACAGCAAGACAGCGTTACTAACAGTTTATTTCCTGCACAATTTTGAAGAGCAAAGCAGTTCCTTCAGACCGTGTAGTGCAGATCGGTCCTCCGTAGACCAGGGGGAGCACAATTGCTCTCGTCAGCAGCTCTGGTCTTGTTCTGTCTATGTTGTAGCAATTTGTTTTCATACACCAAATTTGCAGAGCGAGGGAGACACGATGAGAGCTGCTAAATTGGCTTTTGTTTCTCCCGACAGATTTCCAGTCCGCTCCAGACCTTTACAATCTGCTCAGAAGGTCAGTATATCACGTACATATGTAGCATGTTACACTGCTTTACACGACATGCTGCTGCTATAGCTAATCTGAATCCAATCAGATAAGCATGGTAACAGTGTCCCTGCACGGGACAGGTCACCCTTCCCACCCTCCTCAAGATAGCACTTTGTTGTGAACCGAATTACCTGTCTCGGAATGGGTTCTTTTTGCATTATCAGAATATTTGAGACTAATTACAGTGTCAGGGCCAGACTCATTCTTCAATTGTTACTAATGAGTAAAGATGCTGAAGTTGGGCTCACATGACTTCTATGAGGAGGATGTGGTAAAGTTTCTCCATTGGGATGGAAGTATCTCAGATGTAGTGGATGCCTCAGTGAAGAAGGTTGAAACCAGTGCCTTTGAGTCTTCTGAGAGGAAGCTGCTTTGGTTAGCTTCTGGCCATACTAAACCCCTTCCCTGGAGGAGAACATCACAATCTCAAAGGACTGATGGCAAGAGTTCAGCCAAGGCCAAACGAAATCAGGAAAAGTGATGTTTTTTTAATGTATTCCCAGTCCTTAGCATCAACATATGGTGGTCAACATGTTTCTGCTATACGCGCCTCTATCAGTCTGTGGCCTTCATCAGGACATTAAAGAATCAGATCCCTTATGAAATTATAGTTTTCTTAGGCAAGTATACTAACTTACGTTTTTAAAGTTATATAACGGGTCTTGTGTCACAGGTGTTGAGGTTGCCTGTAACCTTGCGGCAGATACACTGCTGACTCATAAGCGGAGGGCAGGAGCGAGCGGTCTTGTCATTACAATTTGGTATATTGCAAGCTTATGGCCGATATGCCCTGGATACTGACATTTTCTGGCATGGTCTCAAACCATGAAGGACGGCAAAACATGACATGATGAGAAAATCTTAGGGAGCTGGGGCCTTTCTCAATAATAGGCCCCATCTGCCCCCATCCCTAATTATAAGGATGACACAGATGGTGATGATTCACTTGGGGACTCCAAAAAGGGTATGATGTGGGCAGACCCTGGTGCATCAATTCTGAGCCTAAATGTAATCGGATGGCCAAGGACAGCAGGTGAAGGTTCCTCTCTATAAGCTGCACCTGGAGTATATCTTCCACCCTCACTCATCAGAATAGGCACCAGCAGACAAGGTGGCACGATGTGCTGCCAGTGGGTCGTGAAAGCCTCTGGGTAAAGCAGTCAGGAGCACTTACTGGCGGAATGCCTTCACCCATCTTGAAGGGGAGGGTGGCTGCAACTCTGGAGATAGGTGGCCAGATGCCCACCTTCCTCGGAAAGTTTGCAAAACATCCAATAAAAGAGATTGCTATGTCCTGGCATGCATACCAAGACAATCTGCTGGATATCCTGAGATTTTAACCAGTTTGGTGCAGAGACCCATGATTTTCCTAGACAATGCCAACTGTGCGAAATTAACAGAGGCAAAGATCACTATTGATCAAGGTTGACCCATAAATTAAGTGACTTAACCTTTTTGGAGGGTGGTCTCATAGCCTATGGGGGCCTCTTATAAGAGTCCTTCCTTAAGGAATTGGGGTAGTACAAAGCTACTTTTGCAAACCTGGACAAAGCCCAGGTTTCAATACAGAAAAGCTTCAGCTAGAAGATTTTTCTAAAGGGCCGGGAGATTAAGAGGATACTCTGCTATCTGTTTTCCCAATCAAGGTCCTCAGTGAGGAGAGGCCAACATGAGGGGACAGTGGAACGACCACAACCACTCTGAGGGATTCTTCCTCTTCTCCTGTTGTACCAACAAAGGATGCAGATACAAGGGAAGGGTTCCTACAGGGGTACCTCAAACCGCTCTGGATTTAATAGACCAGAAACAGCTGGTCCTAAAGTGAAAGGGGGCTTCCTAAGAAACATTTTTCTGTTGGAAGAGGAGGACAAGAGCTATCGACTGGTAATTAATTTCAGGAAGATCAACGAGTTTTAATATTTTGACATTTTACAATAAAAGGAATCCATCTCAGGGATGCTCTCAGGCAGGAAGACTGGGTGACTCGTCTGGACCTCAAGGACGCCTGGCAGCCCCGCTATTTCCTCCACAGTGCAGGCTCCTACAATTTTGGTTGAGGCAGCAGGTGTTTGAGTACCAAACCCTTCCTCTTTGTCTGTCCTTTGCACCATGGTGCTTCACAAATGGTCTGAGGCCAATGATGGAATTTTGTAGGGCAAGAGAGGCAAGACTAATCGTCTACCTCAAAGACATACTTATCATAGACCACTGCCCTCTATAACTCAGGCATCATCTGGAGATGGCGATTTCCCTCTTTTAGAGCCTATGATTCATCATCAGTGTGGAGAAATCCGAGCTAGCATCAACGCAGAGAGACTTGAAGCAAAACTCTCAAGCACCTTGTAGGAAAGTGCCCTTTTTGTATAGTCACGCCGCCCCCCTTTTTGCTCCAATGCTGATGGTTATGTTTCTGATGGTTATGTTTCTGAAAGTGCACTGGTGCCTGCTGCCCAGGCTCCAGTGCTCCCTCCCTAAAACTCAGTGACTCAAGCAAACTGTCAGTAGGCCTGCCATTGCAGACTGCAGGATCATGCAAAGTCATTAGGTATGCAGGAGGTGTACACCCCCAAAAGGCTAGCCACGCCTCTAGGGTGGAGTGCCTGGTCTGTACGGCTAAGGATGGCTTCTGCCATTTTTAAAAGTGGTAGAAATAGTTCTGGGTAGAAAAGATGATCTACAACCCTGGATGTGGTCACCTCAGGGGCAGATTAACCACTGGGTCAAGCAGCCCATTGGCCCCTTGCACCCACACCCCTAATGACCCTAAATCTCAGATTTAATGGCAACCTTTGACACAAGAACCTCAGTTCTGAACAACCTGCTTTGAAGAGGACAAAGGCAAGACCTGTGTCTGTGACAAAATGACTTGCACAAACCAAAAGGGATACTCTGCACCTGTGGCAATGCTCCTGGAACTGCCTGATCAAGACTCATCCTAGGCTCTAAGTCTCCACCATGCAAAAGAAACAAGTGATGGACGGAATGCTGGACAATGCAAACATTCACCCCCAGTCACAAGGTTCTGGGTTAAATCCATCATTCTTTTGCTCGCCACACCACCCCAGTTTGGACCGAACTATATGCAAATTAGTCTTGACCCTGTTCCTTGTGGGAACAGTCCAGCACGAACTGCCAAGCCAGGTCCCCCCTGGACCGGAAACAAGCATCCTGGGACCGGTTTTAGGGCATCACCCTTCATCAGCCAGGCTAGGTTGAATCCAGTGGTGTAGTGAGCACGGGACCCACGTCTGAGCATACCCTTCCCACTTAGGGCTACATAGGCAAAAGAAACAAGTGATAGGCGGAATGCTGGACAATGCAAACATTCACCCCCAGTCACAAGGATCTGAGTTAAATCCATCATTCTTTTGCTCACCACACCACCCCAGTTTGGACCCAGCCATATGCAAATCCGTCTTGACCCTGTTCCTTGTGGGAACAGTCCAGCCAGAGAGCTAGACCCCTGTGAGAGCCACCCTCAGACTCCCCTGGACGAGTGGAACTAGTCCCCTGCAAACTGCAGAGTAAAAGACTACTCTGGATCCGAAAAATCACTAGCCATCGGGCCCTCCGAGGGATTGCTCAAATGCAGATGGTCTAGAGAATTGTGGGAACTGTAGTCTTGCCTCCCACAAAGTTACAGGCACCCACCGTGTTCCCCGCGACCACTGTACGTCAAAGTACCTTTTTTCAAAGTTTACCACTGCCATGGTTTGTTGGTCGCCGGACCGACAACCGACCTCTGCACTCGACACTGAACCTAGAATCAACTTTATCCAACCTTCCACCGACGTCAGCAACCACTCCATGTTGTAGTGTTTTTGCATCTTGTGCCCCGCAGCACCCTGTATGCGTTAAAAAAAAGTAGCTCTCCCGTGGCTCCCGTGCAGCACAAGGGCCAGCTAGGACAACTCTGTTCAAGGGCTCCACAGGCTAGGTAAAACTGAATTGACTGCCATGGTTTGGTGCTGGGACCCGCATCACCTTTACCCTCCTTGGGTTCCACACAACTAGACCAGCAAATGACCGATTTTCACTACCACCTTTTCCCATTGACTGCAATGCAAATGTTTTGCAATATTGAATTGCTGTGATTTAGGTCTTCTTCAAAAATCAATAACTACTTTTATATTATCTGATCATGTTTGTTTCAGTGTCTAAATTAGGATAAAAATACTCTATTTTTATAAATTGGTGTCAAATTTCTATGGAGTCAATCAATTACTTATTGTCCATGTTGCTACTCTGAAATGTTTGACACAAGTTTGTGGGAAAGTCATCCCTTTTGCCCTGATCACCACCATTTATTGCTTGGTACTGGTGGTAACTGACTCTGACTGCGCCCTGGGCTCTGTTTACCCGACCCAGGTCCAGTGCTTTGATTATAAGGCTATGCAAATTAGGTGTAATTATAATTGGTACTGACAGCCTAGCTGCAAGTCCCTAGTATATAACAGGGCATGTAGGTTTAGAGGCCCAGTGGACTTAATGCACTTCAGTGTGCACTACTATGTTGCCATTAAATGTATATGCAAATTCGACTGTGGATTTAAAAGTACTTTTAAAGTCTCAAACTATCTTATTGTTACATTTATGTCACCCCTAGGTGCCCGGGGTAGGGTGCCTTGTAACTATAATCAGGGACCTTATAAAAGAACTTTTATACATCCTTGTGAGGGAAAAACTGCCAATTCCGTTTTTCCCCATTGTAGTGAATGGCTCCGTAGGCTAACATTGTAATATTTTATTCAACTATAAATATTGATAGGAGCCATGTAAAAATATAACTCAAGACATTAAAGTAATAGTTGAGATAAATCCCACAACTTGCCACTGTTCTATTTATAATAACTATTACAGAAAATAAGTTATTAAACTTTGTTTTCTGTGAGCCAAAATCCAGCCTTTAAGTTAAGCAGCTCTCTCCTGAGGTGTGAAAAGCCCTGCTAGAGAGACAATGGGTTTACTGTGGGCGAAGTAGTACAAGCTGCAGAGCAGTTGGCAGGAAGGCGGTGAGGGTTAGCCAAACTGGTCATCACAGGGAGAATGACACTTTAGGACAGCACAGGCCCACCCCTACATCCTGTAAACGCAGCCTCACAGGAGCCCCTGTAATTAGATAAGGGAGAGAGTTGGAAGGGGGTGTTTAGGAAAATTAGCCACACCAGTAGGCTGGGTTAGCCTGATTCAGATACTCTAGAGAGACTTTCTCCATGTTGAATTTTGAGAGAATTACGCTTTCTGAGAAAGTTGTCATACACATGGGTGACTCCCTGCATCCCATTGGTCAGGGGTGTCTCCTGTGTGACACTCAGGAACACAGAAACTGAAGCCGGCAAGTTCGATCCATCTGAATCCGGCCTGACGAAGTGCCTTGCTGGACGTCGAGAGAAAAAGCTCCAGAAAAACGAATAAGTGTGAAGGTAAACTTTTTACCGAGGCCTCCCGCTTAATGTATCCAACCAGAGTTCCATCACTGTCAGCTTCAAAGTTTGACTTGGTCCGGATAAAGCACTTAAAGATGTCCCAAAGTAGCGCTATATGTTTTTAAGCACTAGAAAGTGTTTAGTCTTTCAAAATTAATATTTCCAGTTCCCTACATTGGATTTTTGTATTTTTGGTGTCTATTTGTTCGAAAAAATATAAACCATTTTTATAAATTGGAGTTGGATTTTTATTGTATGTTGTATCTTACTTATTTAATGTGTTGATGTTTTTAAATGCTTCAACGCCTGTCTGCTAAGTTAAGCCAGCCCACTCGTTGCTAACTTCAAGGGTTAAGCAAGGTATTAATTTACTGAGACCCTAACTGAAACTTTTATTGTGTTTGTGGCCTTATTACTAGTGGTATTTCACTACTTTATCGCTACTAATAATCCACTTTCCAACAATGTTCCTCTAGTAAAAGTCTCACTGCTCTTTGCCACACTACCAGGACTGATCTAAGGATTTATTATTGTAAATCCAAGGACCATCTTTGGAGAATGTGAGAGTATTGCATGGTGCAGCCTAACTAGCATCATTACATAATTCTCCACCTTCCCATACACCGTAAAACAGTCCAAAACACAAGTCGATGCTGATAATTTTTATTCCTTGAGTCACGCTATAGCCAACACATGATTCGTCTTTCTCAGACTTCATCAGGGAAAATGACAATAGATCAACATCAGTCCCATACCATTTCAAGTCATTTTACTCAAAATATTACCCTAGAGTAACCTTGTTGTGCTTAAAAGTAGAAGGAAAGGATGGTGAGCAGTTATATCTTCTCTTCCCACACCTATTATCTGTCCGATATCTGTAGGAGCACGCGTTTGCAGTCTTCCTTGCCGAACTTGGTGATCCACAAGTTTCAATTCTACTTCTTCGAGACCCTGGGAGCACCATGAAACTGGGCAGCAGGAAAGAAGGAACTTAAACTTAGTAGCCATCTGGCTCTGTATATACTATACCAACGTAAGGTATAGTGTGCACAGAGTCCAGTGGATCCCCAGAGGTATAGCAGAGGCTAAATTAGGTAAATACTAACAGCTCTCTTTGTGGTAGTGTGGGCGAGCAGCTAGGCTTATCCAGAGGGTGTATTAAGCATTTATTGTATTCACTCAATCAAGGACTGATTACTTACACTCAGAGACAGAATCCAGACCAATTTGCTAAGTATAACAGAATATATACTTTATGTTTAATTTCTGGAACCAAGCAGGACTTGGCACAGGTAGGTAAAATGTACTATACATTGTAAAACTTTACACAGAAATGCAATTGGGAATGGATTTGCAATTGTTACAGGTATATATTGGTTCACATAGCAGTTTAAATTACACAGTAATTACTTTTGGAATACCTTTAGATTACTTTTAGATTACATTGACCACTCGGGTCGTATGCCTAGATACCACACCGGAGATCTCGCAATACAAGGTAAGTAAGACTTTTTAGGGTTTGCAGTTTAGGTACTTTTTCTTTTGTAGAAAGTCAGCTCAACACAATATTTTTGGAACAACAACTCTTAACATTGGTTCCTGTGGGTGAAAAATGGTTATTGGTTTTACAGCTAAATGTGTTACGAGTGGGAGTTTTGGGGATTAGGACAGAGCTTCCCCAAGGTCTAGGTAGGCACTCAAGCTGCACCACCAGCGGCACTGGGGCAGCCAGGTGCAGAGTGCAGGAACCCAATGTTAGCCAATTCGGCTAAGGGGGCTTTCGTTTAAGGAACTGCTTGCGAGCAGGCCACTCGGCTGTGGGAGCAAAGCTCCTGGGGTTAAGGTCAGCACTGCAGGGGCCAACAATCAGCACAGGAGCTGCACCACCAGTGTACCAAGAAGACGTCGGGGACCCTGTGGATTCCAAAGGAGACCTTCGGTACAGTAAAGATGCGCAAGGCTCGGGCAGGGAGGCTTCCTGAAGGAGACCACCGGCTGAAGAGGTAAGTTGGGTTCTTAAGAATGCCTGGACACTGTTGGTTGGCCACCCAAGGCTGCGGGGCATGCGGGTGCAGGGGTATCTTTTCGCTTTGGGTTCTTCTTACCAGCTCCAGTTGAAGTTGGGGGACCCTTCAGGTTGAGGCTGCAAGCGTTGTCTTGAAGCCCGAGGATCACCAGATCCCAGGTTATGATCGCTGGGGAGACCCCCTTATGGTGTTGGGCCACTCGAACTTAAGCCGTGGGAGTCCGGTGCAGACTCGCTGAGCCGCCTGGATCCGAATTCTGTGGGTGAGTCTTCGCTTGAGCAAATACGGTGCTCACGGGAGACAGTCTGTTAGATGAGTGCAGGACATATCCTCGTGGCTCTGGGGGTTGCTAGCTGCTGGACTCAACTGGGTTCTCGCTGTAGGCAGGTTAAAGGCGGGCCAGGCCGGTAGGACTAGGGCCAAAGCAGTCTGTGTCCTCTTCTTCCGGGGTCAGCATGGCTCTTCAGTCCTTCTTTCTTCCTTGAATCTCAGGAGGCATGTTTCAGGGTTGTCCCTAAATACAAAATGTAGGGGTGTTAAAAAGGGTGTGCATGTCAGGACCAATGGGTCTCTTCCTATTACGCCACCCTCCAGTCGGACAGGGCATTAGCCTCTCCTTAATTGGCAGGGTCTTCTCATCTTCAAGATGGTGGGGACTGAGATGTGTGCTTCACCTCGCATCTACCACCTGAGGGGTGGGATTGCAAAGGTGGGCACACCTCTCCTCCAAGCTTGCTTTTCCCCGCTGAATCTCCTGTCCAAAGTAGGGGGCAGAACTGGTGGGAGCCAGTTGCTGGGGCCAGCAAAGGAAGCAACAGCTTAGAAAGGCATGACACCTCTGCCTAGGATGGACTTTGTCTCTGGACCCAGAGAGCGGGGGCTCTCTACCCAGGGGTCCAGAAACCTGTCTGGGGGTGGCAAATGGCAGGCAGTAATTCAGGAACCACACCAGGGATGCTCGTTTTTCAGGGGGCATCTCTAAGATGCCCTCTGATTGCATTTTACATTAAATCCCACACTGGCATCAGTGTGGGTTTAGTGTGTTGAGAAGTTTGCTATCAAACATCCCAGGTTTCAGTTTAGCGAAAATGGAGCTGTGGAGTTCATAATGACCAACTCCCAGACCATATACTCTTTATGGCTTTACTAAAGTTACAATTTTTAAGAATGGACTTAAACACTGTTAGGGTATGTTTAGCCGAAGAGCCAGGTCTTGAGGGCCTTCCTGAAGGTGTTGATGGAGGGGGGTGCATCTGATGTCAGCCGGGAGCTCGTTTTAGGCAGCTGTTGGTCATCCAGACTGCGACATCTTGCATTCCTTTCTGGAAGTTGAGTCTGGCGGTGGTGGGGTCTTTAGTGAGGGAGAGGATGAGCTGGGTGTCGTCAGTGTAGGATATGATGTTGAGTCCGTGTTGTCCGACGATGGCGGCGAGGGGGGCCAAGTAGATGTTGAAGAGGGTTGGGCTTACTGATGACCCCTGTGGGACTCCGCAGGCGATTTCCGTGGGACCAGAGAGGAAGGGAGGCAGTCTTGTGTGCCATGTTGCCATGTTGACTCTTCACTTTTCTTTGCATCAAAACATGCAGCCTGCAGGGTGTGGGTGTTAAGGGGCAAGTTCTCTAAGGGAGGCAAAATAGGTGCTGCAGCCCTTAGGGGCATTCCCTGATCACAGTGCGCTTGGTACCCATGGCACCTTTTGCAAGGGGCTTACCTGTGGCCAGAGGTCTGCCAATTGTGGGTACAAAGGTACAGGCTTGAGGGAGGAGCCTAGCGCGCAACCAAGATGGCCGCGTAGGTGCGAGGCTCCCGGGGACCTCCGCAACCTCCTACGACTATCCTGAATTAATCCTGTCTCGGATGAGGGGAATGTGTTGGTGAGCCTGAGCTGAGGTGGCACCCGTTTCCCGTTGTCAAATCGGACCTCGGACACCGGAGTAAGCACCGTTTGAAGTCTGCGGCCTTCTCCTCGCCAGACCCCGGATTTGCGCTGAGGGGTGACCCAGTGACAAAGTGAACAACAGCGGCGGGCCGGGCCTGGCGAGTCGCGTACCCCGCACTTTCGCTTTCGCACCCCCTTGCCGTCTCTGCAGGGTTGGGTCGCGGGGCTCTTTGTGCTGGTGTGGTCTCGCTGGGAGACTCGGCCTGCCTGCTGGCTGTGACCCATCCCGCCGATCTGGGGTGCCCCCCCCCGGAGCTTGTGGCCCTGATTGCTTGCCCTTCACGACGTGGCTGGTGCGACCGGGGGACTGGTGGCCATGGCCACGAAACAAGATGGAGATCGGGCAAAGACCAAATCGACCCGGCGTGGCACCACCCCTCAGGCCAATAGTATGGACCGCTACACCCTCCAGAAGGGATCTCCCGGCGGACCGCACAAATCCCCTGAGGACCCTCCTGATGCCCCGGACCTCCCCACGGATCTGACTCTGCGGGATGTCATGGGCGCCATCGCCAAGATGAAGGCCTCGGTGGGCCAGCGGTTCGACACACTGGCACAGAAGATCGACTCGGTCCTCGTGGATGTTGGCCTGGTGAGGGCCGATCTTTCCAAGACCAATGACCGAGTTGATTCTTTGGCCCACACCGTATCGGGCCTTACCACTGAGGTGGCGGTACTACAGGCAGAGGTGCGCCGGCTTGGTCAGGCGACCGCTCTTATGGATCGGCGCCTGGAGGACTCCGAGAGTCGGGCCCGGAGGAACAACATCCGCATCATTGGGGTGCTTGAGGGACGGGAGGAAGCGGCGGCGGACCTGTTTGTGGAGGACCTGATCGCTACCCATCTCCAGCCACGGGGGCTGAGTAAATTCTTCGCTGTGGAGCGGGCCCACAGGGTTCCCGGGGGAAGGCCGAAGGTCGGAGCCCCTCCGCGGCCTCTCATTGCCCGGATCTTCAACTTTCGGGACAGAGACGCTATCCTGCAAGCATCCAGACTGCATGGGCCGGTTAAGCTTGACAATATGGAGGTGAATTTTTACCCCGATTTCACCCCAGCGGTCCAGAAGCAGAGACTGAGCTTCCAAGGCGTCAAGCGCCGTCTTCGGGACCTGAACCTTAAATACGCTATGCTCTTCCCGGCCAAGCTGCGAGTGGAGGTAGAGGGTCGCACGCACTTTTTTGACCATCCCAAAGCGGCCGGAGACTGGCTGGACACTCTGTCTGGGGATCGTGATCCGGGGGGCGGGGGGAGACGGCACTCTGGATCGGGATTGAGGGGGTAATATTGGACTTCGCTCTGGACAAAACTGATGCCACTCTCGATTAAGCGTCTGTTTGTATAATTTCCCCTCCTATGGAGGTTGTGTGGGGTCTACTGGGGGTTCTCCTTCCTCCTCTAAGGGGTTTAGCTAGTCTTTACTATATATATGGGGCGACAGGCACACTGCACGTTGGGGGGGCTGTTCGGGCTCATGCAGGGGTGCAGGGAGGGGGGAGTTTTGTTGGGATGGGTGGGCAGGGATGGGGGGGTGTTGTTCGTTTTTACCACAAGGCAAAATTATCATTGTACTAGCTCAATAGTGCTCTCGGGGGGACAAATGGTGGCTTCTGTTTATGATGGGGGGTAGGGAATTAACTCTGTTGTCCTGGAACGTGAATGGACTGGGGGACAGGATAAAACAAGGGGTAGTCCTGCAGTTCTTGAAGCGAATTTCGCCCGATGTAGTTTTTCTGCAGGAGACACACCTCATTGGCAATTCCTTCTGCGCCATGAATCGGCGTGGCTATCGCCTGGTAGCCCATTCGGGCTTCACGTCTGGCTCAAGGGGTGTGGGCATCATGGTTAAGAACTCGCTCCCGTTGGAGATTGATGAGGTGCTCCATGACGACAGGGGACGTTACGCGGTCTTGGTGGGAAGGATGGAGGGCAAAGTGGTTGTATTTGTGTCAGTGTACGTCCCGCCGGGGCTGCAGTCGACTACCTTTGCGGACCTGGGGCGCCTCCTCCTTGGCCTTCCGGGGGGATTCTGGTGGTGGGGGGGGATTTTAATGCGGTGGTTTCCGGGACAGTGGATCGTCACCCCCCTAGGGACCTCCCCCGGGCCCAAGCGTGGCTTTCTGGTCTATTGGACACTTTGGGATTGGTGGACTGCTGGCGTTTAAAACATCCCACGCAACTACAGTATACCTTCCATTCGGGGGCCCATGGTAGTCTCTCACGACTAGATTATGTCCTGGTCCCGGCGGCCTATGTTGGGAGGGTGGGAGAGGTGCGCCATTTGGCACGGGGTATCTCGGACCATTCCCCGCTCCTGTTACACCTGGATCTTTTTCCGAGGGGTGAGGGTAGGGTGGTCCCGATCAATCCCTGGTACCTGCGCGACCCCACCATTCGCGCTGAATTGATTAAATCCCTCCAGCGCTATTTTGACGAGAATGTGGGGTCCGTGCCTTCGGCTGTCTCACTGTGGGAGGCATTCAAGACAGTACTACGAGGAGAGGCCCTGTCCCTTATTTCCCACACCCGGGGGCGCGAGCGGGAGGAGGTGACCCGGGTGGAAGCTGAGATAGCCGAGTTGGAGGGTAATCTAGAATGTGGGGTGACGGATGCCGTATTACATGTTCTCCAACTCAAGCAAGCGGCCTATAGGGCCCTCGTCGCGGAGGCGGCCAGGGGCCTCAGTAGAGAGCAACAGGGGAGACTGTATGATGTGGGTGATAAGGCTGGTAAATTGATTGCGTGGCTGGACAAAAAGGAGAGAGCGAGTCGTGTAGTCCCGCTGATTGAGACAACGGACGGTGTGTGTGTGACTGAGCCGGAAGAAATTGTCTCCTGCTTCGCGGATTATTTCCGTGGGGTTTATTCCCCGGTGTCTTCCCGCTCTGAAGAGGACTCCCGTGCCCTGCTCAGGGATATCGCGCTGCCTTCCCTTTCGGAGGAGGACAGAGTGTCGTTGGACGCCCCTCCAACCTCCGACGAAATCGCCCTCGCCATACGTTCGGTCGCTTCCGGCAAGGCCATGGGTCCTAATGGTCTCCCCATCGAGTTGTACAAGTTGCGACCGGATACGCTGGCACCACATCTCCGATCGATGTTCCTGGAAGCTCACTCGGTGGGCTCCCTCCCGCTGGACCAGCGTCTGGCTACAATCGTGGTTATCCACAAGGAGGGGAGACCTCGGGACCGGGTTACATCCTATCGGCCCATTTCGCTACTGAACGCGGAGCCCAAAATTCTCGCCAAGGTCCTGGCCAATCGGCTGGTCGGCGTGGTGGGCGAACTGGTTCACCAGGATCAGTCCGGCTTTATTCCCCAGCGTAACACGGCCCTTAACTTGCGGCGTTTGCATAGGGTACTCGCACGTGTTCAGCACATACGTGAGCCGGCCATTTTGGCGTCCTTGGACGCCACTATGGCGTTTGACACGCTTGAGTGGCCATACATCTGGGCGATGCTTGCGAAGTTTGGCTTTGGCGCAGGGTTCATCAGTTGGGTCAAATTGCTGTATTCGGGCCCATTGGCGCAGGTGGTGGTGAACGGTAGAGTATCGGCTCCGTTCGAGTTGGGCCGGGGCACGCGGCAGGGCTGCCCCTTATCGCCGCTCCTTTTTGCGCTTGCCTTGGAGCCCCTGGCGGAGTGGCTGCGGTGGGAGCCTTCCATCCGTGGTCTCCGTTGGACCCCCGAGTATGAGGACCGCGTATCCCTATACGCTGATGACATCCTTCTGTACCTAGCTTCCCCACGTAAATCACTGATAGTACTGGTTGATGTTTTACATTCATTTGGTCGTAACTCCGGCCTTGTCATCAACTGGGCTAAATCGTGCGTGTATGTTCTCTCTGGGGAGGCTTCTATTCTCCCGCGAGGCTGTCCGATCCAGATCGCCCCGCAGGGATTTCGGTACCTGGGTGTCTTCATTACTCTGGACCCGGAGGCCCGGTATGAACGGAACTTGCTTCCCCCCCTCCAGCGCCTGAAGGTAGACGTCGCACGCTGGCGGCGCCTGCCGCTTTCACCGCTCGGCCGGGCGGCACTGTTTAAGATGATGTCTCTGCCGCGTTTCCTGTACGCTTTGCAGAATACCATGGACCTCGTCCCAGCGCGCTACTTCCGTGAGGTGGAGAGTTTGCAGCGCCGCCTGTTCTGGGACGGGAGGCCGCGTATCGCCCTGGCGAAGCTGACGCTCCCATGGTATGACGGAGGGATCGCCCTCCCGGATATCAAACGGTACTATTGGGCCTCCCAGCTGGCTGCGATTAATCACGGCCTGTACGGGCCCGCCTTAAACCCGGCATATGAAATGGATAAGATGCTACTCCCGGGTGGGGACTATAATCGAGCGCTCTACTCCGGCGCGCCCGACGCTCGGCTGACCGGCCCCACGCGTGTCATGGTGCGTGTGTGGCACGCGGCCAATGCGGCGATGGGGTGGAAGGACCGTCTGACCCGGGCAACACCACTATACGCGTCCGAGCGGTTGGGCTCCCTGTGGACCTCGAAGGGCTTCGAGAAGTGGGACATGATAGGCATCAGTAAAGTGGGGGATCTCTGGACGAGGGGAGGATTCAAAACGTTCGAGACGCTGCAGACGGAATTCCAGTTGCATGATAGGGAGTACTTTCGGTATTTGCAGATCCGTCATGCACTGGGCTCCGTCTTCCCGGACGTTGCATCCATCCCGGAGTATTCCCCCCCTGGAGGATAGAGTGCTGGATGGACACGTTCCGGACAGCACGATCTCACTGATCTACAAAAAACTGATCAATGACCGCTCAGGATTGCTGACTGCCCTTCGCGAGGCTTGGGTTGCCGACGGACTGGAGCTGGACGACGAGGACTGGACCTCTGCGGTGGCCTCCCCGAAAGAGGTGGCCATACCGGCCCGCCTTCGCTTCGTCCAGCTCAAGATACTCCACAGAGTCTACATGACGGGGCCAAGGCTCCTGCGTATGGGCTATGCTGTGGACGGGTTGTGTAAGCGTGGGTGTGGTGCTTTGGGGACCTTTCTGCATATACTGTGGGAATGCCCGGAGGTGGAGCGATTCTGGCGTGGTGTGCATGAGGTCCTGCGTGTGGTTACGCATGTGGTGCTGCTACCCGAAGCGAGGAGATGCCTGTTGAATGTGTGGGAACCTGCCGACTACTCGGCGCCACAGACGTGGTGGGTGACTCTGGGATATATGGTGGCCAAGCGTGATATTGCTCAACTGTGGGGATCCCAGAGGTCCCCGACTGTCTCGGCCTGGAAGGAACATATGGACTGGTGCATGTTTCGGGAAAAGGTGGTGTATGTGGCGAGAGGTAAGCCTGGGACATGGGTGAAAGTATGGGGCCCCTGGAACGCCTACCGCGGGGGGATTTGTGCTCCGCCGTTATTGCCCGATCTGTCGCCGGCCCCATCCCCCTAGCCAATCCCTCTTCCGTCGCTCCGGGCATTGAGTTTACCCAGCCCTAGTCCTGATCTCTTCCCCTTATTGATACTCCCATGGACTGGTAGGGTCCCCCTTCTAGGGGAGCACATGCTGCTATTTCTGACTGTGGATTGCCTTGTGGGTTTGTTTTTCTGGTTGTTCTTTCAGTTTAAAATGAAACCGTATAGTGTGGTCCGGATGGTGTTGCTATCAACGCTGATAACTCCTGTGCTTCTTCCTCAGCCGCAATGCACGCTCTACAATGTGTATCATATGCTCCTTTTGTTTACTAGCGGCCGGCCGGAAGGTTGTAGGCCCATCTTTGTATATTTTTATGTGTTTTGTAATAAACGGTTTAAAAAAAAAAAAAAAGGTACAGGCTTGGGAAAGAACGCAGGCCCTGGGAACCTGATTGGCAGGGACCCAGGGAACATTAAGTCAGGTTGCCTCAGATGTCAAGCAAAAAGTGGGGGGTTACCGTGTACAAAGGGGCACTCTCCTACAGACATTCAATCCAAGACCCACCTTGCCAAGGAGACCAGTCACAATGGGAAGGTGCGTGACCCAAATGCAGGCATAGAACAAGATCCCACAGACAGAGGAGTTGTCCAGAGGATTCACTAGACTCATCAGAAGCAGATATATGCTCATCCCGCCCCGACTTAAAGGACGGAGATTGTGGGGCTTCGGACCACATGCCCCTATAGACCACCTAATAAGGGACTCAGAAGAAGGGGGACCCGCCCTCGAAGTAGCCACACTGGCCTCTTTGACTGATTGAGATTGAAGGAATTATATCTCTACTCTGACCTACTGTGACCTAAAGGGGTTGAAACTACGATCTGTAAAGTCTGCAGTGGTAACATTAATGCTCTGTTTAAATAATATTTTGGCACCAGAATCCTAAATATTAGGGAGTCTACTGCTATTACTATTGCCTCATACAGACTACTATAAGGGTTTGTTTGGGAGGGGAGGTTTATTGGGAGACATATGCTTTCGGGATAGAGGTGTATGGGGAGTTATGCAGCTTAAACTGTATGTTAATTATGTCTTTGAGTTCACTTAGCAATGCATCCGTGCCCACAGGGCGAGCACCCACTAAGTGCCCCAGGTGCCCACCGAGATGTCAGCATTAAGATTCTGAATGCCTAATTGTATCAGGCACGAACTACCCAAGACATAAGTCCCCATGCCTGACTTTCTAGTGAAGTCTTGGAAAGTCAATGAGTTGAATGATTGTATAAAAAGGGTCGCAGTCCTCCGATACACAAAAACAATGGCCCATTGTACTCTTGCTACAAAAGACACATTTGAGGGGGACGAGATGTTCTTTCTTGGGACGCATCAGATATGACAGGGTGTTCCACAGAGAATTTAGTAGGCTCCAATGAGGTTTTGATACTCCTTCATAAGAGCTTTCCCGAGTGGTCTCAGCGGTTACATTGAATTTCCATGGGAGGTACGTTGGGGTGGAGTGTCATCCTGAGGGACATATTGCAATTTCTGAAATGTTTATGTCCAGCCCCAGCTTCCCAGGCTAGCACTAAAAGCATTCAAGGCTGAACTGTTAAAATTCTCACAGGATACTACTGTTATAGGAGGGGACTTCAATGCCCCACAAACCCCTGACTTGGACGCTATGTGTTTTGCTGCAGCTGGAGGGCTAGTGCATTGGAGGATAGGATGACATCTTTGGGCCTCTGTGACATGACCTGGCATGTGCCAAGCAGATAATACACCCACACCTGGGCTGCACAAAAAGTCCTCTCTCAGATACACCAGTTGGCACTTTCCACCACTAACATGCTTTAAACTACAGGGTCAGATATTCTTACGAGAAGAATCTCGGATCACTCCCATGTCACAGTTAGACTGGGGGCACCTAATGCAGAGTGGTGACCACTCTGGCACTGAAATGCATGGTGCCTCATGAATGAGAAATCTTCAGGTTTCCTTTCATTAGATGTGCAATCCTACTTTGACATTAATCAGAGTTCAGCTGATTCTCCAAGCTCACTGTGAGCTGCATGGGAAGGCCACCATGAGGGGATAGCTAAAGCCTATGCATGGCACCAACAGCAAGATAAATAAAGACAAATAGTTGATCGTAAGGCTCATAGCACAGCATTAGAATGCCAATGTTTATCGGAAACGTCTCCCACTTTCCAGCGCCTACTTGAACTTTATAAAACCGTGCTACTACAAACCTCTTTGGAGGAGGCCCTACAATGCTGATTAGCCTAGCCAGAGGGTTTAAGAATCAGGTAATAAAAAAAGGAAAGCTACTTTACTGGTTGACCACTACTGGAAATCCTAAATGACCTGGGTGGGTAACTGAAGGGAGTGAGCGAGCACTGGATGGAATGGCCACGATAATTGCCAAAAGGGACATTGCACGGTAATGTAAGTTCTCATGCCCCCCCAAAGAGGCAGGATAAAGAGCCGGTAAGGATTGGTGTGCAAAGCTGAAAATATCCATTTACAAGGTGAGGGGATTTCCTTGCAAACATAGTAAGATCTGGGGCCAGTGTTGGGAATTATTATTTTTTTTTATTTGAAAGGTTTTATAAAGCGCAAACAAGACCAGTCAGGGTATCAGAGCGCTGTATATTGAGGCTGAAAAGTTACGCTGGTAAAGGAGAAAATCCTAAACAAATAAGGGATTATATCAAATGCCATGGCAGAAAATAATAGATATAAATGCAGTTACTTCAGATGCACATTGCATGGTAGGTAAGTAGGGTCAATGCTGTGAAGCAGTTAAAGATAGTTTGTATGGTTACAGGTCTATTGTAGCAGTTGGCTATTCAAGAGCAATCCGTTGACTTCTTTTTTTAAATGCAGAGGTCGAGGGGTTCATCCTGAATGGGAAGGGAGAGCGTTCCATATTCTTGGAGCAAGACCAGAGAATGTGCAGTGGTAGGTTCTCTTCTTTTTTAACGTTTGTGAATTTAACAGTAGATTGTTTGAGCTTCTTAGGGCTCAATTCCCACTAGTTGGTTCGAGTTTATTAAGTTTATTTATCAAGTAAGTGGAAGTGCTCTGATGCAGTGCCTTGTGTGTCAAGCAGGCTATCTTGTACTTGATCCTTGTATCGTGAGAATGCCAGTTGAGTTGGATTAGATCTGTGAGATGCGATCCCGTTTTCTAGATCCCGTGATGAGCCTGGAAGCAGAGTTCAGGGTGGACCTTAAAGGGGCCAGTTTAGCTTTGGGTATACCGGCGAGGGTCACAATTCTGTAGTCTAAATGAAAGATAACTAGGGATATGACTGCTAGTTGCATGTCCTTAAAGTGTAGGGTTGGAGATTGGCTCCTCTTGTTGTTGCACATATGTGGTCCTGCATATTTAGGAAATTGTCCAAAGTTATGGCTAATTATCTAGTTGAGTTAACAATATGTGGGGTGAAATTGTGGGGTGAAATTGAGGGCTGTTAGTTGCTTGAGCCAATCTTGAATGGGGGCAGGATGATTGTGGGGGGCAAGCAGGAGGAATTCAGTCTTGAGAGTATTTAGCATAAGGTGGTTGTAAAATAGCCACAGATGAGTTTTCAAAAGAGCAGAGTTGAGAGTATTGATGTCATCCCGTGAAGACATTTTCATGTATAATTGAGTATCATCAGGGTACATGTGATAGTGTATGTTTGTGGATTTCAGAATTTCGGTGAGAAGGTCCATGTACAAGTTGAATATTGTGAGTCAAAGTGCGGATCCTTGCGGAACTCCAATTGAGACCGGCTTCCTGTTGGAAAGGTCATTGTTAACTTTGATTCTTTGCAATCAATTTTAAAGGAACGAACCAAACCAATTTAAGACTGGACCCAATAACCCCATCCTTTTTTCAAGTATGTCAATTGAGTTGTTATGTTTGACCATGTGAAACGCTGAGGAAAGATCACGCAATATACGTAGGCAAGGTTTGTTCTGGTGAAGTAGTCTAAGGGCATCATCAACAGTGTGTGTTATGGCAGATTCGGTACTATGGCCAGATCTGAAGTTAAATTGGTATTGGTCTAGGAGCTGAAACTGATCAATGTGATTGCAGAGTTGTGTATGTATGCACTTCTCAAGTAGTTTGGCTAAAGTCATGATATTATAAATTGGTCAGAAGTGTTAGAGTCAGAGAAGTCTGTATTTAGCACCCTTTGCTAGATGCAAAAAGAGATTAGGAAATGATCAGTCGTATGGTGATATGTCACCCAGTTATATGACATTGTCTTTGGCTATGATTAGATCTAGGGTGGCACCCTTGTTATGTCTAGGTCTGTTTCATGATTGTGTGAAGTTAAGGTCAGAGAGGAAAGCCTTGAAAGTACATAATAAAAGGGTCATTATCGTCGTTCCAGTGTAAGCTGAAATCCCCAGGGAAGATATGGTTAGGGAGTTCGCCAGAGTTAACGGATATGGTCTCCATTATTTGTTCGATGAACAGGAGATTGTCTCGGAGGGGAGAGGTCCTGCACGTGGTAGATCGTGTGGAGAGTGCATGCTATCTTGTCGTTGTTCAGGATTTCGATTTCTAGATGTTTGCAGGAGGACATCGGAGCGGATTGTGCATGTCTCAAGGAGAGACTGATCTGAAGGATGCAAGCAATGGCACCCCCGATTTTGACAGGTCTATCAAGTTCAATGATGTTGTATTCGGGGGGAACTAGAATGTCAGAGATTGGTGTAGAGGAGTCATGAGCTAAGTTTCAGTTAATATCAGGAGGTCTAATTCTTGCAAAAGTATGAGGTCTGCAATATCCGCTGCATGTCTTATCGCTGATCTGCAGTTAATGAGCACAGATTTTATGTGAGATTTGGTTACTGCGTGGAGAAGTGTGGCTCAATGATTAGAGCGGCAGACCCTGATGCAGAGGTCTAGCCCGGGACCAGGGTTCAATTCCCCGCCTCGGCGGGTCTTGGGCTCAAAAATTCCACGGACCTGATAATTCTCGCCTCGGTGCCTATTCCAATCATGGAGTCCCACTCTGCAACTCTGGGCAACAGCTTGCTTAATCTTCACAACGGCCCCCACAACGCTAAGGATGCCTGCCCTCCACCTTGGGGGTGCCCAGGAGTGGACGCCTCACAGGGAAAGCCAGGATGGGTTCCACAGCGGTATTCGTACAAGCGCCTTGAGACCCTTGTGGGTGAGTAGTGTGCTATACAAGTATCAAATTTACATTTACATTTACTGCACTTTCAAGGTGTGATGTGTCGACAGTACGTTTTCCTTTTTCAAAGATCTGATACTAACAATGGATTCTCTAAACGGATTGGCGGGAATTATTTGGATATTGAATGTTGAGGGAGCTGGGATGCGTGTGGCGTTGTAGGATAATAGAAGGGAGTGAATGTCCGCATCTGTCAAGTGATCTGTAATTCTATGTGCCTGGAATGGTGATTGGTATATGGCTGTGAAATCCAGTATGGGGTCACTGGAATTCCCATAGACGAGATTTCATTCCGGAAGTATTTGATTATTGTGGGGAGGGTGGGTTGGTTAAACTTAGAGGTCTAACTGAGATCCTATAACTTCTCCATTTTCAACAAGAAGTGTAATATGTTCTGCGGGCCCTCTTTAACTAGTTGAAGATCATTCTTGATGTCAGCCAGCTTATCCTTAATGGAGGGAGGGTTTGTAGTCTGTGTGAGTAGTTTAGGGGTAGACTGTACTTGAGATTCCACAGAGGAGAGAGAGGAGGTGAGAAGTGTGGAATTCTCGTAGGACATGAGGTAAGTAGTGGGAGAGTTGATGGGCGGTTGCAGGCTAGTGGATGGTGTAATGGAGGTGGGGAGAGGAAGAGATGTCAGATTATTTCCTTCACTGGGGATCTTGAGTTGTGGGATCATTGAGGTCCGTGGGTTGGGAAGTGGGTTGTAAAGAAGGGGGCTCACACAGGGATGAATTAGGTGTGGAAGAAGGGTGGGTAATAGACCAAAAGTACCCGTTTGTTACTGTTGAGAGCTATAGGGGGGGTGAGCATTGTGATTCAGTGCCATGAGTTTAGAGGGTGCAAGAGGGTTCATTGAGTTGATGTTCAGACAATTGTTAGATGCTATATGAGGCTTAGGTTCGACCACTGGGGATTTGCCGTTGGTGCAGGGGGGGTTGGCCTTGTTGATTTTTTGTAAGTGATGAAGAAAAGGCTCAGGAGTTGGAACTGGTAGCTGCGGTTTGAGGTTTCACTGCAGAGGATAGATCTTGATCTGGAGTCAGTACATTGTTTGCCACTTAATTTTTTATCTTCAAAAAGAACTTGTCGGGGGCGTGGCCAAGTAAGATGGCTCAGTGGACGTGAGCCGTCTCAGCTCTGGACCCCATCGATTGCACTATGAGCTTTTCCACAGCCTAGAGAGCAAATTGCCTACCTGCAGAATGCCCGCTGCACCCCAGGAACAGCCTGGACTCCAGGGGGACAAGAGAAAGACGAGAAGCGACGAGTGTGTCCCTCCGGAGCTGAGCCACCGGAGACCCGAGGCCTTTTTCAAAATGGCGTAGGGGGCCAAGTTGGGACTCCTACGGGCTCCACGGCCAACGGTGGTGGATGCAGGAGGTGCTTCCCTGCACCGGAGTGGTTCCTTGACCCGGCGATCACATAAAGGCTTGACAGCAATTAATACCCACGCCAGAGACCCTGCACATATGGGAGACCCTGCACATATGGTGAGTGTGGGCGGCTCTCCGTTGCCGCCATTTCTGCGACTCTTAATGGCTGCGGAGCGGCTGTAGCGAAGTACTGGGTGAGGAGATGCAGCGGGGAGACAGCTAGGCGTGCGTGAACATAGCGGATCGGACCCCCCATTTGCCACCGTTCCCGATATTGTGCTGCTAGAGGAGTAAGGGAGAGCACCTCACGAGCACAGCGCCTGACCGTAAGATGGCGGCGAGACAGGAATTTGCAGCGGGTAGAGCCCTGAGCTCGGGGTCTTGAGGGAGAGACGGCCAACATTACGCAGCGCGAGGGCCTGGCTGTCCTCTTTTGGGGGGGAAACCATTTAGAAGCTACCAGCAGGACCGGGCCCTCCCCTGCCTGACCTCAACATGGAGATCGGCGTCCCTCACCCGGCAGAGGTCTGATTTTCCACCACGTGGGGTGAGCACACACACCTAGCTCCGGGCCCCCAGCGACTTCACGACTGGAAGACTCTGGGACCCTTGACCGCACTCCTGCTAGGCAGTGACCCTATGCCGGCCAAGAAAACCACCAACAAAGTTTCCCGGTATTTCAAGGCACCTGAGAAAGTCACTCCTCCAGAGGAGACCGCCCAACCGCAGAATATGGCGCTCACACGTGAGGACCTGGTAGCAACCCTCCGCGACTTCAAGGCAGAGCTCTGCCTAGAAATTAAACGGGACCTATGGTCCTCCGTGGATCAACTGAAAGCTGATCTCACCAAGAAACTGACAACCCTCCGGCAAGATGTGGACGCTGTGGGGACCAAAGTGCTGGAGGTTGAGGAACAGACGCAAGACCTGGCGACGACTACGGCCAAATTACAAGACTCTCAACAAGAACTTCAAGCCCAGTTTCAGCAAGTAATGCTAAAAACAGAAGTCTTGGAGAATAGAACCCGGCGGGAGAATATACGAATCCGACACTTGGAGGAGGGGCGGAGGGACCTGACCTGGAGGCATTTGTGTCGGGCCTTTTTGCGGAGCTCTTATTCCCACAACAACTGAAACTCAAGCTGGACAGGGTCCATCGTGTGGGCAATTTACAGGCAGGGAGATGCAAACACCCGAGAGATGTTCTGGTCAAACTACATTCTTTTAAAATAAAGGAAGCTATCTTGTCTGCTGCCAGAAAGAAGAAAGAAGTGTCCTTTCAAGACCACAGATGCACCCTCTACCAAGATCTGGCCCCCGCGACCTTGGCCCGTCGTCAGTCGCTGAGACCGATCACCACCAAACTGCAAGAGGAAAACATTTGCTATCGCTGGACATTTCCCTTTGGCCTTGCTTTTGAGTATGGTAACAAGACACACCACGTAACTGAACTCTGTGACGGCGTCCGCATCTTAGGCCTCCCCTCACCGGAGGAGTCTTCCACAGCGGGTGCCCAGGAGAAGCTCAAGACCTTGGCACACGGTCACAAAAAAACGCTGAAACGTGTCTGTCCCACCTGGGGGATTCCTCTCCTTCTCAATGCCACGTCCCCTGAGGCTTCGGTTCTGGCTACTCATCCAGGAGTCGACGGTGCTACACCTGGACATGATCCTGGAGCTGCCGGGAGCTGGAGTGGGAGTGCCTGAAGTGTGGCCCGATCCCTATGGACACTGAGGTTTTTATTTTTTCTTGTTCAGTAACGTACTGCTCACTAGACAATATGGTTTAGCAATCGGGTGGTACGGGCCTTGCCCGGGCTATTCACAATTCCTCATTTTTTTCTTGGAGGATGCATGTGCAGATGACCTGTTGGTCCTCTGGCCACTAGTTTTTGGGGAGGTTGGGGGGGGAGGGGGCGGAGGGGGGGGGGTTGGGGGGGTCCTGGTGGTGACTTTTGGGGTTTTATGTTTATTCTTTTAGGCTGCATTGCACTCAGTAACAAAGTTGAGGTAGCGGTTGCTTTTGGCGCTATTTGGGGTGCAGTAACCCGCATCATACTGGGAGAGGCCACGACTATGCGGTTGGGAGGCGATGGCCCACTGGGGGAGGGAGGAGAGAACATCCACCCTGATGGTTAATGCAGCTTCCTGGAACGTTAAGAGATTGAATTCCCCCCAGAAAAGTCAGAAAATATGGAAATACCTAAGGGACCGCAAATTTGAAGTGGTGGCGCTTCAAGAGACACATCTCAAAAGATCTGAAGCCACTAGGCTCCGACATAGGGCATACCCACTGATTTACACTTCATCTACTACCACTAAACACAATGGAGTTGCCCCACTCTTCCATTGCACAATGAAGCCGTTAAAACAGACCGGGAAGGAGATTACTTATGGTAAAGGGGTGGCTGAAAGGCACACTTTGCACATTCATTTCATTATACGTCCCCAACTCGGGTCAGTCCATATTTCTCTCCAACGCTCTTGACCAGATAGGGGGGTTTGCTGAAGGGCCCATATTACTACTGGGGGATTTCAACTTAACTTGGCACGGGTAAATGGATAGTTCAAGCGCAAACAGGGCCTCTATCAACACCTTCTCCAAAGGGGTTAAACAGAAAATGCTTGCTCTTGGCCTGTGCGATGCCTGGCGTTCCATACACCCTACCACAAATACACATTATTCGCACGTCCATCAGTCGTACTCCAGGATAGACTATATTTTCATTAGCCAATCTCTGCTGGGGCCACTCCAAGCAGCGCAGATTCAGCTGATCTCAGTTTCAGATCATAGCTTGATTACTATCGGCCTGACCTGGAACAGACCTAAAACTGGACATCCCAGGAGGTATTTTCCATCAGCGCTTACACGGGATACGGTCTTTAGGGAGAAACTAAGGGCCTCCATCATGGACTTCTTTACACATAACATTCCCCACCACACGTCCCCGCAGAACAATTGGGACGCCTTCAAGGCGGTACTACGAGGGAAATGCATCCAACTTAATTCGACCCTAAACAAGCAGAGGACAAGAGAGCGTGTGGCTCTTGAGGGGGAGTTAGAGTAAGTGGAACAGGCGCACAAAGCCACACCGACACACGCGCTACAGAGACAACTCACCGCACTCCGGGGCAAACTACGTTCCATTTATGCGAATCGAGCGGAATATACTCTTTTAAAGCTTCGCCAGACATCCTTTGCACAGGGCGACAAGGTGGGCTCACATTTGGTGCGCCAAATCAGAGTAAAGAGGGAACGTGAATTTATTGGTGGTATCCTGGATCAACGGGACAACTCACACACACTGACGCCACTAAAGCCAATATTTTTGGGGATTTCTATGAACAGCTTTATCAAGGCACTACTCCCGACACGACCCTACAACAACAATACTTAGACGATGTGCCGCTTCCGCAACTTCCCCACACGACAGCTGACTCACTGGATTCCCCTATTACTCAAGAAGAGGTACGGGACGCAATCTCCAGGCTCAAACTACATTAAGCTCCCGGACCCGATGGCCTTACGGCACAATTTTTTTAATGTTTTGCCTCCGAGCTAGTCTCTCACCTTACGGCTCTATTTCAGGCAATAGCAAAGGACGCATGAGTTTCTGGCTCAGTGATAATGGTAATCCCCAAGCCTGGAAAGGACCCGCACCTCTGTGGCTCATATAGACCCATAGCTCTTCTTAACCTTGACGCAAAGCTCTACTCTGCGATCTCAGCTGCGATACTTGAAAACCTGATGCCAGACCTAATACATCCTGACCAATGAGGTTTAATAAAAGGTAGGCAAACACATGACAACATCAGACGCACCATTCATTTGATTGAGAAAGCATCCAAATTTAAGATTCCTGCAGTAATGATGGGCCTAGAAGTGGAGAAGGCCTTCGACAGAGTGGACTGGTCTTTCTTCTTTTTAACTATGCGGAAATTTGGATTTGGGGACCTATTCATCAGTATGGTTAAGGCCAACTACCACCTGCCAAACTCACAGGTCACGGTCAATGCCTGTCCTTCTCTTCCCTTTGCCCTGAGTAGAGGCACCCGACAGGGGTGTCCGCTATCCCCCCTTTTATTCGCCCTAAGTATTGAACCCCTAGCGGCCAAGCTCCGGTCAATGATGAAATCCAAGGCATTCCATTTAGTGGCATTGAACACAAGGTATTTTTTTTGCCGATGACATACTGCTTACACTTACGGATCCTGCTTCCTCGCTACGGGCGATGCAAGGAGAACTACACGGGTTCGAACAGGTGGCGGGCTTCAAGGTGAATCTCTCCAAATCCTCAGTACTTAACGTTACCCTCCCTACTGCCGAGGCAAACAGATTGAGAAACCAGACGGCTTTTCAATGGGCCAAACACTCTTTACTTTATTTGGGAGTACAGCTTACGGCCAAGATAGGCGATCTATACAAAGCCAACTACCCACCCTTAGTGGCGCAGCTACAGCAAGATCTTAAGAAGTGGTCTCCCCTTAACATCACATGGCTTGGATGGATCAACACGGTTAAAATGTCAGTACTGCCCACATTTTTATACCTGTTCCAAGCCCTACCCATCGAACTTGAGCGAACTCTAATGCCACACCTTCGCTCGTTGATCACTAAATTCATTTGGCAGGGAGGGCGGGCACGCTTGCCTTACCATGGGCTAAGACGCCCAAGGAACAAGGGGGGGCTGGCTTTTGCCTGATTTCGCATTATACTATCAGGCCGCACAATTACGGGCGGCGACGGAGTGGTCAGTGAGGGAATCTGATACACACTGGCTCCACATAGACCGCTCGGTTGTGGGAAGATCCATTTGGGATGTCCTCTGGAAACCTAAGGGAGACCGGCCCACAAATGCGTACATTAGCACCCACACGCGCACCACCTTAACCATTTGGGACCAACTCACACGGAGAGAAGGATGGACCTCATTCCCATCTCCCCATACACTTCAATCCGGCATTTCCTCCGGCACTACATGATGGGCCTTTTGACTGCTGGAGGGAGGGAGGATGCCTCAAACTCTCAGATATGTTCCATAACGACGAGGTCTTAACATTTGATAGTTGTAAGAGAGACTTTGCAATCCCCCATAGTGAGTACTACCACTATCTCCAGCTTAAGCACTGGGTTACACTCCCACACGTTAGAGAGGCGGCCACTAGAGACCTTACACCCATGGAGCGGATGGTGATCTATAAGGCAGGTACCATGAAAGGCACCATCTCCTCACTCTATGATATGCTATTGACCACCTTACATACTCCGCATGCACGATACATGCTCTTCTGGGATCGGGTCCTAGGCAGAGACGAAACTGATGTAGAATGGAAACAAATCTGGGGAGACATTACCAAACACAATAAGTCCATGGCCCTAAGGGAAGCTCACTATAAGACGCTACACGATTGGTATCTGTATCCTACTAAGCTACGACGAATCTTCCCTGATACCTCAGATCTTTCCTGGCGGGGATGCGGGCTTCAGGGGGATTTCCGACACATCTGGTGGGATTGCCCAAGAATTTACCCTTTTTGGGATGAAATTCTATCCCACATCAAAGACATGCTGGGGTATCCCATTCCCACCACCATAGTGTTTGCTCTTCTGGGTATTAGGGACCCAACATTAAAACACCAAACAAAAGCCGACAAGCCGACCATGTGGACAAGCTTAGGGGCGGCCAAACTCACCATAGCAGCTGCATGGAAACAGACAGATACACCTGCGACTTCGTTGTGGCATGCCCGGTTATGGAGGATACTCTCCATGGAACGCCTGGCAGACATCTTTAGAGATAACTAGAAGGGCTTCGAACTTAGCTGGGGCCCACTGGTTGCCTTTCTATCCCAAGGTCTGCCCTCTGCAGTCTGCCCACCCTCCGTATGGGCTATGCACCTTTTTCAAATTTGAGTCGACCTTATTTCATTGCGTTACAACGTGACCCTTAATATGTGGTCTGAGGGGGCACTACGTTGCACACTCTAACCCGAGGCAGTGCTTCAGTATCTCAAGACTCTACTGCACAATTCCATCACCACCGGGACCGGGGAGGGGGATTGTTTTAGGGGGGAGGGAGGGGTGTTCGGAGGATAGGTTCTAGGTTGAAGAACCTCCTCAGGGGTTTGTTCTTTCAAAATCAGCATCACTTATTATGCTAGGGGTTTGTGGTATGGCCTGGGGCTGTATGAATCTGAGTCCAAAATAGCTGAATGTTTTGCATCCTCGGGGCCTGCACGCCTTCTGTAGTACTACTGCCAGTGTATTTGTTTTGCTTGATGCTTAATAAAAATTATTTTTGACAAGAAAAAAAAAGAACTTGTCGAACTGTTCTAGGTTTCGATCTCATGCTTGTAATAAATGTTTTCATGGTTGTATATTGATATTGCAAGATCAGCTTTGAGGATTGGTGAGGGTATAAACCGAGAGTTGTTTTCCTTATTGGTTTGGATCGGAGCATGGACGTAAAGGCTCTTCTCAATGGGGCTCTTCTGTTAGTGAAGAAGATTAGGTTGTTAATGACGATGTCCTTAGACATACAAAAGTAGGTATCCGAGACCAGCGTTTCCGGGAGCCATTTGAGTAGATTATGTTTAAAGTTCTTGGCAGCGTTGTTAGATAGGTGAAGGGGGCAAACAATCTCAATCTCCACGAATAGAGGTGTAAGTTGTGTAGTCTCAGATGCAAAACTCGGCCCTGCTGTTGCGACAGGAGGTTTTCCAGAAGAGGCAACCTAATTGGAGTAACCTCCAATCACCTTTTCTGTGTTTCAGGTACCGCCCTAAGAGGCATGGGCACACCCAGACATGGGTCCCATGCTCACTGTGTCTTTGGAACAAAGTTTTACCTGACTAATGAGACAATAACTATGGCAAACAGGTCCTGGGTTGCATGTGTTTTGGTTCAGGGAGGGTCTGGCATGGCAGTTCGGGCTGGACTGTTCCCATAAGGAACAGGGTCAAGACTGATTTACAAATGGCTGGGTCCAAACTGAAGTGGTATGGTGAGCAACAGAATAATGGGTTGGAGTGCTACCCTGAGATATTGCCAGAGGTTAGATTTATTGCAAGCAATCTCTCATCACCTTTTGTGTGTGTCATGTCCCACCCTAAGTGCCATTGGTATGCCCAGTTGTGGGTCTCATGCTCACTGCGTCACTGGAATCAAGCTGTACCCGGCTGATGAGCCCTTAACTTGGGCAAAACTGGTCCTGGGTTGCTTGTGTTTCTGTTCGGGGAGGGCCTGGCTTGGCAGTTTGGGCTGTACTGTTCCCATAAGGGACAGGGTCAAGACTGATTTGGATATGGCTGGGTACAAACTGAGGTGGCATGGTAAGTAAAAGAAAGATGGGTTGGAGTGCTACCCTGAGCTATTGCCAGTGGTTAGACTAATTGCAAGCAACGTCTTATCACTTTTGTGTGTTTCAGAAGTTCTGTGTACCACACTCTCTGGCTGAATCCAGAGTCACTAGGATGACTTGAGCCCATTTGTTCTTGATCTTCTTAAGACATTTGGGCAGGAGAGGTAAAAGAGGAAAGGTGTACAAGAGTCCTGAGCTCCAACGACTTGGGAACTCCAATATGGAGAAGCTTGGCCATTGCGCATTCTCTGCAATAGCGTAAAATCCAGCCAGGTATCCCCCCATACATGGAAGACGCACTGTGCCACTTCTGAGAGCAGCCACCACTGATCTACTAGGAAACACCATCTGAACTCATCCATCCTGGTCTTTAAAGATTCTTCCAGGTGTTAAACAACCAAGTTGATGGGCTGATGACTCAGTCAGTTCCAGGAGAGCTGAGTCTCCTGGCACAGGACCCACATCCCCACTCTTCCCTTCTTGTTGCAGTACCACATGGTAGTGTATCTGGGAGAACCCGCACCTGTTTTCCCTTGAGGAGCAGAGGGAAAGCTTTCAATGCAAAGGGAATTGTCCCAACTCCAACAAGTTGATGTGGAGGCGAGTTTCCGCCACAGACCAGAGTTCTATGATCTGCCCCTCCACCAGATGACCTCCCAAATCCAGCAGTGATGCATCCATGACGACTATCAGCTCTAGGTGGCAAAGACAGAGGGATCTGTTATTCGTTCAATGGCAGTCCAGCAGCCACCATCGCTGATCCATCTGGATAGAATCTGAAAGATCCCCTGGTGCTAAGTTCACTGAGACTTCAGATCTCATTGCAAAGCCTAACATGCAATATGGTGTGGTCCACTAGCAAGATACAGGACGCCTCAAAGCCACTTCCACTGAAGCGCCAGTCAAAGGTTGAAACATCAGGATAATAGCCAGAATATCCTGGACATGGTGAGGCAGAGGGAAGGCTTGAAACAGCACAATGTCCAGGATGGCACAGATGTAAGGGATCCCATGTGAAAGAGTCAGGTGTGATTTCAGCAAATTGATTGAAAATTCCAGAGATGTCAATAGGTCGGGCCATCGTCTGGAGGTGATTAACGACTGTACCAGGCGAGCCTGCCATCAGTGACCAGTCATCGAGGTTTGGAAAGACTGATATTCCCATCTTCCGTAGATGGACAGCGACCACCACAATCACTTTTGTGAACACTCGATGGTCACAGGTAAGACCACAGAGGAGCACGGCAAACTGAAATTGCTCCTGGCCTACCTAAAACCGCAAGTGACACCTGTGGGACTGCAGGACGGGAATGGGGAAATAGGCATCCTGCAAATCCAACACCACCATCCAGTCATCTGAATCCAGGGCAGACTGAACTTGGGTCAGGGTAGTCATCTTGAACTGGTTCTTCCTGAGGAAGAAGTTCAGAGGGCACAGGTCTAGAATAGGCTAAAGGTCCTCATCCTTTTTTTGCACATGGAAATAACAGGAGTAGCAGCCAGTCCTGATAACGGATGTTGATAGCTCCTCTATGGCTCCCTTCTCCAATTGCACTTCAACCTCTCCTCAGAGAAGGAAAAAAAATGGTCCTCCGGAAGGTCTTATGGTATAGGAGGTATGTTTGGAGGGTAGAAAGGAAAGGTAGAGTATAACCGTGTTGGACTATTTGAAGCACCTGTCTGTTTGATCTAAAGCTTTGGCACTCGTGGCGTAATAACTTATCATGCATTCACCCAGGTGACAATGTGCCCTGAGAGTGACTGAAAGGAATTTTTGCTGCAGTAGGGAGAACATGGAGACTGGGTAGTTAATTGGCCATAGAGGCCCTGCCACTGTAGCCAGATGGCTGAAAACCTGGGAGGTCTGTTTTTGCTGAGGCACGGTGTGTCGGAGCCTATGATGTAAGTTTCTTCCGAAGCCTTGAAAGAGACAGTACTGCTGGGGAAATTACAGAGCAGGCGGTGCTAGGCCAAGATAGCGTGCTGTTGCCATGATTTACTTAAAGTGCTCAAATGCAGGGACTGCCTTGTCGAGTAACGATCCACAGGAGATAACCGCCTGGAGGCCTCACCGGATCTATGGGGCAAGGATTCAAAAGAGTGATCCGGAAGGATACCAAAGATCTGAAACACTGCCTCTTTGAGGCTTGGGTTTGTTGCAGCCTCACAAATGGCCCCATATATTTGGGCTGGATCGTGACTAGTGCAGGGATCGGTTCTGAAGAGGGGGGACAAGACTTGGAGGTTCCCAGGCCTCCACGCAACTTCTCCTGAGTGTGGTGGGAAGAAAAGGAGCAATGTTTTACTTGTGTTTCTTTTTTTTTGACCTACCTGAAGTCTTGGAATGTGACGATGACCTCTCCCAGGAACGGCCTCGGGATTGAGAACGTATCCACGACTTTGAATTAGACAGGGACTTCTGAGCTTTACTGCAGTGCTTGGCGACGTAGAGTTTGGCCTAGTGGTCCCAGAAGACCTTTAAATTCATCCAGTGCATTTCTTGCTAGCCGCAGAGTTATGCGAGGAGCCCAGACACCAGAGAACGACCTCCATCACTGACATATGTTTGAGACAATCCTTGAAGGTTTGAAACCTATCATTTTAAGGGGAGATATATCCCTAGACGCTGGAGAAATTTTGGAAAGGAACTCTGTCAAGATGACAGATATTGAGGGAGCGAGTTGTGGATTCGTGTCAGAAGGCACAGAGAGAAAGGAAATGAAGTCCACAGAAGATGCATTTATATTGTGGCCTCAATGTCACTTCAGGAACAGGCCGAGACAGCCCTGAACTGGAGCCGCATAACTCCACAAGGGAATTGCTGAGAAAAATCTCATGATTCAGTCTGGTGCCCAGGGGGTACTCCCAAGGTGAGAAAACTTTATTTAGAAGTATCCATCAGAATGATTTTTGTAAATCTGGAGTTTGAGTTTACTAGATAATTTGGTCTTAAGAACAGTCTAGGTGTCATTTCAGTTCAGCTTGTCAAGATTCTCGCTTTAAAGCAAGAAGATTTTTTTAAAACATCTTTTTAGCGAGAATAAATAAACAGAACATTTGCCACTTGATCACATCAGGCCTCATCAATCCATGAATGGGAGAGAGCACAATATCTACATTACTACATTAATCCATTTGACATGCCAACACAAAGTATGCTTCCAGATTTGGTTGGATCTGTCAAATATTTTATCACTTTTTGGGGCACCCAGAGCCATCATATATATGTCATTCAGCCAAAGTATACCAGTCCATGCTTTCCGTCTACTCTGGCAGGTCTTGGGAGGCACTTTCTGTCAATGATCTGGTAATGTTTCTCCTTGCAGACACAAGTCCAAGATAGCATAATGTTTTATTATATTTTGGCAGAATCTCTTCATCCCATATATATAGGAGAAATAATGTTGGACTTTGTGTAATGTTCGCTCAACCCCTAAAGAAAGTCTCCAGCTTGGGACATGACCACAGTGTATGAATATAGTTTTTGGCTGCAGACTCTTGTTCAGTCAGTAAATCACTGCTCATTAGGGGTCTTTATTCAGTTAGTTAGTTAGCCTGTTACAGAAATTTGTTCGCCTCTCTCCATGCTTTTGTCACTAATAATGAATGTGTAGGCAGTGGCTGTTCCTGTTTTAAACCTATATAGTGCTGAGAGATTTCCCCTGGGTGGCTTTGCATGTCTGTACACCCTCAGTGATGGTTTTCCCAAGGGGGCGCAGGCCACTACATTAACGACCACCAGTTGGGATGCCCAGCGGTATTTTTGTATACATGGTAGGGCAATCCCCCCCATTTTAGGCACCCCTTGTTAATGTTTTGATTACAATTTGTGGTGGTTTGGCATCCCATAAGATCATCTATATGCCTCAAGTATCCTAAAGAATTAGTTTGGCACGCAGTAAGGAGTATTTTGAAAGGTATACAAAAATGTGAGTAATTTGATCATCTTGAACATAGCAGCTGTGCACATTGGGGACTGTAGCAGCATTATCCAGTGTGTTATATACCTTTGGAATTTGTTTAGGAGAGTGTGGGGGTTGCAATGAAAAAATTCCTCAGAGTTGCGTGTTACAAATATTTCCAAACATCCATGAGTTGAAGTCAACAGAATATGATAAGATATATGTGGCAAGAAGTTGCTTAGGGGCAGTGCAAGGATTTTCCTCAGTGTTTAGAGTAGCCCGGACTTTCCCCAGTTTTTAGTATACCTTGAAATTTTTTAATATTTTAACTACTGAGTTCTTGGAATGTGTTACATATATCGAAAGCATATAGCAATATTCTCTCATCCAATGTGTCTTCCCATCCTAGGCTTCAGTGGGTCACCTCCGATCCAACACACTAGCGGTTCCAGTGTGAGCGCAAGATCATGAGTAATAAGGAGCATCCCTGTCTGGGGAGTGGCTTGCCTGCAGCCAAGATGGACGCATAGTAGAGGAGCTAAGGTCCCCCCCCCCCCCCCCAAGCTGCAGATCCTTTGAAAAAATGGTGCTGGGCTAGTGGAAACCATCCGCTTTACACTATTAGCCGTTTGTGGTCGCTTTATGTTCCAGCTGGTGCAGTCTGCATGGGAGCTAATCTGGCGAAAGGAGCCAGTACAACCGCTGAACCTGTGCAGCGCGAGCGTGCCTCAGAGGCCTGGCCGTGACAGGGTCGGATGGTGAACCTGAGGCCACTTGTGCCCCCCAGTCGCCATGTCGGGGGTGGGTGTTTCAGGGACAGATCTCAGAAGCCTGGGGCGCTCCATCCAGTGCCAGTCCTCTTCAAATGGACTCACCTGCGGCCCAGCGGGAGATTGGGGGCTACTGCGGTGCAGAGCTAAAGGGCTAAGGCTGTGAGGGGAGGTGCTCCTGCCAGAGCTGGGGGTCGCCTCAGCCTGCTGCTGTGGTGCACATGGTGGTCATACGCTTTCGAGATGGATGGCTTTGGAATACGGGACCTGCTGCCTTGCAAGACAACTGGAGATTCCACAGGTAACTCTTCAGGGTGGTTGTGGTGGTTTGCGCTGGGCTCCCATGGACTGGTGAGACATCCCACTTGTCTACTTGGTGCCTCATGAGAGTGTACAAGTGAGTTCCACACCAGACATGGGTAAGGGGGGGGGGTAGGTGATTCTCCCCCTCCCCCCCACCCGAGGGTCCAGTCCTATAACTAAGACTATCCTAATGGAGCCTAAAGCTAGTTTGGTGTCCATAGACCACAAGATTGACTTGGTGGCTTCGAGGTTAGACAGAAAGTCGGAACGCCTGGATCAACTGAATGAAGAGTTGGGTGGAGGTGAGAGACGCATATTTTATCTTGAAGATGACTCCAAAGCGACCTCAAAGAAGATATTGAAAAAGGAAAATATGCAATGAGTGATCACAGCCAAGAATGAAGACTTCAGGAGGAGCCTAGCGCGCATCCAAGATGGTCGCGTGAGCACAGGGCTCCCCGGACCCTCTCTGCTCCTCGGAATCTATCCTGAGAATATCCTGACGTGGCTTATGGAATCTGGGAGATAAAGACCAGCTGAGCATATATCTCTTTTCAAAACTCAAATCGGACCTGGGAATCCTGAGTTGTCGCCGTCGGAACTTTTGGGACCCACCCGACGGAGGTGACCGGGGTGAAGGTGACCCGAGGGGCCGGGCTGCAATTGAACAACAGCGGCTTCAGCGCGGTGCCAGTTGCCGATCCACCACTTTCGGTTTCGGTTTTGCACTTCAGGAGACCGGCAGGGGGGTGCGCTCGGGGTGGCGAGGTGCTTCCTGGGCCTCTGAATGAGGTTTTCTTTCACCTGCTACTAGAGTGCCTATCGCCTCGGACCCCCTCTACCGACATTTTGTGGTCTTCTTGCTGGTGCCCTTACACCTCTTGATTGGGTGTCCCCTTGAGTGACCGTGTTCACATGGGGGGCAAAGGGGGTCCCGAGGGCCGCAAGACCAAGGCTTCCCTCCGCGGGGGAGCAGTCCAGAGCAATAACATGGACCGATACACCCAGGGCAGGGGGCCCTCTGGCGCTGCTGGCCCCCCCTCGGATACTGCGGAGGGAGGCGCGACCGTCTCTACGGAACTATCCCTACAGGACATTATGGGCGCCATTGAGGGCATTAGGGAAACCATCGCGACGCAATATGAGGCCCTGGCCCGTAAGATTGACACTGTCGCGATTGATGTCACCCTGATCCGGGCCGACCTCTCCAAAACTAACGAGAGGGTCCAGGCTCTCGACACACGGACCTCCACCCTCGGTGCGGATGTGTCGGATCTGCGGGCCGCGCTTGGAGACATCAGGGTGGTCAACGATCATATGGCCCGGCGGCTTGAGGACTTCGAGGGACGGGCCCGACGCAACAACATCCGCGTCATAGGTGTACCGGAGTCCTCTGACGGCCGCCCGGTTGACCTCGTGGTCGAGGAACTTATCCTGAAACAGTTGTCCCCGGCTGGCCTAAGTAAGTTCTTTGCCGTGGAGCGGGCCCATCGAGTTCCGGGCGGTCGGCCGCGGCCGGGGGCCCCCCCGAGGCCTATCGTGGCCAAACTGTTCTACTACAGGGACCGCGACGCTATTCTGCAGGCCTCACGGACCCACGGCCCGGTTCGTCATGAGAACTCGACCATCAATTTTTATCCGGACTTCACGCAACTGGTCCAGAAACAACGGATGGGATTCCAAGGGGTGAAGCGTCGTCTCCGCGAGCTGGGCCTAAAGTATTCGATGCTCTACCCTGCAAAACTCCGAGTGGAACATGGGGATCGGACAGCCTTTTTTGACTCTCCCGTGGCTGCAAGTGACTGGCTGGACTCTCTGCCGGACGGAGGTGGCCGTCCCGGACCCTCTGCGGGCACCGCGGGTGACGGGTCCCCTTTAGAATGACTTTTGGTCCTTGATTTTGCTGTTTTGCACTGTACAGTCGGGTCTTATTTCACTTGCATATTGTGTTTAACCAGGACCAGTGAGGGGGGCGGGCGGGGACGGGTCCCTTACCTCCTCTGGGGTCTTTTCGTAGAATGGGGTTAGAGGGGCGACAGGCACACTGCAAGTTGGGGGGGTTTTTTGGCCCGCAGGGGTGCAGGGTGGGGGGAGTTGGTCCTGGGGTGGGGTTGGGGGGGCGGTGGGGTTGTTTTGCTGTGTGTTTTTTGTTTACAGGGCGAGGTACTGATTTTTGTTCACATTTGGGAACTGTGCTGCAGGCTGGGGGACCCTTGATCTATTGGGGGGGATGGGGGGGGACGGGTTGAGGCTTATGTCATGGAACGTCAATGGGTTGGGGGACCGTATCAAGCGGGGTGTAGTACTGCAATATTTGCGCCGTTTGACTCCTGATGTGGTGTTTCTCCAGGAGACGCATCTGGTTGGTAATGTTTGTCATGCAATGAACAGGGGGGGATACCGCCTCGTGGCCCATTCTGGCTTCACAACTGGTTCCAGGGGGGTGGGCATTCTCCTGCGAACCTCACTTCCGGTGGAGATCACGAAGATAGTCTCGGATGACAGAGGGCGCTATGTGTGCTTGATTGGGAGGTGGGAGGGGCAGCCCCTTGCCCTGGTTTCAGTTTACGTCCCCCCGGGCCTCCAGAACTCCACCTTCACTGACTTGGGTCGAATGCTGCTTGACCTTCCGGACAGCCTCCTGCTCATGGGCGGGGACTTTAATTCTGTGGTTTCGGGTGAACTGGATCGTCACCCACCAAGGACCCTCCCCGCTGCCCAGGCATGGCTGGGTGGGATGCTGGATACCTTCGGCCTGGTGGATAGTTGGAGATTAATGCATCCGACCCAATGTCAATTCACCTTTCACTCGGGGGCGCATGGGAGTCTCTCTAGGTTAGACTACTTCCTTATGCCCGCGGCGCAGACTGGTCGGATTCGTGAGGTCAGACACCTGGCGCGGGGTATCTCCGACCATTCTCCGCTGTGGCTTCTTTTCGACACCGGGCCGCGGTCTGCAGGGCGGATCGCTCCCATTAACCCATGGTACCTGCGAGACCCTACGACTCGTGACAGCCTGGTCAAGGCTATGGACCAATATTTCCTGGATAACGAGGGGTCGGTGTCGTCTGCAATGTCCCTGTGGGAAGCCTTTAAAACCGTGATCCGCGGACACGCCCTTTCCCAGATAGTGGTGGCTAAGAGGGTCAAGAGTGAGGCAGTGGTGAGGCTGGAGACTGACATAGTGGGGCTGGAGTCGGCCTTGGAGGCGAATGTCACTCCGGACGGGCTCCATGCCCTCAGCCTGAAACAGTTTGAGTATAGGTCCCTGGTCACTGACGCGGCCAAAACTATGTATAGGGAGCAGCAGGGTCGACTGTACGATGCCGGGGACAAGGCGGGAAAGTTGATTGCGTGGCTGGACAGGAAGGAGAGAGTGAATCGTGTGATCCCGGAGTTGCGTGCTGCGGATGGTGTGTGTGTGACGGAGCCTGACGAAATTGTGGAATGTTTTGCCGACCACCTCCGGGCTGTGTACTCCCCAGTGACTGACAGGGATGAGGACGACTCTCGCCTTCTTTTGAGGGATATCGCCTTGCCCGGCCTGTCCGTTGAAGACCGTGAGCGGCTGGACGCCCCCTTGTCGGCGGATGAAATAGCGACCGCGATCCGCTCCCTTCGCTCGGGCAAGGCTATGGGTCCCAACGGTCTGCCCATTGAGCTATATAAATTGCGCCCTGACAAGCTTGCGCCCTTCCTCAGTCGCATGTTCCGTGAGTCTCTGGCGGCGGGTTCCCTCCCGGCCGACCAGCGTTTGGCCACGATAGTCGTTATCCCCAAGGAGGACAAGCCGCGAGACCGCTGTACTTCTTACCGGCCTATTTCACTGCTAAATGCGGAGCCTAAGGTCCTGGCGAAAGTCCTTGCCAATCGTCTGTTGAGCGTCGTGTGCGATCTTATTCATCCGGACCAATGCGGATTCATCCCGCATCGTAACACCGCTCTTAACTTGCGGCGTCTTCACGGCGCCCTTGCCAGGGCGGAGCTCCTCTCCGAACCGGCCGTGCTGGTTTCTTTGGATGCCACGATGGCTTTTGACACCATCGAGTGGCCATTCCTCTGGGCTGTCTTGGCTAAGTTTGGCTTTGGGGAAGGATTTATTGGCTGGGTGAAGCTTCTTTACACGGGACCTATGGCTCAGGTGGTGGTGAATGGGCGGGTCTCTCGGCCCTTTGCCCTCGGCAGGGGCACGAGGCAGGGATGCCCTTTGTCCCCGTTGCTCTTTGCTCTCGCCCTGGAGCCACTCGCGGCTTGGCTCCGCTGGGAGCCCTCGCTTAGAGGGATCCGGTGGGCCCCGGGCTTTGAGGATCGGGTTTCGCTGTATGCGGACGATATTCTCCTATATCTCACCTCACCGCGGCAGTCGCTCAACGTCCTCTTTGACGTTTTGACTTCCTTTGGGAATAATTCGGGCCTCACGATCAATTGGTCTAAATCCTGCGTCTATCCGATCTCCGGTGGTCCTCCTCTCCTGCCGCCTCGGCTTCCGATCCAGGTATCTCTGAGCGGCTTTAAGTACCTGGGGATATACGTTTCGCTGGACCCGGTGGCTCGCTATGAGCAGAATCTCCTGCGTCCGCTTCGGCGATTGCGAGAGGACACGGCCCGGTGGTGCAGGCTGCCCCTGTCCCCGCTGGGTCGGGCCGCGCTGTTCAAAATGATGTCCCTTCCCAGGTTCCTCTATGCACTCCAGAATTCCTTCGACGTCATCCCAGTGGCCTACTTTCGGGAGGTGGAGAGCCTGCAGAGGAGATTGGTGTGGGACGGGCGGGCGCGTATTGCTCTTGCTAAGCTCACTCTCCCCTGGTACGACGGGGGCATCGCGCTTCCCGACATTCGCAGGTATTATTGGGCCGCGCAGCTTTCGGCCATCAACCATGCCACGTATGCGCCTGGCCTGAATCCGGCGTATGAGATGGACAAGTTCCTGCTTCCCGGCGGGGACTATAACAGGGCGCTTTACTCCCGCTCGGCTGGCCGGACCCTTACGGGTCCTACTAAGATTGCGGTGCGGACCTGGAGGGCTGCCACTGCGGCCACGGGCTGGAGTGAGCGACTGACATGTGCTACTCCTTTGTTTGCCTCCGATCGCCTGGGGAGCCTCTGGACTACGAAGGGGTTTGACCAGTGGGATACGATTGGTATCAGCAAAGTGGGAGACCTGTGGCATAAGGGCGCGGTTAAGACTTTCGCGGCTCTTCAGGCCGAATATGAGCTTACGGACAGGGAGTTCTTCCGCTATGCCCAAGTTCGACACGCCCTGCTTTCAGTCTTTGGAGAGGGGACCAAGATCCCGGTTTCTTCGCCCCTCGAGGACCGCATACTTGACGGACATGTCCCTGACAGTACTATTTCTTTAATTTATAAGAAACTGATTAATCATCGGGCTGACCTCTTGGTGCGCCTTCGGGAGGCTTGGACGGGGGATGGGGTGGAATTGGACGACGAGGACTGGCAGTCTGCACTGTCGTCCCCCAAGGAGGTCGCCATTCCGGCCCGTCTCCGGCTGGTACAGCTTAAGATTCTTCACCGGGTGTATGTGACGGGTCCTCGCTTAGTCTCGATGGGATATTCCGAGGATGGGCTCTGTAAGCGGGGTTGTGGGCTCAGCGCCACCTTTCTCCATATCCTGTGGGAGTGCCGCGAGGTGGCGGACTACTGGCGCCGGGTACATACGGTTATGGGACAGGTCACTGGGGTTGTGCTGCTGCCGGAGGTGCGTCGCTGTGTCCTGAATGTGTGGGAGCCCAATGATTATAGCGCAGCTCAGACTCGGTGGGCGGCCCTGGGGAACATGATTGCCAAGAGAGATATAGCGCAGCTTTGGGGTGCCCAGCGGCCGCCCACCGTGTCAGTATGGAAGGAGAATATGGACTGGTGTATGTTCAGGGAGAAGACTGTGTATGTTGCCCGTGGTAAGCCGGGGGCATGGGGCAGAATCTGGGGGCAATGGAATGCATATCGCGGGGGTATCTGTACGCCCCCCCTGGTGGACACCGATATCGCCATGTCCCCCTGACCCTTGACGGTTCCGGGCACCTTTTGGAATGACTACATATGGACGTTCGTTTCCCTTGGCCCCCCCCCCCCCGTCCCCAGCCTCCCGGTACTCCTTCCTTTCGCGTGCTGCTTAAGGGTCTGAACTGGAGTTCCCCGGAGGAAGCCTGACCTGCACTGTTTGTCTTTATGCCTCGCCTTTTGTTTTTTTTTTTTTTAGTTTTTTGTGTTTGTTGGACTTAAGTCTCCTGTTCCTTTAGAACTATCCGGAGTCACTACGGGGCCGAGCCCCGGGAACCGACTGCAGCTTTGATAAATGTATATTTTATTCTGTACTTAGCGGCCGGCCCTGGTGGTTGTAGGCCCGTGCTTGTAATCGAATTATTGTTCAATAAAAACTTTAAAAAAAAAAAAAAAAAAAAAAAAAAGAATGAAGACTTCGAGGTGTGTTCAGGCTGGAATAATGTGTCCATCACAGGTGTTAGAGAATCGACAAAATTAGGGAGACAAGACAGGTTTGTGGCGACACTGCTATCTGACCTCTTTGGGAGGGAGTTATTTTTGGTGTGCATGTTCCCGGTAGAACATGCACACTGTTCGCTGGACCCCAGGCCAGCATTGCTACCGATGATAGCACACCTGCTGAACTTCCGCAACCAAGAATTGGCCTTGGGGTTGAGGCGAGAGCGGGGCCCACTGCTCCACCAGGGCTCCAACATATCTAACTATCCAGACTTCACAGTGGCAGTACAGGAGGCTAGAAGGAGATTCACCGTACTCAAACACTTGCTACGCACTAAAGGCCTCAAGTATTCTATTCTCACATTCAAATGAGAAGGAATACTCTGTGACATTTCCAACTGGCTTGATAGTACGAAGACTGACCCAAGATCGTTAGAGGCCAGGGAAACCTTGATTGCGCCTGTCAGTTATTCGAAGCAAATAAACTAATACTACATATGTTCAGAGATCTGGCAGCTAGAGGGATAACATATATGGGTAAAAATGCTCAAGCACGTCCTTATGACGAAAGCGAAAGGTCAGGTAAAACACTGACCCGGTAGTTTAAATTAGAAATCAAACACACTAATTTCATGCAAATCACTACTAGAGTGGGTGAAGCTATCATGACTAGTGAGGACATCACAGATTCATTTGCTGTGCACTATAGGAATCTACACACTTTTAAACTATGGGACAGTCAAGAGGAGACACTGGGTTACCCACATGATGTGGCGCTGGTGTGGCTAGAGAGCTGCCACAGACTTTTTCTGAACACGCCATAAAAATGCTGACAAGTTCATGGCAGCTATAGAGAGACTTGCTAGTGGCACAGCCCTGGGATCTGATGGACTGACATCAGAATTCTATAAAACATATAAGCACCTCCTATAGCCTCACCAGTTGAAAGTGTATTAGGAGTCAATGGAGGCAGATTCACTCCTGCCTTCCATGGGACAGGCCATTATTACTGTGTTACTTAAACCGGGGAAAGACCCACTTAGCTGTGCATCTTATCATCCATTGTTGTTCCTAAATCTGGACGACAAAATATGTGCTAACATATTAGACAATCACTGCTTATGGAGCAAGTTATCTCCCTGGCATTGGAGGGTTTTTTGCCACACAGATCCACAGCTATAAACCTACATACTGTAATTGTCACGACTCGGAACTCCCGAGGGGCGTGAGTGAAGCGCGCGCGGGGAGTGGGACTACACCTCCCAGCATGCCGAGCGGAAGGCGCGAACACGGGACCTATATAGGCCCCGCCTTTCTTCGCTCCGGAGCTTGTCAACAGACTTTTGAATGCTAACGAGCCCGGAACGCTGCTGGCATTTCTCTTCGTCCCGCGAACCACCCGCATCTTCGTGCCCACCATCAGCAGAGCGCCACGAAGGGGGAATAAGTGCCCCGACGCCCAGTCAATGCCCGACACGCCGAAAGTACTCCTTGGAGCTCCCAAAGCCCAGAGGCTCCGTTACGGAGCAACAGCGCACCGCACACCAGGAACATCATCGGAGCCTAAACCCTGCCGCAGCACTGCGGATCTCCAGACTACACCCAGTCACCTTCCTACCCCTTGTTCTAGGAGCACCCACATCCCTACCTTCACAGGCTAGAACGCAGGGACGCCTTATCCGGACGCCGCGTTCGCCTTCAGGGGGTTGTGGTACGACTCCCATCACCCTTTATTTTTGCCTTCCTGTTTACAACCCCAGTTGGACGGATTCTACAAGGTGCGTCAGGAACTGACCAGCGCAGCCTTGAGGAAACCTCCTCCTTCCCGCTTGGAGCCGCTTGAAAGGCTCAGAGAGCGACCAAGACCATAGAAACCGTCCTGGGCCACCACGCTGGACATGTGAGTACTGCTCTAGACATTGGGGCTCTGTGTTTTCTATCCTGTGCTGTGGTGCTCCCTTATTGGACTCCGTTATCTCACTCTGTTCTCTCTTTCCAGGGTTGCAAGGGAGTGTGGTTCCCATCTGACGTTCAACCCCGGCCGTCGAGAGCCTAAGGCAACAGTTGGACTCATGGATCCACTTTCCTTTGTCGATTGCGGGCCGTATAGCATTAATCATGAGGCTCATACTTCCCAGATTCCTGTACTTTTTTGCAACCATCCCTGTCCCACTGTATGAAGTATTCTTTCGCATCCTCAGAACACATCTCACCAGGTTGATATGGGCGGGCATACAAGACCAAGCGTAGTTAGTATGACATTGTCTTATGAGAGGGGAGGCTTTCAGGTCCCATATTTCAAGACATACTAACTAGCAGCGCAATGCCACTATAGCAGATTCTGGTACCACCCTGACAGACATATCCTATTCCTAAATCCAGACAGGAAATGGGCATGGAAACCCCAATTTTGAGGCCTATTACAGATTGGGCTTGCTCACCCCAACACAATGTTAATCCAATTGCAACAACTAGTTGGGCCTGGAACCGTGCTGGTGAAAAACTTAGCATACTATTTCCTTACCCTTCGGGGATGCAAGCAGCCAATAACCCACTGTGGTATCACTCGCAAGCATGAGCAATATGGTAGACTTGCTCAATTGGGTCAACATATAGGTAATAGGACAGTTTTTTTTATTGAGGGCAGATCTATCATACTTGCACAACTGCATAAAATATATACAGTCATCCTACTGGACATGTTCACATATCACAGAATCAGGCACACTATCTGTAAGATGATGCCCAACTTTCCTACATAACCAAAGAACTTACACCTTTGATGCAGCTGATTAGATCCCCGGTTGCGACTGGATGGGTTTCAAAGCTATATGGCCTGATATCCAAGCAGAGGCTGGCATATAAGCAATGGCACAGGCAGGCTTGGGAGTCTGACCTTGAGATGGAAATAACTGATGCAATTTGGAAATACTGCCGCCACCAGACCAAGGTGGTATCCATAAACCACAGGCATTAACTACTTCATTGCAAATTTCTTTGCCAGGCATACCACACAGCATGTAAGTAGTACATATTTAGGCCCAAAACAGAACCTTGATAGTACAGCAAATATTAATTCACTCTAGGGTGTTTAAAGCTTTGGTAGAAAAAAGTGAGAAGACCACTGTCAGCTCTCTGACCACTTTTGTGAATTCCATGCACCTGTATACTTACCTCAAGTTGAGTCCGGTACTTAAAATCAGACTAATTGGGGTGCTGGACTGTCTATGATCCTCCCCAGTTTGGTGGCTAAGACGTTTGCATTTAGCAAGGAGATAAACCAATGTGAGCTCCATTAGTTCAATGGTTTGCTTTCCTTAGTGTTTGACTTGGCATCTTTTGGGTGTTTCCCCTTAGTTTTTGCTTTCTGACCTCCCGGTTTTGACTCAGTTTTTGCTGGCTTAGTGTCTCTGCGCACTTTTCTCACTGCTGATCAGTGGTAAAGTGCAAGTGCTACTTTTTTTAAACTGTGTTATGGATTGGTGTATCCATGATTGGCATATTTGATTTACCCGTCGGTCCCTAGTAAAGTGCACTGAGCGTGCTAGGGCCTGTAAATCAAATGCTTTTAGTGGGCTGCAGCACTGGATTGTGCCACCCACAAAAACGGCCTGTAAATGTGACTCTGGCCTGCAATTGCAGAACCTGTGTGCAGTCTGGGACTGCCATGTCGACTTGGCAAGTGTACCCACTTGCCAGGCCCTAACCTTCCCTTTTCTTACATTTCAGTCACCCCCAAGGTAGGCCCAAGGTACCCTTGTGGGCAGGGTGCAGTGTATGTGAAAGGTAGGACATGCCATGGTGTGTGTGGCATGTCCCGATAGTGAATTACTGCCAATTTTGTGTTTCATTATTGCAGGGCTACCTGTTCCCATAGGAAAGAGTGGGGAGTTTGTTTATAACATTTTATAAGCATATTGGCCCTGGGAACTAGGTGGAAAAATAAAGTTTAGTATGCCTGAACTCAGAATCTAAAGATGCATCTTTTAGTGAAAGTGATTTTTACTTTCTGTGTTTGAAAATAAAACTTTTAGAAAGTAGATATTTTCTTGCTCAGCCATCCAGTAGGACTCTGCTGGGGTTGTGGATTGACTGTCTGGGTTTTGGAGGACAGGGGCTGGGGAGGAGCCATGGATCTACAAAGTCTAGGTGGGTCAGGAAAGGGCTGAATAGACCTGGGCTGCATTTAGAGTAGGGGGAGATTTCCACTAACCTGAATGGGCCTGGTCTGCCTCTGACAATGCTGACTCCACCTCCTGCCAGGAAGCCATACCAGCGAGGGCAGAACTGGTTCTGGCTGGGCACAGACACTCTCTGCCTGAGAGGACAAAGGATTTTGGGCTATAAAAAGTGGGGCCCAAACCCCTGAACTTCAGAACTCTTTTGGAATACGAAGACTGCCAAGAAGAAGAGCTGGAGAAGCTGTGAGGAGGAACTACCACTTTGCTGAGTGCTTTGCTGTGTTGGCCTGCAGTGGCTGCTTCTATCTTGGGCACTGAAAGGACTGGACTGAACATTCTGCAACTTCTTTCTTTAAGTATCTCCAACGGATTGAGGTAGAGCTTGCCCCCCTGTTCAAGAAGTCTCAGGAACAGCAAAGATATCAAGTTCTTCTGCCATCAGCACTGGGGACTGTGTGTTTTGTGCTGCAACAGAAGAAAAAGCCACCCGACGCCATCTACAACGCCGCTGCCGACTCCCGTGTCCTGAAGGCACTGCCGCACAGCGACCCTGGTCTCACCGACAACGCCTGCTGACGCCACCACCGAGCCGCTGCTCGCACCGCGACCTGTGGGCACCACACTCCGCATCGCCTCGCTTCATGACGCCGCCTTGGTATCCCTGACAATGACGCTCCATGCCAAAATTAACGCTGCTGCTTGCACCATAGTTCAAGGGCACTGCTCGTAAATTTACACGAAGCACCGCCCTCATCCCGCACCGCAGCATTGACCTACCGACGACGGCACCATCGACTTCAGTTTGTCAGCCGACGACAGCGCTTCAGCAACGCCACCGCTGCTTGCAACCTGACATGCCAGTACCGCGACGACCATGGCGTCACTTCACATCGCGACCCTGGTCTCACCAATGACTCCATCTGAAGCCACCACTGAGCCGCTACTCACACCGTGACCTGAGGGCATCGCACTTTGCACCGCTGCACTTTGCACCGCAGCACCCGACACCTGCTGACTCCAGCACTCCTGACTTCAACCGCGAGGAGTTTGATCTGCAACTCGTGTGACTTCAAGGACCCGACTCCTGCACCAACCTCCGGAACCGACGGCTGCGGATGCCGCGCTTTCTGAACCTCAATGAGAGGTCGCCGACGCCCTGCATTTCTAAAGGTACTGTGTTGCGGGTCTTCCCAACACCGGAGCTGGCCAGCGACGCCGCGGTCAGCCAGAACTGTTTGGATTTGTTTGTTCACGACACCGTGATAGCCCCAGAGGGAGCTATCGACTTCAAGGAACTGTTTTTCAAAGTTATTTTGATAACTGAAGATTTCTGGGTACTGTATTGTGGATTTTTATTGTTTTTGGTCTTGTCTTAAGTATATAAAAATATTGGATATTTTTCTAAACTGGTGTGGTGTCCTTTTGTAGAGCTTACACTGTATTACTGTTGGTTATGTGCAAATGCTTTACACTCTGCCTCTAAGATAAGCCTGACTGCTCGTGCCAAGCTACCAAGGCGGTGAGCAGGGGTTATTTTAGGAGTGTGACTCCCTTATCCTGACTAGGAAGAAGGGTCCCTACTTGGACAAAGGTGCAAGCCCTTGCCAACTAGAGACCCCCATTTCTAACACTTAGCAATTACTAATATTGTGGCTAGCCGCAGATCGTGTGGGAGTGTGCCCTCTGCCCCAGCCTCTTAAATCATTCCAAGTAGGGGAGGAGATAATTTACTTACCATTCCCTTGTACATTTCCACTGGCAAGCTGTTGGGACCAGGTGCCTTTCTCGTCTGAATTTCTTTAATTGCTTTCCCAATTTCATCAGTCATTATTTCGGCTTCAGGTGCCTCCCTGTTGTCATGCAGAAGTCTAGGCATGACCCTATCCCGTGGAAGTTCCTGGATTCCACATGTGCCAGCCAATTTTTTATTCAATGGGGAGTTTAAAAGTACTCAGCAAAGTTTTTCGCAACATTAATTTTACCTTGAATCTTTTTTTCATCTATATTGATCAGTTTATACACACAGCTTCGAATGAGCTATCTCATACAGATGCCTCTGGGAGGTCAGGAGGTGGTTACACGCTTCATTAGTCACCAATGTCTGGTATTCCTGCTGCCTAAGGTGCAGTTGATGAGCCACAGACTTATGCCAGTAGGTATTGAGACACAATTTTAAGAATATCTGCCTCATGTTTATCCACCCCCTTTCACTTTTTCTTCTTGGCCCCAACTATCAGTAAAATTGCCTGGCCATTTATCACAGCGGTTGAGGCTTTCCACAATGTCACGTAAGGCTGCACTGTGTCAATATTTTCTTTAAAGTAAAGGTTGGTGGTCTTGTGCATTTTTCCATTATTTTGTCTTTGAGGTACCTTTTATCTAGTCGTTGTCCCTCGTATTACCTGACCTTACTCCACAGGAGCTTCAACCACAACAGAGGATGATCAGTGATTCTTTTTGTCAGGAACGTGGCATTGAAGAATCTACCTATGCTTTTAGTGTGCTGTTAGGTAGCCAGTTGGGGAGAGGTTACCATGTGTCTCAGAGTAGTGAGAGTATGGCTTGTCTTGTGGGTGCTGCGATCGCCAAATATCAGCCAGGCCAAAGGCGTTCAAGAAGCTATATCAAAACTTGTTGCCTTTCCTGCTCCTTAGAAAGCACTGTTCTAACCTTTCGCACAGTGTGAGGTTCAGATTGCAAAAACAACAGTTGATGGACAGAATGCAGAACAATGTCATACATTCACCCCAGTACAGAGACCTGGGCCTAAATCCATTGTTGTTTTGCTCACCATGCCATTCCAGTTTGAACTCAGCCATATGCAAATCAGTCTTGACCCTGTGCCTCATGGGAACAGTCCAGCCCGAACTGCTAAAGCCAGGTCCTCCCTGGACTGGAAACAAGCATCCTAGGACCGGTTTCGGGGTTTCACCCCTCTTCAGCCAGGATTTGTGCCTCATGGGACCAGTCAAGCCCGAGCTGCCAAGCCAGGTTCAGATTGCCCCATAGTATTAGGGTACCTTCAGGCATTATCAATAAGATACCGTCTAAGGTACAGAAATGAAGTCTGTGTAGAAGACAGAGAACAAAGGTTAAGGTCTATCCTGTTCCAGGTGCCCAATGCTATGATGTAGCAGCCCTGGAGATCCACGCAAGTCTACCTGGTAGAAGGGGTTCTGACTTCCCACTGTAAGTGGAGGTGAAGCCTGAGTGGGTCAATAAGCAATAGCCTCCCCCTTTCAATATTTTACAGTTTGACACTTTAAGGTGCATCTCTAGTAAAAACACTATATCTGAGCGATGCCTATATGCCTATGCAAATAGTTGAAGACCACAACCATCTTTATCTTACTTCCCAGCCCACTAATCTTTAAAGAAAGGATACCAAGGTTAGTATTTTTATTGGTCCTTTTTGCTTCACTATTCTAGTGAGTGTGATTTTCTACCCCCTTTATCTCTACGCATACCAGATTTCAAAGGGTACATGTGTTGTGTCTAAAGTACATTTGCCAGTGAAACAACTAACCAAACACCCACGCACCCCTTCCTACCTGGGCTGCCTGTTTTGAACTACCAGCTTCCCCAATATCCAGAGTTCCTGTTGAAACCCAAACACCATACAATGTAAAATATTAAATGAACACTTGTCATCTGTGGGCTCACTTATCCCTTTTCATCAGCAAATCATTATTGTGCTTACAATTGCTTTTTGAGTTACCCCATCATATCTCTACCTAAGCAACCAACTGTTTCTTCAAAATGTCCTGCATATGACTCTGGAGCAGCTCTCGGGCATCAGTGCTGGCTATTTCCCCACAGACTGCTAATCTGCATTTTCTTCCTGTTCCACCTCTGTCGGCTTGACCTCAATGGCTGCAGAAATACTGCAGGGGCTGCTCTCTGTTGATCTCCAGCTCCACCGCCACTTCTCTTGGAGTTGGGTCTGGGTTTTGAATGCCCCGAAGAAGTTACCAAAGCACCTTGTCTCTTGTTCACAGGGTGCCATCCCTCAATCAAACTCCATACTGTTAGGTGTCGTAAACGTCCAGGCTCCGCCCTCAGCCAAATGTTGTAGTTTGGCTGGAAAGAACATCATATACTTAATGTTTCTGCCCCTCAATGTTTTCTGGACTTCGTCAAAGTGGAGTTATTGTGGTGTGTAGTTTCTACTCATCAGTGGGAATGGTGTTTGTGGGGGCAACATAAACGTTGGATGGTGGCAGGTCAAATGCACCCCTACAGGGTGTTAGAATAGAAATCATTTATGCTTATGCTGTTTCTAATTAAGTTAGCAAAGCTGGGTCATTTACTGTGTGGGCGCCATTTTAGGCTGTTCAAAACTGATGTAGTTCAATTCAAAGAAATGTTCCTCTTAGAGTTTAGTTTCTGTCACATTAGGCTTGTTTCAGTAATGAGCACATTGTTTATATCAGCACATAGCTTTCTCACTAGATAGAGGCCCTCTACCCCATGTCTGGTGGCAAGCCCAGAAAGAACGACCTTGGACCATGATACTTCGTATAGGATATGAGATCTGAAACCATTTTTTCTGTATTTCACTGTTTTAGCTGCACTTGCTTGGAAAATTACACTTTGGGCATGTTTTAGCCAAGTTACGAAACGTACATAATGTATCTTATGCTTGTTGATTTCAGTCCTCTCTGCAGCAATCGTAGCGACTGGGTAGATGGGGCTCTGCTCTGAGTGTACAGTAATAAAAAGTTATTGCTTTGTATTCTCTACTATCTGACCAACTCTTCATTTGGTACGGAAAGCTGAGAGGTGGTCTTTAGTGACCCGGGTGGCCCTAGACGGGTCACTTCCTTCAGTTGGCACCCAAACAGGGACTCCTTCAGGTGATTGATCCATCCCCTTTCGGCAAACTTGGGGGGGCGAGGACATCATTGGGTTGGACTGAAGACTCAGAGATCGCTGCAAGAAGAGTGTTCGTCACTCGCAGTTGTTACTTCTGTCCTGCCGGATGGTGCCTCGCTCAGTGGTTATCCCGACTAGAGTCCTGTACGGCGAAACACTTGGATCTGACTGTTTGGTCTGAAGAGTCGGCAGTGGAGAACTGGTTTGTTGTAGCACTGATATCAGGTGAGTTTGTTTTAGTTCTTTGTGGACATGGTACCATTTGAGTTTGAGTTTGGTATGGTCTAAGGACTGTCTTGATAAAAAGTATTTGCAAATACTTTACCAGGTAAAAAAAATTAACAATTTCGTTTTCTTTCACAAATGCCTGGTCTCAGCAAGTTTTGGAATTTGTGTTGTCGTAGTTGTTCTGCAGAAGCTCGATTGGAAGAGGCTCAACCTGCGCCTCCTGAAGGCAGCCCAAATTTTGATATGTATATGAAACATAGTCTTCGCCCTATTATGATTAGTACATTATGGCACAAATATACGAGGGACAATGCCGAGTTGCAGTGGCCATTGACGGGCACTTTTGATGAGCAAAAGATTGGGTTCAAACAGGAACAGTTATTTAAGAGACAGAGTAGACAGTCGATGTTTGACTACTCTCGGACTTGGCAGAAGAAGGCCAGACAGAGATGATTAAAGATGGAGAGGGACACAAGGAAAGGGAAAATGCAAACATTGACAAAGAAGGCTGTAGCATATGATAAGAGAAAACACACATTGGCATAGCCAATAGGTCTCACCTTTGGAACCTTATAAGTATTTAGCTATGCAGTACAATATCCATGGTGCAACAACATCAACTGTTGCTTGTCTAAACACTTATAAGGTCCCAAAGGCGAGACCTATTGGCTATGCCAATGCTTGTTACCTCTTGCCTTTCCCTAACCCATAAGCAGCAAGTAGGCCCCTATGGGGGGCTAGGGATGATAAAATGGTTTAAGCCTGAGATGTTAGGGAGGTCAAATAGCATATGATGTCACTGGCATTTCGATTAATATGGGGCATTGCTCCACGAAAAGTAGGAGACCTGATATTAAAGAGGTCAGACTGCCCTCTATCAAAAACTGGCCCCTTCGAGGTGTGAAGAGCAACTCCAAGCTAGAGGTGCTTCAAGCAGAGCGCTCAATCTCTGGTGACTCAAGGCACTTTCCTTGGTTAACTATGGATGGGTGGTTTGCATTAGTTTGAGTTAAATGAAGGTGAGTGGCCAGTAAGCCTTTAGGGTTTCCGGTAGACCTTTTTACTATTTTTATCTGGTGCTATTTTGTTAAGGCTACGCAATGCTCGTTCTCGCCCTTGAAATCGCACACGAACAGCACCAAGTGGAGACAATCTGCTCCAGGATGCAGCTGCAAGTCACTGGTGCTCTCTCACACTCCCTGGCTTCCAAAAAAAGGCGCTGGATGTCCCCGGCCTGGCCGGCAAGTTTCGCTTGTGCTCATGGGCGGTCGGCAAGTATCGCTGGCACTCGCAGGCAGCCGGCAAATCTCACCAGTGCTCGCGAGCACTCAGCAAGACTCATCGCACTTGCCAACATGTGCAAAAACCTGGCTCGATTGCACCAACCGAAAATAAATTCCGCTACGATACGGAATGCAGAATTTATAGGGAACTCTGTGTTCTCTGCCAAACGTAGAGTTCCCGAATTCTGCAATTTCCACAAGCAGAGCGGAGTTTTAGGCCCAGGCCTAGTACTGATCACTTTCAGTACAAAGTCACACCTCTAAACTTCTGATTCCCCTTAAATGCAGCAGCGACTCCTCCGTTAAGGCGGAGGAGTCTCACCCCACTGCTCTCACAGCAGTGAAAACATCAAAAATAAAATTATATAGCACACGTTATTATAATTTTATTTTTCCTTGATTACTTCAGCCGAGGGCAGGGCGGTTTGGGACGAGCCATTCTGACATGTTGACATCAGGCAGCTGCAGGAAGGAAGAGTGAGTGAGTGGTGGCACTGCTGCCAGTGGGCATGATGGTTTGGCCGGCCGTCTTAGGACGGCCACACCATCTTCCACACTTAGATCGCGCCACCCGAGCTCTACTGTACAACCGGAGGGAGAAGAGACACAGGGTTATAGTACCTTAGTAAGTGCCGAACCAGGGCACTTAGACCAATCCTGGCGCTGCTCTCATGCTGGGTAATACCATCATGAGAGCAGCATCTAGATTGGCATAGGGGAGTCAATGGAATGCCGTGAGTCGAGGAGCAGAGGCGCAGAAGAGCACAGAGGCTGCAGACGGCAGGTGAGCACTATTTACATTTTTCTCAAAACCGCTGCCCGCCACTGCCTCCCCCGCGCTGCCTCACCACTTTAATGGCACAGCAGCTGCCACTAGTGGAACGTTGACGTCAGGTGTATATTGCAGGTGATCCCATTGAACCGGAAGGACATGAACACATTTTCTTGGAATGAGAGGAAGCTGAGGCCCAGGCGGTGCCACCATGCAAACAATCTCAAGTTTAGAGAGGGGATGTTCAACCCAGGTCCGGAGAGCTGGAGCCATGCCACGCTTTTAGGAATACCGTTGACTATGTGATGATGTTCATTCAGATTCATTGTACGCACATTCATATGGACAGCTTGAAAATGTGGCATTGGTACTCTGGCCTTGGTGGATAATGGTTACCCCTGACACAAAGGCACCGGTCTTGACTGCGACTTGAAGAGTGTTTGATTTTACAGATTCTGGAAAAATGACAATCCTGGGGGCCCGCTGAGGTCCATTACTGAGTGTGTAAAATGGTAGCAAGGGTTTCGAAATGGTCTAGTGGCTAAGATGCTGCTTGCACCCCGAGACCTGGGCTCTAGTATCAGGGTTTGACTGAAAAATGTGTGACCCTCAGCAAGTGCCCTTATCTGCCTCTGCTTGAAACCCATAAGTGACCGATTATCTAATGTGAAGAATAACATATCCCGCCCCACTTACGTGCATCCCTCACACCATAACATTCTACGAACTGCTGCTCATGTGTAATAGTACAAATGTTCTCTGGACAGCTCTCTCTGCTCGTGGGAGCTTAATGCACAATTAATGAAATATCTCAAATTAAAATAGAGAATGCCTCAGACAAGTCAGTTTCTTTCTTTTGAAGCCTTTGAATAAACTGAAATTGTATTTATTTCGGGTGCAAAATATTAGTCAGAGCCCCCTCTCTAGCTGATCAGTAATAATTGCTATTCTCTGTATTTCGGGGCCTCTCCTCCCACCCCCTTCCCAGAAACGGCATGTCAGATCCCATAGTCCCAGAAACCACTGCAACAAAGAGATCTGCAAATGACTCTGTGCATATTAATGAGGCGAGAACAATGGGCGGCGCTCGTCATCATCCAGGGTGGCGAGGGGCCTTTGTAGTCCGACATGGAGTGTTCCTGCACGGATTCTAATGAACCCCCCATCCCCCTGCCGCTGAAGGATGCGAGGGGGCTCAGTGTGATACCAATTCCCTTTTAGCTCACTGATACCGGCACATTATCATCATTATAATAAACATGAGCTCTGTGGGTCCAGAAATATGGTGAAATAACATTTTATTCCAGGCAGCGGTGACCCGGGAGCTGAACCATGCTAATATCACTCTACGGGTCAAAGGTTATCGTTCAGCGGTAATAACGCGATCTGTCATGTTGATGCTCTTCTTAAAGGCATATCAGATTTAAAGAGTGGGACAAGGGAAACAAAAACAAGCCCGCGGGGGGAGGAGCCAAGATGGCGACCGGAGCAGACGCTTGAGCGCCCGGCTCCGTCGGTCCGTGGCCTCGGACTACTATCCTGATGCCCATCCTCGCCGATTCTCGAGGTGCACCGTGTGCGAAGACGCGCTGACCGCGCTGCTGCTTTCCCGGAGTCTCAACCCGCCCGGATGCCCGAGTTCTGGGTGCTTTTGTCCTCGGCACTGAAACCCAGCGCCCTTACGGCCTTTGCCGGCCTCCTGGAAGTTCCGCAGTTACCGGACCAGCTAGCGCTAACCTGAGCCTTGCGGTCCCGATCTCGCCTCGCACCATGGATCGTTGCCGGATGAGCCCGGGGAGAGACGGCCGGACACCTTCTGCACCCTGTGCCTGACGGGCTGGAGCTGTGGGGTGGGCCCCGGTGCGGTGAGTCTCCTGCCCCGCTCTGAGGACCGAGCTGTGGGGGGCTGCTGCCCCCTTTGCCTCTTGCCTAGCCAGCGGCGGGGGGGACCGGCGAGAAGATAAGCGACTGTCGGCCTTTCCTGTTGCGGCGTAGACCTGCGGGGAATTGACCCCTTGCCACGACCCCCCCCCCCCTGGCCATTGCACCGTATAGCGGCAAAACATGGCGTTGAGTGCCTGCTCGCGGCTGGGGGGTGATACTCCGGTCTCGCCCGCTGCCCACTTCGCCCTCCCTCTTCCGGACACCAGCTCCACAGTGCCGTCCCGGATTGCTGCCGATGTTGGGGCCCAGCTTCCGCTGACATGCGGCTCCGTTCTGGCTGTCCTGCGGGACTTTCAACTACAGATGTGCGCTGGCCTGCAGGCGCTGAGTGAGGGGTTTGACCCCATACTGTCGGCTGCGGGCCGTGAGCGCACTGTTTGTCATCCACAGGGCGTGGGTCTCCCGGTGCTCTTGTCCTCTTGCGGGGACGCAGCGGCGGTGTATGATTGTGCTACACTGGTGCCTTCATCTAGCGCTCCCGGCGCCCAGGGTCCACCGCTCTCCACCTCAACTGCGGATACTTTGTCCCCCTGGTCATGGCTGCCTGCTTCATTGTTCCCTGCCTCACCGCGTCCGCGAGGCTATCCTGCTGAGCGATACCTAACGGCTTCGAGGGACCGTCCGCGGTGGCCCACTGCTGCCTTTTTGTGGAACTCCTGTACCTTACTTGCCAGGTTTGGATTTTATGTGGTGCAACGAGGGACCTCAATCGATGGTCGGCGGCCATTTCGTGATCCTACTTCACCATCCTCTCACAAGCGGCCATCTTGTCTTTGTCTGCTCGGGACACGGGGCCTTCACGCAGGAGCTGGTTTAATCCCAAGCCCGCGATCGGGCCAGGGCTAGACTGACTTCTATCGCTATGGTTTATGGACGGGCTGGCCTGGGACTGGGACTGTATGTATGTTTTGCGCGCACTCGTCGCGACTTGTATCCCTTGCTTAAACTGTGGTGCCATGGTATCTTTGCATGCCGTTTTTTGGCGTAGAGGGCTCTCAGTGTGTGGGGGCCATAACTGGCTGATGGTTCGGGGCGCTCTGGTGTCCAGTGGGCTCCTCCCCACCTTCTTTTCTGTTTTCTTCCCTTCTTTACTCTGTTCCTACTTTCTCTCTTCTCTATATTTCGGGTTCATTGGGCGACAGGCACTATGCTGGGGGGGGGGTAGGCCGTAGCCTCCGCATTGGTGTAGGGTGGGGGGGTAATACTCTGTTCTCAATTAGTTCTATGGGCCTTTCTTCTTTTATGTCTCTGTGCTCTACTTTCTTCGATTCGGGGTCCGGGTGTGGGGTGGATCGAGTGGGGGCGGCTCTGGAGGGGGGCGTACTTGCTCATGTGACTATCCTGATATATCTCTGCACCGCCTCACTGATTGAGATTTTACTCCCATTGTTGTTCTTACTGATGTTGCTGCTCGCCCGTGTGGTGAAGCTATCTTGCGGACTCGAATCTACTTTGCTCTTATCCTTCATTGACTTTTTTCTCTGATAAAATTATCAAAAAACTTAAAATTAACCTTCACCTCTCCTTCCCCGGGTTTCGAAGATATCTCCAGTATGTGACTCATAACCTGTTGTTAATCCTGACCGTTGATGCACGGGGGCTGTAATGTGGGTATCAGTGCTTTACTGTATCGTGGCCGGCCTGACGGTTGTAGGCCCGTATTTGTTCTTTTAAGATGCACGAATAAAGGTTTTTAAAAAAAAAAAAAAAAAAAAAACAAGCCCGCGAGTGGTGCGCGCACGGGCGCCACAGCAAGACATCCGTTTTGAATTATCGCGCACACGTCTGAGCATGATAGTTCAAAACAGATGGTGGCTGTGCGGGTAACCGCAAGCAATAGGCCACACGGACAAGCATGTGGTGAGCTTTTTGAAGCCCACTTACTATAAGTCTCGCCAGAGCAGCTCATGCGCGCTGCACTAGGCTCGACCTAAACAGGAGTCAGGGATTTAATGTAATGATAGACGATTTTGGTTGCATGTTGAGAAGTCTTATCTGGCCAAAGAGGAAAACAATGTTTTTGTAGATATCTGACCCCCGCTCCCTCACCCCCCGCAGAGGATCTATCCCACTGTTCCTGTACAGTCACAGCAGCCTGTTTCACATGCTGCGATTGTTCCCGTATCTATGGCCGTTCCTTCGATAGCTGTGGTTCCGGTGCCTCCCACTCCTTCTTTGTCCTCGCCATCTTTGATGACTGTGACTTCTAGTACATCTACTGTTCCAACTTCTGTATTGTCTATTCTTTCTCCTCCGGTGCAAGCGTTAACAGGGATTGTATTTGTACTCCTGTCACTTCTCCTTCTATGGTTTGTCATCCTCCAATAACTTTGAAAGCTGAGACACCCGTACGAGGGTTTGAGGACAGAGATTAGACAAAATGAAGGGAACGGATGGGTCCTTTGGTATGCTCTGGAGTAGGAGAAGATGAGAAGGAGGTGTTAGCCAGACAGGCTATGAATTGAGCTAGTAATCCGGTTTATGGTGCTGAAGACATTTGGCAGGCTTTGTATGAGTTTGAGCCTTTTCTACATCAGTTTGTTCTTCAGCATATTTCTCCTACAGTGATCAATCTTTGGAACACACATATTAAAATTAAGGCTCCACAAGTTTTATTTGATATTAAAGATCCTGTTTATATTGCTGATTTAGCCCTAGGACAGGTGCTCACAAATATTGTTACTATAGTTTCCTATAGAGTTCGGTTGTTTGAAAAGAGCCCCACTAAAATGACTCCGTTCCTTATGTGTGAGGTCCATCCAATATATCATATCGAAGTGCCTGAGTTAACAGACCAGCTCGGTAACGTCACCAGACCAGCCGTTGCTGCCCGTTTCCAGGAGCAATGGGTTTATACTCCATGGAAAAATAGTGAGGTTTTAACCCTTAAGACTACATTGCCCAACCCTAGGAAAAATCCCACAGCTTATTATAAGGAATGAACAGAAGCTGCTTCTTCTACTGTAATGACTCTTGCTAATATTGAAATGTTTTTTGGTCCTCTTGTCCCGGTCGATATTTGGCGGCAGGTGCATGCTCAAGATCATGTTGCAGAATTGGGCGGTACATGGGATGTTATTAAAGGATGGGACCAGGAAAGGAAGCCAGGAGATAAACCCCGTGCCGAGATACTTGCTTTGCCTGGTCGTATCATTACGTACATGCACACACTAATTCCACCTAAGAAGTTAAGTTGGGACAGATTGACGGCTTGTTGACAGAAGAAGGATGAGAATGTGTCAGATTTTTTTTATTCGGTTTGAAGGTACGGTTTTGGATTATACTGGGCAGGATATGTCCACTGAGTGAGGATTTGATTGTTTGTTGATAGGTTTGTTACTAATGTTCTTCCAGAAATAAGGACTCATTTGCAGGCATCTGAGAGCACTTGGTCTACATCTTCTTCTTCCGTTATTTTGAATATGGCTCAATATTATGAACATTGCGATCAGGAGGATAAATATAAGATTGATAAAAAGCATAAGTATCTAAAGACAAAGGTATTGTTAGAGCAAGCATTCAGGGAACATAGTAGGGTGCGAGGAGGTCCTTCTTGACAGCTGCCACATACTCTGCAGCCTTCGACGACACCTTTGGGTCCAAATCAGTGTGCATATTGTAAGGAGGAGGGACATTGGCGTAGCCAGTGCCCTGTGCTTCTACAGAAGGTTGCGTACTCCAGAGGGCGAGGTTCTGGTTGTAGAGGCCATTGGACCGACAGAAGTCAGAGCGCTATGACTTCTGTGGGTCGTTCTGATGATAATTATTTCATTGACCCAAGAGATGGACAGTATTATCATGATGATTATGACATGGATGATGTGACAGGTATGTCTTACAGTTAGGACAGCCAGGGACAGAGTGAGGAACCAGTTCTGATACCGGTAGATCAGATTGGTCCTTATGTCACAGCGGATTGGCAAGGCTCAACCAAGGAATTTTTGGTGGATACAGGTGCGACAAAGAGTTCTGTTTCTTGACAAATGGTCCCCGGTGCGGCTCTGTCTGACCACAATAATGTTTCGGTAGGTTTTGCAGGTGTACCGGTTGTAAGACCCATTTCCTTACTCCTTGCATTAACTGTTGGTCCTTTCACTGTGGAATCTCCGTCCTTGTTAACATCTAACTGTGGTGAAAATTTGATGGGTTTGGACCTGTTGAAGAAATTGCATGCTACTATCTATTGTTCCCCTGCACGTGTTTATTTTACTCTGGGTCCGGATGCAAGTGCTAGGCAGTGTTTGTCTCAGGATGCGCCCCTTCCAGCTGAATTTGCTCAGGTACCACCCACATTATGGGCCACAGGTGATACAGATGTAGGTCTGTTGCATATACCACCAGTTTCTGTAGAAGTTAAAGATAATGCTGTTCTGCCCCGCATCCCTCAGTATAAGATACCACAGGCAGGAGAACGGGCTCTTCTTCAGATTATTCAGGACTTGGTAGTTGAAGAAACATCTGCTAACATTTGTAATAGCCCTATTCTTCCGGTCCTTAAGAGGACACCTCCGGGTTTCCCCTGATGCTCTTGATGATGTTTATCGTTTTCTGATTGATTTGCAAGAGGTTAATAAAATTGTGGTTCCGCAATTTCTAGTGGTTTCTGATATCACCACGCTTTTAATGATGATTCCATCTACTGCTACGTTTTTTTATGTTATTGATCTGAAAAATGCATTTTTTAGTATTCCTATTCACCCAGACAGTAGGTATTTGTTTGGATTTACACTGGCCGGCAGAAGCTTTAGATTCTGTCGCGCTACTCAAGGCTATGCGGAGAGTCCTAGTATCTATAGTCAGGCATTAAAAAGTCAATTGGATTCACTGTCGCTTTCTCCAGGTAATGTATTGGTCCAATATGTCGATGACCTCTTGATTGCTTCTGATACGGGAAAAGGGTTGCAAAGACAGTAAGGTAAAATTGCTATTGCATTTGGCACATCACGGTCATAAGGTTTCTCTTTCCAAATGTCAGTATTGTCAACAGGAGGTTACCTAATTAGGTCACCTACTGTTGAAGGAGAGTAGGCAGTTGACCCCTGAGTGTATCAGTATCATTGTTAAAATGCTCATTCCACAAACTCAGAAAGAAGTACGTGCTTTTATAGGTATTACTTCCTACTGTTGACAGTGGATACCAAATTACTTGCTACTAATTAAACCTTTGCTTACTTTAACAACAAAAGCTGTGCATGAGCCTTTGCCTTGGACGCCTGAATGTCAGCAGTCTTTTGAGCAATTAAAAACTGCTCTTTGTTTGGCTTCGGTACTTGACACACTGAACTATAACAAACCGTGTGTGCTCTATGTCCATGAGATGGCTGGCTGCGCACTTTATGTCCTAACACAAAAGTTTGAGGATAAGCAGAGACCTTGTGCTTACTTTTCTGCTGTGCTTAATCCTGTCGCTAGGGCTCTTCCAAGTTGCCTAAGAGCAGTAGCGGCTGTGGCCACTTCGATCAGGCAATCAGCTCGGCTCGTACTTGATACTGACCTCACAGTTATGGTACCTCATGCTGTGAATACACTTTTGAATAAGACGAAGACACAGCACCTCACCAGTGCACGTCTTACTGGTTATGAATTGACATTGTTTTCTAAACGTATTACAATCAAGAGATGTGCCACTCTGAATCCAGCCACGTTACTACCCCTCCCTTCTGAGAATGATGCAGCCGACAAACATGACTGTATTTTTCAGACCGAGAAACAGACGAAAGGACGGGTAGACCTGACTAATGTTCCCTTATCTGACCCTCAAGGGGAACTATACGTCGATGGCTCTTGTTTTAAGTTACCAGATGGCACTACCACTGCAGCTTATGCTATTACTACATTGCGGAAGGTGGAAGAGACATCACAAGTTCCTTACCAGTCGGCTCAACCTGCTTAGCTTGCTGCCCTTATTTGAGCTTGCAAATTGAGTGAAGGGTTGGTTGTCAATATTTATACTGGCAGCCAGTATGCATTCGGGGTGGCCCATAATGCTGGCCTGCTTTGGGCAGAGAGATGATTTCTTACTTCTCATGGAACCAAGATCCACCATGGCCACCTGATATTGTGGGTTTTGTCTGCTTTAACGCTCCCAAGAAATTGGCAATAATTAAATGCAAGGCCTATAGAAAGGTCACAGATGATGTGGGTCGAGAAAATGCTTTAGCAGATCAGTTAGCTAAGGAGACGGCCCAAAGTAAAATTAAACACATGTTTGTTGCAGGTCCAGCTGGGTGGATTCCCAATGTCGTCATGTTTGAAAATACCCTTGAAAGTGTGAAAGAGGTACAGAGTGAAGCAACGATAGAGGAATAGGCGAAATGGCAGGAGAGTACAGCACAGTTGAATGAGGAAGGGTGTTGAATTGATATTCGGGGCAACAGAAGAGGATGTTGCCGGATGCATACGTTCTGCCCGTAGTTACTATTGCACATGGTCCAGCTCATATTAGTGCAAAAGGCATTTGTAAATTGTTAGCCCCTGTATGGAATAATGATAACATCTCCAAGAAAGCTGCGCAGTTGGTGAAATATTGTATGGTTTGTATGATGTATAATACAGGGAAGGCTACCCTTACAGCAACTGGTAATTTTGCACCACCCACTTTTCCTTTTGAAGTCCTTCAAAAATGGACTATATTGAATTAGACAGATGCAATAATTTCAAGTACATTTTGGTGGTTGTATGTGCATTTAGTAAATGGGTTGAGGCCTACCCCACTAAAGATAATATGGCCATTACGTCTGCGAAGGCACTCCTCAAAGAGTACTTTCCTCGTTTCGGCTTGCCCCGAGTTATCTGGAGTGACAACGAAATTCATTTTAATGGAAAAGTAATTAAATTGATTTGTGAAGGATTGCATAATAAGCAAACATTTCATGTTGCCAATCACCCTCAGTCAGCTGGCCTTGTTGAGAAGTACAATGGTACTCTCAAACTTAAATTGGCAAAAATCCAAGAGACAACATCTGGGCATACCTTGCCTACGAGAACTAAGTGCTTCTTGGTTCCTGTCATTTAGACCAGTCTGAATGGACTGCATCGTACCTGTTCTGCAGAGAGGAATCCGTGTTAGATCTGAGTCTGACACTTCCATCAGTTGTGCAACCGGACGTTGATGCATTGCTGGACCTGATAACGGCCCATGTTCTGCAGTGTCTCCAGCGTATTCCTATGTTGATGGCGGCATTCTGGGAGCCACCACAGGAAATTTCTGCTCCTGTTTGAATCAATGCCGGCTCCTCCACTAACACTCAGGCTTTGGATGGTGCACAGGCTTCCCCGTCATCGGCTGCAGGCAGGAAGGAAGATGATCTGTGCTCAATTGACATAATCTGCGAGGTGTTACAGGGATCGTCGTCTGCGAAGGCAGGCAACAGCGATGTTGCATCTACCAGCCAGGACACGCAAACATTTGGTCAGTCGTGTGCTGGGAAATTTAATTTTTTTTACCAAAACAAACTCACATTGGAGTTCCAAAACAAACTGACACTTTTCATGACCTGCATGGCTTTCTAATGCTTGTAGTAGTTCAAACTATATATACGGACACAATAAAGCTATTGCTTGAGTGAAATATTTGTTTTAAGCACCTTTTTAGAGTTTTAAATTTTTTTAATGAAACTATTGTTTTTACGTATGTTTGCGTACAGGTACCTAGATAGGTAGTAAGTTAGAATTAGATTATGTCGTCCAGTCGGATGAGGAGTGGTTGTTATATTCCATATAGGTACCCCAATATTGGCCTAGGTAACATAACCTTTCACCTATATTCGTCTATGCATTACATACATAACGGCTGCTAGGACTGACCCGTCACCTAGTTACAGTACTCCTTACAGAACGTGGGGTTTTCCCTGAACAATAGCCTCATTCGTTATGCATGAGGAGTCAGGATTCTCTGAAATTCAGCAGGACTATCATCTCATGCATAATAACTATGTACAAGGTTCATTGCCGACGTCATCCTTAGTCCGACAGTGGCACAGCAAGGTAGAACTCCTGGGGATACCTTCGGGTATATAAACATCACATCTTGCTGAGATAGTCAGAGGAGATCACGACTTCCATGCCGACACACTGACGCGAGATGCTGAGATTCCTGCATGCAGACACTCCAGCTCGCAACAGTCTGAAAACCCCTTGCGGGGTGTCCAACTCAAAACCAAGATGGTGCTGCAGCTGTGAGGACCATGCGATGCTGTGTGAAGGCCAAGAACCGTTCATGAGCTGTCCCACGTCGGAAGTCGAAAACCAGGGGGTCGGTGTCTGGCGGGAGCATCAACAAGCCTTGGCAGCCGCAACAGACGTGATAAACTAAAAAGGAGCAACGTTGGGACCAGCAAGGTTCAAGGGACTCACCAATTGCACGAGAGTCAGAACTGGCCCCGAGCGTGCAGGGGAGCCCACTGAAGCCAAAGAAGACCCTCAAGAGGCCCCACAGACCGAAGGGACAGGTGTCGCAAGAGGACTTCGGGCAGCTCACCAAAGATGCAGGCCCACGCTGCAGAGGATGCGGTGAGGGCGAAGATCTTGGCAGGAAGAAATGCTGGAGGCTGGAGCTTCTAGGAGCCCAAAAATCTCTGGAGTACAGAGCCAAGAAGCCTTGGCAACGGCAAGTCGACACGATGCACAGGGGTCATGTTCCAGCAGTTCTGATAAAGGGATACTGGCCTTAAACTTGCTGAGGGGACAGGCCAGGCCTCGAAGGAGTTGCAGAACCACCACCTGTGTTGCTGAGCCTTTCAGAGGCTGTGGGACGTCAGGAGCAGGAGACCGGTCAGGTTCGTTGCACTGCCTGCATGCAGGGGAGTGACTTTTTCACTCCCAGGGAGATTCCTTTGGGTGTCTTTGATGCCCACAGGCCTGGAGAGGAACCTGGATGAAGCGCAGGCACAGATGATGAAGAAGAATAGCAGAACAGCGAGACCAGGAGAGGCAGGAGTTTTCCTTGGTGCAGTCATGATTCCAGGCTAAGTCCAGCGAAGTCTAAGGTGCCCAGACAATCGAAGTTGAAAGGGTTTCGGGTTTGAATCTTGTCCCATGACAAAGCTGAAGCGCCACCCACAGGTAAACCCTTAAGTACCCAAGGGAAAGGGTTGGAACAATTCAAGGGTACCTCCCTGTCATGGTTCATCACCTCAATGCTTTATACTATGTGCACGGATTCCTTGGCATGCATTACACATAACTGATATGTTAAAGATTGTACGATTATTTCTTAAAACAAATTATGCTTTGCAAATTGTTTCCTGGTATGTAACAGGTTAAGTCGTTCTTGCACATGCAATCAGTTTTGTAGCATAGTGTATTATTTTTGTCTTATTAATTTATTCGTTTTTATGTGTATATTCTGGAAAGTTCCAGAAGAGTATTCTGAAAAGGTCCAGTGGAGTCCTTAAGAATCCCTGCCCTGTTGGATGTGGTCTTAGCGTATAAAAGAAGTCTGCAGTTGTGAAATTGTGCTTGTTATTGAGGAACTTTCCCAAGGCTGGTGCATTGATTTAGGAGAGCAGCTGTTTTCCCTACATGCTGGTTCTTTCCTTCATGCTAGCTTCCTGAAGTGAAGAGTTAATTGCGGTGTCTCTGAAAACTGCAGGTTTGATTTATCTAAGCTCCAGGAAACAGGTCTCCCTCCCCACAGTGCCCTCCCCAATTACCTGTCCCCCCATTTGGCCACTCCAATACAGACAGACAGACAGACAGACACACACATACACACAAAAGCACATTCCTTAACCTCCTCGCGGTGATAAAGACTGCACGAACTCTTGTTTGTGCGATTATTTTTTATTTGTCTCTCTCGTTCATGTCATGACGCGTTTCGGCCGGTAAAACGGCCTTGATCACATACAGACTGCTTTGCGGTAAGACATTTTATATTTTTTCTCAACAGTGTCATGTGTCCCCAAACATAGAGAAAATACTTTTACCATATAAGTGTTTGTTTAAAACCAGCAGTTGTTCTATTTTTTCCATTATTCCAATGTCAGCCGACATAAGGTACATGCTTTATAAAATACATGGATCACCATTGTTCACAAAATGTGGCTCAAAAACCGTAAAATACAAATATGGCCAAGTTGTAAAGCCTGCAGTTCAAAACATATATGACCACAGCTATTTCAATGACACAATAGACTTTATAAATACATAAATAAATATATAAATAATAGTCTAAAATCAATACAAAAAGTCAACTTGATAGTGCATTCAAGAATATTTCAGTCATATGACTATTATACCTGCATAAATGCATTCTTGAGCGCTCATTATTATGCGTCATTCTATTTACCATATTTCCGATTTTTTGCAATACTCATAACTGTATGACTCATGTGTCCACATTCCCCATAACTACATAATTTTGCATTCTACTGTAAACATATATGATGTCTTTCTCCTTACAATCTCCTAAAGTGCATAGTGCAATCGTTGCCTATTATGTGCAAGAAATTACTAAAAAGTGCAAGGTGCTATACAGTACATATGTATATGTAGTGCATATATATGCTAAAGTTATATACACCTATAAAGTCATTTTTTTAGTTTTTTGAAATATTATTTACTGTATAATATCGAAAAAAAATCAAGTTATGTAAAAGTGATTCTAAGACGGCTAATTATTATACATGATAGGATTACTACATATCCTTTCATAATCTAGGAGTAGCCTTTTTTTCAAACTCTGGTACTGATGCAGGGCCTTGAATTGTTTAATAATGATTACAAAAATAGAAATAGTTGTAAAATCACATGAAGTTGTGGAGGTCCTCTGTAGTACTGAGTCCTCTTCAGGCCTTACTGCCAAATTCACTTATCATGCAAGTTTCCAATTGTCTCAGCCTGCGTTCTCAGTTGTCCCCACGCCGCAGTACAGGAATCGCATTTATCACATAGTAGGTCAGGCATTCTAGGTTATTATTGTGCTCTAACTTAAATTGACGTGCTACTGGGTAAGTGCCGTCATTAGTTACAATTGCCCTTAAATGTTGCAGTATGCATACGTGCACCTGCGGCTTGGTGCTACCAATAACGTTCATTCTAAGCAACAATGGTCCCTAGGAAAGGGTGAACAAAACTGATAAATACAGACCCATGGTCGACACTCTAAAACACCTCATACATACACTATGATGTTACTATTTGTCATGTAGATGTGTTCCTTGCAATTTGTTTACCTATAACTGTGAATTTTTCTCCTGAGAACAAACCGTGAGCGTTGCCTGAGCCTTGCTTAAATGTTTCCCAGACTATATGTTTTGTATGTTTCTACATTTCTGTAGTGGAATGCAGGCTTGTGTCCCACTCTCAGTATATTGTCTTGTACATATCTCCAAGAATTGCTGAAAAATGAAACAGTGAACCTCTGTCCGGCTGGACACGTTTAACCAATACAGCACTGACTGGGTATGTATTTATCAGTTTTGTTCACCCTTTCCTAGGGACCATTGTTGCTTAGAATAACTGATTCCCAAGGTCCCAGGCAGACTTTATTTGGGTCCCCCTTGTTGTTTAAAAAGAACCAATAACTTTCAAGTCACAGGTACACGTAAGAACATACACTGCATATCCAGTACAGCAGAAATAGTGACCTTTAATTGGTATACTTCTGGGACAAAATGGTGTATCATAATGGGTTTTATTAATCCCAAATTTACAGGCTCTGCATGACGTGCATTGAAGGAAGCCATGTTTAGGTTGGAGCCATGTTGCCCTTGATATTATTTCTTGGCTATTTTTTACCAATTGGGACCGCATAGATACTGCCCGTCTGAATGTGACTGTTGGTTTAGAGGTTAAAAAAGGGGCAAGCACTGCATCGGTCAAAGGTGTAGGCCAATTTTTGTTGATTATTGCCTTTAATTGCCTTTGTTGTCTACTATATGTAGTGATTAAGCGAGGGGTGCCACATTCCCTGTCTTTATTGGGGGTATTGGACTCAGATGTCTCATCTGTTGTGTTTTTAATTCTGTCACTTGCCAGTGACAATTCTCTAGTCACTAGTTCTGCTTTCTCACTGGCTTCTTTCAGTATGATTTCACTGTATCCTCGTGCTCTAAATATCAATAATGTTTCTTGTGTGCATTTGTTCAATTCATCTCTAGTGCTGCATATCCTTTTTAATCTAAGGAGTTCTCCGTAGGGGATACTCCTGATCAGATGACCTGGATGAGAACTCTTAGCGTGTAGAGTAGCATTTCCTGCTGTGGGCTTCCTATGTAAAGTAGATTCCAGTTTACCTGCAGCCATATATACCGTAGTGTCCAAAAATGCGATGCGTTGGTGACTAAAGTGTGATGTGAATTTCAGATTAATATGATTGGTGTTGGGGGGCGTGGCCGAGCCGAGCCGCAAGATGGCCGCCGTTTAACGGGGCTCTGCCGGCCGAACACATTATCCGTTGGCCCATCCGAGTTTGCCTCATTGTCCGGGCAGACAGAGAGGTGCAAAGTGGTGTCGAAGACCCGGTGACCTGGGGGCAGTTTTCGCGCAGAAAATCGGTGGAGTACTGCAGGCGCGCTGGCCCTGCGCTGTGCTGCCGGAAAACCCGCGAGTCGCGAGTCGGCTGTCGCCGCAACGCGAGTCCCCGGCTGAGGCCCTTGCGCTGACACGTGGGGCGGCCCGGCGGAGAGGACCTGCGGCGCTACTGAGACCGGGGCCCGTGGGGCCGGATCGATGCATCGTGGACCTGCGGCGATGACGTGCTGACTACTCCTGGGAGAATTTCGCGGCCCGGGGATACCACGGAGAATCCGGTGAGGCCTGAGCGCTGCGGGGCCGCCTGATAGAGCTGCCGCGGCTGGTGCTGCTGCCGCGGTGTGGACCGCGATCGGGGGAGCCTGCGAGGTCGGCGCTAGCCTGGCTGCTGGGAGCTGCTACCTGCCCTTCGCTTTACCGGCCCTGAGTGGGATTGCGGCTGTTGGCTGCTGCTGCCCGGAGGGACTACCGAGACGGGCCTGGTGGCGCCGCAGTCGGAGATCAGTGCACCACCAAAGGCGGCGATACCTTGCACCTCACGCCTAATTGGAATTTGCTGACAATACTGGGCAGGGAACGTCGCGTCTTGTATATTCCGCCGGAGAAGTTGGGCGAAGGTGATAAGCCGCTTCCTCCATCTCATGCCTTGAGTCGCCACATTTGCACGTCCACATAGCGGCCCGGTGGGCTGGTAGGCGCGGCAGCTGTGCTGGGAACTGCGTGGAGAGACTGGTGGCGGAGTGCCTAGGGCGCCCAGGGGGCCTCCCGAGGGAGCGGTGCATGGCTGAGAGGCGTGCTTGGCTGTGATCACCCCCCATCTCGCCCCACTGGCAGGTCTCCCCTGCATGATCATGGGCAAGCCGGACAATAAACAGCCGCAGCTCCAGTTCGAAAGGAAATCCACCCAAAATGTAGAAGTGGGGCCGGCTTCGCAGACGGTGGTCCCTGAGACGCAGCTGGAACCCTCACAAGACGAAGACATAAAGAGTATGTTTCGTGAACTAAAGGGTTGCCTGAGGGAGATCGACTCCAAGCTTGACACAATGGCACAGCGCATGGAGGGCCTGTCGCGCACAGTAGATCAACATGGGGAAAGGCTTGCGGCGGCTGAGGCGCGAATTGCGGACTGCGAAGAAGGCCAAGGGGACACTCGGGAAAGATTGCTGCGCATGGACAAAGTCTTGGATGTAATACGAGGGCGCAATGAGGATTTGGAAGCCCGCTCTCGCAGAAACAACGTGCGCATTATTGGAATTGCGGAGTCCACAAATATCGGCAACATGGAGCAATTTGTGGAAGGCATGTTCCGCGATTTATTTGGGACAGAACTGTCGGCAATGTTCTTGATCGAGCGTGCACATCGAACGCTTGGACCTCGCCCGGTGCCTGGGGCACCACCGAGACCGATCCTGGCTCGCGTTCTCAATTACCGTGACCGGGACACCATACTACGGTTATCCCGGGAAAAGGGTGACCTCACTTTTCAGAACATGGCCATTTCCCTATATCCAGACTTCACACAGGCTGTGCAGTCGGCGCGGCGCGAATTCATACCTGCCAAAAAAATCTTTCAAAAAGTGGGGACCAGATATGCCATGTTGTACCCCGCCAAGTTAACAATTCACCACAAAGGGAAGCCGCTGATATTCACGGAGGCGAAGGAGGCGCTAAAATTTGCCAGGAAAGCAGAGCGCACGAATGGGGAGCAGCGCACAAGCCGTGCGGCCTCCCCGGTGGACAAGCTGAGTGATGTGGAATGATCTGACGGACATTTCTGTGATCCCTGCTATACTTTTGTGCAGTATGGCGTCCTGACACTCTGCGGATGAGTACCCACAACTTTATTGAATGTCTATGTCTATGTAACGCCCTGAACGTCTCAGGATCGTTTAACAGACACGACAATGAGGACGCAACCACTTGTGAAGGGTTAGTTCTTTTAATGAAGGCAAATAAAATACAAAGAACAAACAAAAGTTATAGTCACTGGAATCCTCCAGGCTAAGTACGTTACCAGCCCACAGCACGGATGGTCCTAACCGTCCTCTGCATATACGCCGATCCCGGCGTATGCCAACAGAGGGCAGAAATGAAATGGCCGACAATGCCAATCGGTAGGCTGTGAGGGGCACGAAGAGTGTTGGGGAGAATCGAGGAGTCAGGGAAACACCCAGCCGGGGTCTCTACCTGAAGGGAGCAGCCGCTCAACCTCTTCCTCAGACTGCACCGGGACGCGGAGTCACCTCCTGGTGATGCGTCACCGATACCCCAATCACAAGCAAGAAGACTGAACCGAGAGCAGCCGCTCGATCGATCCTGTGGACTTCCGAGTCTGTAACGCGGCAAACGCCTCCTGGTGTGCGTTACAGCTGGCAGTCCCTGTGTCTCTGGTCGGGCTGGGAGTTACGACTCCAACCAGCAAAAGCGCCACTGCGCTTGGACTCAGCCGAGTCAAAAAGCGAAGCTCAATGGTTGACCGGTAGAGCTTACGGGTCCTTCACAGGTGACGATGGGGCAAGACACGGCCCAGGGAGAAACGACTCGACCTACCTCCGTTCTTGCCTTACTGGAGCACCACTCCGGAACACTGCTCTTCACGAAGCAGGTACGTCGGTGTAAACACAATATCCGACAGCCTTGTACCTCCCGGTTCCTCCTTTTATAGGGCGTGTTTTCCTTGAGTTATGTAACAGCTCTCCTGTTTACATAAGGGCGTGTTTCCCTTGAGTTATGTAACAGCTCTCCTGTTTACATAAGGGCGTGTTTCCCTTGTATGACAGGAATTCTTGACAGTCTAGATGCCTGTGGTGGGTGGGAGATGTAGAACAAGCTCAATGCATCTGGGATCCCACAGACTCCTGTTGCACATGGTCTCTACGGGTGACACCGTTACTGTTTAGGGTGATGCATAAGTCGTTGCCTGTTGTGTATGTTCTGCTGGGGGCTTTGGAAGGCATAATGTTCGGCCACCCTATTGTTCACTGATGGGGGAGTGTGCAGGTAAACCCACGCCCTCGAAGGGATGATTCCCGTGCAGTGCAACTGCTTTATTTTTGGGTTAAAATTGGGAGGGGTACTGCATCTCAACCTAATTGGGGGGTTGGAGTGGGAGGTTGGGAGGGGGGGACTGTTTTGTTTGATGTTATTGACCTGCGGAAATGTACTACACTTTTGAATGACGACATGGTATTGCCTCTACACATCCACACTTTCCTGCTAGGTGCTGGGGCTGTTACACTGGATATTTTGCTGTTCGCCCTGCCCCTAACCCCGCGGATTGGCACACTGCCGCGTAGGGCATATTACCCACTGCTTCAATGACCGAGTTACGCTGTCTGACTTGGAACATACGAGGTCTTAATGACCATCGCAAGATTAGGTTGACACACGCGCACTTGGCCAGACACCACATCGACATATGTCTTCTACAGGAGACCCACCTGTTACAGAAAGCGGGAGAACGATTGCGAAATGCTAGGTGGGGTGAGGTACACACGTCTGGATACTCCAGCTATTCTCGGGGGGTGGCCATCTTAATACGCAAAGGATTGCCCTGGCAAACATTTAAAGTAAAAGTCGACTCGGAGGGCAGATATTTAATAATACTGGGGAAACTGTTCCATAAGCAGATAATCCTAATTAACACTTACGGTCCCAACACTGATGACCCGGGTTTCTTTCGGACTGTCTGGCTAAAGGCGCAATCCCTTGGCGCGGGGGAGTACATATGGGGAGGGGATTTCAATGCAGTACTCTCGCTGGAAAACGACAGGGAGGGAGCAGCGCGCACGCATCATCCGCACACAGCGGACCTTCTTCGAGGTCTAATGGAAGAATATAACCTGTTGGACTCGTGGAGGATCCTGCACCCTGGCGAGCGAGAGGGCACATGCTTCACCCCACACAGAAAGGCGTGGTCTAGATTAGATTTTTGGCTCCTAACCCCACATATCCAAGCCTGGACGTCTGAAGTGCAGCACAGAGCGCGCACTCTATCGGACCACTGTCCGGTTGAACTGGTGCTAAAGGTCCCCAAACCATACATCACCCCATTCACGTGGCAGCTGCCTGCGCAGGCCCTGCTGGATCCGGTGTTCCGCGAGGAGGTACACCAACATATACTCGATTACTTTGAACTCAACACAAACTCGGTGGCGTCGGTGGGCACCCTATGGGATGCATTCAAGGTGGTCATCCGGGGCCATTGCATTGCGGGACAGGCTAGAGTGCTGAAGGGCATTAGACATACACTCCAGAGACTAGAGGACCGCTTACATACTCTAGAGGTCCAATATAGCTCAGACCCCTCCACGACCACTCTAGCGGAAACACGCGCCACACTAACGGAATACCAAACAGAGGCAGACAGGGAGCTTAAATTTTTACATAAACACGCAGCGGCGCGCAGATATGGCGAGGGGGATCGCCCGGGCAGAACACTGGCCCGGCTGCTGCGCTCACAGAGGGGCTCCTCTTACATTCCTTCTATAGACACGACGCAGGGCGACACCGTGTACTCCCCTCCGGAGATACTGGATACGTTTCGGTCCTTCTATAAAAAGCTATACCGCTCCCGAGGTGGGCCTGCCGTGGCAGACGTTTCGGATTACCTAGACACGGTTCAGCTAATCTGGTTTAATGCGCACCAAAAAGGATATTTCGATCGCCCCTTTGAAATTGACGATGTGAAGGAGGCATTGGGGTCCTTGGCCCCTGGCAAGGCGCCCGGGCGAGGCGGTTGAATCTGGGGTACTTCCCGCGTTGATGAGAGAGGCCCTCATTATTGCTCTCTTAAAACCTGAGAAGGCTGCCCAGAGTTGTGACTCGTATCGGCCGCTGTCCCTAATAAATACAGATGCAAAGATATTCGCGAAAATGCTCGCTTTGCGGTTACAACCGGTGTTGCCACTAATGATCCGCCCAGATCAATCGGGGTTCGTGCCGGGCCGGTCCACGACCCACAACTTACGGACCCTGTTTGGAGTACTACACTACTTGGCCCCTCACGTCAAGGCCGCAGTGGTGCTATTGGACGCCACGAAAGCGCTCGATTCCCTGGAATGGGCTTTTCTGTTCCCACTGCTGCAGCGAATGGGAGTAAGTGAAGCGTTTATCCGCTATATTCGCCTGCTCTATACTAACATAACTGCCCGTGTGAGGGTGAACGGGCTTGTCTCCGAGCCCTTTGTTATCGGAAGAGGCACGAGACAGGGTTGCCCCCTGTCACCCCTACTATTCGCGATTGCCACCGAGCCCTTGGCAGCCCGGATCAGGCAACATCATGCGAACAGGGGCATTGGATTTTCATCCCGTGCGTTGACCATTTCCATGTACGCGGATGATATTACCCTTTATGTGACTGACCCACAAGATAACCTCTCCCCTATGACGAGTGAATTGATACGGTATGGTCTGCTTTCAGGAGTGACTATTAATTGGGAGAAGTCGGTCATCCTGCCTTTAACGGAGGCGACACCCCGCTTCACGCCTGATTGCCCGCTGGAGTGGGCGACCGGGCCGGTGCGATACCTGGGGGTATGGATTAGCACAGACATGCAGGCATTGTGGACGGAGAATTATGGGAGGGCCGTGCAGTGGATAGAGGAAAGGGTAGGCCGGTGGAAACACCTGCCCCTGTCCCTGGCGGGCAGGATAGCTGTGACCAAAATGATCATACTGCCCAAGCTCCTCTACCTCTTTGTTAATATCCCTCTCCCCTTGCCTAAACACTTCTTGCATAAGATACGCTCGCTCATGATCGAACTGGCGTGGGGGGGTAAACAGCCGAGGGTAGCCTGGGAGACGCTTACTCTCCCACAAAGACAGGGAGGTATGGCGGCACCAGACTTTGCGCTATATGCGTATTGTGCGCAGGCGCAGTTCCTGCACTATTGGGTACACCCCACGCCTTATCAGCCGCATGTGGCGATAGAGGCGGACATGGTTGGCCCGTTACCGCTCCGCACTGCCCTATATGCGCCATGCGAAATCGATACGGTGCGTGCGCTTCAGTGGGCCTGGGACGGACTGCGCTGCCGGGCTAAGCTGGATCTCCTTTATACGTCGGCAATCCCCCTGCGCGGGAACCCAATGTGGCCCCCGCTACAGAGCATGAAAACGGGAGAACGCGCAGCGTCGCGGAGTCTACATACGGCGGGAGACGTCTTTCCTGATGGTGCCTTCATCACGTTGCAACAGATGTGCGCTGCGGAGACCCCGACGGCGCTTGACACCCTGCTTCATCACCAGCTTCGCCACACATGTCGGGCACTGTTTCCTGCATTCCCGGAGCCGCCGCCGAGTCTGATGGCTCTGGAGAATGTCCTGAAGGTGGAATCGGGGCGCAAGCTAATTTCCGGTCTATATGGGCGCATGCAAAGCGATCATCCAGTGGTGACCCCAGTGGCGCGCGATTTGTGGACCGCTGCATTGGGAGTTGACATTGTTGACGCCCACTGGGACCTCTGCTGCAGAATGCTTGAGACACTATCCCCTAACTACAGACTCCGGCTTATCCATTTCAGGTACATACATATGATATATCGCACCCCACGCAGACTTCATCGTATAGGCTTAAGAGACACGGACAATTGTTGGAAATGCACTGCGCGTGGCGCTGACTTCTTGCATATGGCGTGGGAGTGCCCCATGATCGCCTCCTTTTGGACAGAGGTGCTGCGCCCAGTGTGCCTCATTACGGAGCATCCGATCCCGTGTACCCCTCAGGCTGCGCTGCTGGGGATCCTGCATATGGTTAAGCCTAAACATCGCTGACTGCCGGCCATGCTCCTTCTACTTGCTAAGCGCCAGGTTGCGATACACTGGGGGGCTACAACAGCGCCTACTATTAGGGAGTGGCTTAATAGTGTAGTATACTGTCAGACGCAACTCACCCTATTCTGGGAGCTCCTGCCACCACGCACGCGCCCGCGGGACATATGGGGCCCTTTCTCACAATGGTTAACTCACACACCGCTCAATCCGTTGTAGTGCACTGACCCTCATGTCGGATGGCTGGGGGGAGACAGATGTCGAGGTTGATGGTGGGTTGCAGTGGCTGACACTGGAGATGTGGGAGATGCTGGGGGGGTATTGGGGGCTGGGACGAGGAGCGACTCTGCTCTTGATTCTTGCTCTGGCACTATTGTGTGGATACCTATCGGAAATATGGACATCATTGTGTGTGGAGGTAACTGTCTCGTCGATACTGGATCCTATACATTCTGCAGTGTATTATGTTTGTATTGTTGTTGAAATGCAAATAAAAAGAAATTTAAAAAAAAATATGATGGTGTTAATTTCTGAAATGAAGGTTTGAGCACTGTGGCAATCTCCCTTCCAAACTAAAAACACATCATCAATAAATCGTAGCCAATATAATACAAGAGTGGTAAACATTCTAGCATAGATTCCTCTTAGAACCTGTTCCTTCCACCAGCCAACGTGCAAGCACGCGTGGCTGGGGGAGAAACAGGCTCCCACTGCTACTCCACATTTTTGTATATACAGGCCCTTACCTAACATAAAGAAATTATTGAATAGGCACCATTTAGTCAATTCAAGAAGCATTAAATTGTGACTGTGAAATGTCAAGGGCCGAATAGCCAAATAATGTTTAATCGCAGTTAGACCTACATGATCAATGCACGTATAGAGTGATTCTATGTCCAATGCTATTAAAAGTAGATCATCATTCCATTGTACATGCTGAATCTTGTTTAAAAAATCATTTGTATCCCTTACATAAGAAGGGAGTGACCGCACATGACTCTGAAGAAAGTAATCAACGTATTGACTTATGTGTTCACTTACTCCTCCAATGGCAGATATAATAGGTCTGCCCGACGTTGGATTTACCTCTTTATGGATTTTCGGGATTAAATATATTGTCGGAATCACCGGAAAATCATTTTGCATGAATTTATGTTCTTGACTGGATATTAGACCTTGTCTTTTCCATACATATACATATAAACACACATACATATATATATATATATACACACATATATATATACACACATATATATATTCACTTAAAAAACCATAGGTTTCACACATGTTATAGTTAGGTGGATATTTCACTCGTAAAAAAACAATGAAATTCCCCCGTTATAGTTAGTTGAGATAACTATAACTCGCGCGCCCGCAATCCTCTGCTCATGACGTCACATATTACATCATTCATGACATGGTCAGTGGCATCACTCATGACATCACTGATGACATCATCCTTGTGATAGAGTGGCGGTCGCGCGAGTTATAGTTATCTCAACTAATATAATGGGGGAATTTCATTGGTTTTTTACGAGTGAAATATCCCCCTAACTATAACATGTGTGAAACCTATGGTTTTTTAAGTGAATTTGTATGGTTTTTTAAATGCTAAGTTATGTATGTATTATTTTTTTTTATGGTTTTTCACCGTGCGCGCACGGTGCGCGCACCCCCGCGATTAAAAAAAATAAATATGTAAATGTTTTTTTCTGCCTTCGGGGTCCTTCAGGGACCCCCTAACCAAGGCTAGGGGGTCAGGAACTCTCTACCCTGCCCCCTTTTCACGTTCGCCACCTTCCTTTTCCACTCTCGCACTGAAAACAAACAAAATGGCGGCCGACACTTCCTGATTTCGACCGATTCGAACGTTGACTGACATGTAACAACCAATCAGACTTACGCTCGCACACGTTAGGGTGCGCGGCTATCGATATGCATGTGCTTTTTCCCAAAAAAGGGGGGTCCCAAAATGCGTTTTCCCCATGCATTTTCCCATAGGACCTTTAGTCGAAGGTACAGCCCGAACGGCTGAACAGAATTACTTGAAATTTGGCAAAGAGGTAGTCCTCAGGTCAGGCATGTGCCTTTTGCATATATGGTGTCAATCTGTTCAGTAGTTCCTGAGAAAATTGCAGTTAAAAGTACATAAATATCTATAAGCGCGCACCGTCCGCGCACGGTGCGCGCACCATAACGTGCGCGAGCGTAATTCTGATTGGTGGTTACATGTCAGTCAACATTCGAATCGGTCGAAATCAGGAAGTGTCGGCCGCCATTTTGTGTGTGACAGTGAAAAAGAAAGGTGGAGAACGTGAAAAGGGGGCAGGGTAGAGAGTTCCTGACCCCCTAGCCTTTGTCAGGGGGTCCCAGAAGGACCCCGAAGCGTGAAAAAAACATTTTTTTTTTTTCAAAAAATCGCAGAGTGGCGCACGGTGAAAAACCTTAAAAAAAAAAAAAAAAAAACATTTTAAACGAGCCATACCATATTACAGGATACAGTCAATCTATAACTATATACATAGGTAGCTTATTGTAAAATAAATATATAAAAAAATATATTAATACATACATAACTTAGCATTTAAAAAACCTTACAAGACGGTGGCCGGGCAAGATGGCCGAGCGGACGTGATCCGTCTCGGCTCCCGGTCCGCTCACTGGTTTACCCGACTGCAAGGCTGCCAACGATCGTCTGATGTAGAATCCCGGGTTCCGAAGCTGAGAGGAGCTGTTTGGGTCCCGCGAATGCCTCTCTGAAGAGCGGACAGGGTCGGCAATCTGCCGGGATCCGGCAAGGCCGGGCTCCGATCGGGAGCCGACAAAATGGCGGCGCCCGGGTCGCGCCTCCATTGAGAGAGGGGAGCGATCCCGAGCCAACTCTCCCTCAAAGATCCCTCCGGCAGGAGGCTGCCCGGATCGCAGCTGGGCGAAGCGCTCGCCGGCGCTGGAAATCACAAGAAGGCCACCCCTGGTCCAGCGGTTCTACCGCGAAGTACGCGGTGAGCTTGTCCGACCCGGCTGGGTCACGACGGCGGCGGCGCCATTCGGGAGCTATGTGAAGGAGACAGAGAGGTCCTACGGCGTTCATGCGGCTGGGGGGGGCATGCCCCAAGACAGGAAGCCGGAGGAGGGAGACGGCACGATTAGAGGGCCATCCGAGGAGTGGAGAGCAGACCGGCATGCCTGACCTAAACATGGCGGCCAGGGCCTAACGCGTCCAGCAGAGCGCTGATTATCAGACACAAGCGGGGGACCACCTCTCCAGAGGCACGAGTGTGTGGGTCCCGGAGGAGGCGGGGGCTGAACTGGGACTGCCCACCTTGGCAGGTGAGGAGCTGGTGTGGGTCGGGCTGTGCATAACGGCGGGAGCGTCCCCCCACGGGGCTACACCACCTTCCCAGGCCTGGGAGAGCCACGGCAACCCAAAAGTCACGGAGTGGGCGTCCTCCCCCCTTGGGCCCTCTGTCCTGCCCGGTGCCCGCCAACCAGCAGCAACGGGCGGTCACGCAACTGATCCTGGCACCTCGGGAAAACACACCCGGCCTTTATTGATACCACAGACTCGACGACCACCCACAACTTGAGGTGTTTTGCCCCAGTAGGGGTGTGACTTTATGTCTCCCAAGAGGGTCGTCCCGAAGAAGACCGCAACGGTTTCCTCCTTCTTTGGGACGACGGACAAGGCTCCAGCCGTGGTGAAAGACAGACTCACCGACGACATGGCGCTAACCAAGGAGGCCCTACTAGCTTCCCTTCAGGTATTTAAGACCGACCTTCAGAAGGAACTGGGCCAGGACATCCAAGAGGCCATCGGCCAGCTCCGTACGGACTTGCAGGGGCAACTGGCGGGGATCCAACGGGACGTCGATTCTGTGGGCACTAGAGTGCTTGACCTAGAGACTCAATCCCAGGTCTTAGAACACAAAGCATCGGACTGCTCCCGCCAACTGATCGACTTGCAAGATCAGCTTCACCAGACCCAACTGAAGGCCGAGGATTTAGAGAGCAGGGCCCGGCGGGACAACATCCGCATTCGCTTCCTGGAGGAAAAGGCAGAGGGTCCAGACTTGGAGGCTTTTCTGGAGGGGCTCTTTGCGGAGGTTCTGAAGCCCCAGGTGCTGAAAATCAAACTGGATCGGGCCCACCGGGTTGGGCGCCTCCAGGACGGTGAGAAGAAGCGCCCTCGCGACATACTAGCGAAATTTCACTCACATAAAGCTAAGGAGGCGGTCCTGTCGGCCGCTAGGGCCACGTCTGAGGTCTCTTTCCAAGGTTATTCCTGTGCTCGCTACCAGGACCTGGCCCCTGCCACTCTAGCCAGGAGACAGCAGTTTCGCCCCATAACAGCGCACCTGAGGGACGGGAGTATCCGTTATCGATGGACCTTCCCTTTTGGTCTCTCCTTTGAATATAAGAACAAACCGCGACATGTTACGGATCTTCAGGCTGGATTTGCCCTGTTGGGGCTTTCGACGGCTGGAGCGGGCACAGCGCCCCCCAATGGCTCCGAGGAGCGCCGGGCAGGAGGGGCCTCCCCTTCTTGGGTCGTGGTGGGTCGCCCGCCGCGCTGATGATGATTCCACTAGGATGGCCTTGCGAATGGTTCTACGGCGGTGGACCTATTCTTGGGCCCGGGCCTGACTGGGTTAGAGGGGAACCTCATGGGGGGCCCTGATCCGGGGGGGAGTCCCCCCCCCCCTGAAACGAACCTTACTGAAACTTAGAGTTCTTTGTTGTTTTGACGCACTGTTGGCAGTCTCGAGTGCATTTTTTTTTCTGTTTGTAATTCGGGTTGGGTGGCGGACGGGGTTCCCACGCTCTGCCCGACATCAATGTTACCACATGGAGAGTTTTTGGCTCTCTGGGTATTGTATTTCTATTCTTTCTTCTCTTTCCTCTCCTTTTCTACTTTTCCAGGGGTTGGGTCGGGGGGTCACCACCACGAAAATGGGGGCGGTGGGGATGGAGTGCTGGGTGGGGCGGTGCAGCGCACGAGGGTCTGGAGCGGGCGGCAGGGCTAAATTGATGTAATGGTTATCACAATTGGAACATGGAATGTTAAGGGCCTTAACTCCCCCCATGAACGCCAAAAGGTGTGGAAATACCTGACGGACCACCACCTAGACATTATTGCCCTACAGGAGACCCACCTACGGCGAGTGGATGAGCTGCGGCTCAAACATAGACAGTTCCCACTCATTTATCGCTCCTCAGCGACGACCAAACATCGGGGAGTGGCCCTCCTTTTCCACTCCGGAGTGAAATTCCAACCTCTAGACGTAGCCTCAGATAAGGATGGGCGGTGGGTAATGGTTAAAGGCTCCCTACAGGGCAGGTTGTGCACCTTTGTCTCGATTTACGCCCCCAACACAGGACAGGCAGGTTTCCTCTCCCCCCTTTTGTCCAAGTTGGGTACTTTTGCAGAGGGGTCGGTTCTAGCTCTGGGGGACTTTAATCTAGTGTGGCAGGTAGACCTGGACAGCTCGCATCCACAGCGCTCTGGGGCTGGTGTCTTCCCCGAAGGCTGCAAACAGCAATTGGCTAACTTGGGCCTACGTGACGCATGGCGTTTGATGCACCCCGCTACGCGGGACTACATGTTTTTTTCACATATGCACCACTCCTACTCTCGCCTGGATCACATTTTTATTAGTCAAATGTTACCAGGCAAACTCCAGGACGCCCGCATCCTACCCCTCGCCGTCTCCGACCATAGTATGGTAGCTATTAGCCTGCACTGGGGGGGCGTGGGATCACACAATCCAAAATGGTACTTCCCAGCCTCCCTCACCAGGGACATAGTCTATAGAGCAGCTCTCTGAGAGGCCATAGGGGAATTCTTCACCCTTAACAATACGAAGGATACCTCGGAGGCGGTGAGGTGGGACGCTTTCAAGGCGGTCTTCAGGGGCAAATGTATTGCACTGACTGCTGCCCTGAACCGTCGGAGAGCTCTAGAACGCGAGCAGCTTGAGAAGGAACTAGAACTAGCTGAACAAATCTACAAGGCGCACCCCACGCTGTCACCTGGTTAGGCTATGCAGGACTATACACTGCCAATAACGAGAAGATTGAGGTATCTGTCCTGTTTTCTTTATTTGGAATTTAGCATTTAACCAACAGTAAACTTCCAGAGGGTCCGACTCTCCTACAGAGGTCCCAGTTCCGATGGTTAGCCGTCCGGTGTGGTTCCCTTCTCTCAGGTTCGGGGTTGTAGGCCTTGTGGATGGGTGGTCTTCTTCGGTTCTTCCTAGACGTCTGCGGGCGTCTTCTCTCAAGGGCTGACTGCCTCCACGGTGATCTCCCCACATGAAAGGGAACGAAAGGGAAATAGTGTCAGGGTAGGATATCTCGGGGTTCTACGGAGGGGTCCCAGGGTAGTGAGTGAGGGAGGGGGGGGGGGGGGGGGGGTATCACCCTTTGTGTTCGTGTGACAAAGTGTTACTCAAACTTAACACAGGTGCAACGGGTGACGTGCTCGGGGAAGGCGAGTACACCGGCGCTAGCGCTTGGCTTTTGCACCCCACACAGGCCTCCCAACCCAACCCGCTACGCGGCTCCGTACCTGCGAGAGCCACACCTCTCCTGAGGTGTGGCTGGGCAAATCGCCGGAACGTTGGCCTCCAGGCTCTCCTTCCTCCGGCTGTACTCCGCGGGTTCGGGGCCGTTGTACGAACTCCTCTGCTTCTCTTCGTCTGTCCACGCTCACTGCTCTCTCCGTCACTCCGGGTTTCCCGACACTCCGTGGGCGTCTTCCCTTTTTCTGCTGACGTCCTGCTCGTAGATTGGCTCCGCTTCCTCGTCAGTATTTGAGGGGGCGTTGTCGTCACAGGGCCGATACCAGTTAAAGGAGACGCCGCTCCCGGTATCTTCCTCCGTTCTCCAGTCATATCCTTCCTTACTATGCGAACCTGCCTGGGAGAGGGAAGACAGTCCAATAGGATCAGTGGTGGGTATCCACCAGTCTATGGGGCCCGTTTCAGTCTGGAGGGCCTGTCGTTGGTTCCCGTGGGGCTCCCGGTTACACACCTCCCCCCTATGCTGCTCCCGTTCGGGGAGAGGCATGACACGGGACAGGTAATCCGCATTGCCATTGGAACTGCCCTTGCGATGTTTGATTTTAAAGCTGTACGGCTGTAGGGTCAAGAACCAGCGCATTATTCTTGGATTGTTCCCCATGTTGCGATACATCAAAGTCAAGGGTTCATGGTCTGTGTAGAGGGTAAACGTAGTACCATCTAAGTAGTATCGTAGTTTGTCTATTGCCCATTTGATTGCCAGGCACTCCTTCTCGATGGTGGAATAACGAGCCTCACGGGGAAACAGCTTCCTGCTGATGAATAAGATTGGGTGTTCCGCTCCCTCGGGGGACAATTGGGAGAGGACCTCTCCTATCCCCCTGTCAGAAGCGTCGGTTTGCAGAATGAATGGGAGTGCAACGTTAGGGGATACCAACACTGGAGCGGAGGTGATGATGTCTTTTAGTGTTTGGAATGCCTCTATTGCTGCTTTGGAGGGGCTGGGTAATGACGTGCCGGACTTCCGTTTCTTCAGGAGATCGGTTAAGGGTGCCGCAACGTCTGAAAAATGGGGAATGAATCTCCTATAGTACCCCACGAGTCCGAGGAAGGCTCGGATCTCTTTCGGAGTAGTGGGGATTTGAGTGTTCCTAATGGCTTTCACCTTTTCCTCCTGCGGTTCAATCACCCCATGGCCGAGTATGTATCCCAGGTATTTCACCCGGTCAAACCCTACTTTGGACTTGCGGGAAGTAACATGCAGTCCCGCTTCTGCGAGGCACCCTAGGATTTGTCTTAGGTCATGTAGGTGTTGTTCCCGTGAGCTGCTATAAATCACTATGTCATCTAGATAAGCGGCCGCACAGGCCTGATGGTTTTGTAGTACTGTGTTCATGAGCCTTTGGAACGTTGCTGGTGCTCCGTGCAGGCCAAAGGGCAGCACAGTGAACTCGTATAGGCCGTCCGGTGTGACGAAGGCGGTTTTTTCCGATCCTTTTCTCGCAGAGGAACCTGCCAATATCCTTTCGTTAGGTCAAGGGTACTGATAAATCAGGCGTCCCCCAACCGTTCAATCAGGTCGTCGACCCGGGGAATAGGATAGGCGTCAAAGGTGGATATGCTGTTTAGGACGCGAAAATCCATACAAAACCTCGAGGAGCCATCCGGTTTGGGTACCAGGACAATGGGAGAACACCAGTCGCTCTTTGACTCCCTTATAACTCCCAGTTTTAGCATGTCCAGTACCTCTTTCCGGATGGCATCCCGTCTGGCAGCTGGGACGCGATAAGGCCGCTGTTTCACTGTTTTTCCCGGTTCTGTCTCTATGGCGTGTTCTGCCAGGGAGATCTTGCCGGGAATGTCTGAGAAAGTAGACGCGAATTCCCTGAATACTGTTTCTAGCTCACTCTTTTGTTTATCGGTCAAGGCAGGATTAACCACTAGATGTTGCCTCGTTGACGCTTCCTCGGTGATAGAGGAGGCGAAACGAATGGAGGGGGGGGTGGCCCAATCCATTTCTTTAGATGGTTAATGTGAAAACACTGTGTTTTCCTCTTGTTTATTTGTAGGCGGTAAGTGGTTCGCCCAATCGTTTCGATGACATGAAAAGGACCTGACCACTCGGCTTTGGATTTGCCTATGTTGGAGGGTATTTTTACCAAGGCCCAGTCCCCCTGGCTTAGATATCTCCATTTCTTTCCCTTATCATAGAACGTCTTCTGCTTCCTCTGGTTTTTTTCTAGGTTCGAGTATGCTAGGTCCCTGAGTTGCCCTAATTTTGCGCGGAGATTACGAGTATATTCGAGGAAGTGGGAGGATTCCTCCTTCTCCTGTCTTTCCCATGCTTCTTTTGTCATCTCCAAGAGTGACCTGGGCTGTCTTCCGTATAGCATCTGGAAAGAGGAACAACCCAGGCTACTCTGGACCCGACTCCGGAGGACATAGAGAGCTAAAGGTAGCAGGCGGTCCCACTCCCTTCCTTCGACTGTTAACATTTTCCGTAGCATGCGTTTTAGGGACCCGTTGTATCTCTCCACTAACCCGTCCGTCTGCGGGTGATACACGGAGGTCTTTAGGTGTTTGATGTTAAGTGTCTTGCACACTTCTTTCATTAATTTGGAAATGAATGGGGAGCCTTGATCCGTTAGGATCTCTTTGGGGAAACCCACTCGCGAAAACAGTTCAATTAAACAGGTAGCTATGGCTGTGGTGTTCGGTGCCCTCAAGGGAAAAGCTTCAGGGTATCTCGTGGAATAGTCCACGACTACTAGGGCATATATATGCCCCTTCTTTGTTCGGGGAAGGGGTCCTATCAAGTCCATCCCGATACGGGTGAACGGGACCCCTATGATGGGTAGCAGTTGCAATGGTACAGCCGGGGGTTTGTACGTGCTCTGTCGTTGACAGGTTTCGCACTGTTGACAATAGTTTCGCAGATCCTGATATACCCCTGGCCAATAGAAGTGTCTTAGGACTGCCTGTGTAGCTTTCTCAGCCCCCTGATGTCCTGCCGTTAGGTGGGAATGGGCATAGAACAGTATCTGATCGCGGAACTCACGGGGGACTAACAGTTGGGGTTCGGAGTTCTGGTCCTTCACTCGGTACAGCAGCCCGTCCTTGACTAAGAAGTATGGGTGAAGTGGAGGAGTCTGGTGGATGGTGATCCCCGCTTCCCACGCATTTTTAAGGGTGTAATCGTTCTCCTGGGAAAACCTGAAACTTTTATCTATCACCCAAGGATCTGAATTGGCCAGTGCCGATGCGATTGGTGCCGTTATTCCTGACTGAGGCGGGGTCAGCCTGGTGTAGCGTTTCGTTATGCTATGGAATAACGTCAGGAATTGGGTGTTGTCGGTTCCTATGATTAGCTCTTCCGGTAGATTACCCATGACCCCCACCCGGAGCGTACAAGGGGTCCCTCCCTCTACGGTTATGGTCACTGTGGCTACCGGGTATGTTTTGACGTCCTCATGTACGCATCGGATGTGTACCACCGCCCCGGGGATGATGTCTTGGGGTTGTACTAAGTCCTTCAGGACGACTGACTGCTTACAACCAGAGTCCAACAACGCTTTTATGTGATGTCCGTTGATACTAGCGCTTCCGTAAAAGGCTGGTCCCATCTCGGCAGTGTGAAGTACGGCTCTTGGTGCGTAACCGATGTCCATGGGTTCCTCTACTGGCTTGTTGTGGGGGCATGCTCTTGCGATATGGCCCCTACCCCCGCAATCAAAACATTGTGGACCTTTGGGGTGAAAGGCTTCTGTTGGCTTAGGTCTGCTCCTGGGAGGTTCCAGGGGCCGTCGGCTGACAGGTCTAACGAATTTCCCAGGCAGTGGTCGGTACCCCTTCTCTGACTCTCCTGTGCCTGGTTTCGGTTGTGCTCTGGCGAAAGTGGCGGCCATCTTCATGGCCTCCTTCGTGCTCAAATTCGCATGTTGACGCAACCACCTTTGAGTGGGGTATGGTAGATCGTCTAAGAATTGTTCAAGATATATTTTGTCCAAAATCTCCTCTTTTGAGCACTCTTCTGGTTTGAGCCACTTGTCGGCCGCAAACTTCAAGCGATAAAACAACGTCTTGGGGTTTTCCTCTGGCTGTCCTTTGTCCCTTCGAAAGCGTAGCCTTATGCCTCCTCATCCAACCCAAGGTGATCCAAGATAATCTTCTTTATTTCGCCGTAGGGTGTCGTACCGGTTGGGTTGGCGACTTGATACGCCGCTTGGGCTTCTCCAGTTAGCAAAGGGGCGAGAAAGAACGTCAATTTCTCCGGGGGCCAGCTGCAGGCTCTTGCCGCCCGTTCAAAGTTGGTAAGGTAGGCGTCCGGGTCGTCCCCTTGTACGAATTTCTGTAGAGCCACCCCTGCCGGACCATGGTGGGAGGTGCGTGGCACGGGATGGGGACCGGCCGCTTGCTCTGCCGCAATCCTGTGTAGCCCTTCTAACTGTGCGGACATGGAGTTTGAAAAGACCTCGCAGTCTGCCTGGGCCGACGTGAGCTGTCTTTCCAGGGCCCAACCCAGCTTGTCCTGGGCCTGCACTATGTGCTGAATGAGGGCGTCCATTTTTGTCAATGGAGCAAGGCTCCCGGGTTTTGGCACCAAAATGTCACCTGGTTAGGCTATGCAGGACTATACACTGCCAATAACGAGAAGATTGAGGTATCTGTCCTGTTTTCTTTATTTGGAATTTAGCATTTAACCAACAGTAAACTTCCAGAGGGTCCGACTGTCCTACAGAGGTCCCAGTATCGATGGTTAGCCGTCCGGTGTGGTTCCCTTCTCTCAGGTTCGGGGTTGTAGGCCTTGTGGATGGGTGGTCTTCTTCGGTTCTTCCTAGACGTCTGCGGGCGTCTTCTCTCAAGGGCTGACTGCCTCCACGGTGATCTCCCCACATGAAAGGGAACGAAAGGGAAATCGTGTCAGGGTAGGATATCTCGGGGTTCTACGGAGGGGTCCCAGGGTAGTGAGTGAGGGAGGGGGGGGTATCACCCTTTGTGTTCGTGTGACAAAGTGTTACTCAAACTTAACACAGGTGCAACGGGTGACGTGCTCGGGGAAGGCGAGTACACCGGCGCTAGCGCTTGGCTTTTGCACCCCACACAGGCCTCCCAACCCAACCCGCTACGCGGCTCCGTACCTGCGAGAGCCACACCTCTCCTGAGGTGTGGCTGGGCGAATCGCCGGAACGTTGGCCTCCAGGCTCTCCTTCCTCCGGCTGTACTCCGCGGGTTCGGGCCATTGTACGAACTCCTCTGCTTCTCTTCTTCTGTCCACGCTCACTGCTCTCTCCGTCTCTTCCAGGTTTCCCGACACTCCGTGGGCGTCTTCCCTCTTGCTCGTAGATTGGCTCCGCTTCCTCGTCAGTATTTGAGGGGGCGTTGTCGTCACAGGGCCGATACCAGTTAAAGGAGACGCCGCTCCCGGTATCTTCCTCCGTTCTCCAGTCATATCCTTCCTTACTATGCGAACCTGCCTGGGAGAGGGAAGACAGTTCAATAGGATCAGTGGTGGGTATCCACCAGTCTATGGGGCCCGTTTCAGTCTGGAGGGCCTGTCGTTGGTTCCCGTGGGGCTCCCGGTTACACACGCGTCTTACCCTTCGCCCCCTCACGGCGTTACGAGGTAAACTTAAAGCAATCTACAGCAACAGGGCGGAGCTTACCCTTTTAAAATTACGCCACACGTCCTTTGCTCAAGGGAACAAAATAGGGAGCCACTTGGCCCGCCAGTTACGGGACAAGAGGGAGAGAGAATATATTGGCAACATTAGAGATTCCAACCAGACCCTCACCCACCTTGATAAGAACAAGGCTGATATTTTTGGAGCCTTTTACAGCTCACTTTACTCCGCGGATTCTTTGGATGCCGAGAGGCAGGACAGGTATTTGCAACAGCTCCCCCTACCCACAATCTCACACAGGGCTAATGAGGACTTGGCAGCCCCCTTCTCCATAGAGGAGGTTACGCGGGCTATTATGGCCCTGAAAATCAACAAGGCCCCGGGACCCGACGGATTAACGGCGCATTTCTACCGCACATTCGCATCGGACCTGACCCCCCATCTCACCTCACTTTTTAATCACCTGGCTGAGACAGGTGGGGTCTCCCACTCTATGGCAGAAGCCACCATCTCTGTTATCCGTAAACCAGGGAAAAACAAAGAACTTTGCTTCTCATACAGGCCCATAGCCCTCTTGAACCTCGATGCTAAGCTTTATTCTGCCATTCTAGCAGCGAGACTTAATCTATTGATGGCGACCCTCATCCACCCGGATCAATCCGGATTCATTCCAGGTAGACAAACCCATGACAACACCCGACGTATCATACACCTCATCGAAAAGTCTTCTAAAAAACATATCCCTGCTGTGCTGGTGGGCTTGGACGCAGAAAAGGCGTTTGACCGGGTGGACTGGGGCTTCCTCTTCGTGACTCTTCGACGGATGGGCTTTGCGGAGGAGTTTATCAGAATGATCAAGGCTAACTACTCTATCCCTTACTCCAGAGTGCAGGTCAATGGGGTCCTCTCCTCCCCCTTTACATTGTCCAGGGGTACTCGGCAGGGCTGCCCTCTCTCTCCTCTACTTTTTGCTCTGAGTATCGAGCCCTTCGCGATGGCCATTAGGCGTAATCCACTTATATCGGAAATCCCCTTCACAGGAGAAGAGCACAAAATATCGCTGTTTGCGGATGATGTCCTCATGTCGCTCACCCAGCCCGCCAGATCTCTCCCCGCCCTTCATGACGAGCTAACTCAGTTTGAAAGGGTAGCAGGGTTCAAAATTAACGGAGACAAATCCTATATCCTTAATTTGACGGTACCAGCAGAGGACCTACCGATTCTTAAGGCCTGCACGCCGCTGCAATGGGCTGACCGTTCTTTGCAATATTTGGGGGTACACCTTACCCCCACTGTGGAGGGGCTATATAAGGACAACTTCCCCCCCCATTATAGGACAAATAAAGGCGGACTTGGCACGCTGGAAACCCCTGTTTATTTCCTGGTTGGGGAGGATCCACGCGTTGAAGATGACGTTACTCCCCAAACTTCTATATCTCTTCCAGGCCCTTCCAATAGAACTCCCCACATCCTTTTTCTCCACTTTGTGGTCTTTTTTTACCCGTTTCATATGGCAGGATTAACGTGCCCCGATTTGCATACTCGCTACTGCGCAAGCCCAGACGGGGAGGAGGAGTGGGTCTTCCAGACCCTCGCCTCTATAACAAGGCGGCTCAACTTCGCGTGATCGTCGAGTGGTCCTAAAAGGAATCGGATAAACACTGGCTCCACATGGACCGTTCGGTAACAGGGGCGAAAATATGGGACTTGATTTGGCGCCCAAAGAAGGACAGACCGGCAAATGTATATGTTAGCACACCCACGAGAACGACTCTGAAAGTCTGGGACTCGGTCTCTCACGATGAGCGCTGGACCAGCTTTCCTTCTCTCCAAACCCCGATCCATCGTAACCCCGCTTTTCCTCCAGCTCATCGTGGGAGCTCCTACACCTCCTGGGAGAACGGCGGGTGCCTGATGCTCGGACACTTATTCCTCAACCAAAAGATGCTTTCATTCCAGGAGTGTAGGAATGACTTTGATCTCCCCCAGGCGGAACTCTTCCACTACATACAGCTGAAACATTGGCTGCAATCCCCTGTGGTCCAATTGGCGATCTCCAGGCCCCTCTCGCGTTTTGAACGCTTCATACGCTCCACAGTCAACATGCGGGGGGTTATCTCATTCCTCTACAGTTACCTCTTAGATACCACAGTTACCCCACATCCACGCTACACTGCTATGTGGGAAGGGATCATTAATCGGGATATTTCTGAGGGAGAATGGGCAGCTTTATGGTCAGACATAGCTACACACAACCACTCGATGGAACTTCGGGAAACCCACACGAAAATTATGATTGACTGGTACCTTTACCCCTCTAAACTCAAACGCATCTTCCCCACAACCTCTGACCGTTGCTGGAGGGGGTGTGGGCTGCTAGGAGACTTTCGCCATATCTGGTGGGACTGCCCGACTATTAGACCATTCTGGGAGGAAATTTTATCTCACATTAAGGATATCCTGGGGTACCCCATCCCGACCACAATCGAGTCCGCACTGCTTGGCCTAAGGGATCCCTCTCTGCGCTACCAAACTAGGGTGGACAAGGCCATAATGTGGACATGCCTGGGGGCTGCCAAGGTGGCCATCGCAGCAGCCTGGAAGAAGCTGAGTGCTCCCACTAGCTCGATATGGCACTCCCGCCTGTGGCGCCTCCTCAGCCTGGAACGTATGGCTGACATATTTCGTGATGACTATGCAAGTTTTGAATTGAAGTGGGGCCCCCTGGTCTCGTTCCTCTCGCGGGGTCTCCCTTTGGCAGTTTGTCCACCTTACATTAGGGGTCTCCACCTCTTTCAAATATAGACCTGAGCACTGGCATAGGTACTCCAAACTACAGGTTCTCCCCCTAGGCTTACCCTGGACTTTCTCTTTCTCTCGTCTTTCTTTATAACTTTCTCTCACTTTCTGTGGGTTGTGGTGGGTGGGGAGGGGGGGGAGGGAGGGAGGGGATCTCTTGTTCGGGTGTTTTTGTATAAAATGTTTAGTTATTAATTACACCCAGTCCGAGTCTCGCTCGCCAGAATGAGAGCATGTTGGTTAACTGCTGCCTGACTATCGGCGCGCACGTTACCAGGGGACACAGAGCCTGCTACCTGGTTAAGCTCTGGACTTACAGCATAACTGTTCCACTCCATATGCTTCTGTTTCGCTTCCTAGAGCAAACCGGCCCACACGTTGATGGCAGGTCTTTTCCTTTGGGGTCCGTGCGAGAGCTGGTCGGCTGACGTGTTGTCATATGTTGATGCTCTAAGCACAGTAGATGTTGTACTTGGCTGTCGAGTATAAATTTCAATAAATAAATGTTTGGGAAAAAAAACCTTACAAATTCACTTAAAAAAACCATAGGTTTCACACACGTTATAGTTAAGAATTAGCATTTAAAAAACCTTGCAAATTCACTTAAAAAATCATAGGTTTCACACATGTTATAGTTAGCTGGACATTTCACTCGTAAAAAACCATTGAAGTTCCCCCGTTATAGTTAGTTCAGATAACTATAACTCGCGCGACCGCCACTCTATCACAAGGATGATGTCATGAGTGATGTCATGAGTGATGCCACTGACCATGTCATGAGTGATGTAATATGTGATGTCATGAGCAGTGGATTGCGGGCGCGCGAGTTATAGTTATCTGAACTAACTATAAAGGGGGAATTTCAATGGTTTTTTACGAGTGAAATGTCCAGCTAACTATAACATGTGTGAAACCTATGGTTTTTTAAGTGAATTTGCAAGGTTTTTTAAATGCTAATTCCTAAATATAACGTGTGTGAAACCTATGGTTTTTTAAGTGAATATATATATACACACACACATATATACACATATATATATATATACATACAGAATCGATGCTGCCAGAAGGTAGGCATAATGGGAGAACTGTTCCTGAGGAATCAGACCTTGACACTCCCAGAGGAGTGGCTGGACAGACGGGAGGATAACCTCATTTCCTTTGTCCAGTTTCCCACCAGAGCGGGAGCCAAGGGCTCCCTGAACTGGCTCAATCTGGAGTATACAAGGACGGCACCAAATGTGCCCTTCAAAGCAGCCTGGTGGCATGACAAGCACCCTCACCCCAGCCCAGTACACTAGGTCCCGGAGAAGCCCCCCAGTGCATGGAATCACACCTCCAATGCCAGTAACGATGTTGGGGTATTGATTCCAAACTGTTTGATACCAAATGTGCCCAGGTTCAGCACAGCCAATATATAGTTAGCCATTGTGTAATGATGCATGGCAGAAATATATGAATGAAAATGGCTGAACACACTTACAAAGCCTGGAGAATCGACTGCAGGGTGTGTAGGGGCTTCTCTGATTATGCAAGGCACCCATACACTTATAACCTATCACCCTGCCTTCAGGATTGAAAGGCCTACCTTAGGGGTGACTTACAGCTTTTGAGTGCAGTGACCTCAGATATAAGAAAGCTTATATCTGTAGTAAGTGGTGCTAGCACCCACTCACACAGGCTATGGCAGGCCTGTAGTCTCAGTTTGAGTGGTCTCTAATGGGTGGCATTATACATGTAGTCCATGGGATACCCCTAGTGTACCTATGCCCCTGGGTCCCATAGTACCATATAGAAGGGATTTACATGGGTACACCAATAGCCAATTGAGAAGGTACCAAAGTACTTACCATAGTCAAATTTAGAAGGGGAAGCACAGTGACTGGGGTCCTGTTTAGCAGGATCCCAGTCAGACTAGTCATAAAACAGAACACCATGAGAAAACCGTGGAGGTAACCATGAAGGCAGATCCTACTTCCCTACAAAAATACAAAACAAATTCCTACAGTTGGTGTTGGTTTTGGCACAGTAATGTATTACTATTACTTGGATGGGGCAGATAGCACCTGAGATTTCTCTGCGGCATAAAGATGTCTCTGAATGGGGGCCGAGCTAACCACGCCTGCTAATGGTCGCTTTGTAAGCGAGCTCGTGCGGTCACTTCAAAATCCTTCAACTATCCTGCACTAATGGCCCGTCTCGTGTGGTGAGACATGCAGACTCCAATATCGGAAGACTGCGGCGACAAGCTACACTAACAAAGGCGGACGAAATCGCTCCTGAAACCCCTGAAAACTGCTCTTGACTTGCGGGCCCTAGGAAGAGCGCAACCACGAGATCCGCAAACCGAGGTGGCGTGGCTGAAGTGGGGGTCCTGAGATCGCCTCGGCGACTGCAGCCGTACAGCGGAAGTGGAGTGCTGCTGTGTGGACCCACAGCCCCCCTGCGTTGTGCCCCCAGGGAGCAGAGAGCCTACCTTCGCTATAGAGGCCGATGCGTTGCTCGGGCTGCCCGTAAGGACGGAGGTGAGCGCCATCTAGCGAGCGGCCTAGGTCCCGGGAGGTGGTGGTGCGCACGGGTGTAAACCCGGGAAGATCCGCAACTGCGGCGGCAGGGGACTGCCTGCTGTGGGCAAACGCCACACCGACAAATTGCATCACACTAAAGAGACCCCATACACCCAGTACTCCTGTGGGCACCAGTGGGGGCCTTCGGTCTTTCTCAGCGGGCGACTCCCCTCCGCCTGGGGCTGCATACCAGGGGGAGACGGCCGTGCGCTGAACTGGGCTGAGTGACGCGGGACTGAACACCTTCCCCAAACGTTGCTTTATCGGCTGCAGTTTTTGAGATACGCACACTGGGGGCAGCTTTTCATTGGGCTGCAGAGGACTTACCACTTGGCTCCCCCCCACCCGACACCGTGCCTGTACTTTGCTGGGGCCCACGTTAACCGCACCGGGGGGGGTGGTGTGTGTGATGCCTATAGACCACTGCTCTGAATTCCTGGCGGCCTCAAATCCTCGAAACCTGACTGTGCAACATCGGAACTCTGGCAGCCTAGTACAGCGGGGCCTAGTTGGATCTACGCGTGCCGACCGAGGGCCCATTAACTTCTACAACTACATAGTCTACGCTGCAGGAGCGGCGGTGCGGGGATAGCCGCGCCCGGTGCTACCCACGACACCCACCAAGCAGTAGTGCCTTGCACCCACGAGACGTGCTACGCCAGCACGGCCTTCAACGGACCACAGGGCCGCAAAATGGGGAAACCAGATAAATCGCAGCCGAAAATAAATTTTGAACCGGCCAAGAAAACAACAGACACTGGAGTAGCGGAACAGTCTTCCACTCAAGTGCCTCTGGTGGATGCGGCTCCGGCTGCATCAGTGGACTTCCAATCAATGTTCACAACGATCTAAGCTACGCTGACTAACATAGATGGAAAGATTGATACCCTGTCCTATAGAGTAGATCGTATGTCGGAGCGGCTGGATCGCCACTCAGAGAATTGACATGACGGAGCGACGCATATCGGACTCAGAAGACGCACAGCGCCAAATGGAAACAAAACGGGAAAAGGTCGAGAAAACACTAGCTGCGAATATGGCGAAGTCAGATGATTTGGAGGCGAGATCCCGTCGTAACAACGTACGCATCATGGGTATAGCGGAGGCGACCAGCAAGGAAAATATGGAGCGCTATATCGAAAATCTCCTAGTGACTCTATTTGGCAAAGACACGTTCTCAGATGTCTTTATCATTGAAAGAGTGTACAGATCACTTGCCCCGCCTTCTCCACCAGGGGCCAGGCCACGAACGATCATTGCAAGACTTTTGAACTACAAAGATCGTGATGCGGCACTTCGGAAAGCGAGAGAGTTGGGAAACCTTACTCATGATGCGATGAATATCACCATATATCCGGAATTCACGCAACAAGTCCAGGAGGCGCGTTAAAGTCAAGAAAACACTGCGGGGCCAGAACATTCCCTACGCAATGATCTACCCAGCCCGGCTCCGGATCACTGACGGGGGGGAAAGTAAGATCGTTAATGACCCTAAAGATGTCCTCAAATTCTTGCAGCCGAGAGGCGCCCAGGTACCGCGAAGAAGATCGCCGAGAGGTGCACAGGAAGAACAAGGACACACTTCGGACGTTGGATAATCAAGAGATTCCCTTGACCTTTGGACAGTACTGGGACACTGCTTACCGACCGCAGCTGGTGGTCTGTCACAAGGACGCAGATAAGTGCACATCGCGATCACAGAACATGCTGTATGGTTCCTGAAAATTAACTGGGGGGGAAGCACACATGTGCACGCGGTAGAGCTTTTCTTGTTGCTATGGTGTTCATTTTGCATGATAAGTGGTTTCATCGCCGAGATTAGAGGGTTGTGAAGGTGAACTTAGATAGTTCAGCGACCCCCCATGTGACCATGTCACTGGGGTATCCAGCGGGCGGCTTCCGCCTCCATGTGTGCACCACATTGCCTTCTTGTTTCTTTAAGGGCTTGTTTGGAGGGTGGGAACGGGGGGCTAGAGTTCGATTGAGGGATGGCTTTGGCAATTTGGGGCTGCTGAAGTGGGTGGGGGAGAGGGGATGGCAAAGTTTAGAAGTTGGGGTTGTTCACGTGATTGAATTGCCAGAGAAACTGGAACTCATACTGATTGCATCTTAGCGGCAGGATTCAGACACAATTACTACTAATATGTCCTGGTGAATATGGGCGAGAAGTATAACTGTGCGACGTGGAATGTTAAAGGGCTTAATACCCCCCAAAAAAATCAGACAAGTGTTCGCCTATTTAGACCGCCACAGCGTACTGATTGCCCTCCTACAGGAGACGCATCTGACTATGACTTCTGAGACTACTATAGCCGGTAGATGGGCAGGATACAAGCTGGCCTCTTTGTACTCCTCCTATGCCAGAGGGGTGTTCATACTAGTTAAGAGAGGCATTATATTTACACCTATTAAAACATACATAGACAGAGAGGGGAGGTGCGCCATGGTGTACGGTAAGCTGGGACTCTCCCTGCTCACCATTATAAACACTTATTTATTTATTTATTTGTCGGATTTATATAGCACATGGCTGCCCCAGCAACGGGGCGTCCCAGTGCGACCAAAGACAATGAGCGTCACCAGAAAGAGAGCAGTTTAGGCGTAGACCGGAAAAAGCCAGGTCTTAATGGCTTGCTCTGGCTCTCAAAACACGAGGGATACTCACTAAAGCCTGGTCAGCCGATCTGAGGGAACGCCGCGGCACATAAAACTGTAACAAGTTGGACAGTCCCAAAGGAGCCTGTTGAGTCAGAATCCTATGCGAAACACAGAGAGTCTTAAACTGGATTCGCTTTTCAACAGGCAACCAGTGAAGCTTGGACAAAACATGGGAGACTGAACAAGATCTTGGCAAGGCCACCAGAATTCGTGCGGCAGCATTTTGGATTCTCTGCAAGCGCCTAACACAAGACTTATTGGCCCCAAGATAGAGAGAATTACCATAATCCAGCCTAGACAAAATTGTCGCTTGGATAATGGATATGGTCCTATTGCAGATGAACCAGACACTTTCATGCGGCTGTATGGCGCTCTGCGAGAATGGCGGCAGCGCCTAATATATGGGGTGATCTTATCACATATTTGGATCCTCAACTAGAATAAATCAAGTCCGCAGTGCATTAATGATGCTATATTTGAATTTGGTCTTGTAGATGTCTGGAGACTACGTAATGGTACAGTTAGGGAGGGTACACATGCTACGCCTGCACACAATAGCTGGTCCCACTTGGACTATTGACTCCTAAGCGAGAGGGCCAACGATTGGGTTATGGACGTCACAAACCTCCCACGCACTCTGTCGGATCATAATCCGGTGCTGCTCTCTTTTAAAATTACTGCTAATGTTCATCATCCATATGTATGGCGATTCCAGGCACAGGTGCTTTTGGATCCGATTTAGAACAACACTGTCTGAGAGGCCATTGAACAATATTTTACTGTAAACACGGGTACAGTGGACAGTATATCAACACTGTGGGAAGCTTTTAAAGTGACTATAAGAGGGGTCTGCATCAGCACCACAGCTGGCATCCTTAAAGACCTCCAAGGTCAACTAACGCAAGCTGAGAAAAAATAGACGGACTTAGAACGACAATACACTGCCACTCCCTGTCCTGAAACCCTAGCCCGTATCCACATCCTAAAATTGGAATACGACTCTCTGGCAGAAACCGAGATCCGATACATTGTACAGAGACATGTGGCGCAAGCTTATGGCGAGGGAGGGCGCCTGGGCAGGAATCTGGCCACCCATATTAAAGTTTGTGAGTACTATCACCACATAACAAAGATTACAGACCAGCAGGGCACGGAGCACTACGCCCCTGAGATGATAGTGGATCAGTTCTGCAGATTCTATTCTGATTTATACACGACACGGGGGAATCCGACAGACACAGACTTAGATGCCTATCTTTCCGACATAGCCTGCGCATGGCTGTCGGATGGTCACCGTCAATATCTTAGCCAACCCATAGATGAAGCGGATATAAGGGTGGCTGTGTGCACATTACCAAATCAAAAGGCACCGGGGTCTGAAGGGCTCACAGCTGAATTCGATAAAGAATATATTGTTCTACTTGCGCCGTATCTGCTTGAAGTGTATGCGGAAGCACATGAGGCAGGAGTGCTGCCGCCGTCTCTCCGCCAGGCCCCGATCATCACGCTGTTAAAAAAAGATAAGGCCCCGGACAGTTGGGAGTCATATCGGCCGCTGTCTTTGATAAACCTGGACACTAAGATACTGGCGAAAATACTAGCCACCAAACTCCAGCCCCTCATGCCACAACCATTCCAAATCTATAGAGGCACTCGTCGGGGTGCCCACTTTCACCGTTACTATTTGCACTGACCCTAGAGCCACTGGCTTGCATCATACGGCAGCGCCACAGAGAACCTGCACAACATTTTTTACATCGACTGGTGGGTATATCGCTATATGCTGATGACATGGTGCTATTCGTGAGGGAACCGGGTCGATACTTAGCGCAGGTGTTATGGGAATATATCCATTTCGGACTCTTTTCGGGACTACAAATCAATTGGGATAAATCGATTGTGATACCACTAACAACAAACACGCCCCCTGTAAGTATGGACTACCCCTTTGGTATGGACCACAGACCCAGTGAAATACTTGGGTGTGTGGATACATCAAGATCCCGAAATAGTGATCAGGGAGAACTATGGCAAAGCATATGCTGCTCTTGAGCAGCAAGAAGACAGATGGAACAAGTTGCCACTCTCTCTGGCGGATTGAATAGCGATCATTAAAATGGTCGTACTTCCACGCTTTTTGTATCTAATCTGTAACATCCCTCTGAAGCGGACACAACAGATCTTTCGGGACATCCGCTCTTCACTCACTCGTTTGATATGGGGGGCAAGCAGGCCAGAGTAAGCTGGACTACACTCGCACTGGACTACGCTAGGGGAGGCTTCAGTGCTCCGAACCTTTTTATATATTATCTCTGTGCCCAAGCGCAATATGCCTACTATTGGTTTAGACCGCATGCTTACACTCCACATGTTGCAGTGGAAGATGGGGATGCACACCCAATCCCCGGTGTCATCACAAATACAACCAGAGGAAAGCCACGTACTGAAATCAACACAATAGATGCGACTATTGCAGCATGGCAGGCTATAGCCAAGATCACTAAAAGGCTACCAATTTACGCACCGGCACTGCCGCTTGCACATCATGGGGCCTTATCAGTGACGAGGGAAAAGGGGCCACTCAGGGCACTGAGAGAAGCGGGCATGGTGACCATGCGAGACGTATACCCAGCTGGGCACTTCCTTACGGAAGAAGACCCGAGTTATATAACTAACCCCTCACCCCTGTTCGATTTTACCATTCACAGACTGAGACAAGCGATCAAAGCTCACTATCACACATACCCTCTAGAATCTCCGGTGTTGCCGGCGCTGCAAACGCTACTGGTTGCACCCACTAAACGCAAACTAGTAACAAAACTTTACAGAGAGGTGCGGGATGGGAGGGATCTTAGATCAGATAGGAGTCTCGCCCGCTGGAATAACAGTTTAACTCCACCACTCCTAGAAACAGAATGGGATCATATCTGCAAGCTGACCAGTGCCCTAATGCCTAATGGCAACCTGCGCATTATACATTTCAAATACATACACCAAATTTACCACAAGCCTGTTAAATTGCATAAATGTGGCCTAAGAGAAACTAGCAATTGCAAAAGATGCGGACAACCCGATGCAGACTTTTTACATCTAGCGTGGGGGTGCCGACGAGTGCTATTATTCTGGGAGGGGGTGTTGCAACACCTACAGGAAATGACTGGAATTGCATTGCAGTGTGTGCCTACTATATGCTTGCTATGTTATGCCTCACTTGAAGGGTGCGATGGGTAAATTTGTGCGCATTGCGCTATTATTAGCCAAGCGTCGTGTTGCACTACACTGGGAAAATGCATTGGCCCCCAAGAATAAATTTTGGGTAAAGGATATGGTATATTGCAATAAAAATCTTACGTTATATGCAGAAGAACTACCGGACGTATCTCGACCCAGGGATATATGGGAACCATTACGTCAATACCTGCAAAGACTGGCTTCCACTGACACACAGACTGATTAGCGTCCCTATCAATTTATTCAAACTGATGTACTGCCGCAAGTTGAAAATACGGATGAGTCGAATATTAGTAATGTTCAGATATTGTTGGGGTGAGATCAATCACAACCGGTTGTATGGTTTATTCATTTCGCGCTGCCTTGCATGGCGGTAACAGTGTATTTATTATCTTAAATGCCAATAAATAAATTAAAAACAAAAAAAGATGTCTCTGAATGGTCCTTAGCTGAGGAAGTTCATATGCGGCCTACTAGACGGGATGAAGGGTTAATGTTTGGCTGTCTGGAGAGGTCTGGTCATCACGTTCCTGCACCCGGCCTCGGATCGGTCCACTTCTGATAATGATAGTATAAGTGATGTAGCGGGATAATGCTCTGCTTAGGTATCTCAGTGCACCAGCATAGAGGGTAGGTCTGCTGGCACCCTGGGGGGGATGAGACTAGCCTGTACTTGTGAGGTTGTTGATTGCCGAGCATTCCAGGTATTTTGTCATTTACAATGTCGACAGATGAATGCACGATTACTATAATCGTGCAAGCTGCTGTCTGCTGTATTTTTTTTAATTGTCTTTGAAAAAATAAAGTTTTTAAAAATACGTTACATAGTTACTGAACATTTAATCTACTTATAACGTTACTTCAACCATTTTTTTTCAATACATTTCTAAGGCTTTTTTAAATGTAAATTAATATAAATTATATTTTATTACCACATGTAAAGCCAACCCTCGAAAGAAGTGTGCGTCTGGGGGGTCGACACAGGGCCAGCTCCTGCTCCAAACCCCTGCTTGCCGCTAACCCCATGCTGCGAGGTTGGCCGCAGGTAGCCAACCCCATGCTGCGCGCAGCCTTTGGTTGTGTACAGCAGGGGGGTGGCCACAGGCCTTGGCCTGCTGCCGGGCCCTGTGGCCAAGCCCCAGCAGGCAGCCAACCCCACGTCATGCACAGCCTTTGATTTGAGCGGCATACGGTTGGCCTTCGGGCCCGGGGACGTTATCGCCTCGAGCCAAAACAAATATATTAAGGGTAGGGGGCATGCAGCCCCCTCCCCGAGCTTTAATTGAGCTATGGGACCCCATCCTTCAGGGCCAAATTCCAATAAAAAGGAGTGGGGGCTGCATGCCCCCCCCTCGCACCTCAGAAAGCCCTGAGGACCCTGTTCCCCGGATCCAAATACAATTTAATCTGGAAGGGGTGGAGTGCGCACCCTTTCTGAGCCTTCTTGGACCCGGGGGCCCCATATCCTGGGACCAAATTCTAAGGGAAGGGGGATCACCCGGCTCCCCCTCCTCAAGCTTATTTTGGCCCCAGGGACCCCATCCCCTGGGGCATGTCTAAATTATAGGTGGGTGCCCACCCAGAGCACTCACCACTTTGGTGGCTGTGTGGGAAGCCTTAGGGGCCCGGGGCCCCAGCAGGCTCTCTGCATGCTGCGGGAGTCGGTATTACTCCCACCCGGAAGGAACAGCTGTTTTGTGCTTGTTCCCCCCAGGCAGGAGTAATATGTGTTCAGTTTTGTGTTTAAATCTCACGCAGGTTAAGAGCTGACTTCCATGTTTGCTCCCATCTGGCAGGAGGTTTAAAAAAGTTCACACCAGGCGGGAGCAAACATATTCTTCCCTGCCCACGCTAGTGCAGGCTGGAAAACTACTGTGTACTCGGGGTGGGCACCACGGGACACAGTACGTGAGCCGACCCAGGAAAATGGGGTTCCTGGGGCTTATAAAGGCTCAGGGATGAGGGCAATGCAGCAATATTTTTTTTAAAGTTGTCCCTGGGAGATGGGGTCCCTGGGGCTCACATAGGCTCGGGGACGGGAGCTGCCCTACTCATGACCCCCCTCCCCATATAATGTATTAAAAAAATGGCAGCCATGATTTTCTGAGATCCTGTGGGAGATAGCAACCCCACAGGAATTAATCCTAGGGGATAGGGTCCCCAGGACTTACAAAGTTACTCAGGAAGAGGGGCAGCGGGGCCCAAAATGGGCTCAGGCCCCCTTCCTATATATGTTTTTAAATGGTGGCTGACATTTTCTTTTGCTACAATACCGCATGACTCCCGCAGGATTGTGGCAAAAATTGCAAATTTCTTTTTATTTTGGCCCTTTAGCTGGGAGCTTTGTCACAGGGCCTGGGGGGGGCGGGTATCCCTGCCCTGACCCCATATAGTCGTGTAATGGCTGACAGCACCATTTTTCCTATGTTCCTGGCAGCTATTCACAGTGCGCCTCCTTCTGGAGTCTGACTACCATTGGAGCGAAATGGCCCAAGGGTAAAAAGTTTCCTGGGCCAATCAGAAGGCTCTTGTTTAAAAAAAAATCTTTTTTAAACTAGTGAACAGATTTACATAAAATAAAAAAATAAAACAATCTGCGAACCAAGGTCTAGCTTCCGGACAAATTTGGTGCAATTCGCTCAGCAGTTTTTCTGGTAGCGCTGCGTAAAGAAGTCTATGAAAAAATACATGGGGTAATTTGCTTTTTGACCCCCCTTTTCTCTCAGCGCCCCCTTGAAGATCATCCTGAAACCTTCCAGGAAGGAGCTGAGGAGTATGAACTTATTTTGGGAAAGTTTTGCTAAGATTTGTCCAACAGTAACAAACTTAAACAAACCAAAAAGCGCTACGTCTATGGAAAAGCAGACCTAACTATAACTACCCAGTAGCAACTTCCACTGGGATATATTTTTATAAAGCATCGGAATAAATAGTCTAAGGAATGATCCCTGGCCACGCTTTCCACAAAGCGTTCCAGCATTGAATCAGGCTTATCGGCAAACAGGTGAGACCCATCAAATCGCATATCCATCAAAGAGTATAGAAAAAGTGATGGATATAATGCCTGAATTAATCTCAGGCAATGGTAATTATTTATGGCCCATCCCAATCCATTGTTATTTTGCACATCATGCCAACTCAATTTGGAACCAGCCATATGCAAAGCAGGTTTGACCCTGATTCAATGAGAACAGTACAGCACAAACTACATGGCCAGTAGGAAGGAAGTTGCAGAACGCTAAGGCTGACCAGCACCACTGCCACAGTAATTAGCGTTGGCCTGTTTGCGCTGCTTCTCATGACATACCATCACATAATTTTCTCGAAGGCTTGTGAACAATACCCACCAGTGTGAACCCTGGATTAATAGAACACTTCACGAGTTCCTTTCCAGAGCTGGAGTGAGGAACGTCAAATAAAATTCCTCTTGAGAAGGTCCGACTCACTTAACAGCTCTCAATAAATGAATGTAAAGTAAAGAGTGCCTAGTATTGCATACAACCTGACTCAGGTTTACCATTTGCCACTGACAAGGCTTGAATTTTTGCATTTTTTCCCCCACAAAATGCCAAATTGTCAGTCCGGACACTTGTGATCTGTCTGTTCGCTCCAAATGGTCATCCTTACCAACTCGGTAGGCAGAGTGGAGATGGTGTAGTCCCTGAGGGCTCACAGGCTGGCTGTTCTGCTCATCTTCCGATGGGAAGCTCCCGGTGACTATGGTAGTAGACTGGGTGGATAAAGGTGTCAAGGTAGCACCCTGAATTGCTGGGAATGCTGTTCCTGCATGGACACTCCCTACTGAAAAGAAAACAAAGACAGCACAGACATCATTCATAATCAAACTAATTCAGCTCGTCATCAAAAGCAAACATGAACATATGGGAGACCTCCCTTTAAATCTGTCCCAGAAGGCATAGGTTTATTTAAGATGGCCTTTCACATAATGAATACTGAGACAGACAGACATGAAAGTCTAGGTACTGTATGATAACTTGGAAATCTCAAAGAGCCAAAACAAAACCTTTCTTTGTGCATATAAACCATATTTAACTCAAAACAGTAATTTAAAAAACACCTGCGATCACTGGCATACCACACATTGAGCATTTAATGAACAGAGAAAAAAAGCAGCATTTTTTGCATCTTGAAAAGATCCTTCGTTTTGCATTCATCAAATTAAAATATTACATTTGAATCCGACTAATTTGTATTAAATATTTGCAGTGCAAGTCTCTTCATAATGTGTTAATTGCATAGTCTTGATTATCATTTCTAAATATTTTAAATGGGATGTAACAAAGCTCACCACATTCATTACCTAAGAATTATGAAAGAAGATGAAGCAAGAGTGATTGCTTACAAGATACCACCTTCTCTTTGTTAGGAAATGCTGTCTAAACCTTGAAAGAGCTTGCTTCTAACTGACCATCTAGGCAGAGGTGTGCATAATAGAAAAACAGAATTTAAGAGAATACTTGTATACCACTAAACTACTGATTTGCTCGTCAGAAAAGAACTGAGTAAACTGCCACCTACAGAGCATGATGGGCTACTGTAGGTCAGAAGACCCTAAAAGGCGCTGTGTCCCCTTTTTTATTGTTTCAATGCTGCACCCTAAACAGGCTACATTGCCATGTATTATTCCTTAGCTTACTTTGTAAAGAAGTAAAAAGTGTTTGTGAAGGATGTTTTTCAAATATCAATTTTCGTTTTTGGTTAAGCGAGTTTAAAGGGTATGACTTTTTTCTTATAGAGCTTATAGTAATTCAATAAACATTGGCAATATGGACTATTTTTTCAGGGTGCAAAAGTGTAACATATGTTTCCTAGCCTTTCCAAAATAAGGCGAAGTAGAAGTAATTGTGACTTTGAAAGAACTGCTCTAGTATCCCTGCATGTGAGTGGGACTATTCGGGAGATCCCTTGAGAACTGGATATATGGTGTTGAGGTATATGATATTATCTTGAAGACCAAGTTTAAATACTCATTCATCAAAACCTTCTATGGAGATGATCTGTAGCCGAAGAGGCTGTCATATCGCGCTTGGCTGCACACACATACTTATGCTCAGACAGCTGTATCGTGCGGTGGGGCAAAGGAAGCCAATTAAGAAAGCTTGATATGTGTAAACTAGGACAGTAAGGGAGATGATGGTTGCAGCAAAAAACAAGGAGCTGTCCTCAAATCTCTAAATCCCAAGACCTCCAAAACAGTGCACAGTAAAATAAGGTAGACACACTGAATAAATAAAGTTGGGGGCGAGAGGACCCAAGTCGAGATAAGATAATCCTGATAGAGGGCTGATATGATTTGAAATTATCAAAGAGACAGGTGCTTTGGAGGAACTGAAGGTTTATCATGGAACATTGAATGTATTGGAAGGGTATTCAAAAATGTGGACTAGCACACATTTGGGCAAGAGATGTGGGCAGGACTAGGACCAAAGGAAGTACATGTAACCTAACTCCAGTGGTGAAGCAAGCTATTTGATGTTCAAGAGAGGGTCTTTCCACCAGGGCCCTATCTGCCTGTAATGTGGTCTAAGAAAAAGTAGACAATGAAAATATTGACAACCAATGTATTAAGCTCCTCTCATTCTTGGTCCCCAGAGTGCACACTTGTAGCTTATAAAATGCAAGTAGAGGCAAAGGTAGGCAAGGTAAACTGTCTGAGCTCCTCATGAATAAAGATCAAGTGAAATCAAGAATGCCTCTGCCACAATTGTATTGGGAAGAAACTTCATCACAAAGGGAAGGTGGGTTCAAAAGAGTAGACAACAGCATGAGGTATTCCCTGTTTACAAAAGAGATGCTGTAGAAGGCTAAGGAAGGTGGTAACCTTTTGACTGTGGTGAACATCTTCGGACTGAAGACAGTAAATAGAAGGTAGAGCAAATTAAGACAAGCCGGCCAAACACAGATTTGTAGCGACTTCAAGGTTCTCCATGGTTACATGACTTCAAGGCTCTCTATTGTTAATTATTTCTGTCACCAAGTAGAGAAGTGGTCATCTCTGAGAATCATGGATGATATTCCAAGGTAGAGACAGCTATTTTAAAAACCATGGATAATCCGGGTCATGGCCGGACGCCAATAGAGAGAGCAGGGTTGCTCTTAGCTCCTCGAGGCTGGGCCAGATCCAGCCATCCTGACCCCTGGGCAACAGTCCAAGGGCCCAAAATCGTGTAGATGCTGCCCTTATACTCCGGTTGAGCAGCACACCGCCTGACGACAGAGCTCCCCTGTCGTGGATGAGGACAGAGTCGGTGGGACAAGAAATAAAAAACTATCTCCCAAGATGACAGCGCCGGGCCGGAGCGCTCCCGACTCCAGAGGGAGATAGAGGCAAAAGAGAGAACAAGACTGAGGGATCCCTGCGGCGACCCGCCTCGGGCATCACCTTGTCGCCCGAAGACATGCTGGCCTGACAGGAGGGGTGTGGCCAGCATGTTGGCGGGCCGCTAAGAACTGGTAAGCGGCCTTGCAAGAAGCAGACCAGAGGGGCCGCCTGTGAAAGACGCCGGCCAGCCGGCCTGCTGTTGCTTAACAAGCGCTGGCTCTGAAACTCCGGACCGGGAGCACCCGACCTCTGCCCTCATACCAGACAGCTTGGACGAGGCAGGAGGAAGGACGAACCTAGGCACTGCCAAAATCCAGCTGAGACTCAACATCTGCCATACCCGCAGGTGAGGAGGAGGGGCCGCAAGTCCTTCGATCGGGGGGAGCAACCCCCTCTCATCCTTAACACTGCGCAACCTACAGGGGGATCCGAGGACCAGGATCGGATCCCTTGGGCCTAAAAAAGGAATGAGACCTGGCACCAGGCGCCAACAGAAGTTCATACATCCTGCCACTGACAACAACGGAGCCCAAAAGAAGATGGAAAAATCCTTGCGGAAAAAGGAGCAGGAACAGCAGAGCCCAGCGACAGGGGAGATGGCAGCAGCGTCTGCTACAGCAAGATCCCCTAATGACCTAACGTTGCAGGCCATCCCTGCCTCACGAGAGGCACTGGAACTCAAAATTGATATCATTGGCACTGACCTCAATCTCCTCCGAGATGAGCATAAGAAGCTGGCGAAAAGAGTGGCAGCCAGCAAACGCACGCTAGAAGAACTCCAACCGGTCGTGACAACTATGCAAAAATGACTGCAAGTGATGGAAGCCAAGGTGAGAACACTAGAGCTCAGAGCGGAAGATGCTGAAAACAGCTCACAACATGCGTGTGGTGGGTCTCCCTGAGAAGAGCGAGGGCCCAGATGCAGTAAAATATATGGAGAACTGGTTGAGAATGGAGGTGGCCCCTGAGTGACTCTCGGGGTTCTTTGCCCTTGAAAGAGTGCACAGAGGGCCAGCAAGACTCCCCCTGCCTGGAGCCCCGCCAAGACAGATAGTGGCAAGATTGCTTCACTATAAGGACCGCAATTGCATACTGGAGCAGGCAAGGAAAAAAGAGGTGCTTTGAGTGGACAATGCTATAGTGCACATTTTTCCGGACTTCTCCAAAGAGATCCAGAGAAAGCGAGTGTCCTATCAGGAGGTCAAGAAGAAGCTGCAACAATTGTTCCCTACGAAACTAAGAGTAGTGACCCCAGGTGGGGCACAATTCTCCCACTCCTCGTAGGAAGTATGGGACTGGCTGGAGAGCCAAAAGGGCCTGGGGCAGCTACGGATGCCGAAGAATGGCAACAACAGAAGCGGAACTTGAGGCGTAGACGATCGGGCGGAGCTTGGCGCCGCCCTCACAGGCTGAGGTACAGCTGTGAATACGACGGGCAATGGAAGTGGTGGCCCAGATTAACGGAAGTCAGATGGATGGAACATCCCTCGAGCTAGACCCCCCTCGCCCGGACTCGGACACTGATCTTGAATCGAATATGCCAGAGACCTCGAGCTAGGGGGTGCCCAAGGTTACGCCGAGAACAGCGGATGACATTATTTGAGAAACTCAGAGTACCGGTAACGGGAAGGTGAAAAGCAGAAATAGGAGGGCTAGCTAAGCACAAGATATTAGTTACACACAATAGGCAGCATACCATGTCTGCACTTCTCCGAGCTGGAAGGCCCCCGAACAACTGAGAGACTCGCAGGACGTACCAAACCCCCCCTGCTTTTGTATTCCTTTCTTCCTAACAAGTGTTGTGGACCCCCTTTCACGAGAGTTAATAACTGTTAATAAGGTTTGGATGGGTGGTGTTCTACTCATCCCGGGAAGGTACCGTTGGGATTGTTGGGAGCTGTTTTTGAAGTTGGGGATTATTCACGCTATCTGCAAATATATGCTTGCCATGCACAGATTGGTAGGGTACACTGGGGATGGCAGGGGGAGATAGGAGGAAACTGCAGCACGGCTATTGAGACTAGATATGGCAGGGCATCTCGCATATAAGTGTCTAACATGGAACATCAGGGGCATGCATACCATGGCAAAGCGCTACAAAGTATTCTCATTTCTTCATAGGAGAGGGGTGCAAATTGCATTGCTCCCGGAAATGCACCTTACTGACAAGGAGGGATAGGTACGGAGACAGAGAGGTCAGACCTTTTACACCACTTATTCCGCATATGCCTGGGGGGTCCTTATATGGATTCGAACCGGGGTCTCATTCCAACCCCTGGACACTGATAGATGGGGAGGGTTGATATGTGGCAGTACGAGGACGTCTGGAGGGAAGAGAACTGACAATAATCAACGTGTATGCCCCTAACATTGAGCAGAGCAGGTTCTTTGCCAATCTATCACAAAAAATAGCACTATTCCTAAAGTCAAAGGCGATCATAGGAGCAGACTTTAACTGAGCAGCCGATATCCTACTTAACTGCTCGCACCTTCCCTTGCCCGATTCCAAGATGGTCCATGCGGCTGAAAGGTTTACAGGTTGGCAGCAGCAGTGGGGCCTGATAGACTCCTGGAGACGCCTAAACCTGCACACACAAGACTACACTTTCGGGACTCCACGAGGTGCATGTCCGCCTGGACCTCTTTCTGTCCACTCTTGAAGTGCATAGTTTGATCACGACTGTAGAATACTTATCGTGTACTATCCCAGATCATAACCTGTTATTAATGCAACTGTGGTGGACCCAGCCTAGGCCCTCCATACCCCCATGGAGACTCCAACCTGTCTTACTGGAAGATCAAGACTTCCGTGAACAAAAATTTCTCAATACTTCCTTGATAACACAGGCACAGCGACTATCCCCCAGATAGAATGGGATGCCTTTAAGACAGTGACACAAGGCTACTGCATAGCGGAAGTTAAAGAAGTTCAACAAACACTGCTACATGACGTAGACTTTGCCGAAAAACCCCTAAGAGACAGAGATCCAGCAACCGGAGCGCCCTGAGCTCCAGCCCGATCTCCTGACAGCTAAAAAGGCAGTAGCGGCACAGGTAGAGCGATTGAGGTGCTTCGATTACAAACACTACATAGACAAGACACATACGGAGAGGGATAAGTCGGGCTCTCCACTAGCTTGGCTGGCAACCCTAGAGAAACGGGCCTCATCTATCGTGGAATTTTAAGATGGGGGGGGTTGCCCAAGTATACACACAGAGGGAGATCAATGATGCATTCGCTAACTACTATTCGGAACTATATACTAGCTCCCACGCCAGGGACTTGCAAGACATACAAGTATACTTAACAGTCTTCCCGCTGCCACGACTTACCGGTGACGACACAAGGGGTCTAGGAAGGGAGATTACAGCACACGAGATAACGACTGCAATTAAACACATGGCGCACGGGCAAACCCCGGGGATGGACGGACTACCGGCAGAATTCTATGTTACATATTCTGCTGAGCTGACACCCCACTTTGTAAGGCTGTATGCAGCGACTAAGGATACTGGCTGCCTCCGGTACACTACGAGCGAGGCAGTAATAGTCCCCATCCTGAAACCTAAAAAGCCAGCCCACGACAGGACAGCGTACTGCCCACTGTTGATGCTTAACCTCGACTATAAAATATTGAGCAGGATCTTAACCACTCGACTGCTGCCCCACATGACCACACTAGTACACACAGACCAAGCCGGGTTTATCCAGAGCCGTAGCATAACTGCAAATATTAGGAGACTATTGCATATTATGGAGAAGGATGGGGAAAATCGAGGAAATGCAGAGATATTTGCTGTAGATATAGAAAAGGCATTTGACAGTCTAGAGTGGGAATATCTATACGAGGTGATGAGGAACATGGGCCTCGGGGAGGGATTCACCAGGTGGACCCGGTTGCTCCACACCAAACCCACAGCTCGAGTGTGGACAGGGTGAACAATCTCACGGGGATGCTCAGTGGAGCGGGGCACAAGGCAGGGATGCCCGCTCTTCCCAGTGCTGTTCGCGATAGTCATTGAGCCACTCGTGATTGCGGTCAGGACGGGCCAGTTCTATAGGGGGCTCTGAATGGGACACACTACCCATCAAATAGCACTCTATGTGGACCATCTATTACTGTTCTTACCGGGGGGGGGGGGGGGGGGGGGGGGAGGGAAACCTACCGGGGGCTCGTTCCTTACTGGAGGAGTTCACCTTCCGCCCTAGATTAAAAGTGAGCTGGCAGAAATCACAACTCTATCCGGTGGTGCCTACGGGCTAACCCCCAACTGACTTGACGCAACTGCAATGGGAACCAAGTTGCCTACCCTACCTGGGAGTCTGAATATACCACACCTCGTCAGATCTATACGAGGAGGATTTAGGACGGGCGCTGCGAGGACTGCGGGCATCAATCACCTTTTGGCGGATCAAAAATTGGCAGGATTGCGCTCCTTAAAATGGTGGCACTTCCCACCTACTATATTATTTCAATACACTTCCACTTGAATACCACTGACATTCTTCAAAGAATTAGATGCACTGATCTGTTCTTTTATATGGGGGACAGGGCGGCAAAGTTTGGTGTTTACGACAGCGAAACAACCGGTAGGGGCGGGAGGGCTATTAGTCCCCGACTTTGAAACTTACTACACAGCAGCTCAGCTCCAATGGCTGGTCAGGGACATTGCAAAGAGGCGGAAAACAGATGGGGCGACATGGCCAGCGGCACTGATGCTCCCTTACCTCCCGAGGGTGTTGTTAGGCAAAACAAAGACTCCAAGAGGAGGCATGCATGAATTCACAGTGCAAGCTCGGTGCTGGCGCCTGGCTTTGCAGAAAATGAGTACTGCCGCCCCATACTCCCCAGCCATACCACTATACATGCTATGCTGAGGACATTACCACATGGAGGTAGCTGGAGGGACCCACAGATATGGGTGGGGGCTGGAGCGTCAAAGATGAGAGAGCTCTATAGAAACGAGGGGTTGCTTTCCTTTGAGGAGTTACAAATGGATTTCAACCTACTCCGGAGTCACATTCTTCTGCACAGAGCAGTCACTTCAGCAGTCCGCAAATACTTGCGGATGGGTACCGCGGAGCCCCAACCCCGACAGAGTTGTTACTATATGGCCCTGTCGACAGGCACTATTAAAGCAGTGTCCTGCTTGTAAAGAGCCCTACGAACAGACTGGCAGAACCCGCTGGAGAAATTACGCACCCAATGAAAAACGCATCTAGATAGCCCGAAAGATCGGGACGACATGTTAGCCGGAATACTCAGAGTATCCTGATATGCACACTTTAAATAAAAAAGTATTAACTATTAAGTGCTGCATAGTTCTTATCTCACTCCAGAGCGCATACACAGATACTTCTAAGTGGAAGAGGCGGATTGCCCTCGTTGCAAGGAGGAAAGGGTACACATCCTCCATATGTTCTGGTCTTGCCCGAGACTAAGGGAGTTCTGGGAAGAGCTCCTGAACCTATTAGAAGAGGTAATTGAGAAAGAGATCCCACACACACCAGCTCATTGCCTGCTGGGCTGGTTCCCCCATACCTCCAAGACCAAAGTAACCAGTAAATTCCAAGACCTGGCATTTATCCTAGCCAAACGTGAAATAGCCAGAACTTGGAAAACAGCCGGGGAACCTCAGTTGGTCTCGTGGAAGAATGAGCTGACAAAATGGGCCAGCTGCAAAGGCCGAATACTACTTAGAGATGCCAGAAGGGCGATGGGGAATTTGGAAGTGGCTAGAGCCTGGGAAGCCTTGGTGGATGCGCTATCGTACCCGGAGACTCTGGATGGAACTTCCACAAGAACCCAATTAGCGGGCAATGAGATGTGCCTTACTTTACGGTTGAGACCCGACTGCACAGACCTTTCCTCACCGTAACACATAGGCTGATAGCAAGATCCGGACTTACCATGGACCCTTATCCACACCCAACGCTGACATCGCTGCACCTGAAAGCACCTAGCCCAAAAGTCTAGCACATAGCTGACTCACAGGGGGGAGGTGGAAGGGGGGTACTTGGAGCATAGTTTAGTTATGGGATACTTGGAAGGGGGTACTTGGAGCATAGTTCAGTTATGCGATACTAAGATGTATAAGATTACACATTGTCATCACTGGATCACAAGCCATGATGTATCTATACTAAAAATAATTAAAACAATTATTAAAAAATAACCATGGATGATCAGCTCTGAATCACTGATGCTGAAGAAGTCAACATCCTGATCCCTGTTGACCTGACAGCAGCCTTTGATGCTCTTAACTATGGGATTCTTCTATAAACATCAACAGACAAATACTCCGCGCGTTTCCTTAATACCTAGAAGAACGCTTTAAACTAGGAAGATCAACAATTCTTATTACAATAGAGCGTCACTGGATCCAACAGTGCACCCAAAGGCCCTATTCTAGCCTCCTCACTTTTTAACATGTAGTTGGTACCACAAGGGGAACAGCTACGCAATTCAGTCATCTGGTATCACCAATATGCTAATGATACCCAGTTACATCTGAAAATAACTCCTAAATCCTAAACAAGACTGTTCGAAAAAATTGATAATTCACTGCCTAAAACTCTATCCACTTAAAATGCATTGGGCTCTGACCTACCAATCCAGGCTGGGTTAAACAGCATGATAACATTAAATGTGGTACCCACCAGAATTGATAATGCAAAATTCTGGCGTTTCCTTCTTGATGAAATTCTACATTTTGCAACATCAGTGGCATTGCTAAAATCTACACTTCTAAAGTGCATCCAAAATATACCCTTGAATCATATTTTAAGTTAACTGTCCAAGCCCTTATTCCGCCCAAATTAGACTTAGGAAACTTTCTGCTCAAAAGTGTAGCTAAAACCAGGTTTACCCCTCTCAAAGGGGTACTCTAAGCCGCAGCTCGCACTGCTACTATTCAGTGTGCTTTGAACGTAACATGTCTTTCCTAACACTCCACCAGTGGCTCGCAGATGATGCCAGATGTATGTATAATAAAGTGAGTAAAGAGGCCAACAAGAGAGTTATTTAACAAAAAAACAATTGAGTATTAAGAATATTCAGTGATGTCCAAAGGTGACATCAGAACTAAATTTGTTATAGTAAATTTGAAAAAAACGGCGTGGCCTGAGGCATCAAGATGGCGGTCGCACTCTAAGAGTGCTCCGGACCCCCTCCGTCATCCACCTTGCATCCGCCGCTGACAGCTGCCATCCAACCTGCAATTTCGCTATCAGAGACCCTCTGCCCCCTTCGCTGTGCATTGGGCCGGTTTTTGGGCGGATCGGTGCTTCTCTCAGCCTGTTTCAGTTCCCTGCCGCGGCTGTACTTAGAAAATGGCGGCCCCACCGGTGGCCCGCTCTGGAGCTGCGGCACCTGGGCGCCACTGATCTCATCCTCGGGACCCCTCCTGGGGAGCGGGGGGTGGCTGTGCTCACCTGTAGGCCGGTGCTGCTGGAGGCCGGTGAAGAGTGAAGGAGCGCTGCGGGGCGGGACCTGCCGCCTGCGCTGGACATCAGGGGGCGGTGATCCTGACTGACTCCGGGCGCTGCTCCCCAGTGGGGGACCGATTCACGCAGAGCAACTGGCGGTGAGTCGCGGCGACCGGGGGCACGACTGGGATCGGCTGCCGCTGCCGGGCAGTGGCGAGGAACAGAGGCTCAGGACTGGGCCCACCCCTGCAGCCTGCTCTGCCCTGCCCTGTAGACCCTGTGGACGCTGCTGCTGGGATCTCACGGGACTGACCGATGATCGGCCCCAGCAGATTTAGTCTGGGCCGGTAACGACCCTGCTCGTCCGGGTCAGCTGCCGCGCTCGGGCAGCGGCGGGTGGGGTGAGGCAGGCCGGAGGTTCTGGGGCTCCCCACTGAGCATTTGGATCGCGGCTGGTGGGACCCGGCGACCCGGTGGCGTGCTGATCTCGGCTACAGGATCGGGTGGCGGTGAGTGAGCCTGGGGCTCATTTGGGGGCCCCGGTCGTGCCCCTGGGGCATTGGCTGGTGTGGAGGGGGGACAGGACTCCTGCTGGTGGCGTGCTCGTGGGGTGACCCACCTAACCTCCCTGGTACTGGTGGGTGGGGCTTGGGGGTGGGGGTGGGGAGCGGCCACCGTGTCGGGTGGCGGAGCGGTGGGATGACCTGGTGCCCCCGCCCCCCCTTCCTCCACCATCCCCCTGAGCTCTCTCCCCCCCTACTAATTCTGGGCCTGCTCCTCCACATCTCTGCCAGCCACGGACCTATCTCCTGAGTTGCCTGGTGTCCCGGGTGGAGCCTCGCCTGGCTCAATTGACTGGACTGCCCTGGGCCTGATCCTACACGCCGCTACAATCCACGTGGGAGTAGCAGCCCACCTATCATTGTCAGGTCGTTTGGGCCGAAAAAATGTATGACTCTCCTGGTGCACCCTCAGTGACGACCCCGGTGAGAGGGGCCCAGGGGTGGGGATCGGCCATCACGTCTGAGGTTTAATTTCGGCACCTCCCGTCCCCCTGCCTTCCTTCTTGGTGGCCTCAGGTCTGCTCCCTTCCACGCCCAGCTCCCTGTCAGGGGGTGCTTTCCTAGGTTCGGTGGGAGGATCAGCGGGGGCCCCTTTCACTCCGGCCGGCCCGTGTCAGAGGCGGAGCGCATCACGGACCTCGACTCCTCCTTGGCCCCCCACTTGCTTCAAACTACTCTCTCGGGAGTGAGGCCATCTCAGTCGGACGTGGGGTACAGGCTGGTGGACTGTCGCAGTGGCTGGCGCTTGGTTTGGTCGCCCTCCGTCGGAGCGCTCCACCCAGCCCTGGGGATAGACCCGGGGCACTGACTAAGTCTTGCTTCTCCTGGTGACCTGTGGGGTGGTCTTGGGCGCCCGGACCTGAGCATTGACGGCCTGGGTGTCAGGGGACCCCCTCCCCCCTTTCTCTGCAAGACCGCTGCTCACCCCCTGCTTGTGCTAGACGGGACTATACCCCTGGCGGCGATGGGCAGAAATCGCACCCTGCACAACCCTGCCCCCCAACCCAAACCAAAATGGACCAATTTACCACGTCGGACCGGGACCCTGGAAATGAGACACCTAACGCGCCGTCCTCGGGGCAGCCAGGGCACAGGGTTCACTGTAGTTTGAGAACAACAGGATCATGGTCTTCCCAGATTACACCAGGGAGGTGCAGGCCCAGTGTCAAACCTACGATGAGGTCAAACAGAAGCTTTGCAACATGGGTCTCCGCTATGGTCTTCTCTTCCAGGCCCGGCTCAAAGTTCTCTTTCAAGACAAAACATTCTTCTTTGACAGCCCCCAGGCGACATGGACCTGGCTCACGGCCCTTCTTGAATCGTCCATCTCCTTCCCCCACCCGGCGGGTGCCCCCGCAGCCACACCCAGGCATCCTCAAACCCCAGAGATGCCGGACTAGGTCCAGCAAGAAGAATGACCGTCGGGGAGAGGCGTCCCGATCACCGGGGGCAGCATCCCAGCGCCTTCTCTCCCAAGCTTCAACTCAGAGGTCCGCCTCTCCCAGCCCGACTACCTCCTTGAGTGACTTGAGCAGTATCCCAGGGCCCTCTGCCGCCTTGCGTCGCGCCAAATCCAACTCAGACCTGTCTCACTTTCCCCAGAAGGCCCTACAATACGACTGTTCTCTAACTCCCCACGATGGGGGTGATCCGACTCCATTGCAACCACTGGTTATGTGAACTACTTCCTACTTCACTCCCTGGACTTATCTGCAGTCCTTGTTGCATAATTGTTCTAATTGTAATTGCAGCTGTTGACGTATCTTTTATCCGACTACATGGAGGGGGGGTCCATCTCTGCCATATCCATGTCCCGCTAACCGTTTTAGCTTAGCGTTTAGCCTCACCGTGAGGTGGTTGTTTTGAACTGTTTTTCTCTTTCAGGGCAACAGATGCTTCATCTTCAGAAGTGTAAGGTGGGGGGGAGTTGGGGGACGAGGGAGGGGGGGAAGACCGTTGTCTCCCGACAGTTTGTTATTTTTGGCCACCTACGGGCCGCTGTTCTTTGTTTTTATTGGTAGCTACACAGGCATGTATGCCTTGGACGGCGACATGAGACCCACCAGAGTGCACTCTTTCTACCCAGTGGCCGCGGTACGCTGTTTCCCCTGGGACACGGGCCCACTCGCGCCTGCGTCCCTTCTTCCACACACTCCCCACCTCGATGACGTCCACCTTACATAGGGCCCTCCACATCCTCTCCTGGAATGTCAACGGCCTACTGGACCGTATAAAACGCACTGCTGTCCTTCGTAGCGCTCAACCACACACGCCAGATATCCTGTTCCTGCAGGAAACACACCTTCTGGGCTCACAATGTAACTGTGGTACTTTAGAATTTGGGACCACGTAGGAGGCAGGGCCCTACCCTGCCTATTCCGGTATCAGCGAACCGCGAATGGCCAATGCAGTATGTACAAGTGCTTTACATGGCGTTTTATCGATAAAACGCACTTTGTATACGATATTACACATTGACTTCGTGGGTTCCATCTTGGAGCAGTGGCCATCTTATGGTTGCCCTCACATAGGCTACACATTAAGGACAAGTACAGGCCTTGAGAACACATGTGCCTTCCATTGACTTCTCTGTGACCTATGCGACTTGGCTCCACCGCCCCAGGCCAGTCCGGTCTCACGAGCTCCCCGTCCTACGGCCACATGTGATTAGCATCAGGGTTTGACACACCATAAAGCCTTTTCATCCCACACAAGCCTCCGGCTAATCTCTTTCACACCTAGCTCTTCCTACTTTATGGCTTGTTTTACCAACAGGAGGTGACCGTGTTTATTGGGGTCTGCTGATATCTGATGTGGGATCTGAGCCTCGCTGGGTAAATAATTGTAGGCTGGCTGAACTGGAATGTGGGAGGGTCATCATGACTCTGCCTTTTCGTTTGTAATGAATACATATGAATGACCATATCGTAAAACGAGGAATGTGTGCCTGAAGCATGATATTTTGTATATAAGGAGAAGGCCGTTTCTGTAAGAGAAGCAGTCTCCTGAGAACATACATTGTGTTGTACTTCTCGGATACCTGTAATTGGTCTGCAGCCAATAAATACGATCTTTGACTTCACCTAGAAGACTCTGTGTTCTGTGGGTCTGGAACAGGAAGAACCCGAAGTCTTAGGGTGTGTTCCCCTGCACCGCTGGGTTTTAAAAACCCGGTACTTCAGTTGGCGCCCAACGTGGGGCGATTTCAGCGGTACCGGTCCAAGCCAGAGGTTCGTGAGGAGCTTCGTGTGGAAATTCTGGAGGAAGGCCGCCACTTCATCGACCCCTGCATGTCGACGTGGTCCGAAAGTCTTTTCTGCGAGGTTCTCCGCGTCCCGACGGCTACGAAGGACTGCTGCCCTGATTAATCGCCCTGTTTTGGACCCTTGACGATTTGGTAGAGCGAAACAATTGAGAGAGTCTTCTGGTGACGCCATCGATCATCGATATTCAGTTAAGTATAAGTGGAGCGCCTCCCAGTTTGTGTGGTATCCTCCGGGATCGCTTTGATTTGGAACTTGCAAGTGCCAAAGCCAGAGGACTCGTGTATTCACAAGACTATCATATTCGATAATCCTTTGAAGTTTGAAACTAGACTAGTGAGCGAAAATGCCTGGTTCTAGTGTATTTGGAAGTTTGTTTTGTTTGGGTTGTAGAAGGGATTCCCAATTAGAGGATTCGTGTCCGGTTCCTCCAATTGGAACTCCAACTTATGAGCTTTATGTAAAACATGGAGTGGGCCCCATTGCATATAATGAAGTATGGATTCGATACACCAGAAAGGACGGTGTTTTAAAATGGCCCCAAAATGGTAGTTTCTATACAGATATCTTAGATAATTTGGAAGTTAAATTATTTAAAAGGAAAGCCCGGCCGGCGATGTTTGATTCTTACCGCCTATGGCGAAAGGAAGCCAAACAGAAGGAAATTAAGCTAGCAAAAAGGAATAAGAGAGAAAAAGGTATATCAATGATGCAAGCAGCTGTGCAATTTAAAGATAATGAGGAGGAACGAATGAATGAGCAGTTACATAGACAGCGCAAACTAGGGATCGATAAATGTTACCCAGTTTTGTCACCCCTTCCACAAGATGAGATGAAAGAGAAAGAGAAAGATTCCCTAATGTCCCATTTGCTAAGTTCGCCACCCCAGTATGCGCAAAATTCCACAGCACCTCCACAGCTCGTAAATATGCAGCCTCCAGTTAATGTGCCGCAAGCCTTCCCACAGCCGCCGTCTCCTCCTCAGCTGGCTCCTATCCCTACAGTGCAGCCCTCTCAAGGGCCGCCAATCTTGTTACCTGTCTCCCCTGCGCTTCCTGCAACTTTGCCTAGTATATCAGCTGCCTCCCTTGGCGCTCCTCCTAACACTGCCACTGTACCTGGATCTGCACCCGCTTTTCTTCCCTCTGTCTTTCCCCCCGTTTTCGCCTCAACCTCTCCTTCTGCACGACAACGATTAGCTAATGTAGTTACGAGTTTAATGTCGCCTCTTTTTGGGTCATCCAGTATGACCCCTGGTTTACAACGTAAGCAGTTGCGTAGTCAGCTGCCCGATTCTGAGGAGAAGGAGGTATTAGACCATATGGCGCGTAGGTGGATCGTTTATTCTTCACTCTATGATGTGGAATCAGTTGTTAATGTTTTTCACCAATGGGATGCCCCGAAACAGAGGTATGTGTTTGAGAAAATGTGTGAAATCCTCTGTGAAGAGTTGGAAGAGCATGGTTCAAACTCAAACCCGCAGGGGTTGTGTCGAGTGCGATTTGATTTTGGAACAGGTACAGTTGTGGGTCCCGCCATAGATAAAGCAGTTGCGACTTTACTGTCCTTCAGGAATGATGATTGTCAACAATCATTGTTCGAACAGGAACTCCCTGTGGGGGAAAAAGGTAAAAGCGCGCCAATATCCGATGCGTGAAGTTCCTCCAGTTTGGAGACCTGCTGATGCAAATGCCAATCCGCCTGTTCAAGCTCATTTTCAGCGTGTTTGGGTACATGTCCCATGGAAGCGTTCTGAGGTGTTAGCGCTTAAGCAGACATTGCCTGACCCCCGTAAAAACCCTGCAGGATATTATAAGGAGTTGTCACAGACGGCAGGATCATGCATCATGAATCTAGCTGATATAGATATGTTGTTTGGAAATGTTGTTCCACAGCCCTTATGGGGATCAATTCGTAATGTAGATCACGATGCAGAATTGGGTGGCACATGGGCTAATATCATTGCTGCAGACACTAGACAAGTCGGTGGTGCAAAACCTGAGCCTTTAGTAGCAGAACTCCATGGTAGAATTATTACCTACATGAAGACTTTGATGCCCGCGATGCGTGTGAATTGGGATAAATTGTCTGCGTGTAAGCAAAAGAAAGATGAAACAGTGTCTGATTTCTTTACAAGGTTTGAAGAAACATTTATTGACCACAGTGGTCAAGATATGAGCACTGAAGGTGGTCAACGATTATTTGTGGATACATTTGTGCATAATTTGCTTCCCGAGTTGAGTAAGAAGTTAAAAGATTCAGAAAGTTCTTGGGCTGTCTCCTCCTCAGCGCAAATACTGGCTACTGCACAGTATTACGAAAATAGAGATAAGGATGAGAAAGATAGAGCAGACAAGAAAACAAAAGAACGAAGGTTCTGTTACAGCAAGCTTACCCGCCACGTGGTGGCCAGAGTAATTATCAGCAACCGCCACAGTTTCAGAGAAACGTGCAAAGGTATGAGTCTTCTCAACCACGCGTTCCTGTAGGCCCTAATCAATGTTCGTATTGTAAAGAGGAAGGTCATTTTAAGTATAGTTGTCCTAAATTAATGCAGCGTACTAATAATGCGTATGGCGCAAGAGGTAGAGGCGGTCAGCAAGCTCCCAGAGGCAGAGGGCGTGGAAATGTTCCCCAGAACGCACGTCCTCTTCCGCCTCAAAATACGATAAATAGCTTTGATCAGCAAGCCAATGCTACTGGTAATACAGCTCAGTACTATAATAATGATTATTATGCAGAAGACGACAATGTGGAAGGTAATGACTACTAGGACAGCCATAGACAGAGAGAGGGAGTTGTTTCAGTGCCAGTGGATCAGAGTGGCCCATATGTTAAGGTGACTACAGCGGGTGTGTCAGAGCCTTTTCTGCTGGATACTGGTGCTGCAAAGAGTTCAATTATGCATTCAAAACTCCCTGGCGCGCCTTTGTCTGGCGAAATGAATGTTTCAGTAGGTTTTTCTGGCGCCCCGGTTAGGACCCCGATTTCTAGTCCTATGCCACTTTCTGTTGGACCTTGTGAGCTAAAAGCACCCCTCATCCTAACGACAGGTTGTGGTGAAAATCTGTTAGGGTTAGATTTGTTAAAAAGATTGAATGCGACACTATATTGTTCTCCCTCAGGAGTACAACTTACATTGGGTAAGGAAGTGATTTCCATGATGTACTTGTCGAAGAATACATTGCCACCTGAATTGTCATCCCTTCCGGAGGTCCTTTGGGCTACTGGTCCCAATGATGTGGGCCTCTTGGAAATACCGCCATATGTGGTCACTTTAAGAGCCAATGTCAGATTGCCACGCATTCCCCAGTACAAGATCTCCAATGAAGGTCAGAAAGCGTTGTTAGCAATTATCAGTGATTTGATTAAAAAGGGTGTAATCGAAGAGACAAGAGGCAACGTTTGCAATAGTCCTGTTTTACCTGTTTTAAAACGTACGGACCCTTCACAGCCACCTGTTTACAGATTTGTGATTGACCTTAGAGAGGTAAATAAGATTGTTTTGCCACAATTTCCAGTTGTCCCTGATATCACTGCCTTGTTAACCATGATTCCAGCCTCCGCTGCATGGTTCTCAGTGATCGATTTAAAGAATGCCTTCTTTAGCATCCCAATTGCAGAAGAAAGCAGGGACATTTTTGGCTTTAGTTTAGGAGGTCGAAGCTTCCGTTTTAAAAGCGCTCCTCAGGGCTACTGTGAAAGCCCATCAATATACAGCCAAGCTTTAAAAGCACAGCTTGATGCACTTGCTTTAACTAGTGGCGCTATCCTTATCCAGTATGTTGACGATTTACTAATCGCCGCGGATACTGAAAAGATTTGTAAAGAAGCTACATTATCATTGTTGCACCATTTGTCCGCCTTTCATCACAAAGTGTCTCTCTCAAAGTTGCAATATTGTCGACAAGAAGTGACCTACTTAGGTCATCTCTTATCGAAGGAGGGAAGGAAACTGACCCCAGAAAGAATTCGAGCCATTGCACAATTAAGCGTGCCAAGAACACAGAGAGAAGTGCGTGCTTTCTTGGGCATTACTTCATACTGTAGGCACTGGATACCAAATTTTTCTTTACTGGCAAAACCTTTGTTAGCATTAACCTGTAAAAATACACCGAATCCTGTCCCATGGTCTGAAGAGTGTCAGAAAAGTTTTTTGGAATTGCGTAATGCATTATGTTCAGCTCCTGTGTTGGGCACTCCTGACTACAGCAAGCCTTTTACATTGTATGTTCATGAAAAGGACGGTTGCGCATTATCAGTGTTAACACAGCCTTTTGGCGACAGACCGCGTCCATGCTCATATTTTTCGTCAAATTTGGACCCGGTAGCGAGGGCATTGCCAAGTTGTTTGAGAGCTACAGCCGCAGCAGCTGTGTCTATTCGACAGTCTGCTGGACTAGTGATGGATAACACATTGATTGTAATGGTTCCACATGCTGTGGACACATTGTTAAACCGGACCAAGACACAGCACTTAACTAGTGCTCGATTGTCAGGGTATGAATTGACACTGTTGTCAAACCATATACACATAAAGAGATGCAACACGTTGAATCCAGCTACATTATTACCGATTCCAGCAGACATAGATGAGATTGAGCAGCATGATTGTCTGTTCAGAACAGATGAAGAGACAAAAGGGAGAGTGGATCTTAAAGATACTCCCCTAACTGAGTGTGATGGTACCTTATGGGTGGATGGTTCGTGCTTTAAGCTTCCGAATGGTGATACGACTGCTGCATATGCTATCACGACTTTGCACACGATTGTTGAGACTGCACGCATACCACATAATTCGGCTCAAGCAGCAGAATTAATTGCCCTTACAAGAGCATGCGTGTTGTCTGAAGGAATGAAAGTGAACATATATACTGACAGCCAGTACGCCTTTGGCGTGGCTCATAGTTTTGGGCGATTGTGGAAAGAACGTGGGTTCCTGACTTCGCATGGAGCTAAAATTCAGAATGGTCAGTTGGTGAATGATCTCCTTGAGTCACTGACCTTACCGTTACAAGTTGCGATTATGAAATGCAGTGTAGGGCTGGGCGGAATTTGCGGAATGCCTCTTCGCGGAATTTTGAAAAAAAATTGTGGAAAACGAGCGCACAACCTGAGGGACCGTGTGCCTTGGACTGTGGTCCCTCGTGCTTGGGCAGGCTCCCCTATCTCCCCGGCCTGGCTGCGTTGAGAATGAGGGACCGGCCCCGGGCCTCCTGATTTTTGGTCAGGGCCTGGGATCCCACGTCCTGCGGCCTGCCAAGTGTCCATCTGCCCGGGACAAGGGACCCTGGTGCAGAGCCCCGGAGCCCTGCAATGGCAGGCGGGAGCCCTACCGCTATGGCTCGGTGGGGGCAGCTGGGAGTCCTTTCGGTCCCGGCCATCTGGTCGCACCTTTCCCTCGGCCATCTGGTCGCACGCAATGCTTTCCAATGGGGCGACCAGATGTCCGGGTCAGCCTGGAAGTCCCGATGAGGGCTCATTTGACTCCCGGATCCCAGTCAGGGCTCCAGGAGGTCGGGCGCACCCGCGCCTAGGATCCCCTCTGTCACTCGGAGCGCGAGGGTTACAAGAAAGGTGGGTAGCCTTCCTCCGGATTAGTAGGGGCAGGGTATGCCGGGACACCCCTCCTGGGGATGGCGGTTCTCAGGCGGGGACCAGATGGGCCAAGCCCGGACGACACTTCCCCGGGGCGTCCGGTGCTCCCTCCTCCAGCCCGCGGCGAGGCAAAGTGCCCAGGACGGGCTCCATGGGTCCCCCGGGCGTCCACCGAGGCCTGCAGCCCCAAAGCCCTGCAGCCCTGGAGCCCTGCAGGCCCGGAGCCCTGCAGGCCCGGAGCCCTGCAGGCCCGGAGCCCTGCAGGCCCGGAGCCCTGCAGCCCCGGAGCCCTGCAGCCCCGGAGCCCTGCAGCCCCAGAGCCCTGCAGCCCCAGAGCCCTGCAGCCCCAGAGCCCTGCAGCCCCAGAGCCCTGCAGCCCCAGAGCCCTGCAGCCCCAGAGCCCTGCAGCCCCGGAGCCCTGCAGCCCCGGAGCCCTGCAGCCCCGGAGCCCTGCAGCCACGGAGCCCTGCAGCCACGGAGCCCTGCAGCCACGGAGCCCTGCAGCCATGGAGCCCTGCAGCCCTGCAGCCACGGAGCCCTGCGTGGGCAGGCGGGAACCCTAGCGCGAAGGCTCGGGGTTGGACAGATGGGAGTCCTTTCAGTCCCGTCCATCTGGTTGCACCTCTCCCCTCGGCCATCTGGTCGCGTGCAATGCTTTCCAACGGGGCGACCAGATGGCCGGGCCAGCCTGGAAGTCCCGATGAGGGTCCATTCGCCTCGCGGATCCCAGCCAGGGCTCCAGGAGGCCGGGCGCGTCCACGCCTAGGGTCCCCTCCGTCACTCGGAGCGCGAGGGTTACAAGAAAGGTGGGTAGCCTTCCTCCGGATTAGTAGGGGCAGGGTATGGCGGGACACCCCTCCCGGGCATGGCGGTTCTCAGGCGGGGACCAGATGGGCCAAGCCCGGACGACACCTCCCCGGGGCGTCCGGTGCTCCCTCCTCCAGCCCGCGGCGAGGCAAAGTGCCCAGGACGGGCTCCATGGGTCCCCCGGGCGTCCACCGAGGCCTGCAGCCCTGGAGCCCTTCAGCCCGGAGCCCTGGAGCCCTGCAGCCCCGGAGCCCTGCAGCCCCGGAGCCCTGCAGCCCCGGAGCCCTGCAGCCCCGGAGCCCTGCAGCCCCGGAGCCCTGCAGCCCCGGAGCCCTGCAGCCCCGGAGCCCTGCAGCCCCAGAGCCCTGCAGCCCCAGAGCCCTGCAGCCCCAGAGCCCTGCAGCCCCAGAGCCCTGCAGCCCCAGAGCCCTGCAGCCCCGGAGCCCTGCAGCCCCGGAGCCCTGCAGCCCCGGAGCCCTGCAGCCCCGGAGCCCTGCAGGCCCGGAGCCCTGCAGGCCCGGAGCCCTGCAGGCCCGGAGCCCTGCAGCCCCGGAGCCCTGCAGCCCCGGAGCCCTGCAGCCACGGAGCCCTGCAGCCCTGCAGCCACGGAGCCCTGCGTGGGCAGGCGGGAACCCTAGCGCGAAGGCTCGGGGTTGGACAGATGGGAGTCCTTTCAGTCCCGTCCATCTGGTTGCACCTCTCCCCTCGGCCATCTGGTCGCGCGCAATGCTTTCCAACGGGGCGACCAGATGGCCGGGCCAGCCTGGAAGTCCCGATGAGGGTCCATTCGCCTCGCGGATCCCAGCCAGGGCTCCAGGAGGCCGGGCGCGTCCGCGCCTAGGGTCCCCTCCGTCACTCGGAGCGCGAGGGTTACAAGAAAGGTGGGTAGCCTTCCTCCGGATTAGTAGGGGCAGGGTATGCCGAGACACCCCTCCCGGGCATGGCGGTTCTCAGGCGGGGACCAGATGGGCCAAGCCCGGGCGACACTTCCCCGGGGCGTCCGGTGCTCCCTCCTCCAGCCCGCGGCGAGGCAAAGTGCCCAGGACGGGCTCCATGGGTCCCCCGGGCATCCCCCGAGGCCTGCAGCCCCAAAGCCCTGCAGCCACCGTACCATACAGCCACTCACACATCAATACAGCCAGCTAGCGAGCTGAAAAATCCCAGAGCCTTCTGGCAGGTAGTAAACTCTCAGACCCGTTTTTTAAAAGAAATTGTATTGGGTTTTCTCAAATCACATCATTCCATGTAATAATATGCATTTACAATATCAGTGAACACATTTGGCCATATTTGCTAACAACATGCAGTGGATTTAGTAAGAGTCTGCGTCCAGTACAACGGTAAGAACATATTGACAGGTACCATGTTTGTGCATTTGTGTTTGCCTATAATTTTTCAACCCGGTTTAGTAAGATAACAATTAACTGAGACTAATACTAAATTACTCCCCCCCCCCCCCCCCCAAGATAACAATTAACTGGGACTAATACTAAATTACCCCCCAAGCAATGGTGCATCGGTAAACTCTGATTATATGAGAGACCTGCTAAGGCAATATTTTTCAGTAACTGGGGGATGGCATATGTTTCCCTCTGTTCAAATTCATGGGATAGTGGACATTGGGAACATGTTGTTGTAACCCATCGGGCTCGTAAAGTCGTGCAAAGTAGTAAGGAGGATGAGGGGGCAGGGTGGGCAGGCCAACAAGAATTGGGCAAGTCTTATCCAACATGGCCTAGAGCCGTGAGGATATAATAATGACATGTCATAGGGTGTTTAAAGTGTCTGAGGAGGGGCATGGCCAAGATTGCGACTGGATGAGACGTGCCTGCGTGTCTCTCCGCTCCTGCCCGGGCCGACCCTGAATATAGCCTGCACAATTTCGGGGCTACAGCAGATGCTGCTCCTCGGCTGACCCCCACCCTCCCCCCGAGCACCTGGTGGACCGGGGGTACCTGTGCAGGCGGGCCCAGTGACCAGGAAGGCTGGGCTGGAGCGGCTACAGACTGCGGCTGCATGGGCGCGGCAGCCTGAAGCCAGAGTGAAGCTATGGGCCCCTGTGGAGTCGGACGCAGGCGAGGAGTGGAACCGGACCCTCATCGGAACTGGTGGTGTGGAGACGGAGAGGAGAGGCATACCCGGCAACACCGCGGCCCAACTGCAGACCAGGGTCAGCGGCCCAACCTCAAGGGAGCGGTGGAGCCTCAGGCATTCCCGATCCAGATGGTCGGGCTCTCGATGGTCTCTCTCCCATGACAGTCCCCCTTCCTGAAGCAACAGAAGCGCCCCAGCGAAGAGGTGAGGGGCGATCTCGACGGAGAAGCTGAGAAGGCCCACAGAGCTAGGCCGTGCCAGGCGAGAGGGGCGCAGACGACAGAGCCCGGGGCAGGTGGGGGACCGGGGCCCACAGCGACTTCTAATGCAAAGTGGTTCTACCGGAGAAGGGAGATTGGTAGCTGGGCACACTCCCCCCCCCCCCCCCTTTCGCATGCTTTGACGATCGGGAGTGGCAGAGGCAGCAGTCCTTTTTTGCTGGTCGGGCCTGGTGTGAGCCAACGGGCCCGAGCACATTCTGCTGTAAACGTCTGGGGCCGTTGACGGAGGCCCTTCCCCTGAAGCATCGACGGGGCCCTGCTGAGGAGGCGAGAGGCTGGAGAGGGGTGTGGAAGATCGTACAGACAGGTGGTCTGAGACTGAGAGGGCGATAAGTGCACAGTGGAGCCTCTGGAGCTGAGGGGCCAGCGACTAGGGCCACCCTCTTTCTTCACACGCCAAAAGAACTGCATGGCTTGTGAGCCCGAGGCTTCCGGGGGAAGGACCTAAAACAAAGTCCATATGTCCCTGCTGCACCGGATCAGCGAGCGTGGCTGGTCCAGGGGGCCCTCACTACTGAACCCAATGAGATGGCGTTATGCAGCGGAGGGGATCGGAGCACCGGAGGATTGCATTGCTCCGTGGGCCGGAACTCGTTTGGGTGGTCTCCCCCCCCTGCTCCCACAGGAATAAAGCCAGCCATTGCTGTCGTGGAACCAGGGGCGTTGGAGCCCTGCTGATGCTCATGAGTCATCTTGACCTTTGGAGGATACCAGGGACCAATGGCTACCAACAAGGGGAGGAAAGACACATCGGTGAAGAACATGCTTCTCAAAACGCCCACCTCACTCTCCGAGGGTCTTACTCCACAAGGAAACGCAGGTGAACCTGGGGGGACAGGCAGAGTGGAGGCCCCGATCAGCCACGCCTTTATCAAATCACTATTCTCATCCTTATGGAATGACCTGTTATCAATGAAGAGGGAGCTCTCGGCCAATCTGAGGGAGGTCCACCATGAGTCTAGCAGGGAGGAAGAAACTGAAGGCCTCCAACAGGAAGACATCCGATTGAGTGAGCAAAATCTGTACCTTCAAGCCCACACTGAGGACTTAGAAAACCGTTCCCAGCGCAACAACATACACATTTGGGGCATTGCAACCGGGGAGGAGGACACAAACAGAGACCTTCGTGACAGACCTCTTTCGTGCAATCCTGGGAGAGGCTCCGGACATTCAAATCAAACTAGACCGCACCCATCGAGTGAGCCCTAGAAGGGCTGACCCGGCCCTACCAGCCATTATCCTAACATGTGTTCAATAATTCCGGCTCAAGGAGCTTATTCTTCGTAAGGCCAGGGACAACCCCGTGCTCCAGTTCAAAAGCCAAAAACCTAAGTTATATCAAGCCTTAGCAGCCTTCATGTCACAGAAACGCAAAGCATTCCAGCATATCACTTCCCACCGATTGGCGTCAGGCATATCCTACTCTTGCGGCCACCCATTTAGATTGATTTTCCCATTCAAAGGAGAGCTCCGGCAACCACGACGCTCCGAGGCGAAGGTAGGCAAACCGCTTGGGATTGACGCTGCCCCCACAGATGAAGCACAACAGAATAAAGAGAACAAGAACCGCTGGAGTGGCCACAGCTGGACAATAATTAAATCTCTGGCTTCGGGCCTGCACCCCGCTCCAGATACCATAGCCAAAGTAAGACAGGCGGTCCTGGCATCACTTCCCCTATACCTCTACGGAGGTTAAGGTGAGCTGTGGAGTGCCCCAGAGGTCCTCTCCCCTCATCTGTTCCATATTTATATTCAACATCTGGTCAGCTCCCTTAATAAGATGGGAGTGAACATCTTCAAATAGGCTGATGATATGCAACTGCTGTTGGCAATCAATGATAGTACCCTAGCCTGGAAGCATTTTCAAAAAACCATGCTGTTCATCCGGGGCTGGATGAATGAGAACCAGCTGAAACTAAACCTGGACAAAACCGAGATAGTACTTACTAAGAACAGTTCTTCCTTCTGGAACCCTAGGTTGTGGCCAAGTGAGATGGGATGCCCCCTACTCCTAAAAAGGCAGTAAAAAGTTTGGGGGTGATTATTGATGAGGATCTCTCATGCAAACAGCAGGTTAGTGCAGTGACTTCAGTCTGTTTCCTGCAACGGCGTCGGATAAAAAAAGATCAGAAAGTTCCTTACGAGGGAGGCCCTGATCCAAGTTATCTTGGCCTTGGTTATGGCCAGAATTGATTACGCAAACTCTCTCTATGTGGACCTCCCGAAATCCCTCTTGCGCAAGCTTCAGTTAACTCAAAACCAGGCCGCCAGGCTGATAGTCCACCTGCCCAGAGGTGCTTGCATCTTGTGGGTGACTAAGGACCTTCACTGGCTGCCTATTGGGCAAAGATCTAGGTTCAGGATATGCTGCATGGCGTTCAAGGCATTACATATGAGCTGCCCGGGATTTGTGAAAGCGTGGATTGTAAAATATTGCCCGACAAGAGAACTGACATCTAGCTCCCTGCATTACCTGGTCACCCCCGCCTATAAGAAACTTAGGTCCGTCGAGTATGGAACACCCTCCCCTTGGAAATTAGGCAGTCTTCTCACGACACTAAATTTAGGAAGCTCCTGATGACCTGGCTGTTTACACAAGCTTATCAGTAACAAGGGCTCTTACGACATATCAGTACCTAGCGCCAAGAGCTCCCCCCCCCCCCCGGTGAACGTGCGCTCTAGAAATAGCCAATAACATAACTTGCGGAAGACCTCTCTGGTCCTCTGCCATCATAGTCTGTGGGGGGTGGCGGTCACTAGACTGCGGGCCCACCTCCTAAACCCCCTTGCTAGGGGAGCAGAGGTTGGGCTCAGGCGGTGGTGTGAAGATGACGGTCACTGGTACCCTTTACCAGTTATTCCTTGGAGCACACCGCTTCGGAACTTCAACCATCCACAAGATGACTGTTTGTTTGCTAGTAGTTGAATTTGTTGGGGTTTGTTTGTTTTTGTTTACCCCCCTGGGTCCTTCACACGCTTGGCTCCATATTCAGGTTACTCTTTACCATCAGGTACACACATCTTGTAAAATAGGGGCGCACAGGGATAGGGCTCTCCGGGCTCACAGTGACGCCTTACCCAGCTCCTTCACCATATCCGGACTTCTATGGTAGCAGACACCAAAATACTCACTCTGAAAGTTAAGGGACTAAATAATCTGATTAAAAGGAGGGCCATTCTATCCTAATTAGAGCAATTGGGCGCTCATATGTGTGTGCTACAGGAATCCCACCTTCTTTCCGGAGACACGCATAGACTTTGCTCGAGTGTTTTCCCCCACCAGTACTTCTCCTCAAGCACAACTAAGACAGCAGGGGTGGCAAATCTCATCTCATACCTTTGGAGGGAAAGTGGGTCCAAAACAAGCTGAAATCAAAGGGCGACTCTTGGCTCACTCCGTCACAATAATCACTCACACCTTCCCCCTAGGTTCAGTATACGCGCCCAATGAGGGGCAGGAGGTCTTCCTCCGGCGAGCAGTGAGGGAATTAGCTGGCTCACCAGATAGGCAAATCCTGATGGGGCGACATCAACATGGTCTTTAATAACCAGTAGGACCATTCAGCTCAGCAACAGGGACAGTCCAGGGCTCTTTCGCAGGAGGGATGGCTACAGGTTTGTGGGATTGGAGGATATCTGGCAGTGTCTACACCCCCACAAGACGGATAACACATTTTACTCACATGCGCACAAAACATATGCTAGAATTGACTACTTCGTAGCTGAGCTCTGATCCCCATAGCTACATCCTCGGTGATCGAACTCATCTCGCTCTCGGACCATGCTGCACTGACAATCACGTTAGCAACCCCTCCTGTGGGTAGACCATCACATTCATGGCAGCTGAGCGATACACTTCTGCACCGCCCTGCCGTGGTACAGCTGCTCACAAAGAGATTGGAGGAGTTCTTGGCCTTTAATGATACCCTTGCACCTCTATCATTACCTTATGAGAAACACTCAAACTAGTCGCAAGGGGGGAACTTATTGCAACTTCTTCAACGGATAACAGACTACATAGGGATAAAAGCGAGGGCCTCACCAAACAGGTGCAAGAGCTGGAGTGCATCCACAAGAGGATGGAGTGCATCACGGATATGGTGGCTGCTGGAGGCGGCGCACTCACCGCTTACTGGCCTAGATGTGGACAGAGCGGAATACGCTGCCTTACGGCTGCGGCATTCATTTTATGTGAGGGGGGATAGATGTGACCGCCTCCTGGCCAACAAATTGCGAGGGCAGTGTCAGGCAGCCACCGTTCAGACTGCTGGATGCACCGATGACACACACATATCTCACGCGTCCAGCGACTTGCTGAGCTCTATACAGCCCAACACCTCCCGGAGGAAACATCGCCAAAATATCTGCAAGGCATAACCCACACTAAACTGACTCCGAACCAGCGTCCAGTTTGGACAGCCCGATATGCATAGAGGAGGTGATCTCTACCATAGCCTGACTTAAACACCTCAAATCTCCTGGTCCTGGCGGGTTCTCTGCCATTTTTGACAAAACCTTCTGCACGATTCTAGCGCCTATACTCACCAGACTCTTTATTGTGAGAGGTGACACCTCTGAAATCCCCCCAACGATGCTCCCAAAATCCGGAAAGGGCAAACGACAATGTGCTTCTTACCAACCAATACCCCTCTTAAATATAGACTTAAAGCTTTTCACCAGAATCTTGGCGGCCAGACTGGGGCCATTGATGCCAGGACTGGTGGACCCAGATCGGACAGGCTTCGTGACCATCCGTCAATGTTTCGAAAATACACGAAGACTGCTCTATCTCATTGACAAGGCCCAACCTCAGAAGTTGGAACATGTAGTGCTATTGGTCGATGCTGAAAAAGTGTTAGACTGAGTGCACTGGCCATACTTAGCTGCCACCCTCAAACAATTTGGAATAGGGAACCGTTTCCGCAAAAAGATATTTAGCAGCTATAACTACCCCACAGCCACAGTACCTGCGAATGGTTACTCATCCGCTCCCTTCCCGATTACTCAAGGCACAAGACAGGGGTGCCCACTTTCCCCCCTGCTATTTGCTCTATATATGGAGCCCATGGCACAAAGGGTGCGGGAGAACCCAACGATCAGAGGGGTCCAATTTGGAGGGGAGAGCCTCACCACCGGCCTCTAAGCAGATGATGTTATTGCAAGCTTGGAAGACCCCCGGACCTCCATACCGGCTTTTTTTGCCGAGCTCAAATGCTTTGCACAAGCAGCAGGTTTCAAAGTTAACGTTCACTAGTCACAAGCCCTCGGGGGTCTTCCTATGTGCCTCCACTTGGGAGGCCCTCAGGCAGTGTTGCCCGGTACAATGGGTGATAGAATCGATCCCATTACTAAGACTCAAACTGTCAACTTCTACACGGGACACTGCCTCCCTGAATTACAATCACATACTTCAACAAACTTGACAAGACTTACACCGCTGGAAGAAATTCAGCCTTTCCTAGCTAGGCCATGTAGAGGCGCTTAAAATTAATGTGCTACCAAAGATATTGTACTTATTCCAGACACTTCTGTGAAGCCACCCAAACCCCCTCACCGCCACGGGCACTCTCCAATCACTCCAGCTGGAGTTTCTTTCCTTCGTCTAGGCGGACAAGACACCAAGGATCCACAGGGAACTGAGTTATAGCCCCCCTCACCCCCGGGAGGGAGGCCTCGGAATACCCAATATACACTGCTACTACCAGACCAGACAACGGTTTGTAGAACTATCTGAGATTTATTCATAGGAGACAATATTAGAACCTTCGACCAATGCAAACAGGAATTCCTGCTCACGGAGAAGGCGAGATTCCAATACGTACAACTCCGACACTGGATACAGGCATCTGCTTTATTGCAAGCAGCCACACGCCCTTTCACCCCGTTCGAACAGCTGACCCGCACATTTGATAACTCTAGGGGATTAATATCCTGCATATACCAGGTTCTCCAGCACTCGCAACTCCCTAACCTTCACCCTTACCAACAGCGGTGGCAATCGCTACCTGACGCCGACATTGCACACTCTCAGTGGGAGTGCCTCTGGCGCGACGTACCGAAAACCTTTCACAGTATCCCCCAGCAGGAATCTGCCTACAAGGTAATGACACAATGGTACTACACTCCCCATAGACTACATAAAATGTTCCCTAACTCATCGCCCCTATGTTGGCGATGCACTACCACCCTGGGAGATTGCATACACATTTGGTGGTCGTGCCCACTCTTGGTCACTTGCTGGAAAGAAGTCCTTAGCCACATTAAGAAGGTACTAGGCTACCCGCTGCCTGACAACCCACTCACCGTCATCCTGGGTCTCAGGCCGGTGAACCTACGAGCCATGACTCGCCGAGATCGGCATTTCAGCCTCCATATGCTTGGTGCTGCTAAACAGACCATTGCTCTTTACTGAAAAAGGCTGAAACGCCTTCAATAAACATATGGTTCACCCGCCTGTGGAACACAGTGGCGATGGAACTGCTCACAGTGCGCCTGCAGCTCCGGGACACCCAATATACAAAACTGTGGAAGCCCCTAATAGATCACCTAGGTCGAATAGAGCACACTAGATTGCAACCGCCAAGATTGCAGGCTCTACGCCTCTTTGACGACGCTGTACACCCCCCGACCCAGATAGTCTCTGGAATCCCACTGATTAACCAACCTACGCTATATCTCTAGGTCTTCGCCATGGCTCATACCCCGCGCCCTATGGAGCCCACATGCGTGCGATACCACAACGCAATGTCCTACCTCTCCCACCCCCGCCATACCCCCCTCTATGACCCTGCCCCTTTCTCCCCCCCCCCTTTTTTTTTCTTCATTGGTTCTTGCTTTCTGATACATGGTCTATAGTTTCACTGGCAGTGCCTATGAGCAGACCTAGAATGGTTACAGATGATTGAGCCTGGCAGTGGTAATACGCCGCCTTGCGCCCTGGAGACTTGATTGCGGTCATGTGGCCACAATGGCTTCGTGGCGCCTGCGCAAGAGTCATATCTGCACGACGCTGCCCTTGTCGACGCCATCATCTACTAGCATGCGCAATGCCCCTGAACTTAGCTAAACAAAGCGGTGTGATGGTAACACTAGAATCAATGCAAAGACCGCAGCCTTTTGGGCTGGTGCTTTCTCTACCACTATGTGGCGTTCGCCAGTGTAATGCTATCACCTTGCAAAGGCCTATTGCGAATACCGCTAACAACGAGTTAGTAAGCAGGCGTCAACACGCACGGGTGTCTTTCTTCTATGAATGTGTATAAGTGAAACCGTTGTTCCTCTGACAACAACTTCCAATCATACTGCTTTGACCCGCTGCCGAACCTACTTGAGTATGTTCCACTTAACGCGGCCGTCCCGATGTGGTTTTAGGCGGCTTGCTGTGGGCCCCTCCCCCACTTATACTGCTTTGAAACATACTGTTTTTGCGATGCCGGCCCACTCAGGGATTTAGGCACCATGCTGTGGTTCATGTTTGGTATTCTCAATAAAGGTTTTGAAAAACAAAAAAACAAAAACAGCCTGTGTACTACCGCAAGTAAAAGATCCAATCCCGGTGGGTGGGGCTAAAAGGAGATAGGGTGGCAACAAGGAGGGATTTACAAGCCTTTGGCATAATTCGTGACGCCAAACAACGCGCACAAATGAAAACTGAAGGCGGAGCTGGGACACGGCTTCTGGAATTGTATTGATTCAAAGAAGCCCTCGTATGACGGGAGCAGCGCATGTGATGCTCACGTCAGGCCGAGACCTAAACATGGGACTTGTACCCATTAGAACTACGTAGATGGGACTAAAACCCTCTACAAAAACAAAATGTGCAACACCAGGTGACTACACCATGAACTGTGAAGATACGTTGAAAGGGACTAAAACCCATCAACTGCGTTATACATAATACAAGATTGCGTGGACACTAAACGGGTAAAAACTTGCACAATGAAAGAACGAAACCCAACGCCGGTAAGGAACCTCTCACCCGAGTAATGCTACTATGGCCACACTCTAGACTTATTGACACCAACAGGCATGTAACACAAACTGTCACACATTAACAGCAAATTGCAAGCAAAGTTGGTCACACTAGATTTGGAATCAGACCAATTCCAATAACCATGAGGATTAAACAAAAGAAAAGTAAATTTTGCCCCTAAAAGAAACGTTAGCTGTAAACTGAATAAAACTTTAAATGTCAGGGGACCCCGCAGGAATTACATGCAGCGTAGTGATATAATTTCCAGAGAAGCATGTGAATGTGTATTAAAAATATATAAACCAATCCAAAGTCAAAATTTAGTAAAAGGGTGGCATCCAGACACAGGTACTTTACCAAAATGTTCCTTCCTTGAGCAGAAAAGCTGTACACGAGGAACATGCAACGTGCCCAGTCTTCATAATCCGGTGCAACCAAGAAAGTACACACGCAGATGTCGAGATGGAGGCTGGGCAAAGCAAGACACAAACAAAAGGTACATGATTCCAAAAGGAATAGTGGAGCAACAATGCGTCAGGGTCTGATTGCATAGGTCGCGGTTTGCAGAAAGTGTTCTGAATCAAAATGGACATCATGGGACAACACGTACTCCAGAACTTGCGGCTAAATCCAACCACAACATGGCGGCATGCAACCTCCGCTGCGCCGGGTGGTTCAAGGCACATCGTAGCTGGAAAGTGTCGCAAAGCAGCTTGAGGCAGCATAGAAGAACAAACGTCATAGACAGTGCTGCAACCCCTCCACAAGACTCATGAACACGGTAAGGTGCACAGGCACGCCTACAAATTTAAACCGCAGTGAACGGTTTAACTGACCACACAGCATTGGTGAGCAAAAATATAATAAACTCACCAAACTGTTTGAAAACAATAGTTGACTTGTGCCTTGAAGAGTTTGGCTAATTGTCTCCGACATACCCCATGTTATTGTGTTAGGGCTTAAGCAGCGAAACTTGCATGCCAGACACGTGTCCTTGTGTGTAAACAGACTTCCAAACGTAAAATAACGCCACTGAGGAAAGCACCCGAAATGAAAGTGTAGACATTGATCTACAAAGTAAATTATGTGTAGCAAATCTCCAGAAACAAATCCATTTAGAAGAGACCAATGGTTGTAGAGTGGGGTGAACACTCCAGGCATAAACTCCATAAATGATCTCATGCTGAGCAGTTGAGCCATTGATCTAGTGTTGAGTTGTTGATCGTTGTCTAGTATTCCGTGAAATAAGTCTGTGAGCACTCCTCGCATGTGCTGGTGTTGGCCAGCTTGAGAGAAATCACAGACTTGTGCCGCTGTTTCAGGATTTCCTTGTGAGCGCTCCACACTTGTGCTGGGGTCAGGCAGTGTGAGGAAGATTGGCGAAGAGCAGGGGAAAATGCTCAATATCACACAACTTGTCACAGTAGAAAGTAGACAGTGCTCAGGATCACACAAGCTATCAACTTGGAGAAGTCATTTAAGTAGACCAATGAAGCATGTCCAGGCTGGGCTGTTCATTGATAAGTGCTCAGGATAACACAAGAGGTCACAGAAGCAGGAATAGGCAATCCTTTAGCTCAAAGGAGTACAAGCAGGCAGGGGATATCTGGTGAAAATGACACTGGTGGGGCTGACACGCCTTGTACTTCAGACTGGAGGTTTTCTTCTTAGTTTCTGTAGGTTTCCTTAAGAGATTTCTTGTTTCAGAGTCCTTCTTAAAAACATGTGTAGTTTTGTTTCAAGAATCGCCGCCAAAATTCTGTAGTAACGATGGCCATAGCCAGGATGTAGTTTCATTTTTTTCTTTTTTTAACTTTATTTATTGATTTTATTTCCTTTTAACACAAGACAATACAGTCATGGCTTTCAGTCCAAACATAAAATTATGTTAAACATTGCTTCTCATTAAAACTAACATATTCAAAACATATAAGGAAAGCAAAACCTTATCCTATCAACTATACATACATAACAGCTATTTAATCCATTCCTCCACTGGAGTCCAAATCTTTGAAGCAAGTTTCCGCCTCCGCCTACCCTTTAATGAATATACTGAAGATTCCAGCTTATGAATAGCAAGCAATCTAGTTCTCCAATTGATAAATGTCGGGGCTTCAGTAGAAAGCCATTGTGAGGTTATACATAGCCGAATCATAGACATGGAAATAAACAGAAATGCAAAAGTATACCATGTATTGCCCAAAGACGCTGCCCCGTCATAACCCATTAAAACCATCTCCGGAGTCAAAGTACACTGGATCTTAAACGTGACATTAATGAAGGATTCAATGTCAGACAGGAAATTTTTCAGCTTTGGACAAAAGAAAAACATATGGGTTGTATTTGCTGCATATAACCCACACCTAGAGCAGTGGTCCCCTATTCTACTGCCCCATTTTGCAATCCTTGCTGGCGTATAATACAGATCAAACATCGACATATAACTTTGCGTCCGAAGACTGCCAGATACCAAAACTTTACTGGCCAGCTCGAGAGCCGGATTTAAATCAACAGTAGTCTTTCCTAATTTAATCGCCCAACTTAATCCTTGTATGCTCAAATCATCCGGTAGACTGGAGAGTACATACCGATATATTATTCCAATTCGGGCTTTCTTTCGGATAAGTTCAAATATAGTTATTTTATCGAATAGAGAAGGATTTGCATCAAGATGTTTAAACAATACACTTCTAACCGGCAAATACTTAAAAAAGTCGTGAGAATACAACTGATATTTATCCTTCAAAAATACAAAAGGTAATAATTGGCCATCACCTACCAAATCTCCTATCACCCGCAACCCTTGTAATCGCCATCTAGACATTACCTGATCTTGAAAAATAAGGGGAGGAAGAAGTCGAGATGCTTTAAATGGAGTGTAGACATTAAGCTGATGTATAGATAATTTCCGCCGAATTTTCTGCCAAATGACGAACAAAGTATTAATGACCTTGAATCTAGTCCTTTTAAAGTAACTTGGTTCGAGGACTTCAACCAAAATACCCTTAGCCGCAGTACCTAAGCCGATCTCAAAGATAGTAGGGCAGTTACATAGCAGAGCTTCATATTTATCTCCTAAAAGTGGTATTCCAAAAGCCTGTATCATGACCGACCAATAATATAGCAATAAATTAGGTACTGCCCACCCACCACGATTCCGAGGGAGGCACATCCACTTAGCAGCCCTTCGAGATCGTCTATATCCCCACAAAAACGTATGGCAGACCCTGTCTGCCATTAACAGACTACGTTGTGATAGTACTAAAGGGATAGTCCTAAAGAGGTATAAAAACTTTGGGAGTATAAGCATTTTAAGAACACTACAGCGACCGTAAAGGGATAGATGATGGTGATCCATTCGTTCTAATTTTGTATTTACTGCATCTTTTATCGGAAGAATATTTAAATCAGGTATAGAATCGACAGCCGCTGAAATTCTCACCCAAGATACACTGCTTCGAGGACAACTAGATTGCCAGAATATGGCATACCTGGTGTTTGAACTACCTGGGTTTTAGCGACGTTTAACTTGTAGCCAGATATTACACCAAACTGCACAGCAGACACCTTAAGTGCCTGCAGCGCAGAAGAGACATTAGAGGTAAGCACAGAAATGTCATCTGCATAAGCCAAAGCTCGAAACTCAGTACCCCCAGCTCTAATTGGTAATATGCTCCTATCCCCTTCAATTTGGCAAAAAAACGGGTCAATATATAAGGCAAACAGTAGAGGTGAGCACGGGCACCCCTGACGAGTGCCCCTACTAATATTAAAGTAGCTAGTTTCTTGACCTGATATACGAAGCACTGCCACAGGTGAAGTATATAATGACCAGATAGCTTGAATAAACTCTTTACTAAAACCCTTCCAGCTAAGCACGGCCCACAAGAACCCCCAGGAGACTCAGGATCACCCCGAGGGCAGAGGCCGTGGCCTGGGCCCAGTCCAGTAAAGCAATAACCCGCCGAACATGGTCTGTGGTGTCACGGCCCGGAATAAATCCATGTTGACGGAGGGATACTAAAGGAACTATAACCTCAGCTAATCTAGAAGCTAATATTTTGGAGAAAATTTTGGAGTCACTATTAATAAGAGAAATTGGCCGAAAAGATGACGGGCTCAACTTTGGTTTTCCTTTTTTTTTTCTAAACAGAACAATTGTAGTCTGCCGCCAAGAATCTGGAACCATACCTTTCTGAGCTGCCGTAAAGACACCAAGTAAATCGTGCTGAATCTCTGATAAAAACGTCTTGTAGGGAGGAGCCTAGCGCTTGACTAAGATGGCCGCGTGAGCTTAGAGCTCCCGAGACCCTCGCGCCCTCCGTCGACTATCCTGTCTCCAATCCTGATGGTATGCATGGCACCGTGTTGCTGAGTAGTCAGGGAGGCGATTGATGCTACCCACGGTCGGATCGCCCTTCGGGAACCGGACTTACGATCGGCAGAAGATTGTGGCCTAACTCCCGGGGATGCCAGGGGCTTGAGTTGGCAGGATGCCCGACTCCTAGTTGATCAACAACGGCCTGGCGAGGTGTGAACTGTCGGACGGAGGTCCTCGCTCTTTCACTTTCGGTTTCGTTCCCTTTGTCTGCCCGGACACTGCAGAGCTCTGGGTGGCTCTATTATCCCAGGGACGCTCGACGCTCGGCTGCTCTGGCGGCATAGGGCGGACCTGCTCACTCCTTATTCCTCTCTTTGAGGGTGAACAGTCTTAACTGCCTGGAGCCCACTATGTCGGGCAAAGCAGAAGGGGATCGGCTGAAGACTAAGTCCACCAGGCGGGGAACGTACTCCCAAGTAAACAGTATGGACCGCTACGCCCTCCTGAAAACATCGCCGAGTGGGTCGAGCCAGGCGCCGGAGGCCCAGAAGGAGGACTCGCCTGGGACACCGGAGCTCTCCCTCCAGGATGTCATGGGCGCGCTCGACGGGCTGCAGTCCTCGATGGGGAAACAGTTCGAGGCCCTGGCGCATAAGGTGGATGCCATCCTGGTAGATGTCAATCTGATCCGCTCGGATCTGGGCAAGACGAACGAACGCGTTAAGAACCTGGACCACAAGACCACGGGCCTCACTGATGATGTAGCGGATCTGCAGACCGAGGTTCGGAAGTTGAGGGCCGAGAGTGACCTCGCCGCCCGCCGGCTGGAGGACTTCGAGAGCCGGGCCAGGCGCAACAACGTGCGCGTCATCGGGGTCCCGGAGTCCTCGGATGAGGCCTCGGCGGACCTGCTGGTGGAGGATTTGGTCCTCAATCATCTGAAGCCTAAGGGCCTTGGAAAGTTTTTTGCGGTGGAAAGGGCCCATAGGGTGCCGGGCGGGCGGCCCAAGGCGGGTGCCCCGCCGCGGCCGATTGTCGCCCGGCTCTTTCACTTTCGGGATCGGGACGCTATCCTGCAAGCTTCGAGGGTGACGGGCCCAGTCCCCTTCCAGAATGCGTCGGTGAATTTTTATCCGGACTTCACCCAGCAGGTGCAGAGACAGAGACAGAGCTTCCTGGGGGTGAAGCGGAGACTTCGGGAACTGGATCTGAAGTATGCCATGATTTTTCCTGCCAGACTACGGGTGGTGCATGAAGATCGGACATTCTTTTTTGACTCTCCTGTTATGGCCGACGAATGGCTGGACGCTTTGCCCAGGCGACGGACGGGGGACGACACAGCCGAGCATGGAGACAGTGGCCGAGATGGACAGGGTTGATATTTTAGAGCCGGCCTGACTTGATTTGACTATACTTGCAGAATCGAACGGAGTGCAGTAACTGTGGAGGGTTGCGGGAGGACGAGGGGTGCTCTTTTCCTCCCTTAGGGTACTTTTTGTAGATTTTTTGTTTTTGTAGGGCGACAGGCACACTGCAAGTTGGGGGGGCTTTGTAAGCTGCAGCAGGGGTGCAGGGTGGGGGGAGTTTTTGGGATTTTGAGTTTGTTGTTGGGGGGTTTATTTCAGCAAGGCATGATGATTATCCTCAGGGCTGTTCCATGGTGGCTCCTCGGGTGTGGGGTGGGCCTCTTTCCGTTTGAGGATGGGGGGTAGGGGCTTAAGTGTTATAAGCTGGAATGTTAACGGTTTGGGGGATCGCATCAAGAGGGGGATTGTTTTGCAATTTTTGAAACGCTCAATGCCAGATGTTGTCCTGCTGCAGGAGACGCATCTCATAGGTAATACGTGCTATGCCCTGAATAGGAAGGGGTATAAATTCATTGCACACTCGGGATTCACTTCTGGGTCTAGGGGTGTGGGCATCCTCGTTAGAGCATCGTTGCCTTTTGAGGTGGACTCCACCATTGTTGATGATAGGGGGAGGTTTGTGGCGGTGGCGGGGCGGTGGGAAGGAAGGACTTTGGTTTTGGTTTCGGTTTATGTCCCGCCGGCCCTGCAGGCCTCCACCTTTGCTGAACTGGGCAGGGCTTTGCTGACTCTCCCGGGGGGACTGCTGGTGGTGGGAGGGGATTTCAACGCTGTGGGCTCCGGACTGTTGGATAGATACCCGCCCAGGGACACAGGGGGGGCTCAGAAATGGCTTCCAGACTTCCTGGATACGTTTGGTCTGATAGACTGCTGGAGGCTCCGGCACCCCACACAGAGTCAATACACGTTTCACTCCGGGGCGCATGGTAGCCTCTCCAGGATTGATTACCTGCTCACTCTGGCCGCACATGCCTCGTTGATATCCGAGGCGAGGCACATGGCACGCGGCATCTCTGACCATTCGCCAGTGTGGATCCGGCTGGATCTAGATTGGGAGGGAGGAGGGAGGGTGGCCCCCATCAACCCATGGTATTTCCGAGACCCCAAGATGCGCAGCGCCCTGGTAAAGAAGGTAGATAATTACTTTAAGGACAATCTGAGAACCGTGGACTCGGCGGTGTCGCTGTGGGAAGCTTTTAAGACCGTCCTTCGGGGGGAAGCCCTCTCCCTGGTGGTGGCTGCCAAGAATCGGAGGGATGGCGAGGTGCGGCAGGTGGAGGAGGAGATCGCGGCCCTTGAGGGGGCTATGGAGGAGGAGGTTACAGAGTCCTCACTGCACGAGCTTTGCTTGAAGCAGGCGGAGTATAGGGACCTGGTGACGAACGCCGCTAAGACCCTTAGTAGGGAACAACAAGGCCGCCTATATGACGTTGGTGATAAGGCAGGGAAACTCCTGGCGTGGTTGGACAGGAAGGAACGGGTCAATAGAGTGGTGCCAGAGTTGACGGGAGAGCGGGGAGAGGCGATTGTGGAACCTGAGGGGATTGTGAAGTGTTTTGCGGAGTATTTTCGTAAGGTTTATTCCTCGGTGTCGGACAGGCCCCCCGAGGACTCGTCTGATCTCCTCCGGGATATCGAGTTGCCCTGCCTCTCTGACATAGATAGGGACGATTTGGATGGTGACATCACGGTTGACGAGGTGGCGGGGGCGATTCGCGCTTTAAACTCGGGTAAGGCCTCTGGACCGAATGGACTGCCGATCGACCTGTACAAACTGTTCCCGGATAGGGTCGCCCCTCACCTGCGCGCCATGTTTTTGGAGGCGCGATGGGATCCTTCCGTTGGATCAGCGGCTGGCGTCGATTGTGGTCATACATAAAGAGGGTAAACCCCGAGATAGGTGCGCTTCCTATCGGCCCATTTCACTCCTCAATGCTGAGCCGAAAATTCTGGCCAAACTCCTGGCTACTCGTTTGATTAGGGTACTTGGCGATTTGGTACACCCGGATCAATCCGGCTTCATCCCGCACCGAAACACAGCATTAAATCTTAGGCGTCTACATGGCGTCATCGCCAGGGCGAGCACGCTTCGTGAACCGGCTATTGTGGCATCTCTTGATACCACGATGGCCTTTGACACGGTGGAGTGGGCATACTTATGGGCCGTGCTGGCCAAGTTTGGTTTCGGTCGCGGTTTTGTGAGTTGGGTTCGGTTGCTGTACGAGGGGCCACTAGCGAATGTGGTGGTGAATGGTCGGGCATCTACTCCGTTTCAGCTTGGTAGGGGTACTCGGCAGGGTTGTCCCCTGTCGCCTCTGTTGTTCGCCCTCGCCCTTGAACCGTTGGCAGCGTGGATACGTTGGCACCCCGATATACGGGGCCTTCGGTGGTCCCCTGATCACGAGGACCGTATTTCACTTTATGCCGATGATATCCTACTGTATCTTGCCTCACCTAAGAAGTCACTTATAGTGGTCTGTGACGTACTCGCATCGTTCGGTAGGAATTCGGGGCTGGTGATTAACTGGGGCAAATCGTACTTGTACGTTCTTAGTGGCGAGGTCCCACCGATCCCTAGAACATGTTCGATACAGGTTGCCCAGCAGGGTTTCGTGTATTTGGGGATTTTTATATCCATGGATCCTGCAGTGCGCTATGAGAGGAATCTGCTCCCCTCCTTGGCGCGCTTGAGGCGAGATGTTGAAGGTTGGCGGAGGCTGCCGCTCTCCCTCGTTGGGCGTGCGGCCCTGTTCAAAATGATGTCTCTTCCCCGCTTCCTTTACGCCCTCCAGAACACCTTGGACTGGGTACCGGCTAAATACTTTCGGGAGGTCGAAGGCCTCCAACGGACGTTGCTGTGGGATGGGCGGCCGCGAATAGCTATTTCAAAGTTGACGCTCCCATGGTACGATGGGGGCATCGCGCTCCCAGACATCCGACGGTATTACTGGGCCACGCAGCTGAGCGCGATCAACCATGGGCTTTATGGCCCTGCCCTCAGCCCTGGATATGCCATGGATAGGTGGCTCCTGCGTGGCGGCAACTACTACAGGGCGTTGTATTCGCGGTCCTTGGACTCGTCCCTTACGGGGCCCACAGGCGTGGCGGTGCGTGTATGGAAGATGGCGACTGACTCGTTGGGCTGGAAGGGTAGGCTCACCCTCGCTACCCCATTGTTTGAATCGGAAAGATTGGGAAGACTCTGGCATACGAAGGGCTTTGATAAGTGGGACCTGATAGGTATATCCAAGGTGGGAGATGTGCTGCATAAGGGGAGGGTGAAGTCCTTCGAGGTGTTGCAGACTGAGTATGAGCTAGGGCCCTCAGAGTATTTCAGGTATATCCAGCTGCGTCACGCCCTCCGATCAGTCCTCGTTGAGGGTGAGAAGGTGCCGGAGTCCTCTCCCCTTGAGGACCGAGTCCTTGATGGCCATATGCCCGAGAGCACGATCTCGCTTATTAATAAGAAGTTGATTAACGTCCGGGCAGACATGCTTTTGGGGCTGAGAGAACAGTGGACTAGGGATGGCCTTGAGTTGGATAATGAGGACTGGCAGTCAGCGGTTTCCTCTCCTAAGGAGGTTGCGATCCCGTCGCGTCTGAGGCTGGTGCAGCTTAAAATACTGCACCGGGTGTACGTGACGGGGCCAAGACTGGTCCACATGGGATTCTCGGAGGACGGCCTGTGCAGAAGGGGATGTGGTATGGTGGGTACTTTCCTGCACATCATTTGGGAATGTAGTGCCATTGTGGAGTTCTGGAGGAGAGTCCATGCAGTTATGGGGGAGGTGACGGGCACTGCGGTACAGCCGGAGGCGCGGTGCTGCCTCCTGAACGTCTGGGGGCCCACTGACCTCGATGAGGCGCAGACCCAATGGGTGACTCTGGGTAACATGGTAGCAAAAAGGGATATCGCGCGATTGTGGGGCTCCTCGGGGCCCCCTACACTGACGGCGTGGAAGGAGAACATGGACTGGAGCATGTTTAGGGAGAAGACGGTCTATTGCTCTAGAGGTCGCCCCCGGAAGTGGCATGCCATCTGGGGGCGATGGAACCAATACAGGGGGGGAATATGTCTTGCCCCGGATCTGGAACCTCCCGAGGAACAGCTTTCCCCCTGACCTACTTTCCAGCACAGTTGGGTTCTGGGAACCGCTTTGGGCCTCTGCTGTCCCCCTTCTTCCTCCGTACACAGTTTTGTAACTAGTAGACGAGCGGGGTCCTGCCTCCCCTGGGGGCTTTCGCCATGGGCTTTCAATGTCTTTGCCTTGCTGGGGTTTGTTGTGAGTTTTTTCACTATTTACTTAAAAATTGGACCTTTGCATTACTCTTTGAACTGTATTGAGGACACATCATTGTATCCAACTCTTAATGCTGCCGAACCTCCGGGCTGTCGGCTGAATAGCTGTGTCCTGAATTCTGAAATAAAGGTTTTCAAAAAAAAAAAAAAACGTCTTGTAGAACTCAAGGGGTATTGCATCTGGACCTGTGGCCTTACCATTGGCCAATGCTTTAACCGCCATAACCACCTCCTCCCATATAATTTGGGGCGGATAGTATATCATTCTGTTCTGGTGATACCTTCATAGTATCCTTACCCGATAAAAAGGCCTCAATCTCGGGCCCTACCTTATCACTATCAATATCTTCAAAATAAAGCTTTGTATAATATTTTAAGAATACCCCATTCACTCCTTCCTGGGTATCCTGAACCATGCCATTTTCATCCTGGATTCTAGTGACGCGACTGTATATTTCTCTGGTGAAGCCGCTTCGCAAGTACCCTACCAGAGTTTTCACCAAATTCAAACATAGTCGTTCGATATAAAAGGTACTTAGCGGCCAGATCCGCAGCAAAAGATTCAAGAAGGTTAGATTTTATTATAGCGACAGCCTCCTGAGACTGCTGTATGTCGCTACCATTCTTAATTTTAGAGGCCAGTGCTACTTCTGCCGTTCTAAGCTCCTCCAAACGAAACTTCAGTTGATCTTGCCCTTGCTTCCACCGGAACGAGGAGACACTTTTGGTCTCCCCGCGCACTGCGGCCTTTGGAGCATACCACACCACCTCGTTGGAGGCAGTACCCCTATTAATATCGAGAAATTCAATTAACCACTTCCTCATATGTGCCTGATAGGCCTCTTCCAGCAGAAGCTTCCTTTCGAAAGACCACTGCCTGAGAGGCTTCCTATTTCGAGGCCATAGACACTCAACGATTAATGCATTATGATCAGATATGATCCTAGGAGAGACATGAATAGAGGAAACTTCAACAAACTGCTCTGGAACCAAAAAATAATCAAGCCTAACCAATCTATTATGGGGAGCTGAATAATATGTATATCCATCATCCATTTTATTATGTTGGTGCCACAAGTCCATCAACCCATGCTCTTGAACCAATGCCTGCAATGCCTTAAACACCTTAGGTTTTCTACCAATATAATTGTGGTCAATTGCCAAATTGCCAAATTAAAATTACTAAGTAGGTTGATATTCAGATCCAAACACATAAAGAGTGGGCAAGGCCAACCGGCCAATTCAACATTTAGAAATTTAAGTACTTCCGGATCGTCACTATTAGGGCCATAAATTGTACAAATCGTTAATGACCTTTGGCCGACTAATATTTCAGCTATAGCCCATCTGCCCATTTTATCCTCTCGAGATCTTTTACAAATTCCTAACCCCGTCTTCATAAGGATGGCGACTCCTCTAATCATAGACGTCTGTTTAGTACATACTATTAAATCATATCCTGGCACCTTCAAGCAACCATGTCTCCCCCAAGGTATATGCGTCTCCTGTAAGCATATAACATCTAAATGTAAAGCATGCACAATTTTAGAAAATAATGCACGTTTTTTAGGATCGTGCAGACCACATATATTCCAAGAGCTGAAAATAATTCTATCCTGCCCCATTAAACCTAATATAGCATTTCCAACTGAACTGTACTTTTTCGAAATTTAGAGAAACAATAATAAGCAAAGAAGTGAATATACAAAGGACTAAAGCCATCACTACAGCATCTTTTTGATACCAATACATCCATGCCCCCCGTCGACCCCCCCCTCCCACCCCATCCCCAACCCCACCCCTAAACAACCCACCCCCATAAACCACCCCCCCTAACAATACCCTTATATGGCAACAGGACCTAAGTCCTTGTGATGGACGTGCTGGTTCAACAAACTCCCCTGACACCCCTCACCCCTTAATAACATAATAGAGCAAAACAAGGCCAAAAGCAGTTAAACTCACCTACATTTATTTATTATTTCATTTAATTAACTTCGCCAACTATTTAAGTGAGACCCGAAGTAAACCCTGATAACTTACTTTTGACTATTGTCAATCCACCCCACAAAACTCGGACTCTAACCGAGTCATTAGACAAGGAAGCCACCCCCTTAACTATAAAGTAGACAGATACTCCTTAGCCTGAATTTCTGAGAAGAAAAATTTTTGTCTGACCCTGAAAAATAATTTTTAATTTAGACGGGAAAAGCAAAAAAGCTTGTGCCCCCTTCTCCTGAAAATGGGATATCAGCTGGCAAAGCTGTCACCTCCGCTCAACTGTTGCAGGACAGAAATCTGGGCGCATAAAAAAATCACAATCTTTTCCCCTCCTTTTTCTATCAGGCCTCGCTAGATCATATATCTTCTCCCTTGCCAAACAATTATTAAGAGATATCAGTATTGCACGAGGTTTATCCCCAGTGATTCCAGAATTTCGCCTCTGCTTAAGCGGAGAACGGTGGGCACTCATCACCTCCAACCGCCAGTCCCACTCCTTTACTTCGGGAAATGCCTCAATAAATAATTCAACTATAAATTGCTTAGCATCTCCCCCTTCCAGACCCTCCGGTACCCCAAGAATCCTGAGATTATTTCTCCTGGCTCGATTTTCTAAATCAGTTAATTTCCAGAAAATGTCATCTTTCTGAGCACCCATCAAATCAGTTGCACTCTTCTGCGCCACTATGGCGTCCTCTAAATTTGAGATCCTCTCTTCTGCTACTCCGATTCTGGTAGCAATATCAGTACAAGTTTTAGCAATTCTGCGAACGGAATTCTGGACTCTCCTGCATGCCCCCTGGGTTCGAATATTCTCCTGCCTAGCCTCCTCTCGGTGTGCCATCATCGTCTGATAAATCAATGCAAGTGAGATTTCACCTGGCGGCAGCTCAGCCTGATTCAATGAAGAGGAAGGACCAAGTGTAGGATGTAGTTTCAAGTGGATTTATTGAGACCAGTTACATGTAGATAAGTAGTAGAGATACAGCCCCACCAGAAGCAGCCTGCCTGCTGCTCAGCCCATACTCCAACTGACATACTCAAGCATCCAGGCACCCAAATATTCCAAACATTCCATTCAAGACTCTCACACCAACATTCCATGCATCACATTCACACTGGCTGAGCAGCTAGGGAGTAAGTAACCAGATAAGTACAACACAGGTTACTACAGAAGGTTGAGACGCTTAACATTCCGGCAAGTAGGATTGATTCTTTTTAGGAAGATGATGATTTCCCATTTATATGCCATGTTTTGTGTTTTTGGGTGGAAGATACTTTAAGGAATCGTTACTTCTCCAGTTGCTTATTTTGAGGAGGGCATGGGGAATCCTTAAAATTACCTTGTTTAATCAAAAATAGCTTGGTCTCCCACTCCCGATGGCCATCAGATGCGTCAGAGCAAGAATCTCTAGACAAGGGGTTGTGATTGGCTCCATTTTGTCATATACAAACGTTGTGTGAATCTGAAAAGGATATCTTTGTACGACAGTTTTGACAGGGTTTATACTCCAAGACCTTAAGAGGTGCATATTATCTAACTGCTGCCAGTTTTCCTGAGGAATTTCTGGGTGAAACACAGACTATCGCTCAGGACAGCATCTATGAAGCGTGAAAAACCAGGAACTAAAACTAGCTTGCTAGTTACCCATATATACCCTAGAGACTTCACACTGGGTGCGTACGAAGGTGCGACCGAAGCATATAGCACCAGTTACAGGCAGTAGACAGCCATTGCGGAGGAAAAGCTTTCTTGCACCCAGAAGAAATTTCTTTGGTGAGTAATCTATGGAAAGAAGTATCTATCAGAAGCGGTTCTGTTAAGAGTCTGCTCGGCCTTTCCAAATGTTTTACTTTGTCCATATTCACTTTCACCAACAATGAAACAAGTGCTAAACCGAAATCATACACGTTACTTTAACTAACTGTTCAGTTTCTCCTTTGACCCACAGCGGAACAGGTGTAGCAAATTTGAAACATTTGGTCAAACAAATGGGGTACATATATGTTGCAGTAAAGGGGATTTTAAGTACAGAAGGTTATAAATTAGCACAGACGGGAGACAAAATGATATGAATAATGAACGAGTCAAAGGCATTAAAATGACTGATCGAGAATGAACGAGAAAATGCTAGGTCACACAACTTACTTGCTACATTTGAAGACAGTGATATCCCTGCATCAGTGTGATATGGGTGCACCGCAATCTGTGTCATAGAAGGAACTGGCACTCCTGGAAAGGAAACCGCTGTGGCAGCAAGAGATGGCGTTGTCACAGAATAAGGAAACTGCGCTCCAATAAATGCAGGGTGGACACCCTAAAAGTGAAAAATTATAATTAATAAAATAATACCTCACTGCATAGTGCGGTAAAAGAGAAACAACGTTGTTTACTTGTCCTCTGTCATGTGTGTCTTCTTTCAAATCAGAAACATCAGAATGTTTCCATGATTAGGCTGAATCTTGGTACACATCTGAACAGCTAACATTTCGTTTATTAAACCTATCTTTAACAAAAACACGCATTTATAAAGTAACATGTTTGGACATTTTAAAATTATTTTTTGACATATTACAATGCATTTGTATGAAAATAATTCAATAATTTTCCCCAATTAAATAATAAAGTATAAATATTAGGAGTGGGTATTATTCTTTTCACAGAAGGATGATGACGCTCCTTTAGTTTCTTTAGAATCCAAGAGCTCCACTGTCCTTGAATGAAGCGTCCTTTAAGTCATTCACTTCGACAGGACGGGCTAGATAAGCAGTCTATCAAACCATTGTCTATCTATTTTCATAATTTCAAAGAGAGATGGCTGGGTTGCCTTTGAATTTTTTTAAACAGATATATTAATTTCCCTGGTCTCCATCAATAAGAAATAATCCTGCAACAGAGTGGTGAACCTATTGAAGATATAAAGCAGGCCATGTAACGTTCAACAACACTGCCCCGCATTCACCCCTGCATTCTAACAACCTAATCTGCTGGATTAATTCTGTAGATTTGAAAATGTAATCACTATTTGTTGTCATCGGAAATGAAATCCATACACAATTTTTAAGAAATGTGGTCTCCTTTGGGTGGGGTGAAGCACATGAAGCCAGACTGTGGAGCCATCATCCCTATCTTTAACCCGGTTTTCGTCAATCTCTCCACTGTTCCCCTGACTCTGCCAAGTCACATAGACGGAGCTGGGCTGCTTCCATAGCCTTGAAATGACTATCTTTCCTGTCTCTGATAATTGGAAGATTAATCTCAATTTCCTAAAATGGATACCCCCAACTGTTATTGAAATGCCACTGAGATTGGATCATTAGCCACAGGGAATCCCACAATTTCTTGATTCTCTGCGGTACCTTCTTTCAATATGTCTGTATATGAGAGCTAGACCATCAAATGTGCAAGGGTCTAGACCATCAAATGTGCACAGGTGTACTGATCTCACCACAACGTCCCCAGCTGGAGACTATTATTTCTGTGAAGATTTCAGTTAGTTTATCAGGGGTTAGGTACCATCCCGTCATCACCTTGATGTAGGGTTCCCTCAGCTGAACAGTCATTTTCTGTTTGTTTTTTTTGATTTATTAAATGATAAGCTCACGGTGATGTACATGGCTTCATGCCTACAACCCTGAGGCCGGCTGACAAATCTTCATGAGATATATCGTGGCACCCCTCATCCCGACCTCCCTGCAATCCTGTCAGCACAATTGTCAAATCAGCAATGCGTTATGAGCGGCCGATAGTTCAGCACAGTACATCATTACCATAGTAGTGTTCTCCACCAAAGTCCACAGTTTTCTCAATTAACGTACGTTATACAAAACACCCAACTCCCTCCCCACCCTCACCCGAGCCTGTAGCATCAACTGGGCCGTAACCCTCCCGTGTTGCCCACTTCCATACACCATCCAGAGTCCCGGCCCCCAATAGAGAGCCGGTCTCCCGCTGCATAACGCCGCACACCCGTCTGTATGTCCACAATGACAGTGATGAAATCTCAGGCCTTGATGCCCCCTCTGTGCAGATGACACAACCGCACCCCAACTCCAGAGCTACCTCCTGTGCATGACATGTATCGCCAAAAACTAGTTAGACAACCGCTTCCCCTGTATTCCTCTCGCTTTCCGCCCCCTGCTCAGCGCCCGCTGCCGTGCGTTCCCTTCCCAGGTATTCCACGTATAAGCCCCAAAAATGTTTTGGCTTGCTTCTTGGCGAGAGTAGTTCGCTATAAGTATCTGTTTGCGTGCAGCAGTAAAGTACATCTCGCTCCCACTGCGCAACTGTTGGGAGGGGCCCCCGCATCCAACACATCGCCACCCTGCGCTTTGCTTCTAGCAGTCCCATATCCACAAGCCTCCGCGCCGCCTTAGGCAGTCCCCTAGAGTAGCCCAAAAGTGCAACAGCAGGGTCAGGGGTGAGCTTTAATGTGGCTATTCTACCTATCTCCTGAAAAATAGCTTCCCAGAATTTGTGGATGCCCGGGCAATCCCACGCTAAGTGGTAGAAGTCTGCTACTGAATAGCTGCATCTGTCGCATGACGCCTCTTCTCGCAGGCCATACCGATGCATCCTCTCTGGCGTGTAATATGTTCTATTTATGTATTTAAAGTGTACTAATCTATGCTTGCCGTGGAGCGAGATCCTGCGAGTGCCAGTGCAGCAGTGCGACCACATGGCATCATCTATGACAGTGTCCAAGTCCCTTTGCCATGCCAGTCTGGCCTTGGTGTATTGCCGGGACCTCTGGGACAGCGCAATGTTGTATAGATGCGATATCAGCTTGCGAGGGCTTTTGTGCTTAATGAGGTAAGTTAACTCCGGGACCTCAGGGGGTTCAGCCATGTCATCTCCCAATTGCCGTCTCAAAGCCCCCCTCACTCTATGGAACTGGAAACGCTGCAGCTGAGTAGGGGCCTCCGCCGCCACATCGTCCCAAGTCTTAGCCGTGCCATCCACAAACAACTCTCCCATTGTTTTGACTCCAAGCTCACAAAGGGCTCGCGTCACTCCTGTTTCCTTGCAAGGAGGAAGCCACCCCACCCATTCCAGGGGCATTGATGGTGAATATATTAAAGCCCCTGCCGTTTGTTGTAGTATACAATGCCAAGCATGTCTAGTGGAGTTTAGTGAGTCCAGGAAGCCCACCCTGCGGTCCATCGGTTCACATATTATCGCTGGGAGGGGCAGCGGGTCAGCAAACAGTCTCTCCAGCTTTAGATATTGGACCGACTCCTCCCCGTGTATCCAGCTATGCGCCTGTGCAACCTGCGCCACCCTGTAGTACAGCTCCAGGTCTGGCGCCCCCAGGCCTCCCATACAATAAGGCAATGTCAGTACTCGCCAGCTAGCCCGCGCCTGCTTGCCCGCCCACGCCAACCGCTGCAAGGACTTATTAAGCCTAGCGAAAAAGAAGCGCGGCAGCACAATAGGGATATTAGCAAACAAAAATAGGAATCGGGGCAATATCACCATCTTCATGATTGATATCCTGCCCACCAACGACAAGGGCAGCCCGATCCAATTCTCCACATCATCTTCCAACTTATCAATTGCCCTACCATAATTTTCCCGGAGTACTATTTCAGAGTCTACATGCAACTGTATACCCAGGTACCTGACTGGGTCGTCAGACCGCTGGAGCGGATAATCCATTTTGAAAATTGTAGTAGACGGAGTCAATGGGAAAGCTATAGACTTGGACCAATTAACACGTAGACCAGGCAGCGCTCCATAATGCACCACCTCACGCAGCACCGATGACAAATTATTCTCCGGATCTCGAACATACAGCAGAGTATCGTCTGCGAACGTCGAGACCGCAATTTTATAGGTAGGGAAGCTCACCCCCCGTAGAGCGTGGTACTCCCGTAATGCGCATGCCAGGGGCTCCGCAACTATAGCGTATAAGATGGGTGATAATGGACACCCCTGTCGCGTCCCTCTAGTAATCGGGATCATGTCAGAGAACCTGTCGCCGAGTCGTATTCTTGCAGTAGGGTTCCTGTAGAGCGCCCCAATCATCTGCAAAAAGACCGGCCCCAGTCCCATTCTGGTCAATACCTGGCTCATGAAGGCCCACTCAACAGAGTCGAACGCCTTCTCCATGTCTAGGAAGACCGCTAGTGCCTTAGAATCCGGCCGAACATGTTGAATAGTGCCAAACACTGTGCGCAGATTGTAAGTAAGGTTCCTGCCCGGTACAAACCCCGCCTGCTCCGGGGCCACCAGCTCTGGGGTGAGCAGCGCCAGTCGCGTAGCCAATACCTTTGCAAACAGCTTGGCATCTACATTAAACAGGGAGAGTGGCCGATATGAGCTGCATTCCTCTGGGGGCTTCCCTGGTTTGGGGATAGCCACAAGGATAGCCTCACACATAGAGCGCGGCATCTGGCCCTTGACACAGATGTCGTCGAACAGAGTCGCAATATGCGGTAGCAGCAGGTCTATAAAGGTTTTGTAGAACGTGACCGTGAGGCCATCCGCTCCCGGCGCGCCGTTCGCCTTCATGCCTGCTAGAGCTTCCAGTATTTCATCCTTCTCGATGGGGAGGGCCAAGAATTCCCTGTGCGAGTTGGTCAGGAAGGGCAGTTTTATATGATCTAAATAGTCTCGTATACTATTGTCCAATGTCCGTCTGTCTCGAGGCATAAAGCGTAGCGTAGTACGACTTAAAGCGCTCAACTATATCCACTTCATCAGTTAGCAATTCCCCTCCTTCCGATCTGATCTTAGTGACGTTGGCCTTACTTCTACGAACCTTCAGCATGTTAGCAAGAACAGAACTGGGCCTCTCCCCCTCCCCATACACCCTGGCGGAAGCATACTTCCCCAAATGCTTCACCTCCGCATCTGCCGCCTCATGATACTCTGCCAGAACTTTTTTTAACTCCTCTGCAGCGTCACCCCCCCCTCACTTTGCTGCCGAACCTCCAGGTCCCTCAGTCTACTCTCCAGGGTCGTCAACCAGTGCCGGAGATCGCGAAGTACCCCAGAGTGCTTTGCCATGGCCACCCCTCTGATGTAAACCTTAAAGGCTTCCCAGACCGTTTGGAAACTATCCACTGTACCGGTGTTGATGTCAAAATATTCTGTTCTCGCTACAGCTATTTCCTCCTTAAAGAGGGGGTCAAGCAGCGAGTACGGGGGGAACCGCCTTGTAAAGGGCGGAATAGTCTTCTTTGGTAGAGAGATGGTCAGTAGTATGGGGGAGTGGGCGGATAGAGTCCGCGGCAGTACCTGGCAGGCATGTATCTGCGGCAAAAGAGACACCGATACCAGCCAGTAGTCAATCCGCGTATGTAGGTCATGATTTGTCGAATAGTGTGTATAGCCCCCCTCCGTCGGATTAAGCGTTCTCCAGACATCTGCCAATGCTAAACTCATCAGAGCTCTATCGACTACCTTGACTGCAGCTGCCGGGCCTCTGCTCCAGCCCCCCGATCTATCCAGACCCAGCTGCCGGACCATGTTAAAGTCTCCGCCCCACAGAATATTAGGTACTCCACAGCCCCTTATGGCGTTGACTAGGGAGTCATAAAATTCTGGACAGTCATAGTTTGGTCCATAGACATTAACTAGTAGTAGATCGAGGCCCCTGCCCTGACAGCGCGCTATCACAAACCTGCCCCCCCCCATCCGCCGAGACCAACTGCAACTTATAAGCCGATTTAGGGTTTGTCCAAATCATTACACCTCTAGCATGTGTTGTGAAGCCAGCCACCAACGCGTTCCCCAGTACCTCTTTCGTGCACAGCATTTGACTCTGGTTAGGGAGATGCGTCTCCTGCAGGAAGGCCACATCTATACCATGCCTATTAAGATAGTGCAACACCTTGCGCAACTTCCGGTGATCGTTAAGGCCTCTAACGTTCCATGTCACCACTCTCAGGGAGCCCGACGGACCCCCACGCATGGCATCACTCGTCATTTCTCACCTGTCTATACATCGTAACAGCGAGTGTGTAGCGCATCACATAGTGCCTAGAGCGGGCAAATGACAACATCGAACCTCGCAGCTCTACATATGGCTCAAAAACAAAAGAACAACATCCCTCCCAAACTCCCCACCCACAGCTGACCTCCCCCAACTCGGCCATGCCGCTCCCTATCTAGGGACTACCCACTCCTCCCCCTACCCTCCCGCCCCCAAAAGAAACTCCTGAACACTGTAGTATACACTCGCGGGCGGAGGTCGCTCAGCGCTAAGTTTAGAAAGGGAATTCACCCTGTACGAACCTCCGAGCGTCAATAACTCGCCCTCTCTACGTCGCCAGGACCGAAGCCAACTCTGAATCTAATGACGCTGGGCCCAAACTCCGCCGTTCAGCGCACGTCTAGTGCGTCATTTTCTGTTTTCTAGGGTACCTCAAAAGCAGCTTGCAGAAGCCTATAAGAAATTCCCTATGTAATGCTATGCCCCCACATATATTTACATTTCTCCTTTTTAAACAAACTCAAGTGTAAGCTGCACTGAAGCGGATGGACCTTTAGTCCCAGTCTGAGGTGTGACACATCAAATCAAATGTATTAAATATCGTAACGCCCATTTTGTCGGACAAAATTGACTGGTACATTTGCAAACCATAAAGGTTTATTAATAGATTAGCAAAGTTACAAACTCAAGGCATTCAAATTAGTCGCAAATCAGTAATTAATACATGAATGCATTAGTCCATATGATTTAAATCAATTAAGAAACGCAAATACAAAGACAAACTATTCGAAGCTGTCATACTGTAATTAAAGCAGTCTCAGTTTCCCCTAAAGGGAAGTTGTCTAATTTTCTTCCGTAGTGAAGTCGAGTAGATTTGAAGGAAGTCAGAGTAGAATGAAATAAAGAATCAGTCAAAAAAGTGAGAAAGGGATTTGCCCAGCAGAATAACTCGTTCGAGCAAGTCAAGGAACGAGTCTTCTCTAAGGAGAGTGGAAAGGGCACCAGAACTAACGAACTCAGAAATGCATAGTTAAATCATGTCTTCTATGGTCTGGGAGAACATGAAGATAACCAATAAGGGTTGAACATGTTGTGATAAAGAGGTGTCAATCTTCTTTCCAGCAACTGTACAATGGCGTTTCTGCTGCATGACTTTCGCCTATATATCTGCAGCAGGATGATACAACTTGGTCTCGAAATCCCACTTGCAGGTGTGAGGCTCATTGTTTCACTCACCAAGGAACATACACATATACGTATAAATATGGAAGCTAAACAAGAAACTAATTTTGATTAACGTAGGCTGGCACAACTTGGCCTCTCCAATGAGAAACACGAAAAATACACAGCAAACAGAGAAGCACTGAGCTATTTTAAATTGAGATCCACATTAACTATGGTCAAGTGAATATCACACTATGTATATGTATGCATGCTGCAGATTATTAGAAATGTGAAATGCAAAACCATTAATAAAATAGAATCTCTATCAATCCCCTCTGATGACTCTGAGAACCATTACACACTACATTCAAGAAACCTCTTAAGGCTGCATTTCATACACCAGTTGTTGACTTTTGCTGTTTACGTCTCAACTCGCCTAAATCCATCAACTCATCAAAAAAGTAACTCTGCAAGTCCTCCAGCTCCACCACTTCTCTGTTTTTCTCGCATTCACTTTTGAGATCTGTTGCCCTCCCTTACACTTTGATTCACTCCTCGTAGTCATCAGTTTCATTACCCTTATGAAAAGAAATAAGCATATCACAGAAATTTCAATGATTAGTAGGGGGGTTAATATGGGTTCCAAAACTCCACGGCCAATGGCACTAATCCATCTATCAACTGCAGAAAATCTTTACCCTAATGCCTGCAAGGCATCTGTCCCTTTTTAACTCCTTCAAATCACTGGAAACATCTGTTATATATTAGTCACAAACAGATTAATCCCACTACACTTGCTAGACATGTAAAAAAAAGCGCTGTTGGATGCGTAACATACAACATACTCCTGCCATTTCTTTCGACTAATATATCTAAACAAGCCTGTTTGTAAAACCATTGCATTTATTGCCACAATCGCAGTGTTAATAGCAGATAGCACCACTGCAGTATTGGTGGAAAGACAGTTAACCAATGTAGACAGCTTTCTAATCTTTAGATCATTCAAAACTACTCCTACAGAAGGAATCATAGGGCCAGAGATGTCACCACTCCTTTTGAAGCACTATATCTGGCTCTTCCATGAACCACTTGTCCCTTATCTATTTCATCTACATGATAAACCTTAGGAAATACTAAAGCTAGGTACCTATAGAATTTGCAGGAGGTTGAAAACAAGCAATCTTCCTGCGCACATAATAAACTCCAGGAACAACAGTATCCTTTCCCGCAAATATCTGATCTCCTGTAACTTCAAATCTCTGTACACAGTCACCATCAGAGAATTTCCATACATTTAATTTCTTCTCATAAAACAGAGCTTTCCCTCTTGTAGCCAATACACATTTAACTTCAGATGCATTCTGGTAGCTTTCAACCTTTCTTCCTCCTTTTCCTAATCTCCCTTAGTTCCTCTTCGGGCCTTTATCACATTCTAATCCCTTCTTTCTTCCAATTATTCAATAAAATCCGTCTCCGGTCTAGTCACGGTCTAGTCAGCTTACATGTTATTTTCTTCATTAAGGAAGTAGGGAACATCAATTAGTGTGAGAAACTTAAAATACTTTTTCGCCTTCTCTATATACCTGGCATTATAATGTGGAGTCAAATGTTTATACATAGGCACCTCATTGAAAAGGGTGTCATAGTTTGCAAAATAATACCCCAAACAAGTTTTCTAATAAAGAAGGCTAAAAATAATGCTAAAACACAGAGAGTAAGTGAGCGGCAAATTGTGATATGCGACTCTCCCTGCTTTGGATGTAGGAAGATAGGTAAATTTGTAGTAGTCATGCACATACATGACACTGGAGTATTCATGTAAAAGGTTACAGAAGATGTCCATAAAATTGCATTCAGATCCATCTTTATGTAAAATCTTCATATTAAATCTATACTGCTCTTCTTGGAATTATATTTAGCTTTAGCGGAAGCATGCTCAACTGAAGAATTTAAGCCCACTAATAGCCCAATCATCAATATTACCATGGTAATAGCCACTATGGTTATTATAATTCTACACTTGTTTAGTAAATTAGACACCATGGTTTCTTTCCAGTCAGATCTGATTGGGGATCCAGACAAAGTCATGAAACCTCTCTAGGACCACAACTGTCGAAACTGTTGGCCACGCTAAGCCTGTATTGGCTATCAGTGTAGATGATCACCCTCAAATGGTTAGAGAGACAGCAAGCTCTAGTAAGGACAATAAGTTAAGCCACCTGTGCAGAGGTTATATTGCACAAATAGGAGGCAACTACATCTTCTGAGGTACACACGGATTAGTCTGCCCTCATAATTCCTTGTCCATCTCTTAATCAAGAGCTGTCCACATACAAAATACAATTGGGCTCTTCCAGAATGATGTCTCGAATTTCCGGTCTTGGCTTGGTACACAATTTTCTGAATCAAAGAGCATTCTTTTTAACTGTAAAGGGAGAGTCTCTTTCTCCATTCCTTTAGTGTGCCCCATCTAGCTCACAGTACTGCAACAATACACACATCGGTCTGTAGATTCCTCTACTCCTCAAACCTTTACCAGGCAGGCCTGGGCTTCCCAAAATGGAACCCAGGGTCCTCCTTGTAATGTATTATCGCAGGTACACTTGTACTCCGTGTACATACACCGCACACATATGGTCCAGCACTGTAACCTCCCTGTATTGTGCCACTACAGACACATACATTCAGCACACACATTCAATCTGAACACACTGTTCAGTGCTGAGGTTTATCTGTATTGTATTGCGGTGTGCTATTTGTACACACACACTGCCAGCACACACACATGCCATGTGAGCACTACACAACATTTCACCCTTCATGTATTGCACTTCTCGCAAGCATACATACAGCCAGCACATGCTTTAAATGCGCACACACTGCACAGCATTACAGATCTCATATAATGTATTCCTTTCAAGCATACATACACTCAGTATATGCACTAACCAAACATGCTCTGAACAGCACTGCTCTATCCCTATACGTACCTTTCCCAGGCACACATGCATCCAGCGCAGAGTCAGTACTGCAGCGCACCACTCTAAATCTAGCTTATGTAGGCCAATGGTGAGCACACAGCAGCATAAATGTGAAAAGTTGAGTGAGCCTGTGGGCCACACTCCAGTGTCACTGTAAAAACAACATGTTCACTCCTACTGTTCCCAGAATGCTGCCACCACTGTGCTTGTGCCACTTAACTCATTGGTGAAGGCGGTAGCCTTCCAACACTATGGGGGTAGCGCTTTGGGCACACCTTCTGGTTGAACAAGACCGCAATTCATGAAACAGGTCAATGCCAAGGCACACACGCATGATCCCCGTTTGCCTATTACAACAAAAATCAGCATAAGGGATCCAGACACCAGTACAGATGGGCAATCAGGGCATGGATACATGTCTTTCATCATGCAAAGGACTTTTCCGTCCTAACAAGCACTCTTTGTAAGGGGGGCATAGCATCTAAAGCTTTTGCCTTGGGAAGTCGTTTGGAGGACATCCTTAATGTGGCCGATTGGTCGTCTAATTCTACTTTCAAAAGGTTTTCCTTTCAAACCGGTGACAAGTGTTGCATGATTGGTCATTTAAACTTGCATAAACTGAGCCTCCGGTCCAGACATAGAATATAAAATTTCCTAGTTATCATTAAGGAAAGTTTAAATTCTATTAAGGACACAGAGACGAGGATTATTCCACGCAATATGGTATGCTACAGTTTTGGTGACCCCACCTAGATGGAATTGGAGATATCTGTGTGGATAAGTGTATGCTTTGAGATGATAATGTATAATCATATTCGGTATTGCTGGTATTATGTAGAAGTGCTGGATAGTTTTTGACAAGATTTATTTTTTTAGAAACGAACCACAAACAGGAATATTGATGGAATTCTGTTCGGTGGAGCGATTTGCGCACAGAAAGAGGAAGGACCTTTCGTTGGCAACTGCTTTATGGAGAAAGATGGTGTCCTGATTCATAGCCTATGCTATGGTGTTCAGGGTGATTACCGTTCACCCAGGACTCATAGGAAAGGAAGTCTTGCTATTTTGTTATAATGTGATTGGCCGCTGAGAAAATGAAAGAAAGAAGGATATGCCTAATCCTTGCCTCTGTGTCCTTAAAAGAAATGAAACTTTCCTTCATGATAGCTAGGAAATGTTATATTAGCATTACTTTCCAATCTCCATGAGGTATTTAATCAAAAGACCAAAGTTTTTGTGGTCTTGGTGAACCTACACACAGAACAGTGCCCGCAGGGGAAATGTCTCTTAACAGGTGGTAAGCCCCATAAGGTAAAGTCTTGAACAGATGTAAGGTTATGTGGTCTAGCATTAACTAGAATGTTTTTTAAATACATTTTCTGTTTAAGAGAGAACATGGGTTTATTCATTGATAACTCATTTGATCTGAGAATGGACCAATGCTTAATAATCCATTTTTTTTACCTGTTTGGACATATTACAGAATGTTGGCACACAGATCAGTTGATTAGGTTCTTGCCTAATTGTATATGCAAGTAAACAATTTTTTGATGTTTACTGATCTCTTCCTAGCCCTGTCAATGATTCTTTTGGAATGCTGTCAGACAGTCAGAAAGGGTTTCAGCCTCAATTTTGAAGTCCTGTATGATTTTACAGTTGCGTCTTAGGGCCTGATTTAGATCCTGGCCGAAAGGTTACTCCGTCACAACGGTAACTGATATCCAGTCTGCCGAAATATAAATCCCATAGGATATAATGAGATGTATATTTCGGCAGATGGGATATCCGTCACTGTTGTGACAGAGTAATCCATCCAACAAGATCTAAATCAAGCCCTCAGTCTTAGAAATTTTCCAAAGGCTAAATTGTCAGGTCTATAAAGGACATTTCCCTATTGTTAGCAGTGTCAGTAAATTTGAGATACTGGTTGTGTGATTTAATCCAGTTTACAAACTCAAGTGCCAGATATTGGTGCCCATGCCAAATTACAAACACATCAATAGTATAATACCACCAACAAATCAAAAGCTAAGTACAATCAGTAAAAGCACAATTTTTAGGTGATCTTCTCAACTGGGCAGTGGCATGGCCAAAAAGGTTCCTGCGCAAAACCACTCATATCATTTGTGTCATCAAAGGCACCATGCTGAAACCAACCTATTCAGTGTCCACACACTCCTGTATTGCCAGTCTAAATAATTGTTGGCTTCCTCATAAACTTACAACTGACAGCCAGGCCACACCCACTACCGCAGGTCACGCCCTTCAATTGCTAGAGCCTGATGGCAATGACAAATTAGCCATATGTGTTTGTGGAATAGATTGGTTTTTTGTTGTTTCTTTTTATTTTGAAAACTTTGTTTGGGTGAAAACATGTTACAAGTTATGCATTCAATTATGCAGATATTAGCCAAGGCGCATTTGACAGGAGGTACAGTATGTATATCGATATAATCACAGTTTGAGCATAGAAACGACATTGAAATGAGCATATACCCATTGTACCCTACTCCTCGCTCAAATTAGGGTTGAGTCCGTCACTCTCCAAGCCGACTCGGTCATTGGTGGCCGCAGGGACTGAAGGGTGTTCAAGGGGTTGATCAGCCCCTTCTGTCTGTAGGAGATAGGACACCAGGGGGGCCCAAATGTCATGTGGTCTGCTCGCTAGGGGCATTAAATTCCAGAACTCGCACAAGTGTGACTGGCAGTGTGCCGCGTCCGCCAGCCAGGCCTTTGGGGATGGTGTTGGTTTATTGCCCAAGTGGATCGCCACCCTGCGCCTAGCCAGTACCAGCAGCATTGCAACCAGTCTGCGATTGGCGTCTGATATGTCCTTGACATACCCTAAAAGGCATATTAGGGGGTCAGGTATAAGAGTGTCAGATGTAATGTCACCTATAATGCGGCATATATCTTGCTAAAAGATCGCAATCTTCAGACATGCCCAGGCAAGGTGCACAAATGATGTGTCGGGAGCTGAGCATCGTACGCAGTCGGCGTCTTCTGCTAAGCCCATTCTGTAAAGTGCTGTGGGTGTGCGATACAGTCTATGTAGATATTTGAAATGTTTAAGACGTAGTCGATAGTTGGGGAAAAGTTTTTGGGTTTGATTGCAGAAATATTGCCACTGTTCTGGTGTGGGCTTGTCTGCTAAGTCCATGGTCCATGCGAGACACGCCCGTTAGGCACCAATCGGGGAGGCAGCAAGAGTTAGCGCATACAGCCTGGTTACCAGTTTGCAGGGGGAGGTCGCTGTGTCAATGTATTCGAGTGCAGCGTTTGGTGGTGGAGGGCTGGGGAATGTGCTGTTCATGTCTTTACAAGTAGCTCTTATCTGATAATATAGCAACTTATCTAATGGAGTTGCATTTTCCGGGATGGGAAGAAATTGGCCGTTAGGATATAAGTCGCCATTGGTGCATATGCTCAATGCAGCGCCTCGTCATGCCATGCCACTAGTCTGCAGTGGAGGAAAAGAGGGATTGTTGGCCAACTGCATCGCCGGGGCATGTAAGATCTTGGCACCTGTGTGTCTGCGAAACCCCTCCCAGGCCCAGCGGACACATTCTACGGTGTTTATTTCACCCCTCGGGGCAGTGTATAGTAAAAAAAGTGCTGTTGAAGCAGCTACGTTGAAGCAAGAGCCATTTCAACAGCACCGTGCAGCTCAAATGGCATGGGATATAACCAGAAATGAAGAAAGCTGGCCTGAGCAGAGTATGCATAACGTTTAAAGTTAGGGGCGCCCATGCTGCCGCGCGAGAAGGGTAGTATGAGTGTTTCATATGCAACGCGCAGGTGGCGACCCGCCCATAAAGGGTAATCATATTGGAGCGTAGTCTCTTGAAGAAGTGAGTGTGAGGGGCAGTGGAATATTTATAAACAAGTAGAGGAACTTGGGCAGGATCACAGTTTTGGCGATCTCGATATGTCCCACCAGGGAGAGTGGAAGATTTTTCCAAGTGAGGAATCTGGCTTCCGACCAGTCCATAGCCCTGCCATAGTTTGCTCTCCACAACTCTTCCGTGTCCCTAGTTAGCCAGATGCCCAAGTATTTGGTGGGCCCACTTTATTGGGTATTCTGTAGGAAAGGAACGGGTCATGTCCGTTAAAGGAAGTAGGATGGATTTCGCCCAGTTAACTTGTATGCCAGAGTAGCCTCCAAACCTAATGACCTCTCGGGTCATAGGGGCCAGGTGTTCTTGGGGTTCACGGATATAGAGCATCACATTGTCTGCATACATGGAAGTCACTAAGCCATGGGACGAAAACCCAATGCCGCGCTGCGTATGGTGTAGGCGCAGGCACGCAGCAAGTGGCTCCATAGCTATGGCAAATAGCATGGGTGACTGGGGACAGCCCTGCCTGGTGCCTCTAGTGATGTGTATAGGCTCGGTGATTAGCCCATTTATACGGATGCGTGCTGTGGGTAGAGTGTATAGCAACTTGACTTTACTTAGGAAGGCTGGGCTGAATACCAAGCGGTTAAGCAGGGCAAAGAGAAAAGGCACGGTTAAGCAGGGCAAAGAGAAAAGGCCATTCTAAAGAATAAAATGCCTTGGTGGCGTCCAACAGAGCTGCCACCGCCGGCAAGTCAGGGATCATCTGATGCATAATGGAGAAGATTGTGCGCAGATTATGTGATGTGGCCCGACCTGGAACAAACCGGATTGGTCTGAGTGGGTAATAAGAGGCATGAGGGGAAGGAGGCGGGTGGCTAATGATTTGGCATAAATCTTATTGTCGGTATTAATTAAAGATAGTGGGCGATACGAGTCGCATGAGACAGGCGGTTCATGAGGTTCGAGGAGAAGGATGATCACTGCCTCGCGTAGAGTGGCAGTGAATTGGCCGGCCGTGACACTCATTATACATATCAGCAAGATGAGGAATAAGGATATGCGCATACTCTTTATAGAAGGCTGCCATCAGCCCATCTGATCCGGGTGCCTTATCCCCGGGGAGACTCAAGATCATTTGCGCGATCTTCTCAGAGGTAAAGTGTTCGTCTAAGTAGTCACGATGTGCATTGCTGAGCCATAGCAGTTCGATAGTGTAAAAATATTGTTCGAAGGCATCCAATGGAGCCTCAGCCCCGGCGGTATATAAATTAGCATAAAAAGTGGAGATTCTGTCAATTATATCTTGGGGAGAAGTGAGTCTGCCCGCGGTTTCGTCATGTAATTCTGTTATGTAGGAGGAGGCATGAGGCTTCCTCAGTAGGTTTGCCAAGGTACTGCAAGGGCGGTCCCCTCACTATAGCGGTGCGCCTGGCCTCGCATCCAAGGTATGCAACCTCGCACTCAGCCTCTGCCTGATACTCGGTCATCTTCACGCGAATGTCTGCTAATTTAGCGGGAGATGTGTTACTAGCATGGCTTTTGTCAAGTTGCTTGAGGTCTGTTCCCAGCCTCTCCAGAGTGCCCCTAATGGATCTGAGAACACCTGCTTGCCTTGCGATGCATTCTTCCCTGACCACCACTTTAAAGGACTCCCAGAGGGTGGATGGGGAGTCCACTGAGCCGATGTTTAGTTCAAATAATTCCACAATGGCTCTGCAGAACTCCTCTCTAAAAGCAGCATCCTGAAGCACGTGGGTGGGGGGGGAGGCACCAAGCAAACATGCGTTGAGGGGTCCGGGGGAGTAGGATAGTCAGGCTCACCAGTGAATGCTCCAATAGAGTGCGTGCTAAGTTTGCAGTGGAGGTTGTCCAGCCCAGTATGTCCGAGTGACTATCCACAGGTCAATACGGGACCAAGACCTGTGTGTATTTGAAATGCAGGTGCCCTCGCGCTTGTCAGGGTGACGATGCCTCCAGCCATCAACCAAGCAATTGTCCTGTATAATGGTGTGGAGTGTAGCAGTGGCATTCGGATGAAGTACACGCCTACCCGAGCGGTCTAAGGTGTTCTGTTGGGCAATATTGAAATCGCCACCCCATATCAATGGGAGGGGGCTGAAGCAGGAGATGAGTTTCCAAATTTGAGTATAAAAGTCCGGGTTGCCCATGTTAGGCCCATAAACCACGGCCAGGATCACAGGTTGGGCATAAGGGGTGCCCGTGAGGATCACATATCTCCCCTCAGTGTCTATAAGGTTGTGCGTGGAGCGCTATGGCAAACCTTTCCTAAATAGAACCATGACTCCCCTTGCATAATTTGAATAAAAGGAAGAGTGAGTGTCACCCCAATATTTCGATCGGAGTCTGGCGGCGTTATGAGATGTCAGGTGAGTCTCCTGGAGGAAACAGATGTCAGTCTTGTGCCTAGCTAGATATGCATGTATTAGACGTGCTTTGCGAAAATCAGTCATGCCTCTAATGTTCCACGTCATAAATGTTATCTCAGCCATTGAGTAGTTTCTAGTATGGGCAGAAGGGCATGTCTGTAGTTGTCCATCCTGTTATCAAACCTTAGTGTAACATAAAACACAATGTCAGTGCAATCAAATGCCCTCACAGTTGAATTTGTGTTGAAACGTGCAATTGTAAAACTTAGCCTTTGTATGCAGATCTATAGCAACACCCATTTCAGGAACATTCCCTCCTCCCCTCCTCCCACTCCAACCCCCCAACATCGTTGAGAATCAAATCTCCCCCCCACCCATGGAACCCCAACTTGGCGGGTACCAACGGATTATAGTACTTATCCCAATGGGGTACGAGGGCTCAACCAGGCATTCCAGTGCCGTGAGGCAGGGCGGCTGAGCAGGGCAGTTTGCAGCAAAGGGGAACAATGAGAATAATAAATCACAGCAATTATAATAAGAAGGAGTACAATGAGGGGATTTACATTTGAACTCGATCCATAACAGCCAACAGCCAATAGGGACACACCATAGATGTTACTCATCCCAATCAAGATCAGTCATTGACGCTTGCGTGGCTTTCTTCGGGGGGCGACTGGCGATCTCGGAGGAGTGATTTTGCAGTTGTTTTGCGAACGCAAGGGCAGCCTTGGGGCCGGTGAAGTAACGGGGCTTGTTTCCAGAATCTATGCGCAGCTTAGCAGGGTACAAGAGCGCATATGTGATATGAAGTTGCTGGAGTAAGCGCTTAGTTGAGAGAAAGTCTCTGCAGGCTGCTTGCACAGTCACTGTAAAGTCTGGGTAGAAGGCTAGTGTGTTACCTTGATGCCTGACCTCCCCCATATCTCTTACCTTCTGGAGTATTGAGTCGTGGTCAGGGTAGTTCAATAGGAGAGCTATTATTAGCCTAGTGGGGCCTTCAGGAGGGGATGGCCAAGCGGGGGCTACAGGAGGAGGCCGCTGGCCCAGAGATCTATGCGCCCGCTCCACGATGAAAAGGTCAGACAGGCCCTTGCAGACCAGCTCACGCAACAATGATTCTAGGTAGGTTTCCATTCTATTAATGGCAGTGGATTCAGGAAGTCCTACAACACGTAGGTTGTTCCTGCGGGAGTGGGATTCAAGGTCTTCACCCTTGCCTCTAGCTGCGTGATGCGGGCATCATGAGTGTCAACCTGTGGTTTGACCTGGTCTAGACGGGAGGTAAGATTATCGATCTTAGCATCAATGGTTTTCAAGCTAGATTTCACGTCGAGAAGAAGAGAGCGTAAACTGTCGTCCTGAACTTATGAGGCCTTAGTCTGTGTGGCCCGCTCTCCAGCTTCCTGAATTGACTCATTGGCCCTGCCCACCCTACGTCCCTCGAAGGTGAGCCGGGATTGTTTTGCATGAGCCTTCCCAATTGCCAGCAGCCTACGAGGGGTCCGGGCCCCACACCAAGAACAGTGACGGAGATGGAGCATGTCTGTGTCCGGCCCGAACGGGATTAATGTGGCTGACACACAAGGATCAGCAACCGTTGACTATGTGGTGCCAGAGAGGGAGGTGAAAGCAGTGAACGTTCAGCCCTGTATGCCTAGTTGGGCAGCGGGCGTATCCTGGTGTGACACAAAGCAGAGGGGGGTCAGCACATCCTCCAGATCAACACGCCACTGATTAAAACCCCCTACGGAAATGATGAAGGCGACAGATAGGGGCCCACGTCAAGGCATAGGCTGGGGCGGTATCCGCAAGGCCCTACGGAGTTCCAATTTTTACAGCTGTAATAACCTTAAAGACCAGTGTAAGAATCGGTGCCGACCGGATCCAGCGTGGCGGCGGCACAGCGGGTGGTTGGAGCAAACAGCCGCCAGACCAGGGGGAGATGCAGCAGCAACAGTAGATTGCAGGGGGGGGAAAGCACAAAGAGTCCAGAAGGCGCGCCAGTAAGGCTGCGAGTGCGCAGGTGTTCGTTGTCCCCCACCTCAGCTCCTCACCTCACAATCAGTGGGCCGCACAGCGACCACGGAGAGTCCCTCCTGCTGCATTGCCGAATCCTCTGGCGGCAAACTGCTCCTCCAGGGCAAGGCCGGGTCCAAGGCTCACACACGCCGTGCGGGCACCACCGTCATGGGAGCCGAGACCCAGCCAGGCCCCAAGCCGCTTGAAGCTGTGTTCTTGCGCCGGCAGCGCCCCCAGCCAGGTGGAACCACCCCCTCCGGACAATCGGTCGAAGAGTCCAAGGATCATGGTGGCGCTCCCCAGCAGAGAGGCACAGTCCGCAGGCAGACCGCAGTGCCATCACAGGCAAAATGGTGACCCGCAGTACTCAGACGGGTGTAATCTGCAGCAATCCCAGCCGCTTGGATTGAGGAAAGGAAGCGGTGTCGGTGCCAGGGATGTTTAAAAAAAAGAGTATGCCTGCTATGCCAGTCAGCCCCACTTGCAGCTGTAGGATGGTGCAGGATTTTATCGCTCAACCGGCAGAGCTCGCCTAAAGCACTGCCATCTTGCCGCTGGAGAAGCCACACCCTGTTTGTGGAATAGATTGTTGGCCCAGATCGATTCTACTTTAAATAGGCTGGGCGCAAACGTTATGCTCATAGATGTACCATGATGTTGAAGGAATATTTGACCTCAAATTTAAAGTAATTCCTAGTAAGAGCCAGTTTAGCTAAGCTCACAATGAAGTGCATAGGAGTTTTATGTGTCCGAATTGACTTGTGCAACAGCTTTTCAATGACCCTTAAGCTTCTTGTGGAATACTGGTGTAAATGGATTCAACATCAAGACCAGCTTAAGTTCTGATTCTGGGTGTAAGAGTACGTTTTTAAAAGGTACAAGTTATGCATTGTGTCAAGTATATACACGTTTTTACACACAGTTTAATGGCATGATTGGAGGTTTTTCTTCATAAAGAGTGCAATGTATAATTTGCCCGTCATATTGAGGAGGACCGGCTGAGAGCTTGGGTCCAGTTAAAATGGACTCTTATGGCATACTAAGAAGCACACCCTCAATGACATTCAAAGTGATCTGTAAGCTTCACTCCTCTGTTTTCACTGTCCAATTTAGCTGGTAGGTGAAACAGCTGCTGAAATGTAGGGTCATTTAACTTATTACTAGGCCTCTCATCAGGGTGGTCCCTAAAAGCATAGGATGGGTTTGGGGTGGCTGTCAACAGTACTGGGCAAGAATTGTATAACTTAATTTTTTGCTGAAGATTGTTCAGAACTGGATAAGGGGGGTCACGAGGCCCACGGGCATAAACATAGCTGTATTAAGTGAATGTACGATTTTGATTTCTTGTTAAATGTTCTACAAAATCTCAATATTACAAAGATTATATAAAAAGGCATCTTACCAAGGCAATGTTCAATGTAATACCATCGTACTCACCCAAGCAAGGGGACCACTCACTGTTGTGTAATTGAGCAAGACCACAACACCCCTCCTCAGTGTTCTCCTCCAGCTCAAGGTTCGAAACGTGCTAGATTGCAGTGAGTGTCAGGGAATTAAGTGCAACCACTCCTTCTCCTTTCAGGGTCATCAAGCGACTCGTTCCTCTCTTCAATTGTGGTAGGTCTGTGTCTCTTTGTGTTTCCCCTACACGCACACACCCTCCAGAAAATCGCGGACACCCTCCAGAAAATCGGGAAATCAGTGGTTACTTCAAAAATCTTAAAGCACGTTCCGGACTAATACAGGGAACTCCCATCCCACACAGGCATCTGGAAATCTCCATCTCCTCGTTCAGGAGTTGTGAGAGAGTAACTTTTATTTCACCTTCATGGTAATGTTTTTCGATAAAAATAAATATTAGAATAGAATATTATGCTCATCACTCAATAAGAGGTCGGTGAAACAGAGAAATAGCTAGTTACAATGGTAAGAATCTAATTATCAAGTTGTTCAGGAACGCCTGATCCAGAAAAGTGTCAGTTTTGTAGCAAGAGTGATATCAGTAATATTTGCAAAGGTATGGGTCGACCTCCACATGACTGATTGCAAATCTCTAAAGTTGGGACATTTCTCATAGCCCCTTGTGAATTTTGCTTTTATGTGTTCCTGACAAGGGTTGTAGGCCTTTTGATAACGGGTGGTAATGCAGGATGCACTTCATCTAGCTATGCCTTTTTCTGAGGGTGTTAAAACAGAGCAGACAGACTCAAAACAAACAGCGGTTTTACTATACATCTTTCTTTAGTTCTATAAAGTTAATAATTTAGGCCTCCGCTTAACAGCAGTATGATGTGGCTTTTCTGTTGGAAGGGTCTAATTTGGAAAGAAAGATAAAGAATACAATCCGATTTGACTTGTGGATGGAAATATGGATGAGGTGTTAAGAAAAGCATATTCTAGTAGAGCAATTTATTGGATCATAGGCAAATAAAGACAAAATCTAATTTGTTCTTCTGATGAATGTTATCACTACTAGAAAAGTCACATTCTTAGACATATGTGCAAGTCTGCCTTATGCAATATAATTAATGTCCACAGTTTTTATAAATCCATATTTAGCTCAGAAGGAATGAGCTAAATATGCTGTTCTTCTGGCATCATCAATGGAAAAATTGTAGAGCTATTAAGGATATACTTTCTTATTCTTTCTTGTGTCCTGATGTCTGGAACCCCTGAAACTCTAGGCATTTTCGGTGAGGTTATATGTATGGGAAGTCACTCATCTGGAATTATGATAATACAATGCCATGGAGCCCAAGAGAAGGAACTCTGTGTCCTGAAACCTAAGAATTTTTGGTGTCTATAGCAAATACTGTCATCCAAAAATGTGTAATTGTAATTGCATTTATATAGCGCTTAATACCCCTGATGAGGCGTCAAAGCTCTTTTTTGGCAAGTAGCATGCTACTCCGGAACCCAAAAAGGATTGGTGGTGAGTTAGTATAAGGAGATACTAAATTAATTTGAGCGGTGGACATGTGAGTTTGTTATTTGGATTGAAAAAAGATAGTGGAGGGATGGAAAAGGAAAGGGTTTGCATTCATATAGCGCTTGCTACCCCTGACGAGGTGTCAAAGCACTTTTCGGCAGGTAGCACGCTACTCCGGAACCAAAACAGGATTAATGGGGAATTAGTATAGGGAAATATTAAATTAATTTGAGCGGTGGACATGTTAGTCTGTTAGTTGGATGGTAGTCTGTTAGTTGGATGGAAAAGGATAGTGGAGGGATAGAAGAGGGAAGGGTCTAGAGCTGTTTTTTTGGAGCTCACAGCAGTAGTAGGATGTTTGAGATGAGTAAAGGGGAGGTGGAGGGGGAAGAGTCAGCTGGAAGGTTTAGAAAGGCTTATTTGGCAGATATGGATAGTAAGAGCAGTATGAGATGATGCATGGAGGGGTAGAGGAGGGAAGAGTCTAGAAATGGTTATTGTATGGATCATAGTAGTAGAATGGGCTTTGAGATGAGTCAGAGAGTGGAGGTAGAGGATATAGTGAGAGAGGTATAGAGTGAGCTATAGAGGAGTGCATTGAGGATGCTGAATTAGAAGTAAAGTAATAAATATGAAGATACATGGAAGGTAATATATGTTGGATTTAAGTTGTATTTAATAAACTCAGACTTTCAAGTGTTGCTGTACTTTTTAATTCCCTTGTTTTTATATATTTTTTGTAATTCAATAGCGAAGCAATTGCAGATAAATAGTTATGATAAAAGATTTACTTATTTATACTGTCACCTATATGCAAGTTAAACATAGAATAATATAACCATAAGTAAGATGTATGTTTGTTAAGCAGAACTAACGAATATCTATATATTTATAAACATAATTATTTTACATGCTTACACAAAGCAATACACATATGAAGGTGCACAACTGTATTCCAAATAAATGCTTATATACAGAGGGATATGCTGTATATTTATGTTTGACGCCCGTTTATTGAAGTGGAGGGGGAAGGAGGACTGCAGCCCCCGAGTACACTCACAGCAGGCCCCCGCCCAAAGTGCATCTCCCACAGCCGGAGGCACCTACTTCTGTTGTCTGGGGCACCCGCTGTGTGGGACACCTGTTTTTTGAAGCGGAGGGGACATGAGGACAACATACCCTCAGTACACTCGCGGCAGGCCGCCGCCCATGCCTCCTCTACCGCGCCCGGATGCGCCTCCTTCTGGTGCCTGGGGTTCCCGCTGCGCGGAACATGCCCTTGCATTTGTCAAGAGCGGGCCCATCGGCATCTGGCCAAGGCTGGGCTCGGCCACCCCTCTTGGCTGGTTGATAGCAGTTTGGGCCAACATTTATTTGAACTTGTCCCAAAATCGTGATCAAGGTAAGAAATGGGAAAAAGGAAGTCCGTAGTACCTGCTTCCGAAGAACATCCTTTAACTGCTACAATCACTAGCTTTTGCACCACAGCTATGGGGCCAATCACAATGGAGTGTGTGGAAGAAAGCCTTGGAGCCGCGAAAAAGGCTTTGCAAGCCAGCCCTTCTAGTGGGGGAGCTAAAGTCTCACAATCACCTCGCCTGGCTGTAAATATCATGAAACCCCCCAGATGACCTAAACCCTTGAGTGTTCAGGGGCGATTTGGAGGTTATTCTTATTGATGTTTCAGGCGCCCCGATTGATACTGCTTGTTCGCCACCTTCAAAAAAAGGCAAAAGGCCCCATTAAACCTTCTTTACGTCAGAAATTGCAGCCAATTGTGAAAAAAACCTACCTCTATACAGGGGAGTGTTTCGACATAATCTGTCACAGATTCAATAAAAGAGGTCAAGGGAAAGGTTCTAACCTTGGCTGTGTTTGCTGACATACTTGGAAAAACCTTAAAATCTTACTTTGATCCCCTCTTGGCAACTTTTTAAGTGTTTACTCATCACTGAAGGCTCTTGTCAGGTCAAATTCAAGCAGTGGGTTCACAACGGCCATAAAGCAGAGGCAGGGCTGCAAATCCATTTACTTGTTCGATCACGTGAAAAATAATATTATTCACAAGAGAGTAGCCAGCGGGACATTAGTTCGGCCACCAAGTCTTCAGTTTTAAATAGACACGCCAGGGATTTGAAGAGGGCGCCAAGTAACAGCTTTTCCCGGAACAAACATAGATTTAATTCCTCAGGGAACGATAAGATCACTTGTTCTGAGCATCACCAAGGGAGTCCTAGTCCTAAAAGAGTACTTCAGCTCCCAACAGGAGTGACCCCTCTGGTAATAGTCTTGAAGAATGTTCCACCTATATACGAGGATGAGAACACTCGCAAAAAAAAAAAAAAAAAGTGGTACATTGGCTAGAGCAAGCATCAACATGGAGTAACTGTGACGGCTTATTTGGGAATATAAACAATTTACAGAGAGTATCATGGATTAGCTCACAACCAAAAGATAGTTATGGAGACTGTGTTGTCATCAATTTTAGAAATATGTACATGGTTGGCTCTCTATTGAAAATGCTCACTGTGCATAGATTATCAAGTGATAATTATGGCAGTACCTTTAGGTTATGTTTACAAACTAGGCCTACAAACCATCTCGATGCCCATTTCTGTTGGACGCAGTCTCCCTCACTCTCATGCCATACCGACCTTTAATCGCTTCTCCCCCCTCGAACAAATTGACAGACACACACAGATTATCAACTGCCACAGGAATACTGTATAAGGAGATGCCAATAGCCACTAGGTGAAATGTGCTCACGACATCAGCACGTATCGATGTGGGAACTGAAAACTTGTTGAAACCTAGGGGAGAAGTGGGACCGATATTGCTCCTATAAATATAAGCTCTGATTCTGATACAGACACTAATTGTGGCAATAATGGGGTTGTGGACAATCCTGCTCAGATTTCTAACAACAAGCAAAATGTATTTGGGTGTAGATTGGCATGACCTTATAAAGGGCTATAAGGGGCGTGGCTTCGGCACGAATGGAGTGAGACGCGTTTCTACGGGTCTCTGCCCCGCCGTGTCCTGCAATCGCTGTTGTTCCCTGCCACCGGGTCTGCTAACCGGGGCAGGGTGACCAGACTGCTGCGGGGAAGTGGTGGCTACAGTTTGGTGAGCGGAGAGCAGCCCCACGGGCCTCGGGGGAGTGAGATCCCTGATCGGCCGCGGCGCGGATCACTCTGGTCGCCATCTTGTCTGGAGCCTGTGACAGTGGTGTGTCTGTTAGACACTAACTCTGGCCCTGTGCACCGAGTGCGGACTACCGGTACGGGGGTCCTCCTGTGCTGGCGCGGGGCCCACGGGGGTACTGTGCTGCTGTACGCTGCTGGAGGTACCTTGAACTCTGGCACTGCTGGGATGGGCCGTTTGCTGACACGGCTCCTCGGCCCTGCGTGCGGCCTAGAGGGGAGCTACATCAAGGTCTGTGGCGGCCATCAGTACGCTGTGTAGGTGCCTACAAAATACCACCGCCGACGAGCGCCAGGCTCCTGCCATCCAGGAATTCTCTGTCTTGCGGCGCCAGACCTCCCGGGGCCTCCCTGCGGCCTAGCGTGCTCCGACCCGGGTGCGAGGGGGGCCTCCTTGTGCGAGTGCCTGCCTCACGTTGTACGGTTCACCCTTGGAGGGACCCCCGACCAGAGTTGCCAGTGAGAGGGCCCTGACCGACAGGCACGAGTCCATGGTTCCCGGAGATAGCCACGAGCGATGAAGAACATAGTGAGTGGGAGAGCGGCGCTTTACCTGCGAGGGCCCTGGGGACTGGGAGGTGACTTTGTGCAGTCCCCAGGCCGGTTGCGCTGCCTCCCCCTCTGAAGAATGCCTATTGGCTGTCGGCTGGGGGTCTCCTCGGTGCCCTGGGAGCTACTGTTGCATGAGGGAGGATTCCCCCCTCCTTGGCATTTGGCCTCCATTTAATCCCACTGCCTGAAGTACTGCACCTTGCTTGTGGGCCTCCCTCCAGGCTACTGGACAGGGGTGCCTAATTCTGCCTGTCCCCTCGTCTGGCGGAGATCACAAGCGTAGTCGGCTGCTCTGCCTTGGGGTGCATTGAGGCGACGACCGAACCTGACTTGCAGGTGAGTGCCCCATATTTGCAGCATTGCATTCTGTGCGGTGGACTGTGTTGGGGGAAAACTCTCCAGTCACCCCCTTATCGGTGGAATTGCAGAGGGTGTCTGGGGACCCTCAGTGAGACTCCCTTGCTGTGGATCATTGACTAGAGGGGAGATAGCTGGACGCTTTTGATCATATTCCCTCACCTCCCGGACCGGGACCTGGATTATTCCACAGCTCTGATGCAGTAGCCATTGCACTCACCCTCCCTGCCCTTGATTTGGCAAGCTACCTTGAGCTTCCTTGTCTGATTTTCACAGCAGACAGAACGCCCATAATGAACGGCGATGGATCCCCGCCTTCTGTTGATACGCGGCCCTGTCCATCAGGGCTGACCTCCTTTCTTCGCCAGGCCCTCGGCTCTCATAGTAACCGCTGACATGCCACTCAAAAATAAGGCCAATAAAGACTTGGACGCTGCGACCGCCCATGACAATCCGTTCACGTCTCTTTGGTCCAAGACGACCTCTCAAATGCAGGAGGACCCTAATTCTTCGGCAGTGACACCTGGGAAGTCCGCCTTGGAAGGGCCCATCACTCAAGTGTTCATGACATCCTTTCTGCAAGAAATCAAAGAGGAGATTGGCTTCTTAACCAGTCCAATGTATTGGGTGTGTTGTTGGTGAGGGAGCGGTAGATACGAGAGACACCCCCCCCTTCCCAGGTTACCTGTCATAATTTGCACCTCCGGGGGCTGTATTCTGGGAGGGATGTGCCTTGCGGTACGTATATGTGGAGTGTGTGACGTAGCTGCAGGTATCTATAGAATTGCGAGGTGGCAGGAAATAACGGGTTTGTGGGTTTTGAAAGGTGCGCATATGGTCGCTTGCCCACACATCCCCAAGCTGCAAGATACCAATGAGATCTCATGGCCAGAATCCCTCCAGGCCGCTGACTTCTCGGAGCCTAGTCCCCTGCCAAAGTGGTGTGTATTGGATCAGTTTGTTCGTCCATTGGGTGTGGCGCAGGGAGACGTGCCAGGCTAGGAGGACCGTCTGCGTCACTGTTGGCATCGTACTAGGGATAGTTCCCCCGTACATCATTGTCTGGATCTCGGGAGGACCCAGATCACCCAGTTCTAGTCTGAATGCGAGGTCCGACCAGCCACCATTTAACCAGTCATGCAGCGTGAGTAATCGGATTGCCAGATAGTATAAGTATAGATTGGTCATGCCAATGCCGCCATCCAAGGGCAGAATCTAGCACTGGGACAGGGCTAGGCGGGGTCTCCAACCGCTCCAGAGGTATTTAATGGTCAGAGCTGTCAAGCTCCCTAAACCAGGACCGTCAGAATTGAAATGGGGTGTTTTGGATCATGTAGAGGAACCTGGGGAGTATCATCATTTTGAAGAGGGCGACTCTGCCAAGGGGATTAAGCGGTAGCGTTTGCCATTTGTGGGGGATCAGCCCGGACCTTCTGTTTATATATTAATGATTTGGAGATTTATCTTAATCAGGGGGGAGGTGCTGATGTCCAAAGAGTTGGTTCACGAATTCAGTGATGTATCACTAGTAAGGGGCATGGACACATCTCCGTAAGGAGATGGGGCTGATAAGGGAGTCATAAAGAGTGGGGCTGGGAGCCCAGGATTAACCTTTTGATGCACATACCACTGTGGCTAACATCCAGGTATGAACTCTAGTCACTCTATGGCTTGTGTTGTGGGACTAACCTTAATGGCTTGTGTTGTGGGACTATCCTTAATGGCTTGTGTTGTGGGACTATCAGCTTCTGATTCTTTCCTGCTGTGATAGACAAACTTTCAAAGGAAAATAAGAGATAGTAAAGTGTACACTTCAAAAGAAGCAAAGTCCCAACATGAGACTTCTAAGTCTCTTTGGTTCCTGAAAATGGACTATAAGAAGGGGAGGTTAAGACTTCACAATTGGTCTCCTTCTAAACAGCCAGACGAACTGTGTGAGAAGGGGAAGCTCTGGAAGACTCCTGCCTGTGACCAGGACATGGGGGCCAAGGCCTGCTAGTCTCCCTACTGGGTGAGAAGACATCACCCAGGGAAACCATGAACACCTGCCCTGGAACACCATCGCCTGCCTGCGTGCTAAGACCAGTGTGCCCTGTGGGGAAGATGAAAGCGAGGTCCAGTGAGGAGCCTCCTGAGAGGATTTGCTGTGCGCGGTGTGAGGGTATGGCTGTGCAGTGATCGGGTTACTGCTTGTGTGCAGGATTGATTCAGCAACCCCAGTATACCAGGAGAGGGCCACAGTGACTGAGGTGTGCATCGATCGCTATGCAGGGAGCTTAAAGCCCGCACTTCCTTGTTTAGGTAACCCTGTATCCTACAGAGGGGCCACCATTGGAGTAATTATCTGACAAGCGTGCCAGGACTAGTGAACCCCTTAGTGGCGACCCTGTATGACATGAGGGGTTGCTGTGGTGTGAGCGATTGTACCGGAGGAGTGTGTTGTGTCCAGGTATTTCGGTAGTCATGTATGTTAGGCGGGGCTGCAGGTACTAAGCTGCCAAAGAGTTCAGGCTGTTGCCGGGACAAGAGTGAGCCCTGCGCATCCAGATGCCTCTGATCTACACATAGACCCCAGCCTTTCCACGTCCATCCCACTGCTGAGGACCTTGGATGACACTGAGAAAGACATCACACCCTCGCTGGGCTCCGGTCAGGAGCTAGAAGACCAGCTCTCATGTGTGGGAAAGACTGACAAACCACATCCACGCAGACTGGGATGATCTCAAATCACTGGGAAAAGCTGGAAGTGCCGCTCGGGAGAGAGCCTGTGTCTGACGAGTGTTGCCACTTGCACTATAAGCAGCCCAAATTCACAGATCATGATCGGAGTTTGCGAGGACCCACGGTCAGGGCCACCCATGACACGCTGAGTGCTTCTGTGCTGCAGGACCAGGTAGGGCTTGATCCAGGCCTGTTGGGCCCCGGGGGGACTTGCTGCTAAAGGTGCCTTGGCACCATAAACACTTTTGACTAATTCCTAAGAGTCAAAAGAGACCTATTAAGTGTGGCCTGTTAATGAGCATTCCCTGGATGCAGCCACCAGTGAATGGGAAATAACCCCAACCACATTACAAGGACAAGTGTGGGACAGGGATTTGCCAGACAAACATTAGAGCCCAGAGTCCCGAAATCAATGGGATTGTGTTGTTGCTTATGAATGTCATTATTCCTTTTTATGTGCTTTATGCAGATGATTGTGTCTTGTATTCCAGAACTGGCATTGGACTACAAATACTTTTAAACAGATTTAATGATTTTATGAGTGACATGAGATTAAAAACAAATACAGATAAGTCACATGTTATCGTGGTAGGGAAAACTCGCTCGTCTTTAAAGCCCTGTTTTGTTGATAACGATAAGCTGCTTATCGTACCTACTGTCTCTTATCTACGTGTTCAATTTGACCAAAGAGGCTCTTGCACCCACCTCATGGAGTAAAAAAAAAAGTGTTTTCACCAAACCCTAGAGGCCCCATTTAGGTTTGCATTGAAACCGGGCTCCAAACCTATTGACGCACTTATTAACATCTATGTTGTGCAATGTTGTTCTGTCATCATGTATGGGGAAGGAGTATGGGATATTTGCAATGCCTCACCCCTGCAGACAATAGAAAATATTTATCTTAGAAGACTTCTGGCATTTCCTTCTAGTTTGCCAATTACATTATGCCATATGGAATTGGGTTTGGTGCCTATAATACATCGTATCCAAATTCCCCAATTATGCTCTGGCGCTCCATCTGGTCAAAAGAGGAGTCTGTACTCAATCGAGCAATTATACAGGATTGTTTAGGCATAGAACACATGCACAAAATACCCTGGCTTAGCCATGTTCGAAAGCAGCTTGAACTAATGGGTAGAGCAGACTGCTTTTTAAACCCACAACGTATAGCAGCCATCTAAAAAATCCAGTTAAAACGGAACTCTCTATTTTAAGGGAACACAGGAACCACGTGGAGTGGGGCAAGAAGAAAGTGGTGGAATATTTACTTCTTGTCACCAGTGAAAGACTAGAACCTTACCTTTTGCTTCCTTATAGTCATTATAAAAGGTTTTACCTTGTCAGATTTAGATTCAGCACTGCACATTTTTTGGTCTCTTACCCAAGCAAAGTTTATTCTGACTGACTTCCTGATCCCTGCCCATGTGATTGCAAATCAGATAAGAATATGTTGCATTTCTTTTTCTTTTGCCATTTATATTCCAAACCACGAAAAGATTTTATTATCCCATTATTAAGGGTATTGAACATTAGAAAATGTAGGCCAACACATTACTATCTCCAGCTTCTTAAAACTGAATATATATGCAAAATGATATTCTAATGTATTGCTACTGCTGTGAGAATAAGGATTATTGTAGGTAAATTATTTCATTTTATGGCAATCAGAATATGGAATACAGGAGGGAAATGATGATAATATTGTAAAGTATTTTTTAAGAAGCCATTTTAAACCTGAATAGTTGCAAGTTATAATTGGCAAAGATAAAATTTGTCTGGAGGGCATTTAGATTGTTAAACAGGTTCGTTCTGGTACTTTTTTTTTTTTTGAACTCTTAATGGAATTTTGGTGTTTATATATCTTGCACTGATTGGACTAAGTTGTTTATAACTGCAATCTATATGAATTTGCTTTCTATATATTTTTTAACTGAGACCTATGTATATGTGTCGATAATAATAAGAATGGATTGAGCTCTACATAATGGAATTTATTATCAATTTGAGTATTTTAAATGGGATTTGCTTTTATGGTTGTATAAACAGAATAACGGATTTTGACTGACTGACTTATTTTTTAGTATGGTGGTTATTTGGGGATGAGCCAACTCTTGAGTAATCTCCTGAAGATAAGGTAGTCTTCCGTGGATCTTATGTTTGGGGGTAAAGAGTTCCATAGTTTGGCTGCTTGAACAGAGAAGGATTTGCCACCTATGTTTTTTTTCTTGTATGGTGGGATTTTGAGGTGGGGTGCCAATCTAAAGCAGGAGTTCTTTTATTGAATGTATTTGGTGATTTTATTGCTGGTGAAGAGCAGTCCTGTTCCATGTATCGCCTAGTAGGTAATACAAAGCAGCGTGAATGTGGATCTTCTGGCAACTGGTAACCAATGTAGGGCCTTTAAGGCAAGGGAAATGTGGGCTTGTGGCTTTATATGTAAGAGTAGTCTGGCAGCAGAGTTCTGAATCCGTTGTAGTCTTTTCATCATCATATAACTTTGTTTCGATCACAAAGATCTTAAAAGTACACAGCACAAGAAGGGTAAGATACAGAGAATATAAAAAGCAATTTCATGTTTTTGTTTTAAAAGACACAGATGATATAAAAAGATTTAAAAAGCAAGAAAAATAAAAACAGATAGAAAGTGCAGTGCTTCATACAATACATTTGGAACACTTAATCCACAGTGTATACCAGAATCTAGCAAGGCCATACTCTATGTGTATCAGTGCATAAATTCTCAGCACCTCAAGGTAATGGCCAGGGCCAACCAGTCACCTCATAAATGTATGGTATGGACAGAAGAAAAGTAGGTGCACAATGGATTCTAGACAGGCTTTGCATGAGGGACAACGATCTTCAATAAAAGTATTACAGCGCCACTTAATACAAAACAATTTTGTGGGTAAAGTCTTGTGGTGGAACTGTAAAAATTGTTTGCGTGGCAAAGGGGGAGCAATATTATCAAATGGTAACCTTGAAGCGAGAGACTCTTTTGAAATTAAGGAATTCATGAGCTAAACTACCCTCAGATTTTGCCAAGTCCTTTTCATATGATGATTCCCAGAACATTGCTTTGAGCCTTGCGATCAGTATGAGGGCCAGACTTTCCGGATTGGACCAGAACGCCACCATCCCAAGCCTCCCCAATAAATCCCTTAGTGAACTGAACCAGGGGATCGAGGTTACCTGGGGGAGTTTCAGAAGGCCAGACAGAGCTTCTCAATAGGCTGCTAGCTCTTCCACAGACCACAGCCTATACCAAAACATGAGTAATTTATCATTCAGCTTGTGGGCCAGCTGTCTATGGGGAAGATTCAAGTAAAGGGGGTCAAAGGGATACTAGAGGGGAGGTCTACCAATGATCGCTAGGAAGCGATTTTCAATGTTAGACAGACAGTTTGTATTGCCCGTGCCCCAGAGTTCAACTCCATAAAGTGCCACCCCTAGAACCTTGATGTTGTAGATTTCCAGAGCTGGTGCTAATTGCCTGGACAACATTTTCTTGTGAGTATTACTAATATGAGCGGTCGATTGAATTAGTAGGAATTTCACTTTTTCAATATGGGCGGCCCAGTGTATTGATGGAGTCAGGCAGATACCCAAGTAATCAAAAAGATCAACTTGCTCCGATTTACTGCTACCAACAAACACCGGTCTTTTAGGAGGTTCAGCCTTTCCTCTAGTAAAAATCGTATATTTAGCTTTGGCCTCATTTAACACCAAGCCCCGCTCGTCACAAAAGCTTGTAAAATCGTTCAAAAGTTGTTGTAGACACTGCAGGGATTTAGAGATTAGGAGGATGTCTTAGGTGAAAATAAGGGCAGGGGCTCTTCTTACGACGATTTTCGGGGCATCACACCCATCTATATCTAAGGAGTCAACCACCCCGTTAATAAAAGGAGTAAAAAGTGTGGGAGCTAACACACATCCCTGTCTCATGCCGCGTTGAACTGGGAACGTTTCTGTAATTTGATTGTTCTCCCCCACCTGACCTGTACTTTGTTAGATGAGTGTCATCTAATTAAAACTTCTCAAAGATTTCCCGGCAGGCCCATCTCTTTTAGAACTCTACATAGGCTAGCTGGTGGGACTAGGTCAAACGCAGACCTTAGATCGACAAAGGCCACGTAAAGCTTTCCTCCCTTGACAGATACTTCCTTCCAATAAATACAGAGAAGGCGAAAAGCCTGGTCCAGAGTACTAGTTTTTGCGCGGAAGCCCGCTTGGTAATCACTCAGAATTTGGGTCCCTAGAATCCAATCCTGCATCCTACCTAAAATCTTTTTACAAAACAATTCCTGGAGAGAGTCTAGAAGGCTAATAGGTCTATAGCTAGCCACTTGGCTCTATCCCCCTTTTTGTAGATGGGCACTATTTCTGCTATCTTCCACGAAGGGGGAATGGCAGCACCAGACGTAATTGAGTTAGCAAGCAAATTTATATAGGAGCCCCAGAGAATTATATCCTCTCTGTACAGATCGTTGAGAATTCTACAGGGCCCGGGGTGCGGGCTGGGACACACGAACAAATCGCTGCTTGTGTTTCCTCTACAGAAAAAACAGAGCATCACCCACACCACCGGGGACCTCCGCCTCCTCTCGCTAGCTTCCTCTATTACCATGGTGCCCGATTCAAAAAGGGAACCATAGTGCACTGCCCACTGAACAGTAAATTCCAGGACCAACTTGTTACCCTTAAGCTAGTATGGTGCTTTGCTCCAAAAGGTCTTGGAGTCCTTATCTGCCAGTGCCCTCTGTAGGGAGGACCACAAGGAACCCTCCCACTTCTTCTTGGCTATCTCCATTACCTGCCTATACTTGGCTCTACATACCGCTACCTCAGGGCGTGCTCTTAGTTTCACTGCACGTACAAGCGCCCCCTTCGCCTTCCTGCAATCCTGATTATACCACATACCCTGGAAATGCAACCTCAGATGTGTAGTTTCCCACCTTTTTTTTTAGCTTTATGTGGTTAGCTTAGCATGTCCCTAATCTCATTGTATAGCAGCTCCTGGCGGGATCCCATATTCGTCACAACATCCTTAATAGGGTATTTAGCTAGCTCCTCTAGTTCCAGGCGGACTTTACCTTTGGCTGCGTCAAGAGCACCCGGATGTTCCTTCACCCAGTCCCATCTGATTGATCTCAGGTTATTCGTAACAAAGATGGCACCCAGATCAGGACTACCCCTAATGTCAAGTTCATGAGTGCCCTGCTTGATGAAGGTAAGGGCAATGGCATTATGGTCGCTATCAATTCTTTTAACCACTACCATATCATCGACTAGGGGCTAGGGTTTGAGGGTGACGAGACAGTAGTTGATTCTGCTTGTGTGGCCAGGTCTATTAAAGGTAAAATTTCCCTTTGTGTCAGAGGTAGTTCTCCCATTTGTGGCTCTCAAATCATGCTGCAAGGTAAGAGCCAACACCTGGCCTCCTCTCTTTGTCTACCTGACTATAGGGAGATCCAGCTGTGGTATATGCCACTCACGATCCCAGTCCTCAGTCAAATCTGGCAGAGTGTGGGCAAGCGGTTCAAAAGTACAATTAAAATCACCCGCCATTAATACAGGAACATTATCTGAGAATTGGGACAGAGCATGGTCTATGATGCAGATCGTGTTGGTTTTCTCTGAACCCCGCACCACTCTGTTATATAAATAAAAATTCCTAATTTTCCAACCACTCTAAGGAATCAGCTCAAATGCTGATATCGCTTGTGATTCAACGTGGAGGAGCTTGACTTTGGACCCTAATGCAGTTTTGACCCAAACTGCTAAGCCTCCTGAGGTTCTACCCAGCTCTATCCTAGTGGCATTAATGCCATAGGCAGAAAAAACGCTTCTATGCGGAGTATACAGACTCCAGGTTTCTTGAAATAAAATCACGTTTGTGGGAGTCCACGAAGGAACACCAATCTGGGTCAGATAGTAACTTGGAAATCCCTGCCACATTCCAGACAAGAAACCTTAGAGAGTAGTCGGCGGATTTCCCCCTCTTCTGTGATGCCAGGGGAGGTGGCAAGCATGCCCCTGCTAGTGTCAACGGCGATTGATTCACAATAGGCCTCAGGTATAAATGCCAGACCTAGAGGGGGTGAGGCTTCTAGTAGGGGCGGGTTTAGTAATGGCCCTATGATATAGTGTCTGGGGTCATCCGGTCTTCGGACTGTAGTCATCTTTGCCCTCTCCATTCACCTATATTGCGTGTGGAAAGTCCTGCTAAGGAAGAACTGGGGCACACAGGGTCTGGTCTTGCTGGAGCTCTATATCTAATGGAAATATGGGAATTCATGGGGGATCGTGCGGGAATCAATTGACAGTAATCCAGTAACCATATCCTTATCAAAGAAGCAGACTTCGATCGTATCCCATGATGACCCTGGAAGGAGCAGTCTTTCTACAGCCTTAATATCATCTCTAATGATTGAGTAAAAATGTCGGGTGGACCTAAACGAGTGAATGACCTTGTTTTTAAGTGAGTCCTGATCTTCATGTCCAGCCGTGGCTAGTTTGGGAACCTCTGTAAGGTAAACCACAACTTGATTACCATGTTCGCTGGATCTAGTATAGACACCATCCCTCACTGCCCCCTTTCCCAATACCCCGTGATCTAGCTTAAAAGAGTTGCACCCTTCATCCAGTATGACCTTGCCTCTATTTGTGATCATATGCCCACCCCTACATTGGCCGGCACCTTGCGGATTTTCTGTAGTTGAGTTAAATGTATCACTGGAGTGGTAATCTCTAGTGTGGTCAGGGGCGGGTATGTAAGCCTAGTTATAGCAACATTATGTGATGGTCTGGCATTACCGAAGCTATGGAGTCCCGGGCACCTATCTTCAACACCCTTAATAGCCGTAGACGGAAGAGCGATCGGAGTATCTTGTGAAGCCACCCTTCCCACAGTTTATCCTCCCTGTTAAACTTGCAACCTCCACTCTAAGTGCAACAACCTCGTCTCTCAATGACTCGATTAGTGTTTCCAGTGCCTGTATCTCGCTTGTGGGAATTTCACAAATTTCCTTAGGGTCAGCTATCCCAACCCCTAGCGTCCCAGCTTCCTTATTAGCAAGAACATCAAATCTATTATGACACTCACCTTGTGTGACATACGCTGCGACAGGAGAATCCCTTGCCTCATTACTTAATATGGGGCGGCTGGAAAAGGGGCCTTTTAACCAGGCCCTTACTCTGGCCTTTAGTGTGTTTTTTAAACTTCTGCGAAATTAGCTTTGCAGGTTTTTTTGCTGGTGGCGGTTCGGGGGAGACGGTCATCAAGCCTCCAGGATTATTGTCAGGGTTTGTGGTACTACCTGGCAAGGAGGAAGGGCAGGGTGGGCTAGAAGGGGCCAATTTATGACATTCAGTCAAAATATCCTGTCCATTGTCTCATCACAATGTGCCCCAAAGGACTTTTTTGGGGGGTGAACCATGCCCTGAGCCCTCTCCTTGCCTTTTCATTTACCCATCTCTGTGTCCCCTCAGTACCTCCATTCAGCCCTGAGACTCTAGAAAGTGCTTTTTGAGAGGAAAACACAACCACCCTCACACGGATTCTTAACGTCACAATATTAAGTTAAATTGTCACTGGGAGATGCGGAAACCCACATTAACAGTCAAAATGGGGCCAAGACTAAATTTCGATACCTTCTCCAGCAAGGGGCAGTTCAAATACTCTGCAACGTCTGTTTTAGAGGGAGAGTTAGTTGACAGCAGCAGCCAAGGGGGGTGGCCCCACCCCACCTTTTCCTGGCGCCAGTGGGCGCAGAGAACACGCGTCGGCACCTCCTGGCACTGTGTCATTTGGGGGATGGAGTCCCCGGAGGAAAGTGCTGAGTGCGGTGTGCAACAAAGGGCTCCCACGCTGCGGGAGCACGGAGCTGCCTTCATGAGCCTCCTGGCGTAGAGAACCAGCGTCAGTGCCTCCTGGCGCTGTGTCAGATGGAGGATGGAGTCCCCGGAGGAAAGTGAAGTGTGCGGTGTGCAATGAAGGACTCCCTCGCTGCGGGAGCCCTGGAACTGTGTGTATATGCCTCCAGGCACTGAAAACCGGCGTCTGCGCCTCCTGGCATTTTGTCAGATGGGAGATAGAGTCCCCTGAGTGCAGAGTGCGGTGTGCAATGAAGGGCTCCCTCGGCAGATATGTTCAAGGCTGGGGGGGGGGGGGGGGGGGGGGTCGGGGTCAATTCACTAGTGATGATCAGGCCTAAGTTGCTACATCCGATCTCCAAAAAGCCCCAGGGGGGTACGGCATAAGCCCTCATGGAGGCGGCAGTGCAGGGTGAATAATTCAGGCAAACACCGACTCAAACCTCCCAGTGGCAGTAGAGGGCGACCCGCGGCCGCAGGCTCCAAAGCGTTGCAGCGGAGGCCCGCAAACAGTAGCAGGGCGGCGTGAAGGCAGGAGGAGCAGGCCCCGGCAGCTGGCAGGTTCGGCCTAAACCTGGAGCCACACACGCCACTTCGACCGCCACGCCATTTCCTCCTCCTGTGAAATGTAAGCATCTTCCAGCCCCTCCCCGGAAGATCTGGTAAATAATCCGCAGGTGGGATTGGGGTTTGTTGTGAAGCCCAGCAGGCCCTTTAATAAAAGGAGTAAATCTGTCATAGGTACCCCAGCTAATCTAGTGCACATTAACCGTTTATTTACATCTGTCTCGTCTATGGAAGCTCTTATTAAATCTACACTTGAATCTCTGTCAACTAGACTAATTAATGTTGAAGACAGCTTGGCTAGTTGTTTAGAAATCCTGCAGTCTAATGTCAAACTCAACACACAGATAATTTGAGAGGCAAAGAGAACAGAAAGACGTTCTCCAATAGAATTCCACATAGATGGGATACCGGAACCAGAAAAGGGTTTGGTCCTAGATGCGGCTGATGGCGCCACATCTCTAACTTGCTGGTGAACTACTTTCACAGACTATAGCTCTTCATTTTGAAATATTCGGATCTCTTCTGTACAGCGGTATGCACATTTTAACCTTCTAACACAGCCTTTGGGTCTTTTACAGTAATAACGTTTTTGAAACTGAATCTTCATATCGAGGAGTTTTTACTCTTTGGATGCCCTGAAGAAGCCCAGATAGGGCCAAACGCTTTGGCTGTATTGCAAAATCCAACAAATCATATGAAATCAAACAAACAATCTCCAAAGACAACCACTCGGCTCATTTTTGTCTGCTTGGCAACAGTGCCTCCACTACCTGTCCTTCTGTTCTCTTTGCCTCTCAAATTATCTGTGTGTTGTTTAGTTATTTGTGGTTCTAGTGGTGGTGAACCATTATTTGAGGTGGGCAATTGTGAACTTCCTGGTAATTTCTGAATACCATAAGCTACAGGCGATTGTGCGACATCTGGTCTCCCTAGCCACCACTATTTGTTTGACTTTCTAATGTCAAACTCACCTTACCACCTGCTCAGAGCGCAAACACGGTTCTACCGACTGCTGTGTCTCCTTACACCCACATTGATTCTTTGATTAGTAACAACCAGCAGACTTCTTCAGTGCACAATCCTGGCACTGCCACTGTCACTTTTGCTTCAGCTATTAATGTACCTTCGTCAACAGCCCTGCAAGTACCATGCTTTAGACAAACATATTTACAAAGTCATGCATAATGCCTGTCTTGGCTGTCATCAAGACTAGCGCTACTAAAAAATTCACCAATGCTGTGACTGAAACAAAAAGCTGGAGTGGCAGCAAGGCCATGGCATGTGCGCTGCTCCTGGCAGTCTTGGGGACTGGCTTTACGGAGCTGCAGTGCTACAATGTAACAATATAATTCCCGACATGACCGCGAAGCATTACATTCTCTTGCGACTGACGTCAGGATAGGCACTGCCCAATGACTACTGCGACATCACCACTCCTGACACAGACTTATGTATGCGGTGCAAGCTTAAATATGAACGATATCCCAGAGGCAGGAAACTGTCACTGCTTATTGCAATGACGGTATACTGTTGGTTAATTAATGGGCGTCTTGGTTTATATTTGCTATAGGATCTGAAGTCAAAATAGCAGTGGTTTGTACTGGCCTAGCCAGAACTCTTCTCTGCTTAAGTTCTTGTTCTGACTGGTTTACAATGCTTACCACAGATGTTCCTCTGCAATGAATCTGTATGGACAGTGGATTTGCATCAATGAAAATAGGATGAGCAATGGCGAGATGCAATATTTGGTGATAAGCCTGCCACACCACTGGCTAGAAGTACTTGTGAGTGTAAAGGGAGGAAGGATCCTTTTGTATTCATTTTGAGAGCAGCTGCTTGGTTGAGTAAAAATTCCAGTACTGGTTACCTTTATGTGAAAACATTATATTATACATTACCATGTTAAATGCAATATAATTAACATTTATCTTGCGTGTACCTCGGGAAATGTACTATTTTTCAAAGATGAATAGGCCACCATGTAAGTTGTGTGCATCATCATGAAATCTACATTTACCCATTCCCACAAGAATGTAGGTTAACAAACGAGTAGGTCCTCGTAAAATATTTAAAATGTGTCAAAGTCCCCATAAAGGTAGCTCTGTGCACAAGAAAAAGAGGGTATGTTTGCAAAAGTGAAGCAAGATCCTGTACCATACTTTCTTAACGTTCTCCTGTTCTTGGTATTTTATAAAACATTTTGGGGAAGATAGATCCACAAAGAAAAAGTTGTTTACCTTCAGTGACAATATTTTTGGATCTCAAGCGTGTGCTATCTTATTATATTGACTGCACACAACGGAGCTGAGCGAACGTTCAGCTCCTTGTGGGCACTGCTGGAGCCACGAAGGGCAACGCTGCATATGCCTCCATAAGTTGCACATATGCCCTACAATGATGGTAACTTGTTAGAAGAGACGATCAGTATCAACTTTGGAAAACGAAAATTGCTTCCTTGGCGTTATTCATAATCAATAGACAAAACAATTACAGAAAGGCTGGATGTTTTGTTCCTGTTGGAAAGAAATCTATTTTTGTAACCAGATAAGAGGCCTCATACAGACTTATTAAATCAATCAATATACTTGCAGATGTCTGCCCCTACTAAAAACCCTTCCATTCAAAAATATTAGTGCAGTTGAATGCCTTAAATAGCATTGTAGAACCCCAGAAAAAAATAAACACAAAATATCTGAAGGGTCGCATGGTGGAATCTTCAGGAGACTACTGAGACATAATCAGAACAGAACAGCGTACACATGACAAGTGACTAGCATAGATCTAAGTCATTTAAATAACACACAGAAGAATGACGATCTACGGACTCACCTGGGAGTATGCTGTTCCTGCCACGGGAAACACAGCTGGTCGTGGCACATGCTGTATTGGGTGTCCGATGTATTGGGGGCTACAGACAGCGGGGATGTGGGCTTGTAAGGTAGTGTATGGATGCAGTCCCTGAGAATGTGCGTGGGCCATTGCTGTGTGTTGCTGGTAAATTGTCGATCCCACAGAAATAACTGGCACTACAGTTGCTGCAGCAGTCACAGCAGCTGCTACAGTGACGGTGGCCGTCTCTTGACATATTCGGCTGTCCGTCAGTCCCCTAACAACCTCTGAGATGGACCGAGAACCACTGCTGCTGCAGCCATTTGCTCCCTCTCTCTGAGCGGGAGATCCACCAACTGTCTGTTCATATAACCAATACCACTGGTGAGCAACTTCAAACAGAACTTCGGGATATACGCCACCTCCTTTGGCAGCTTCCTCCACTGCCATGCAAGCTTTCTCCAACATCACGTTATCCTGTTAGGAGTAGATAGAAACGCACATTTTAAATCGTATTCAACAGTTATTAAAATGTAATGACGCTTAAACACAATACAAGCATGTGAAGATTAGTTTACTGCAGAAGGTATTCACTTGACTTCTACTCTGCTACAGATAGAGATGTAAACACTTCACTTCCATATTTTGTTTAATTAAATACCCTTCACTTGAGATATTGCCTATAGGAGACAATAAATATTGGAACGCAATGCAATCGTGGTTAGATAAATATTATGGAATGCAATGCTTTCGTGATCAGAGAAATATTGCTTTTTGTTGATCAAAAATATCAGACTAGGTAGCTGATCTTTTTTTTTATCCAGACACACAAACTTGGAATTCTCCTCTCTTTACCACCAGTCTATATCCTACTATTACCGTCTTCAGGAAACTTATCAAAACTTGCCTGTTCCAGGAGGCCAATTCCCTGGTGTTTTTTTTTTATCCCTAACGCCAGTAGCCCTTGGGATAGCAGTGCGCTTTACAACACTGTCATGCATTCATTCCCAAAACAGACTTGTTTAAAAATGGCTACTTAAAAAAAGCTTTTATTTTTGTTTTTACAGTGCGAAACAGGAACATCCACATTAAGATGACATTTAACCCATTTGCATGACATTTTAGAAAAAAATACATAATCCCTTCCGTGCAGTGTATCTGCAAGGAGAGAGTACATCTCGACTCTCTCTCTCCCCCCTCCTCATTCACCTTCAGTGATTCCCCACCCCCTGAGGTGGGTGTAGGGAACCAATCCTTCCATGATTACGCTGCTAAAGTAAACTTTAAGATGGTGTTTCTCACCTCTCCTAACCTAGACCGAAATGTTCTTGCCATCTGCCCCATACCCTGACACACTCTTTGGGACATCCTCTCCTGGTGTAGACCACCCTCTCTGCCTCCATAAACATATCCATTCCCATGGACCATTGTCTCTTCGTTGACAATTGCTGCCTAACCCACAGCATGGCAATGTCCCTCTTTGCTAGCCTGAATCCTAAATGACAGAACAGGAGATGAGCGCATGTAGGTCATCGTTGCATGAGACTCCAATAAGATAAACTGAGGCATTGTAGTAATGGCACATCAAGGACAGCTTCTATTTCTTCAATGATGGCGGTCCAGTACCAATCGACAAGGGGGTAATACCAGAGAGGGTACATAAATGTACCTTCGCCCATCTTATATCACAAACATTGTGGATTTGGAGCCCTTCCGATTTGGTACAGTCTGCTTCTACCGTAGTACGTCCTATGAAGGATTTTTAACTGTATTAATCTCGGTTTGGACTCAATGGCTACTTTTTAGGCCGAGCCTAGCGGCAGCACGCATGCACTGCTCGCTCTGCAAAGGCATGCAGTAGTCGAGTATGCTGTGGAACTCTCGCCTTCTCTCCGCACATATTTTTGATTGGCTGGTGTCATTGTCCTTGGTAAATCCTGGCTTTCGATTGATAATGAGGCTTGTTAGTCCTTTCTTGTAACCGTCCTGTCGCCATTTGTTAGCTCCAACGAGGACTGGATCTTTTACTTGTGGCGTTACACGGTCTCCTTCATAAGTCGGTAAGCACTATTTTTTTTATTTATTTGCAGCGCGGTCCGCTTTCAATTTAGCAGCAGCGCTTGTATATTTAATTAATTTGCTGCACGGGCCGAAAGAGAGCTTTCCACTCACTAATCTAACAAGCATTTGCAATGCAATAGGTCTCACATTTACGCAAGTTTTGAGCTATTGTCATTGCAAATAACCATGGCTTTTATTTTGTTTTCGTTTTTAAAACATAAAAAAAGGCAGTCATTTACAATGCCCATAGCTTAAACTCACGTAAATGCGAGATCTATTGCATTGCAAATGCTTGTTTATGATGCACTAGAACTGCTTCTCAGTTCACGTCTCCATGGGGCCTATGTCTCTTTCCCAGGTTACCCTAAGTTTTTGGACATGTCTGATTTGTTATTTATCATGATGCGCTATGTTTATGCGACCACCTTAGTAATCCTCTCTTCTCTCCGTATCCTATCTTCTAAAAAGCTACTATCTGGAACTATCTTCCAATCTATTTTCTCTTTTGGTATAGAATGAAGTATTTGCCGGAAACTATATTTCTGTGTAGTTTTCAGATTGTTTTCTTGCTGTAGGACTTCAAACGATTTCACCACATCTTTTTTTTTTTTTTTTTTTTTTACAATCAATCAATCAAATTTTCTTTATTTCGGCCGATTAGGCCATAAAAGATACAATCATGCAATATCATATAAAACAGTCACTTGAAATAAAAACAATTAAAAGAATCAATAAAACCAGTGTGCATAGAATTATGGACATAATAAACCAATGAAATTTATTAAGCAGAGCAGTCATTAATTAGTTTAGACCTTATCTGCCACATAGCCATTAAAAATTTTGCAACTGCAAAGACTATGTGCGGAGCAGTGCTCGTTTTCAATATTCTGAACACATGCAGATGACTCCTTATGCCCAGGTTTCTGCATAGGGGAACTAGCCAATATTTTCTTTTTTTTTTTTTTTTTAAAAACCTTTATTCGTGCATCTTAAAAGAACAAATACGGGCCTACAACCGTCAGGCCGGCCACGATACAGTAAAGCACTGATACCCACATTACAGCCCCCGTGCATCAACGGTCAGGATTAACAACAGGTTATGAGTCACATACTGGAGATATCTTCGAAACCCGGGGAAGGAGAGGTGAAGGTTAATTTTAAGTTTTTGATAATTTTATCAGAGAAAAAAGTCAATGAAGGATAAGAGCAAAGTAGATTCGAGTCCGCAAGATAGCTTCACCACACGGGCGAGCAGCAACATCAGTAAGAACAACAATGGGAGTAAAATCTCAATCGGTGAGGCGGTGCAGAGATATATCAGGATAGTCACATGAGCAAGTACGCGCCCCTCCAGAGCCGCCCCCACTCGATCCACCCCACACCCGGACCCCGAATCGAAGAAAGTAGAGCACAGAGACATAAAAGAAGAAAGGCCCATAGAACTAATTGAGAACAGAGTATTACCCCCCCACCCTACACCAATGCGGAGGCTACGGCCTACCCCCCCCCCAGCATAGTGCCTGTCGCCCAATGAACCCGAAATATAGAGAAGAGAGAGAGTAGGAACAGAGTAAAGAAGGGAAGAAAACAGAAAAGAAGGTGGGGAGGAGCCCACTGGACACCAGAGCGCCCCGAACCATCAGCCAGTTATGGCCCCCACACACTGAGAGCCCTCTACGCCAAAAAACGGCATGCAAAGATACCATGGCACCACAGTTTAAGCAAGGGATACAAGTCGCGACGAGTGCGCGCAAAACATACATACAGTCCCAGTCCCAGGCCAGCCCGTCCATAAACCATAGCGATAGAAATCAGTCTAGCCCTGGCCCGATCGCGGGCTTGGGATTAAACCAGCTCCTGCGTGAAGGCCCCGTGTCCCGAGCAGACAAAGACAAGATGGCCGCTTGTGAGAGGATGGTGAAGTAGGATCACGAAATGGCCGCCGACCATCGATTGAGGTCCCTCGTTGCACCACATAAAATCCAAACCTGGCAAGTAAGGTACAGGAGTTCCACAAAAAGGCAGCAGTGGGCCACCGCGGACGGTCCCTCGAAGCCGTGAGGTATCGCTCAGCAGGATAGCCTCGCGGACGCGGTGAGGCAGGGAACAATGAAGCAGGCAGCCATGACCAGGGGGACAAAGTATCCGCAGTTGAGGTGGAGAGCGGTGGACCCTGGGCGCCGGGAGCGCTAGATGAAGGCACCAGTGTAGCACAATCATACACCGCCGCTGCGTCCCCGCAAGAGGACAAGAGCACCGGGAGACCCACGCCCTGTGGATGACAAACAGTGCGCTCACGGCCCGCAGCCAACAGTATGGGGTCAAACCTCTCACTCAGCGCCTGCAGGCCAGCGCACATCTGTAGTTGAAAGTCCCGCAGGACGGCCAGAACGGAGCCACATGTCAGCGGAAGCTGGGCCCCAACATCGGCGGCAATCCGGGACGGCACTGTGGAGCTGGTGTCCGGAAGAGGGAAGGCGAAGTGGGCAGCGGGCGAGACCGGAGTATCACCCCCCAGCCGCGAGCAGGCACTCAACGCCATGTTTTGCCGCTATACGGTGCAATGGCCAGGGGGGGGGGGTCGTGGCAAGGGGTCAATTCCCCTCCGGTCTACGCCGCAACAGGAAAAGCCGACAGTCGCTTATCTTCTCGCCGGTCCCCCCCGCCGCTGGCTAGGCAATAGGCAAAGGGGGCAGCAGCCCCCCACAGCTCGGTCCTCAGAGCGGGGCAGGAGACTCACCGCACCGGGGCCCACCCCACAGCTCCAGCCCGTCAGGCACAGGGTGCAGAAGGTGTCCGGCCGTCTCTCCCCGGGCTCATCCGGCAACGATCCATGGTGCGAGGCGAGATCGGGACCGCAAGGCTCAGGTTAGCGCTAGCTGGTCCGGTGACTGCGGAGCTTCCAGGAGGCCGGCAAAGGCCGTAAGGGCGCAGGGTTTCAGTGCCGAGGACAAAAGCACCCAGAACTCGGGCATCCGGGCGGGTTGAGACTCCGGGAAAGCAGCAGCGCGGTCAGCGCGTCTTCGCAGACGGTGCACCTCGAGAATCGGCGAGGATGGGCATCAGGATAGTAGTCCGAGGCCACGGACCGACGGAGCCGGGCGCTCAAGCGTCTGCTCCGATCGCCATCTTGGCTCCTCCCGATTTCACCACATCTGATTCTATTATGTCTCCTATTGTGGAGATGCCTACGGTATCCCACTGGAGAAATCCAGCCAACTTCCCAGCCTCCTTTAACATATGCCCTATCCACAGTGATGTTAGCTTGCCCACTTTTGCCTGCTAACACCAGTGTCTAGTAGGTTTATCCATACATCTAACATTGAATGAGTTGGGGTGTGGCCAGGCGGGCGACCAAGATGGCTGCACGGCACTGAAGCTCCACACACCAGTTCCCGAACTATTCGGATAATATTTACCCAACACTGGCGCCAGCCTGGTGGGGAGTGCCGCGGTGTCTCGGAGGGGTACTGACCCTGGCTGGCTAGGAGATGCCAGTTCCGAGGCATGCCTGATCCTGGTGGGAGCCGGGAGGCAGGTCCAGCCTCGCCTCGGAGGCCCCACGGCAATATGAGGCCGGGGCGACCGAGCCCCGCTGGGTCCTGTTGCGGCCTTCATGCTGTGATACCCGGGGCGGGGTGTTAGCCGCCGGGCATTAGTGGACTATGTGTTGTTGAAGCACTGCTGATGAGTAGGCGGCCCACCGCGAACCTGGAGTGACATTCGACGTCCGTGCTACGAGGCCACATAGGTAGACAGAGCCGGCCTGTGCTGCCTGGCACGACGGGCACCTGCTGCAGTTGTTGGCCTGCTTCCGCGGTCGGTGGTGCTGCGACAGCAGCAGGCTGAGGACCCTGGACTGATCGGTGAGGAGTGATCAGGTCTGCAGCAGGGGGTTGGGTGGCAGCGTTCCTGGGCCTGGTCCGCAGGCTGTAGAGTGACGGAGGCCCGAGGCCTTGGGCGAGCGGTGCCACCCCATACCAGTGCTGTACAGTTGCCCCCCCTGGGGTTAAGTGGTCCAACACCTCCCCCCTGCAACATTGGCACGAGGCGGGCCCTAGCAGGCCTGGTGGAGCCCTTGTCACTCTGTTTGGGCCTGGTCTGGAGTGGATGCTGGGGCTTGGGTGAGACTCTTTGGTGCCGGCTCTCTTGACTCTGGTGGCCGTGCCCCTCTGGATCTGCAGCTGATGCCCCTGAACATGCCCCTGGTGTGGTCTATTGCATCATAGTGCACACTCCTGGTGATATCGCCCACCCGCTGCGGGTGTTAGTTAGAGACACTGGTGACTGCTGTGGGACTGGCTGGGGTTGAGATGGGCAGTGCTGACCCAAAACAGCACAAGCTGCAGTTTGAGCGCACTGGGGAACGAGAAGGAGTGAATGGCCACAGCAAGGTGGAGGGAGCCTTGGGAGGTTCCTTGCAGCTTACACAGCCCGCTACTGTGGAGGCCCTGATGTTCGAGATCTGAGTGGGGTTTAGGGCCATTGATTCACGATTCGACGCCCTATCAGGCAGACTTGATGGAGTGGCTGAGCGACTCGACCATCAGCAGTCCCGGATCGAGGGGGCTGAGTAATGTGTTTTGGTGTTGGAGGATGGAGTGGCAACCGTGTCAAAGCGCCTGGAGAAGCTTGAGCGTCAACTCAAGACTGCAGCTCTGAAGAACAAAGATCACAAAGTTCAGTCACGCCGCAAAAACCTCCGCATAACTGGGATTGCGGAATCCACAGCCACTGGGAAAATGGACCTGTTCGTTGAAACTCTGCTTGTGAAGCTGTTCAGGCATGAAGCCTTTTCTACTGCTTGGTGGAGTGTGCTGATAGATCGCTGGGGCCTAGGCCCGCCTCTGGGACGATGCTACAGCCCAGTATCACGCCCGTACTCAACTTCAGGACCCTGCTGTGATGCTAGAGCAGCGACTTTGCTATGCCCCCTCATTAATGTCTTCTTTCCCGTTTTATGATCAGTTATGTATGTCTGCAACGGGAACCGGCTGTTGGTGTGCCGCCCGCCTCTCAAGGTGTACACCAATGTTTTGTGCACTAGTTCGATGGATGAGGGAATGCAGCTCTGAGCTGAGGCAATGGAGGAAATTCAAGCCCTTGTGGACTGTGAGCTGCAAATTCTAGGGAAGTATGCGTGAGCCAACCAATACGACAAGGGCGAGCGCCCAGGCCATACCCTGGCGAAACTGCTTCGCCCAAAATGGGGAAGCGATACATATCTGAACTCGTTCTCAGGGATGGCACATGGACAATGGATGGAGGGGAGATCCTGGCGGAATTGCTGCGCTATTATACTCAACTTTATGCCTCTAGATATGATGAGGTGGGTGGCGGTCGGGAAGACTGTCTGAGGTCACCATGGGCAGGCTGTCCTCCCCGCAGCAGCAGTTCCTCAGCGAGCCAGTCTGGGTGGAGAAGATAGTATGGAGAGACTCATTGGATGGGTCAAAAGCCCCGGACTCTGACGGCCTTACAGACGCATTCTATAAGGCTTACAAACATTTGCTTGCTCCGCGGCTGCTAGACCTTTATGCTGAGTCCTTGGAAAAGAGAGAGCTACTCCCCCACGCTACGTGAGGCAATTGTGATCTGCAATTAAAACCTAGCAAGGACCCACAATAGTGCCAGTTTTATAGAGGGTTGTCCTTACTGAACTTTGATGCTAAAATACTAGCAAAAGCTCCGGTGGGTAGATTTTCGCTTCTTCTAGAAACCATCATCTCCCCATTCCAATCGGGGTTCGTTCCCCACAGCTCTACTTGAATAAATTTGTACATGTTGTTCTTTGTGGTCAACAGAATTGTTTCTGGGGTGCCGGCGGCTGTGGCCCTGCTTGACACGGAAAAGCCTTTGACTCCCTTGAGTGACCTTTTCTATGGGTGACGCTGCAGAACTCTGTCTCCCACGCAGCTTTCTATCTCTGATTCGGCTTCTCTACATTTACTAGCATGATTGATGTCCCAGGGAGTGGGCTACGGATAGTTAGCTAGAATGTATGGGGCATCCTGGAAAAGATGAAAAAGGGTGCTATGCTCCGCTAGGACAAATGATACATGGCAGACGTTTTACTGCAATAGGTAACTCACCTCTTAGGTAGCAAAACACTATGTCTCTCCCGCTTTGGTTATGTCCAGGTCTTTCATTCCGGGTTCACTAGAGGATTTCGAGAAGTGGCAATCCTGATCCATTGCAGGGTTCCTTTCTCGCATGCCAAATCTTGGATTGATCCCCAAGGCAGATACGTCATTGGTCCGGGATCAATATATGGGGAACAAATCAAACTGGGTAGTGTTTACACCCCTCCCACCCCTTGCTTGGGTCCTTGTGGAGCGCTTGGTGGCCGTGTGGGCAGAAGTTCCCGAAGGACTGATGGTAGTAGGGGAAGACTGGAATGACGTGTTACACCCAACTCAAGACAAGTGGCGAGCGGCAGGAAAACCAATGGTGATACGGGAATCATGGATGCGATCATTAGTAGATGGGATGGGTAGATACCTGGAGGAGACTTCACCAGACGGACCAAGTGTATACATACTATTCATGTGTACATGACTCGTTCTCCCGCCTGGATTACATATTTGTGCCCTCTAGCTGCTTTCACAGAATAACAACTGTGGAGATATTACAAGGAGCCTGCCTGACCACTACCTAGTGATAGGTCCTGAACACCCTGCCTTCCGCTGGCATCTCTCTGCATGGCATTTGCACAATCAACAATATATATCATACATGCATCAAACGATCGCCAAATACCTTACCCATAACACCGGGATGATGGAGTCCCCTAAAACACTATTGGAGTCTATGTAGGAGACCTTACAGGCGTAGATATCTCCTTCTGTGCAGCACAACGTAAGCAATGTCACAAGCAATGAATCCAGACTGAGGCCCAACATATAGATCTGGAGCGGCGAGGCAGGGGGGAGAATGGGAATCAGGCGCTCCGTCAATTATTTCTTAAGCAACAACTATATGCTGGGGAATAGTTGGATAGGGCAAGGTTGGCATGGCTGGCCTCCCATAATAGGATATACCAATGGGGGGGATAAATCAAATACATTACTACATCACCTATGTCAACAGGCGCTGCACCCATTTAATATTCCCGGTATCCGGGACTCAGACGGCAAGGTACTCACCGACCCGTCTCAGATTGCAACTAGCTATGCAGACTACAATGCAGAATTGTACACCACTAGCGGGACTTTACTGAAAGCTACCATACAGCGCTACCTGGACGACTTGCCTCCGAGAGCACTGCCCGATGCAGCGAGAACAGAATTGGGCCCTCCTCTCACACCTGAAGAATTAGGTGCCGATTTGGGAGACCTGCCCTCAGGCAAAGCACCAGGCCCTAACGGCTTTCCGCTCAAGTATTTTAAGTTATATTAATCCCACCTCGGTGCACACTACCTTGTGGTGATCAACCCCGCCATGGAAGCGGGGCGTCTCCCACCCGATTGGAGGTTCGCCGAGGTAGTAGTATTTCTTAAGCCAGGCCAACCCACCGACCATCACACATCATACCGTCCAATCTCCTTATTAAATGTGGAAGCCAAATTACTTGCTAAAGCTCTCACAAACTGCATTTTACAATATATAACAGATCTGGTACATGCAGGTGGGCTTCGTGCCACAATATCCATCGCACCAATAGTGCCATAGCGGCAAAAGACTCCCTGGACTGCCCTGCGCCACTGCATTAGAAGATATAGATAAAGCCTTCGACTCGCTCAGCTGGTCATATCTTTTTGTGCTCCTGCAACGTCTAAATATAGGCCCCCGATTCCTTTCTTAGACACAACTTCTATACACAGACCTCATAGCCTCAGTACAGGTGGCAGGTTCGGTCTCCCATACCTCTTCCATTAGACGAGGCATCCATCAAGGATGTCCCCTATCCCCATATCTGTTTGCTGTGGCAATGAAGGCGCTGGCAGCTTATGTGAGAATCGAAGCTCAGGTGGGGGATTCGAATAGTCAAGGGAGATCTCAGATCGCATACCATTATACGCTGTTGGTGTCCTGTTTTTTCTCACTGACCCTAATTGTAATGACCCACAAAACTCCTTCCACATATATGAACGCTGCAGGCATCTCCACTGCCATTCCCTTGGCAAGGCATTCCATATATACATTACAGATATTGTGTTGATTATGGCTGAACAAAACACAGTCGTTTTGGGCTAAGGGGCTATTCTGGAGGGGCATGTGTTCTTCTGTTTTACTTTCTATGTTGTATTTTTCAGTTGGCCTTTATCGAGACTACATTGCCCGAAAGTCTGTGCTGCCTCATAGGGCACACTCTTTTAGGCCACTGACTCATAGCCCGAACTATTTCCTGCCATTGTTATTGATGACTCATAGGAAGTTACAAATGATTGCCACAGTGATTAATGACTCATAGGTAAGTACAATGTGATGCCTCAAATGATTGACATAACTCATAGGAAGTTATACAATGATTGCCACTTTGATAGAATGACTCATAGGAAGTTCTACCATGATTGTTGTGATTGCTGACTCACATGAGGTTCAACATTAGGTAAGACTGATCTATAAATATGACCGTGCCCTATCTTCCTTGCTAGTTCCAACGTCAGCAGGGCCAGTCGAAGTATGTTTGCCAGTATGATTGAAGAGGATGAAAGGTGATAATGGAGGTATGATGGTTTTCTAAAAACCATACAAATTTGTGAAATATTTGTATTGTTTTATGACTATATGAGCACAAAAGAAAGAATATTTATAAACATTAAAAAAAGAAAAAATACAAGTGTTTGATATAAAATAAAATCATAACAGAAATGATATGTGATAAGACTGTGTTTATGGGGAAATGTCTTAATTTGAGCATTTGCAATTGTTGAAATGAAATAGGTCAGATTAGAGGTTTCTCTCCCATTTGTCGACATGACTAATTAATTCATACCTATATGCAAGGCTGCCTTAGGGCACTGCCACCAGTGACGAGGGTGGTGTTCGGGTTCGGGAATTGCTACCAGCGACGAGGGTGGTGTTTGTGGTTTGGAGGCAGTCACTGTGCCGGATGGGATGGTGGGGCTGATTGACCAGGGAGATTCCTTTGTGGCACAACAGTCTTTTGCCCCAACTGTCCAAACTGGCAAGATTTAGGGGCTGGGAGGATATCGGTATATCCAGGCTGGGGTTTGTCATGCATGGCCAGTCATTAAAATCTTTCCAAGAGCTCCAGAGAGAATATCACATGCCTCACACACAGTTGCAGAAATATCTCCAATTACGCAAATTCCCTATCCCACTACATTGCGAATCTGGAGACTCGGTCGGAATTGAACCCTATAGAGGCCAAAGTTTTTATGGGGGACCTCGAGGACCACAAAATCACTAAGATATACCAATCTCTTGTTACCAACAGCCCTCCCACAGTCGACACCCTTCGATAGACCTGGTAGGCAGACCTGGACCCGCTAGATAAAGATGACTGGACCGAAGCATGGGAGTCCCCGGGTGGAACCGACATAAGTTGTGGAGGGCGGGTCTTGTGGTGTCCCCTGTATGCTTGTGCTGTGGTGACACTGATGGCACCTTTCTACACACAATTTGGCAATGTGCTACACTCATTAGATTCTGGAAGGAGGTTAAGTCATGCCTCTCTGAGGTGCTGGGATGGGATATTCCTATGTCACTGAGACTGGCTCTACTATACATTATGGAAGGGATCGGGGCAAAAGCTGCAAGCAGCATTTATTGTTCCTGGGTCCCACATTGGTGAAATGGGATATAGCTAGATTGTGGAAAGCCACTTTATCCTCCCTTATTGAGCGTTTGGAAAAAGGGGTTGGATTTCTGCATGGGTATGGAGGTACCTATATTTAAAGCTAGGGGATGCCCACAGAAGCACCCAACAATTTGGAAGAGATGGGCCGACTATCGTGGCCTATATCTAGAGCCCCTCACTCCAACAACAACAGATACAGGAATACTGGGACAATAGGATGCTGGGTGATTGTATTATTATGTGATTCAATAGCATATAGGACATTGGGGAGGGGCAGCAAAAGAGAATGCAGCATAGACACAGCACATGTAGTATTTTTAGTGCTGAGGTTTTATTTCTTTAATTTCTTTCCTGTTTCGTTTTGATATGGATGTCAACATCATGGATCATATTGTTTCCGCCAAGAAACCTGGTTGAACCACACTATCTATGGCTGTTGACACAATAAAATATGTAAAAAAAAAAAAAACAGGATAACGGATACTCACAGCTGGGCACTCAGTCCAGGAGAACACAACTATGCACCACACAGGGGACATTCCTTTCCCAACAACTGCTTTTTGTTCCAGTCAGCTGTTGATATTTGTACTAATTATGATCACAAAACGAAAGATTTTCAAACACCTAAAAAAGTTACCCGGTTTTCGCAGAATTGCATCCTCCATTTTCCAAAGCAGTGTTCACAATTTGTAGCAATCACAAATGTTCTATTTGCAAACATTTTATAAACCATTCGACCATTTTACAACAAATACATTATGTTCTGAATTTCTTGTTTTCAAAATTATTCCAGGTTTTTAATCATCTAGTGACGGTGATAGTGGAGTGTTTATAACCAGGGGTCCATGTCTGATCACTGTATTGTAATTGTAATACCATTGCATTGTGTACCTCTCATTTGTACTATGAATATATTTACTTATATTTATTTCCTGTCACCTAACACTCTTTTGTGTCTTGCCTGCTTCTCCTCTTTACTAGGGTAGATTCTTTTGATATCCTCTTTGTCTTCAGATAGATCAATCAGAACAAATCTGCCATCTCTCTTCCTGCACTAATTATTTTCAGAGACTGGTTCAAAATAACTCCTTCCAGACTCTCATTAAGAGGAAATACCACACAAAGGTGTTGGTTTCAGACCCTTTAAGTTGCTTGTTAGTCATCATGTGTGGGGTCTACTCACTCATGTCAAGGAAGGGTGTGAAGGTAACCTGAAATCACGCTTGGACAATGTGATTTATTATATGCTGGGACCTAGCAAGAAAGAAGATGACAACTCATGAATAAAGGGAAGGAGAATCTCCAGGCTAGCTAGGAACTCGTCTCATCCTGAATTTCTCCAAACGGAAGGCCACTTTCACTGAGTACTAGGAGAGTCAGGAGGTTCTCATTATGAAACAATTAAAGCTAGATGCTTTAGAAAAATAGAAATGCAACAGTCTACATTGTCTTGACAAAGATCAGCGACAAAAATTCACTGACATCAGTAACACTCAAGAGTTTAAAGTGTGTTTCCTCTATAAAAGCTCAAGCCTTACCTTTGCTCTGGAAACAGATTGTCGCCTTTGTCTGCTTCACCTCCTTGACTGGGGGTACTGTCCTCCTGCTCCTTCGGGGCCGCCTCCCGGAGGTACTCCTCGAACATCTAACCAGTCCGAAGCATCTTTTGGTGTTGTGAAAAATAGTGAGCAACCGTTGTGCAGCACTTTCAGTTTAGAGGGGTAGAGGAACATGTAAGTGAGTCCCATTGCTTTTAGTTTTTGCTTGACACTACTAAAGGATTGCCTTTGTACTTGACCAGACCTTGTGTAGTCCGGGAAGTTGCATACGGTGTGGTTTCGAAAGGATGGATCTCCCTTCCATCACACTTCCTGTAGAATGCCATCCCAGTTTGCATAGTTAAGGATCTTTGCTATGACGGTTCTTGGGGGGCATCCTGGCCCGGCGGAGCGGCTAACAACCTGTGAGCCCTTTCCCTCACAAATAGCGGCTAAAATCTTACGTTCAGGAGCGCCCCCCTAATCCAGTCCTCCAGGAATGTCTCCAGGGCACCCCTTTCAGCCACTTCAGGAAACCCCACAAACCTTAGATTGCAGCTGCAAGACCGCCCCACTGCATCTTCTGCTCTGGCCTCCAATTATTGTGAGTGTGACTCAAGTGCATCCGCTGCGGCTTTCAGCATAGTAATTTCCTCTTGCATTTTGGACACCTGCTGTTCTGTTTCAACTGATCTCTGCGACCTAGCGTAGATCTGTTCTCAGTAGGTTAACATCCAACGCCATGGTTTTGCTCTTTGCCTGCACCACAAGATCAAATAGCCAACAGGAAATGGGTTCCTGCTGGTTCCTGTGGTCTCTCACTACCATCCGCCAGTGGGCCTCCGCCTGTTCCCAGGGCAGTGAATTGATAATTTTTTGTTTGCTGCGCTCCTCTGGGTGCTCAGTCTTTCCCCATAGTGTGTACTGGGTCAGAGCAAAGTAAGCATCCACAGGTTCTTGATTTGCTGAGTACAATAGATTGAGTCTTCCCCTCAACGAGTCTGCCGAACCCTCTCTGTCCCAGCTATTTACTGCACCACACACTGGGCCCACCCCTCCGTGTATTAGTGGGAGTTCCTTTCTCACGGTACTCCAGCAGACAGCAGGCCACACCCTTCCAATTCACGACACCTACAGCCATTGTGACCCTTTTCTGAAGTTCACTTTATAAACTTCACCGAAAGAGATACCTACTTGGATCTACTTATCATACTAGACAACCTTACCACCAAGGCGTATAAAAAACCCACCAACCGTAATAGCCTTTTTGCGGTTCAACAGCCACCATCCCAAGGCAATCACGAAAATTCTTCCCTACGGACAATTTCTCAGATTGAGAAGAAATTGTAGCACAATCTGTGATTATGAGCTCCAAGCTGAGAAACTCAGTGAGACTCTGCAAAAAAAAAATTTCCCCAGACAAACTATCAGGAATGCAAGTAAAAGAGCACGCAACAAACATCGCGATGCCCTTCTGGAAACCCACACGAAACCACAGGAAGACATTGTTACCAGCGTAACCACCTTCACCCTGACTTCCAACAAAGTACATAGTGCTGAAACACTGGCACAACATCAACACGGGGACCTAAACCTGGAACGTCCCAGATTCGTCTTCAAGCGCACACAGAACCTGAAAGACCTACTAGTACATACAAAACAGTCCATCAAACAGACATCTCTATGGGGCCTGCCGTCGGTGAAAGGGCATTATCCATGTGGCAATTGCAACGTGTGCACCCTGACCACCAACACCAAGGAACTCCAGCTAGGTGATGTAAAATGGACACAACGCAAACATACAAACTGTAACACTACGAATTGTGTGTACCTCATCAGGTGCCCTTGTAACCTCATTTATGTAGGCATGACCACTAGACAGGTTAGAATCAGGATCAATGAACATAGAAGTAACATATGCTGCGGCCGCAGCACCACGAAAATGAGCATTCATTTAAAAAAACTAGAACACACTACACTACAGAACAACTCCAATGGACTATCCTGGAAACCAACTCCCTTTGGAACATCTCTACACTGTTCCGAAAAGAACAGAGATGGGTATTCAAATTACGTTCCTGTACACGGGGTCTAAATGACGAGAGCCCCTGGATAGAACTTCAGATATGATTTTTGAGTTTCAGTGTCATACTCACAAAAATGTTTTACCACACTATCCTTTTCTATATGTATGCCTCCTGTAAGACAATTGTCAAACTCATAGAACCAGATGGCCTCATAAATGCCATCAACACAACATTGTGACATTTTTCGGGGATAACCTTGCGGATTATCCACCACCTTTTGGCACTTAATTTCTTTCCCATGCTACCTGCACATCCATTGTACTGTTCAAAAACATACTTTTAGTACCGGACCAATGCTGTTTTCATAATTAATCACAAAAGGGTTTTACCACACTATCCTTTTCTATAGTTATACTTCATTAAAAAAACTGTCAAAACCCATATGACCGGATGGCCATAAAACCACCCGAAAATGCCACTAACACGACATTATGACATTTATTGAGGACAACCATGCCAACAATCGACCATCTATCGGTGCTACTTTCTTCCTTTTTCCCATTTTTTTCCCATTCCATCTACACATTGACTGAACAGTTTGATAACGGTATGCATGGCGCATGTATACCCTTTAGTACAGGACCAATGCGGTCTCCATTGTTATAATTTGTAACTCTGCTCCTTTTAAATACAACTTGTTACACACTGCTCCTTATAGTGTGATCTTTACCACTCTAAGATGGCGCCCGCGCATGAGTAGCCAGATCCTAAACACGTTTGCGGAGTCATGCGCATGTCTACACGTGACCCGGACGCCGCTAGCAACCGGCACTCCCCCGCGCCGGTCGCCTAACCACTACAAGAAACAGCGGCGGCCACACAGTAGCCTTCACGGAGTCGGCGTGAAGTCAAGTAGGTGAGCAGGCCTCCTTAACCTACGAGAACTGTAAGTAATAAGGCATTTCCTTACATTGATTTCCTGGCGGCCATCACGTACGGCTGCACCTTTTGGTTTTCCTTAACAAATGCTACCTTTGCCTAACATTATGACTCCTCAAACAGATCCCGAGGACACCCACAGCCGCATCTCATGGGGACTTTTTCCAGTGAAATTTGGATAAGCATACTAATTGCAGTACATGTGCTATACCTACACAGTGACCTGAGGTTTGCCATCAATGGTGTAACCTAGTATAGTTTTGTGTGTTTTTGCACCGCATTCTGTACTACCTTCCTACCATGGCTGCTTTACAGCGACATTTGACTATTGATAATATATGTTTGTTTGTCATTGCCACAAATTGGATACCACGCCATGGGCTAAATATTTTCTCACGTATGCCTAATTGTTTGTTCGTCATTTTGTTGCTATATCTCCATAGCCCACAACAGAATCACTTACTGTAACATAACAGTAGATGATACGATACCAGTAACACTTGGTTCACCAATGGGGGACCCAGGCCCCTTTTAGGGAACCCTATCAGTAGGGTTCAGATGTATTGACTCTGCCTCTCTCTGTTTTTGTCATTCCAGAATACTATTCCTTCATTCTAGTGGCACTAGATTAATTGTTACAGGCCACTACACTTTCCTATCACTCACTGCACTCTCTCTGGTCCTGAAAAAGCGCGTGGGATCTCCTCCTGAGACCAATCATTGCGCAAAACATGTCTACCTCTAAACATGCCATTAGGGGTAAGTTGTATCTTTAGCTACCGAGGGCCATTATCTCCCTCAAGCAGCACAACCTTCTGGTTTCTTACCGATGGCAGAGCGGCCCCTTTCTCAATAAATCAACTAGTTACCCCTCCAGTCATCATTTAACCTCACATTGGGACACCACTGCCACTCACACCCTCACCCTCACGCACCCTTACGGCTTTATATTAAAAAGATCTCCGATAAAGTGACCCTTCGGGGGAGGCGTAGGGCATTGTAGCGCCGGCCCGACAAGGAGCATTGCCCAATGATGACGCATGACATTCTTTTGGGTGTGTAAGGGCACCAAGATCAGGACACACTGTCCCCAGCCATTACAGTATTAGAACGACTGTAGTTTTCATTCTCTACTTCTCTTCCATAGGAACAGTGACTCTCGTGGGATACAAGTCTAGTTTTCAGGAGCATGATTCACAGGACCTTTATTTCGCTCCTTGTCCCCAATCCCTGTGCTGCCTATCTCCCTTATGAGTCTAGCTGCCGAGCAGTGAGGGTTGGGTGGTAGGCGGAGTCTTCCAGCTATGCCTCTCCCCAGGCAAGGCATCTGCATCAACACATGCAAGGCTCACCTGACCTCATGGGGTCCATATATGTGTCCGGTATGGCTCATTACCCATCTGATGCTTTCTTTAGTGTCAGCAGAGTGGGGGCGCAACCAGTCCCCACACATCAACAAGCAAGTGTAGCACGCCTCCGCTGTGAGTGGCCTTGACTAGGCCATTTCTGGCAGTTCTCCCAGGCTCACCACCGCCCCCGGGGCTCGGTACAAGACACCACCTCTCAGGCACTTCTGCAGGTCTAAATCGGGGCTGGCCTCCTGTGGGCCCACTTTCTCTCATGGCTGGGCGCCAAACCGGGCCTTCTCGTGTCGCCTGGCCGCGCAGGTGATCGGACACCTCACGCCTGTGGCAGGCGCACCTAAGCTGGCTGCAGCGCCCATAATTTGTTCAGGGAGTCAGAGCAGTGCCAAACCCAGTCACCGCACCTCGGCGGACCCAGGCATACAGGGACATTTTTCTATTGGCCGGCCTGACGGGGGTACCTGCGTCAGGCTTAACAGGATTTCCAGTGCCCTCAGGTCTCGGTGCGGGTCGGGTCTGTGCAGCACTGACGACAAGGGGGCCCAGAGGCACAACGCAGCTGGACCGTTGTCTTACCCCCTCCCCACGGACTACAGCGCGGCATTTTGGTGAATTTCAACTCTGGCAAAGGGGGAATGCAAGCCACATCTTAAGTGGCACACCCTGCCACCCGGTTACCGAGCTTGGGCAGGGGTCGATGCTCACAGTCTGATCCTCACTGCGCTCGGCTGGAGAGCATAAACCCAGCCCACTGTGGCAGCATGGGCGAGGTACCTCTTCCTAGCGGCAATCTCTCAGGCCCCGAGTAGGTGGGGGAGCTTGCGAGGCAACCCCCACATATACCCCACAATAAGGATGGAGTCACAGGCTCTGAAAGACCCCTGGAATGGCAGGATTAGGTAGGATAATCATAGTGAGCCGGGAGCTCTTGCTTAGTACTGCCAGGCTGCCATCGTGCTGTCCATGCACCCCGCATTTTAGCCCATTACCCTATTGATCGTAATTTTGGGGGAGCTTGATTGACTGCTTGATTTGCATCCAAGAGTTAGTGTTTAGAGCTATTAGCAGGTGTTAACAAATTGGAGTCCATACCCAGATTTAAAATCTTTGACCACAGGCAATTGCAATTTATTTTGTCGAATATTGAGGAGTAATATAGAGTAATTTTCTAAGGTTTACTGCCTTCTCGATGAGGACACTCAGTGAGACTATGTTGTCTAAATGTGTGCATCCTGTTTTAAAGCTTGTCTGATAGGGCGGCAGCAATTTGTTAGATGTTAAAGTATTTGGCAAAAAGTTTTTTTCAGCATCTGGAAGAGCTAACAGACAGAAATTTGCACGGTGTTTTCAACTTTCCTTTTTATGAAGTGGTTGAGTTATTGACTCTTTGCCATGAAGTTGGTACCTCGCATAAATGCAAAACATGGTCAAACATGGGCTTCAGTATCCTGCTGCACATCGTTGGATATTGCTTCATTACGGCAATAGGAATACCATTGGGGCTAGGGGCTCAGGAGGTCTTGCTTTTTGCTATTAGTGATGCAAGATGTATTTCTGATAATTCCATCCTCTTATTGACAATTGACTTACTCTACCCGATGGAGAGTCTTAATTTGTATAATGGGACTTGAGAAACGTTTCCCAGGTATCTGATGAAAAATCATAATCCATTGCTGGTCTCTAAGTGAAAGATCCCACTAAGTACCAGAATTTTTTAGAATCTTTTGTTGCAATTATTTTATGAAATTTAGCCCATTTTTATCAGCCTCCTCAATTTATGTCTCCTTTACGGTCTTCCTATAAATTGCTTAATTGCATTTGATCACTCTATACTATGTGGGAAGGTAGGTAGATGACTAAAGGATCGCCCGTATTTCTGTCTTATTATTTTTTTGAGAGGCTGAAAAACTGTCTTCCTTGAGGTTGTAAATTTGTAGTAACATTTTGTGAAGTCAGATGGTTGGTGATGGTTTCTGTGACTTTAGCCCACATTTATTTCAACAAGCCATTCTTTCCGTTAGAGTTGCAGAGTTCATTCAGCACTTTTCAAAGCATTTGATTTGTCAAAAGAGAGGTTGTTTTGTTTGATAATTTTACGTTCCTCACTATCTTTTTATCATTTAGGGCCATTGGAGAGACTGGCATAAATGATGGTGCCTGAAATTGAGGAAGAGAACATTTTAAGGTCATCACCTGTGGATTATGGTCACTTTTCCACCTTGGACTAACTTTTTAGTTTTTACACAAGTGAAAGTACGAGAAATTAACCTTGGTGAAATCAATTGTAGAGCTTGGAATAGATGAGAGAAATGTTTTTCTTCCGAGTTGGTCACTCTGAAAACAACCACTGAGGCAACGGAGCCCCGATTCCCAAATGAAGGTTTTCAGTAGTTTACATTTAAGGAAGTAGCTCCGTGGTTTTCTCTGAAACATCAGCGGGAGGAATTCGAAAAGCCTCATCCGGCCGTTCATTGGCAATGTTTAGGTCAAAAGTTTTTTGGGAGAAGGTCTTCAACAAAGTTTTCAGTAAAGACATGGGGGAATCTCTATAGTGCTCAACTAGATGTTCTAATTTATCCAGTGTTCCAGTGAAATTTATCAGGTCTGTCCTTGAAGAAGGTAAGTGGATATTTATAATGTATAATTGCTCCTTCCTGGAGCTGATCACATGTATGGCCAGAAGTAGAGAGAGTTGAGATTTCAATACAGCTGGATTGCTGTTGTGTGTTGATTAAAGTAAATAGACCACCGGCTGGATGACCAAATCTAGCCTTAGTGGTCCTTTACTCAAAAGTATACATTTCCAAGACTGAAAGAATCATTTTCCCAGGACTCTTGCAGACAAATCACTTGAAACCTATTTATGGTTTAAATCTTTTTATTGAACAATGCAGGAAACAAGCGTGCAATAAACGGGCCACACAAAGCCCATCGCAGCTACTAATAAGTGCATTGATATTACAAGGAGCAACAAATAACAGCTACATTCCCGCCCACCACCCAGAGAGAAAGAGAAGGAAGAAGAGGAAGAAAACACAAGGAGAACCACCCCCCACCCTGGTCCATTACTTCTATACAGCGCTGTGCGGGACTGTGTGTCATACATTAAGCTAGATCAATCTATGTGGAGGGGTCCGGTGCGGTGAGGCACAGAAGGCGTAAATATCTAGGACAAGGCAACTCCCGGAAATCTTGAGCCAGCAAAGTGAGGAATGGCTGCCAGAGGTCACTGAAGGAAGAGCCTTTCCCAGCCAGGGTAAGTGAGATCTTTTCCATGCCCAGCAGGTGCCATAACCGCTGGTACCACCCTGTGTATGTAGGAATTCGGGGGGTTCTCCAATGCATCAATATGTTCTGGATGGCTGTGCCTAGTGCTATGGCTATCTGCTTCCCTCGCTTGGACTTCAAAGGGTAAGTGAGCGGATTTGGTACCCCCAGTTGGACATATGCAGGAAGCCTAGGATGTTCCGTGTCGAGATGCTTGTCGACATCGTCAAGTATTTGCATCCATTAAGTCCGGAGATGCTCGCATAACCACAAAAGGTGAACCATTGTGCCCCTCTTCCCACACCCTCTCCAACAGTCAGGGCACTGTGTAGTGTCAGCTTGGTGGAGGCACTCTGAGGTATAATACCAGTAGTAGACAAGTTTGGTGAAGGTTTCGGTTAGGCCGACATGTGTTGCTGTGTGGCGCACCCTGTAGCATGCACCCTTCCACTCCTTGGGACTAAGGCTCCGCCCAAGGTCTCTCTCCCAGCGCGTGTGTCCCGCATGATAAGTGTAGGTATATCGGGACAAGGGCATCTTTGACAAATCCGAAATCAACTTCTTGTACGAAGACCGTGTGATGAGCCATCGCTCATAAGGGGTGAGAAGCCTAGTCGCCTGCGTTCGTTTACCAGGGTGCATAGCCCAGTGTCGCACCTGTAGGTAGTGCAACCGTTCGGATTCGGGAAGGTCGTAATTGTCTCTGAGTTGCGAGAAGGGGATAGTAATACCGCCCTTGTCAAATAAGAGGCCTATGGCTCGGCAGCCAGTCCCCCCCCCCAAACGGAAAGGACTGCGGACCCATCCCGGGGCTAAAGTCCGGATTATCAAAGAGTGATGCGAGTGGGGAAGGGAAGGTTGTTAGGTCATGACGCGTATTGGTCCGGTCCTAAACATTAAGGGTTGTACGCGTCAAGGTGTATAAGTTGGGCGAGCGTTAGGATTTCCGGAGAAAGGGAATTTTCATGAGAGATGTGCCAGCGACTGCATGATCTTGAAAAAGCCAATGTTTCTCGGATTTGGCTCGGCTCCATTTGACCAAGTGTCGAAGCTGCGCAGCATTGTAGTAGAGCGTGAGATCTGGTATTCCAAGACCCCCCATTTTGTGAGGTGGGAGAAAGCTGACTAACCGTCTCATTCTCGGCTTGCGCCCCTGCCAAATAAAAAGAGAGAGTTCCGACTGCACCCTGTGTAGCCAGCCTGTAGGGGGCGGCAAGGGGAGTGTCGGAAAAAGGTAAAAGATTTAGAGGGATCATCATATTAATGGCCGCGAAACGCCAAAACCATGAAATCGAATAGTGTTTCCATCTCCCCAGCGCAGTGCGAATGCATGTGTGGATTAGGGAGTAGTTGGCCTTCCTCATGGCCTGTAAAGTCAGGGCCAATTGTATACCCAAGTAAGGGACAACATCATCGGACCATTGCAGGGGATGTCGAGCCTGGAGGTCCGCACGCGCTTGAGGTGACAAGGAGAGATTCAGCGCCATGGATTTTGTCAGGGCCTTAACCTTAAAGCCGAGGCACTCGCGAAGGAGTCCAATCCCTCCAGAAAGGTCCCCAGAGCAGTCGCAGGGTTCATTAGGGTGGCCAAAACGTCATTCGCGTATAGACTTATAGTATGCGTATCTCCTCTGAAGCGGATGCCCATGATCTGAGGGTGGTCCCTGAACCTCTGCGCCATGGGTTCCATATAGAGGGCAAAGAGCAAGGGCAACAAGGGGCACCCCTGTCTTGTACCTCTAATAGGGAATGGGGTGGATGTGTGACTGTTAATTCGTACTGTAGCTATGGGGGAGCGTCAGTTAAAAATGTCCGTCCGCATCTTGTCTCCTATGCCGATGGTGATCAGTGCCTGCTCGAGGTAGGTCCAGTGGACCCGATCGAAGGCCTTCTCCGAATCTATGGTTAGGAGCATATAATCTCCAGGGATGCAGGAGGCCTTTTCTATGAGGTGTGTGACCCGTTTGGTGTTGTCACTCGTTTGCCTCTGCGGGATGAATCCAGCCTGATCGGGGTCCATCAGCCCTGGCATATAGGGGGCAAGCAGTGTGGCCAAGATTCCAGTATACAGCTTCAGATCAATGTTCAAGAGCAAGATAGGTCGATATGACCCACAAGTCGTTTTGTACTTCACCGGATTAGGGATAACGGCAATCGCTGCTTCCAGCATGGAGTAGGGGATCGATCCCCCCTCCCGTCCGCCCCCCCCCCCCCGCTCCGGGTGTCGCAAAAGAGTTAAAGAGCCAGGTGAGCAGGGGAGTAAGCGTTGAGCAGAAATGCTTATAAAAGGCCGCAGTGTAACCGTCGGTGCCTGGCGACTTACCCAGCTTCAAACAAGCAATAGCTGCTATGACTTCCTCCGGTCTGATCTCCCTCTCTATATGAGCTCCCTGTTCAGGTGCTAGAGCAGGCAGACGGGCCTGAGCTAAATAAGCATCTATATCCTCCCTCTCTAAAGGCTGTTCTTCGTAAAGTTGGGCATAAAAATCACGGAATATCTCGGCAATAGCCGCATCGTCCGAACAAAGAGCTCCCACGTGGTCTTTAATCTCCTGGAACCCCTCGAAGCTTGTGCGCGAGCAGTCACCACCAACATAGAAGGAATGTCGCAGGCGCATCGCAGCGTATTCCACCTTATCACGGTCAATGGCAGCCAGCGGCGCCCGAGCTGTGGTTAACTGTCGCCAAATGCGTGGGGCCCCGGAGCGTTGGTGCATCTGCTCTAACTCTAGCACCTGTTGTGTCAGTTCCTCCCTTTTCTTTTAACGCTCCGCATTTTCTGCGGAAGAGATGGCGATAATTTCTCCCCTAATCACTGTTTAAGGGCCTCCCACCGGGTAGAAAGAGCTGTGCCAGGGCTGTCATTATGTAATAAATAGGCATCGAGTGTGCGCTGTATCTGACAACCGTGTCCGGCCGATGCAATAGAGTGTCCCGGAGACGCCAATGTCTGGTCGGTCACCGGATCTGTGGAAGAGCTAGCGTAACCACCACCGGGGCGTGATCAAACAGGGCTGCCACCAATATGTCAACCGAGAGCGTGGCCTCACGGAGAGTCTTCGAGCCCAAAAAATAGTCTAGTCTGGCATATGTTTTGTGTGCGTTAGAGTAAAATGAGAATTCTCGTGACCGAGGGTGCTGCTGTGTCCACAGGTCTGTAAGACCTAGATCTTGTAGTCTGGCGAGCCCTGCTGGCGAGAGGGCGCCAACCTGCGCTGTGCTGATCTGTCTAAATCATTGTCGAACACCAAATTGAGATCTCCCCTATCAGTATGTGGCGCTCCTGGGTTGCTGTCGCTTCAGAGTGCCTCGTGTAGGTATCGTTACTGACCCTCGTGCGTAGATAGACCCCACAATCAGAGTGTGACCCCCTATGGTGAAGTGGTATGTGAGAAGCCTGCCCCTTATCTCAGCCCTTTTCTGCACCACCCTCCCTTGAAAAGCCCTTGAGACCAAGATAGCCACCCCTGCGGTCTTCGAGGGTTTGGAGGAAAAGAATTGTGTCGGGAAGGTGCGGGACCGAAGCCTGTGGCAGTCGTTAGGGAGCAGGTGCGTCTCTAGAAATAGGCAGATATCCGCTCCTGTGCTCTCCAGACAGGAAAGAAGTGCCCTGCGTTTAATGGGGTTATTGAGCCCTCTCACATTAAGAGTGAGAATCTTAACTGAGGATGGTGGCATCTAGATCCGGGGGTGGGGGGGGTGTCGCCTATCATGAGCACCGGAGGAGTAAAGACCCGGGCAGGGCCTACGAGGGGCAACTCTCAACGCCAGCACGAAAGCAAAGAAGCAGTGACACCCCATGGACCGAGGGCTACCCTGAGAAAAGAGAGTGAGTAAAAAGAAAGATAAAGCAAAGACCCTCAGAACGTAAAACAGAAAGAGCAGGGTGCAACAAGCGCACAAAAGAGTCTGAGATTCGACCATTAGTGCGTCATCCAAGGATAAGCAGGAGAAGTCCATTGGGTTATCGTGTGGCCAATAGTAGCTCCGTCCCCCTCTCCCCAGCCCCCCAGCATCAAAGGAAGGATACACCATGATAACCAGGCACAGTCACATGGTTGATGTCTTGGCCAGGGCTTCTGGCAGGACCTCAAAGGCGACTTGTTGCTCCTTCTTGACCTCCAATGGATCCGGTCGATGGATGCGACGGCGTAGCTGTTGTCTCCATTTTGGTCGACCATCGCTGGACCCCTGATCTGAGCGCTCTCCTTCTTCTGTGTCCTCTGGGATGGTGATCCCCAACAATATGCTTGCTTCGGACAAGGAGCGGAGTTGGTACAACTTGCCATCGTGCCGGAACACGAGGCGGAACGAGTGCCCCAAAGAGTAGGGGGTTTTGTGTTGGCGCAGAACTCTGTGATGGGCCGGAAGATTTTGCGTTTCTGGAGTGTGATAGCAGCAAGATCTTGGTAGAGGATGGGCATCTGGTTGTGGAAGTTGATCGACTGAAGCGATCGAGCTTTGCGCATAATTTCTTCCTTGGTGTGCAAGTCCTGGACACAGACCAAGATATCTGCCGGCGGCGCTGTTGCCGCCCTGGGTGGGCCCACTCTGTGCGCTCAGTCCAACTTGAGGTCAGTGTCCAGTGGGTTGCCCAGGATATGGTTGAAAAGCTCTCGCACATATTTAAAGATATCACCAGCTTCTTCATTGGTGCCCACGCCTCGGATTCTAATGTTATGGCGGCGTGAGCGGTTCTTAAGGTCCTCCAAGTGAGATTGAACGCCCACCTGTTGTTCGTGTATTCGGATTATCTCCTGCTGCATGGCCGCCAGTTCGGTGTCCCGGGCATTGCGCCTGTCCTCCAGGGTTGCCACTCTCTCCCCTATATCGTCCACGTCCTTGCTGATGTCCTTGATCTCCACCGTGAGATCTCGTTTCACAGTCTGGAGGTCATCCTTCAAGGCAGCGAACAGGGACTCCAAAAAGACCCTCATCACCGGAGCATCCGCCAAGGCCACCATCTGCACCGCCGTGCCCGGCGTCCACTCACCCTCCGCCCTGCGCCTTGGCAAAAAAGTCCTTAAGTGATTTTTCTTTCGTAGCTGATTTGTCCTTTCTGGCCCGGGTGGATGTCATGCTCAGCTCACACCATGCCACCGGCGCTGACAGCCACGGGTTGGGCTATGTGAAAAGTCACTGCGGCACGGCGTTAGCCGATTCAACGGTCCCACACCTCTTCCCAGGGATCGACTGTAGGAGCACTGACCTCAGACCTCTCTCGGTGCAGGATATTGCAAAGTGTCGCCGACGGTCCGCTGGGCCCTCAACAGGGCACCTGGGGCGTCCTTGCTATCCAAGCCCAGGGTATGTCGGGCCACAGCGCAACATGTGTCAGAAGAAAGCAGGGGATCAAGGCCAGCAGCCTGTCGCTAGTGCACCGCCCTGGAGTTGTGCGGAGGGGAAATCCAGGCCAGGCCGACACAGGCGCACGGTGGGAGCCACAGAGTGCAGGACTCCTTCGGCGGAACAACTGCAGTCCCCACCGGCCCAGTACTGGAGGACAGCAAGGCAACGCTGTCAGTGCCGAACCGCCGGCCGCTTTCCAGAGTCCAAAAGTGGGGGAACCTGCTCAGCAAGGCCCCCCCAAAGCAAGCCCAGACGTTATCTCCCTTCATGGGCAAAGGGCAGAGCGCACAACTAAAGGCCCAGGGTCCAGGTATGTCCGCCACGCTGCCCGGCACGGCTCAAGTGCCTCCGGTAGGCCCCGTGGGGCAAAGCCTTAGCAGGGGGTGAGAGTGGTACTGTCTAACTCACCGCGGCAGCTCCTCAGTTCACTCCGCGGGGCCGGAGGCCAAAGTGCCTCCCGAAGGCTCGCCCCACGCTCCACTAACCCCCAGTGTACCTGTGTGAGGTCCTTGTGTGCTCCGTCTCCCCAAAGGAGAGGTCGCTGCGCCTCGCAAAATGGCGCCCAGTATTCCGCCGCCGGCCGCTGCCGCTTGCTGATCTGACGTGGCGGGAAGTGCCTCCGGGTCCAGCCGGCGTCCCGGGCAAAGCGATGTAGCTCCGTGGCCAGGAGCTCAGGGCTCCAGCCCCCAACGTTGCGGCTGCGCTGTCCGCAGCTGCACGTCTCCACTCCACCGCTCGGGCCCAGCCTGGACCGGAAACACGGAATGCAGCCACGGAGACCCGGGGAGCTGCTCACGGTGCGCTGCCGAGTGCGCCTAGGTGCTGAAGAAGTCGATTCAGCCGTCTCCCATGCCGTTCAAGGGCAAAGGCTGCAAGTTGGCAGGTGGAGGAGAGAAGGTAAAGCACGTCTCAGCACTCCGCCATCTTGGCTATGCCTCCTTGAAACCTAATAATAAAAGAATTGAAATTGTACTTTGGGTCTTTCAGGTGACGAACAATACAAGCAATATTCCTAGAGCAAATCTGTAGGAGTTGTTGTTCCTCATTGGCATATGCAGTGCTAACATTAGTTAAACTGAGCTTTTGTGTCTGTATTGTTGAGATTAGGGGTACTCCTGGAAAAGTAAATTTCTTCTGGCTGTGCGAACATCAGTGGATATTTCGATTTGTCCACTTGAGTTAATGAGATGTCCCACTTCCCCAGCTCATCATTCCTGCCCACAATTTTGAGAAACAATCTCCTCTGTAGAACCAGTCGCTTGAGTTGACTCTGTGTTCCTGTTTTTGTCTGCAAGAAAACAAACTGACAGGGGGTTAACTGAGGTTGCTGTACTGAGATCTGGAAAAGATACTATTATTTTCAACAGATTCTGCCCGTTAAGTACATCCTGGAAACCCCTTGATTAATAGTGGTGTGAAAACCAGGGCTTGGTTGACAAGACACTGGTATACACTTTTCTTTTTGAAAGTGAGTGTGCTGATTTTGACTGTCTTAATTTAGATTGCAGTGAAGCTTGTTTCGTGTGCTAGTTTTGGAAACTAAGTCATTTGTCAGGGACTTAGCAGTGATTTGGGATGTTGAATGATCCTTTGTTCACTTTTCACCGAAAGAAGATACACCGTTTTTAATCAGTGAATGGTTATCTGTTGGACTTGGCGTGCAGATCTGATTATTAGAAGTAAGAAACCATCTGCCACCCTGTGTAATAAGTCCATCACAGGTGGCACAGGTTCTTGGTTAAGAAAGTGCTCCGTTCTCTGGTCTTGATTCACATTCTCGTTATAATCTGAACTTTGATATCACTTATTGGGAAATCCTTTTGTGTTCAGTTGTCCGGTCGTATTCCCCAGTGATTTTTCACTGTATCCGTATTTTGATTAATTGTGGGACTTGCCATATTGACCAGACGTTTTTGATGCTCCACTAGGGGGATTAGGTCCTGTATGAGTGGTTCTCATGTGTTGTGCTTTTCTAGTGTTAGATTATGCTTGCTGATGCTTTTTAATGCCATGTATAAGTTGGCATTCGCTACGCCATTTTCCTTTAGGTGCCATTTTCCAGCTGGTCCAAACGAATTCTGCTGGATTTTGAGAAATGCTCCTTGCTAAGTTTTGTTTTTGCAACAAAGAACTGTTAGTGCCAGTGCACAGCTTTCCCTCTCGGTAAAGGCCCTCTCCCACATGTCTGGAAGTGTAAACGCAGCGCAGGGTGGAACGGCCTTGATAAATGTTCTGAGTTGTGCAAGATACGAGAATAGTTTTTTTTTGTCTTTACGCTGTTCATCCACATCAGTTTGGAAGATTCCACTGTGAGCGACCTATTAGTTGACTATGCAATGCATATAATGCATCTTTATGCTTAACGTTTCTCTCAGCTGCTGCCACTGTACCACCGGAGGGTGCCTCGCCCAGCAATCATCCCGACTGGAGTCCTGAACTGCAAACCTGCGATCTGACTGTTTGGTCCAAAGAGTCGGCTGTGGGCAGTGAAGAATACGTTTATCGGTACGCCTGATACTAGGTGAGTCTGTTTCAGTTTATGTGGTACTTCTGTAAATGGGTTTTGTTTCAGCATTAGGACTGTTTTGGTGAAAAGTGTTTACACATACTTTGCCAGGTAAAGTAGGAATTTTGTTTCTCTTTTCTTTACAATGCCTGTTTCAGTAAAATTCAGAGTTTGTGCTGTTATTGTTGTTCTACAGATGCACAGTTGGAAGAATCCAAGCCTGCAACTCCTGAGAGCAGTCCTAATTTTGATATGTATGTGAAACATGGCAGTAATCCGGCATCGCGCCAGAGCGGGATTTTCAAGATGGTGCCCGCGACTGGTCTCCCAGAAGGGGAGGTTAGCGGTCTAGTGGTTGGGACGCCGGGACAACAAAAGGGCGGAAGTGAAGCCCTGCCGATGTTCGATGAAGGAGAGGAGAAAGCCGAGGCCAAAGGAGAGGAGGACGCCGACGCTGAAGAAAAGGGGAAGGACACCGACGAGAAGGCAGAAGAGGACGCCGCCACGAGGAACAAAGAAGCAGGAGAGAGGGCCCTGCAGGATTGGGAAACCCGGCTCGACTGGCAGCGTGAGGACAAACGGAAGAAAAAGCCTCGATCCTACCGTCTAGAGGCACTACGTACAGGTCTGACCGACCCGAGGAGGAGGAGGGCGGCAAGACCCCTACTGCCACGACCCAGGAGGGCCGTGGCCAAAGGCAAGTACCCTTTGTAAAATATCTCACCACAGGGTGGTGGAGGTTAGGACACTGAGCATCTATAACTGTCTTAAAAAAGGGGAACAGCACATTCTTTGTTTTTTTTGCACGTGTTGACCCTGAACTCACAATCCCCGGGTGATGGTGACGGTACTTAATGACAAGCAGGACAGCATATTGAGTTTGTTTATATTTCTTTGTTTTTGAGGGTCACTGCTCCTATTCTCCTTCCTTGATCTCGCGGGATGGCCAGAAATAGAGGAGAAACAGACCCAGACATAAGCGCCACAAAAGGAGAGAGGACTCCAGAAGCACACAGACATTATCCCTCCCCCCCCTCCCCAAGACAAAGAAAGGACCGAATACCGCTTATTAGTACAACCCCGATCTGGCATTTACCTGACAACATTTCTCTATATTCCAGACTGACCATTAAAAATATCCCAACGAACGCCACTTCTGCCTGGCCGTCTCATTACTGAGGTGATCACAATGGCCTTGGCCCTATTATGTTTAGTACGTTATGGCACAAATATACAAGGGACAATGCAGAGCTACAGTGGCATTTGACAGGTTCTTTTGACGAACAGAAGATAGGATTTCTTCAGGAACAGTTGTTTAAAAGATGTAGTAGACAGTCTTTTTGATTCCCTTCATACTTGGCAGAAGGAGGCCAAGCAGAGGCGATTAAACATATAGAAAGATACCAGAAAAAGAAATATCCAGACCCTTACACAAAAGGCTCTAGCCTATGATAAAGACAAGCAGGAGACCAGAATAAAACGCAAAGACAGAAGATTTTGGTTGCACAGTGATAAGTCCTATATTGCTCTGGAAGATGGTGATACTTTTATAAAGACCTTATTAGATACCCGACCCCCACCACCATATACCCCAGAACGGATATATCTCGTTGTTCCCCATCAGCAACAACCTGCACCGATGCATCAGTCTCTGAAGCCGCTATCCCTACCGCCCCAGTTAACGTACCCCCTGCTCCTCTCCCTCCATCCCAACATATGGCTGCAGAAATTCCTGTTACTCCTGTTACAGTCACTCATCCTTCATTAACAGTAGTTACTGACACACCAGCGTGCGGTTCGGAACAAGATTTAACTGGATTCAGGGAACTGTTGGGTCCTTTAATGCAATCTGGTGTGGGGGATGAAGAGAAAAGAGTAATAGCGGAACAGGCAATACGGTGGGTTCGCAACCCAATTTATAGTCTTGGGGACATATGGCAATTAATGCGAGCCTTTGACCCTTTTATATAGCAACATGCCCTTAAAGATATGTCCGCCACATTAATTGACCTTTGGCACATGCACATTGAAACAGAAGCACCCCAAATACTATTTGATATTAACAAATGCGCTTATGTAATTAACATGGAGCCGGCCCAAGTGTTCAGGAATACTTCCACTCTAGTTACGTATAGAGGCAGACTACATGATAAGAGTCTCACTCACATAACTCAGTTCCCAACGAGGGAAGGCCACCCCATTTACCAACCGGATATCCCTGCAGTGACGGACCAACACGGGGCGATTACAAGACCGGCTGTGGCTGCCCGCTTTCAGGCACAATGGGTTTATGCCGCATGGAAAAAAGTGAGGTTCTGGCCCTGAAGGATACCTTGCCCTATCCTAGGAAAAATCCTACTGCTTACTATAAAGAACTGACAGAAACTGCTTCTTCTAGTGTGATGACTCTAGCAGATATTGCAATGTTTGTTGGCATACTAGTCCCAGTTGATATTTGGCGACAGGGACATACCCAAGACCACATTGCTGAGTTGGGTGGAACATGGGACGCAATTAGGGGTTGGGACAGAGATAGAAATCCAGGAGACAAACCAGGTGCTGAGTTGCTTGCCTTACCCGGTCGCATAATAACATACATGCAAACACTCATCTCTCCTAAGAAAGTTAGTTGAGACAGACTGACTGCCTGTTGGCAGTAGAAAGATGAAAGTGTTTCTGATTTCATCACCAGGTTTGAAGAGACGTATTTGGATTATAGTGGGCAGGATATGTCTACAGAAGGGGGAGTCCGTTTATTTGTGGGTTGGTTTGTCACTAATCTCCTTCCCAAAGTAATGTCTAGGCTTCATGCATCTGAAAGCACCTGGTCCACATTTTCCCCCTGTGTGATTTTAAATATGGCCCAATATTATGAGCATAGGGACAATGAAGAAAAAGACACAACTGATGAAAGAAAAAAGGATCTGAAGACAAAGGTATTATTCCAACAGGCAAATCAAGGTAACACTAGAGGACGGAGACCCCAACAACAACTTCCACTCACTAGACAGCCACCTATGACACCTTTGGGACAAAATCAGTGTGCTTACTTAGGAAAAAGGTCACTGACACAGCCAGTGCTATGTACTTTTGCAAAATGTTTCGTTCACTAGAGAAAGGGGTCCTGGAAACAGGGATCGTGGGACCAATAGACAACAACAGACTACTGCCTCTGTAGGCCATTCCGACAACTCACTGTTGGCCCTTTTATTGTGGATTCCCCGTTCCTTTTAATATCTAATTGTGGTTACAATTTGATGGGCTTGGACTTATTAAAGAAGGTGCATGCTACCATATATTGTTCACCAGACTACTGCCTCTGTAGGCCATTCTGACAATTATTTAAACAACAGGGCAGGACAGTACTACAATGACGATTATGACGTTGATGTGACAGGGATGTTTTTCAGCTAGGACGGACAGGGTAAGGGAACACTTCACATACCTGTAGATCAGTGTGGCCCTTATGTTAAAGCGGATCTGCAAAGATCTACTAAGGAATTTTTGATTGACATAGGTGCCACAAAGAGCTCGGTTTCCTGACACAAGCTCCCTGGGGTGGCACTGTCTGGCCATAATAATGTTTTAGTGGGTTTTCAGAAGTACCGGTTGTAAGCCCCATCTCGCGCCCTCTTGTTCTCACTGTTGGCCCTTTTATTGTGGATTCCCCGTTCCTTTTAATATCTAATTGTGGTTACAATTTGATGGGCTTGGACTTATTAAAGAAGGTGCATGCTACCATATATTGTTCACCAGATGGTGTTTAAATTATCATGGGGTGTGACGTGAGTACTCGACAATGCCTATCTAAAGATGTTCCCCTTCCACCTGAATTTGATCAAGTACCACCCACATTATGGGCCACTGGTGACACTGATGAAGGCTTACTGCACATACCCCCAGTTTCTATCCGAGTGAAGGACAATGCCATACTACCACGCATTCCCCAGTATAAAATACCAAAGGCAGGAAAACAAGCTCTCCTTGATATTGTTCAGGACCTTATACATAAGGTAGTTGTTGAGGAGACCCCCGGTAACATATGCAATTTCTGCAATATCCTATTCTTCGATCCTAAAAAGGGCGCCTCTTGACTATCCCGACAGTTCTGGTGATGTATATTGTTTTGTGATTGATTTGCACGAGGTCAATAAAATAGTGGTCCCGCAATTGCCAGTGGTTCCCGATATCACTACACTTTTGACAATGATACCATCTAATGCTAAGTTTTTTCTGTCATTGATTTGAAAAATGCATTCTTTAGCATTCCCATACACCCAGACAGCAGGTATTTGTTCGGATTTTCATTGGCTGGCAAAAGTTTCTGATTCTGTAGAGCTCCTCAATTCTATACTGAAAGTCCTAGCATTTATAGTCAAGCATTGAAAGGTCAGTTGGATTCACTCTCTCCAGGCAATGCATTGGTACAGTATGTCAATGACTTGTTAATTGCTTCTGATATTGTACAAGGTTGCAAAGATGGTACGGTGAAATTATTGTTACACCTGGCACACCATGGTCACAAGGTTTCTCTTTCAAAGTTTCAGTATTGCTGACAGGAGGTCACCTAATTAGGTCACCTTCTGTCAAAGGAGGGTAGAAGGTAAACGCCAGAACGCATCAGTACCATTAATAAAACGCCCTGTCCGCAAACTCAAAAAGACGTGCATGCTTTTATAGTCATCCCTTTCTACGGTAGAAAGTGGATCCCTAACTATTCTTTACTAATCAAACCCCTGCTTGCATTAACAATGAAAGACGTCCATGAGCCTTTACCTTGGACGCTAGATAGTCAACAATCCTTTGAAGAATTAAAAACCGCGCTTTGCTCCGCTCCAGTACTAGGTACACCTGACTACAACAAGCCTTTTGTGTTATAGGTCCACAAGATGGCTGGTTGTGCTCTCTCGGTCTTGACTCAAAAATTTGGAGAAAGACAGAGACCTAGCTCTTATTTCTCTGCTTTGCTTGATCCTGTCGCAAGGGCCCTCCTGAGTTGTCTGCGAGCAATGGCAGCCATAGCCACTTCCATCAGACAATCGACTGGACTCGTACTTGATACTGACCTCACAGTTATGATACCCCATGATGTGGGCACAGTTTTGAATAAAACATGGGCAGAGCACCTCACCAGTGCACGTCTTACCAGCCATGAATTGACATTGTTTGCCAAACATATTATGTTTAAAAGATGAGCCACTCTGAATCCAGCCACGTTACTACCCCTCCCTTCCGAGAATGATGCAGTTGACAAACATGATTGTATTTTCCAGAGGAGGAGACGAAAGGATGGATATACTTGACTGATGTTCTCTTATCTGATCCTCAAGGAGAACTATATGTCGATGGCTCTTGTTTTAACTTATCCGATGGCACCACCACTGCATTTTAGGCTATCACTACATTGCGCACAGTCATGGAGACATTGCGAGTCCCCTATCAATCTGTCCAGGCAGCAGAACTTGTTGCCCTTATACGAGCTTTTTAATTGAGTGAAGGATTAGTTGTCAATATTTACACAGATAGCCAGTATTAATTTGTGGTTGGACACGATTATGGGTGACTGTGGGCATAGAGAGGGTTCCTTACTTCGCATGGTACTAAGATACAACATGGACAATTGATATTGCGATTACTATCTGAACTAGCAGTTCCTAAGAAGATGGCTATTGTGAAGTATAGTGCCCACAAGACAGTGACACATGACGTAGACCGAGGAAATGCGTTCGCTGATCAGACCACTCAGAGTAGGATGACGAGAATGTTTGTTACAGGCCCAGCTAGATGGGTTCCTGAGAACACTATATGATTGAAAACACAGTTGAGAGTGTGAAAGAGATACAGAGTGAGGCCACAATAGAAGAATTAGCTGTGTGGCAAGAGAGTACAGCACATTTAGATGAAGAAGGGTGTGGGATTGATTTGTCAGGAAAGCAGAAATGGATGCTACCTGATGCATATGTACTCCCTGTGGTTACTACGGCTCATGGCCCAGCTCATATCAGTGCAAAAGGTATCTGTAAACTATTGGCCCCAGTATGGTGTAATGACAGTATTTCCAAAATAGCTGCGCACACAGTGAAAAACTGTATGATTTGTTTGACGCACAATCCTGGGAATGGAACCACTACACCATCCGGTAACTTTGCACCATCTACATTACCCTTTGAAGTCCTTCAAATGGATTTCATTGAGTTAGAACATTGTAATAATCTCAAGTATGTTCTAGCGGTCATATGTGCGTTCAGTAAATGGGTGGAGGCTTACCCTACTAAAGACAATACGGCTATTACAACACCAAAGGTACTTTTTAAAGAGTTTTTTCCTCGATTTGGAATGCCCAAAGTTATCTGGAGTGACAATGCCTCTCCTTTTCATGGGAAAGTAATTAAGACAAATTGTGAAGGCTTGCATATTAAAAAAAAAAAAATCCATGCTGCCAATCACTGGCAGTAGGCGGGCCTTGTTGAGAAGTCTCCCTCTGAGATAATTTTCGACCACCCAGCAAATGTCTGAGAGGTCCCTAGGCCGAGAAAATTCTCTTATATTGAATATCCTGTATTGCTTGATTACCTTGGCCAATTGACTGAAAGTAAGTTTGCGTTCTATTCACCAACAGGTGCAAGACTCCTTACCTCCTAAGGCAGAAGGTACCAGCCACAGTATCCAGCCCGGGGACTTCGAGCCTATTCGCAATTTTCAGAGGAAGAAAAATTTAGAGACCAGATGGAAAGGTCCTGAGGAAGTCCTTCTGGCTACACAGATGGCTGTAAAAATTGCTGGTTGAAAGAATTGGGTCCACGCAACCCACTGCAAAAGAATACCTTTGCCGTTACCTTACAACCAGTGGGTCAAGGAGGGAATAGGAGATGTTGAATGTGAGCCAGATTCGGGCATTTCAGTGATGTAAAGTTGGTTTGGACCCAAACAGAGAAGGAGAACGACAATGTTTTGAATGAGGCTGTCCCACCAGAAATACGAGCTATTCTGGAGCCTCTGTTCAGTGATCATACAGTGCCTGGAGCTGCCAGGTACAACTTACGTCCTCGGCTGAGGACTACCGACCCAAAGCAAAAGAAAGACTTGGGATGGACTGCACAAGGTAGGAAAGTGCTGAGTAGCAGTACCAACGAGGGAGTGGTTAAATGAAAGAATTGCCTCTGTTTGATCATTAGTTAGGAAAGTATACTTCGAAAAGTATACCACCTTTATTGACGTGGTATAGATTTGGAAAGAGCTTAGGACGGAGCAAGCTCCACCGCCAGTGCCTGAGAGCGCCAACCGATGGACGACAGAAGCCTGTACCAGTGAGGCTCTGACTGACACTGGGAACACTTATATTTCTGATCATTGTTGGCGCTTTTTCCTTTGTTCCATTCTGCATCCTTTTGGTAGTCAAATTGATGAGGAGGAGCAGCCAATTGCCCCTACACAACGTAGTATGATCTGGTCTATGCAAAGTAAGATTGTGTTTGTCACTGTTCTGGTAACTGTGGTAATACTAGTATGTGGGGTATCATGGTTCCTGGAAGATACACTAGTGTAAGTACACTTAGCGTAACTGAACACCTCCCCATGAGACGCAACAAGAGGGCTGCCATGAATGATGTGTTTGTGAATACTCATAAGAGATTCTTTGGAAAGGGGACCGCTGGCTATCCTATCCAGTCTGCTACTAGCCTTTGAACTGAATACACATTGTCCCTTGTGAACTACATGTACACTCAGCCACCAAGGTTTGTGGAGGTAGAAGCAACATATGGATTTGGTTAGCCTGGACCATGTCTGTACCACCAAAAGCCGAAGGGTAAGGGTTACCCTGGCTGTGATAACACATTTTGTGATCATTTTTATATGGAAGAATAGAATATTACTCTCGTGGGAAGCATTATGAAGAATTAACAGTACCTCGAGAAGCTGGTTATTATGGTGCCTGTTGTCCCGTAGTGAATTTTACAGATGCTTTTTTGTACATTAATGGTTCAGGGACAATACTGTTTAAAAACACCCTTTCCATAGTAAATGATTCAGAACCAAATACTTCTGAAGTGAATACCAGATATGCTGCAGTGAATTATAAGGGGCCGATATATGCCCGCCCAGGGTTTTTCTTTCTGTCCACTGAGACTTATTCAAATGTCTACAATGTTACTGATGATGTGGCTATCGGAATGGTACTGCCTTTAGGTGTACTATGTAAAAATGTCTGACCTAAAACAAGATGGGTAAAAAGGACACTGACAAAAGAATTTTGTGATGGGGTAACAGACTTGGAAGTAAATAGCTATAGCAACGGGTTAACATTAGGATATATACTGTCCGCCATGTTTACCTTCGACGGCACTGCTATTGCCAGAGGTGAGAAAGCTAGAGAGTATTTTGGATTTAAACTGTAGATTCTATCCAACACTACAGTGGCAGCCTTGATAGATATTACTACTCAGTTAGAAATCATGCAGGTGTATTCGGAACAGACTAGATATCCAGTGGATTTTATGTTGGCCAAGAGCGGTGGTGTTTGCGCGATAATTGGCGACCAGTGTGTTATGGGTATAGAGAACTTGGAAAAGAACATAACACGGATATCATTGATAATATCAAAGGCATGGAAAGCGGAAATTGGAGTTGGTCTTTCTTAGGTAATTGAGGTTGGATCCTGAAGGACATAGTTTATTTCCTAGCAGTATTAATATTCTGTTGTATTCTCATCCAATGTGTCCAGCTTTGTTGTTCTTATTGTGTCACTGTTTTAGCACCCAAACAGAAGATATTGGCCTCTGTTACAAATGCCGCCATGATGTTACAGAATGATATTGATGATCTTATGAATATAGATGGGGACTATTCGAAGAGACAACCCTACTCGCTGTCCCACTATCAGATGACAACGGTAAACAGTGCCCATAGCTCCACCTTGATCACATGGCTACTTATGATGCTGTATCAAATAATAATGTCACAGTTACCCCCAGATTATGGGCCAGTCTTATCTACTTTCCCAATAGAAAATGTTTTTAATTCATGCTAAAAAGAGGGTTTGTTAGATTATGCTCACTGATGCTTTTTAATGCCATGTATAAGTTAGCATTTGCTACGCCATTTTCCTTTAGACGTCATTTTCCTGCTGTTCGAAACTAATCCTGCTGGATTCCGAGAAATGCTCTTTGCTAAGTTTCTGCAGCAAAGAACTGTTAGTGCCAGTGCATAGCTTGCTCTCTCAGTAAAGGCCCTCCCCCACCTATCTGGCAGTTTAATCGCAGCGCAGGGTGAAATGGCCTTGATAAATGTTCTGAGTTGTGCAAGATACGAGAGTAGACTTTTTTTTTTGTCTTTACGCTTTTCATCCACATCGGTTTGGAAAATTCCACTGTGGGCGTGTCATTAGTTGACCATGCAATGCATATTATGTATCTTTGTACTTACAGTTTCTCAGTTCCCAATGTAACACTCTCTCAAGACCCGCTCTGAGTGTGTACAATAAATGATTATTGGTGTATATTCTCCACTGTTTTCTCTGACTCTTCATTTGGCATGGAAGGCTGCGAGGTGGTCATTGGTGACCCAGTAGCCCTAATCGGGTCACCTCCTTCACTAGTAATACTGTCAAAGAGGATTGTAAGTAAGGTTAATACCTTCCCCCTTCCCACCCTGACTGTAAATTGGAGCTTTGTTAAGATCAATACTAAGTGTTCCCCTTATGGGAAGAATAGTTTTGACCACTGGCCAATTTAGATGGCAGCAGAGCGGCCTCAGAGTAGGCTTTCGATTCACTCATACAATTTGGGAAAGAATACATTATTAACAACTGAGACACTGGGCAATGTGTCCAGAACATAGGCTTGAAGCAAATGCAGTACTGACTGCTTTTGAATCTTTTTTCTTTAATTATGTTACTTCAATGGGGGCAATCTAAAAAATATGCAAATTTTGCCCTCCCTCGGTCTTGCTCACAAATGACAGTATATGACACAGTGGCAACGACTCTTGGGCTGAGAAATTCCAGTGGACGAATGACAGAAAATGTAGGAAATAATACCAAGAATTTGTACTAGCCTTTACAACCGTGAACCAATCTACAGACACATGTTTCTTTGACATTACCCCACTAAAGTCCAGGAAAATAAATATAGAAAATGATGGGAGGTGTTGGCCTGCATGTGGGCAGGAGGGAAAAGATATTCATATATGGTGGTCATGCCCAGGTATAGACACTTTCTGGAAAGAAATTGTGAGCCATATAAAATGAATTCTGGGGTATCTTGTGCCTAACGATGCAGCAGTAGTGATGGCGGGTATGAAATAGCTGAAACTATCATGTATGGCTAGGGCATCATAAGCTACATGATAGAGGCAGCCAAACATTGATTTCTCTTAAATGGAAGACAGCAGCCAGTCCTTCTGTGCATTAACGGATGAATAAACTGTGGATTATTCTTACCGAAGTCCTACATGGACCAGGTAATCAATTTGAAAAAGTGTGGATACTGGTCTACAGTACCTTAATGAAGGCTCCATAATTATGATAGTCCCTAGGTTGTTACAATCTCGGAGGTTGGAGTGTATTTAGAATATCTGTTAAGAAACGCTAGCTCTCAACTACTACATTCTAGTACCTGTATTGCTGTATGAACTATGTATAACTGTGTGTTATTGATGGGTAGGAGGGAAAAGTTGTTGTTTTAACGAAAATGTAGCAGGTACTACTATATTGGTTTTGACATTGAGGCTCTTTGGTTGAATATCAATAGAAAACTTCTGCAGAAAAATCAGAAACGCAGGCAGCCATGCCAGAAACCAAATATTTACAGAACAGGAATAACATACTCAATCTAGTTGTATAGGTAGCTCCCAGCAGATGTGGCTACAGACACCTTCTTTACAAAGAGGGGCAGACAACATTCATCACGTGTAAACCACATCTCAGCTGCAGTAGAAACAATAATGACAGTGGTACATAGCACCACTATAAAGAGAGACCAATGGCCAGCAAAGAAAAGGTAACCATTGCATCTCTTATACCTACTGTGGAGGCAACCACAAAAACAAGCATATCTAATTCCACAACATTAGACATGACATGAATGGAACGGGCTTCCTAACAATCAGTAGCAGACTAACAATATAATGTGAAACATAGGAATCAAGAATTCTTACATTCACAATATGAGGTAACATTTACACCGAACCCCACAAATCCTTTTTATTATTCCTGTGTACGTCCGAGATCTCAATGGAGGGCAAGGGTCTCAGCTACTGCCACTTTTCGATATGTTAAGGGATATGCAAGAAAAAAGAGAACACTTGCCAGAGTTACAAGACTTTCATCAAGATACCTAGAGCTACTGAAAGTGCAGGTTGGACACTGAAACCAGTTGAGTATGTAAGACAACCTACTTTACAAGCAGCTGTTTGTACCTACATTCTACTGTCCACTTTTAAAACTAGGGGTGAAATGCCTCAGTGAGGGGAGGATGAGTGGGTCAGTAAGAAATTTGCGGCTAGATCATGTCTCTACAAGATGAGCCGCTACCGAAGGTAAGTAACTTGTCCATTTGATAGAGACATCTAGTTGCAGATTCTCTACCATTGAATACATTCCCAAGCAATACCATCCACAGAGGAGGGACAGTGGACAAGTTTAGACCATGAGGTCCTGCAGGACACAGCGGCCAAAAATGGCCGTCCCTGCGGACTTGATTGTCCAGGCAGTAGTGCTTGGTAGATGGGTGTAGGGATGCCGATGTTGCTGCCTGAGAAATGTTGAGTTCTGGAACTCCACGTTGCAACACAGTGGTAGCAATCTTAGCTTTGGTAGATTGAGCCCTTAAGGCTTCAGGAGGCTGTTTTTTGACTAGAGCATAATAAATGTTGATGCAGAGGACGACCCATTGCGAGATAGTCCTCTTATGCACCGCATAACTGTTCTTCATACCAACATATCCCACAAAGAATTGGTTGTCCACCCGGAACTCTTCAGTGAGGTTAAGGTAGAACAACAACGCTCTTTTTGGGTCTAGATGGAGGAGTTGCTCCTCCTTTTTAGAGGGGTGCACAAAAAGTGGGCAAGTAGACAGATTTCCCCACATGGAATGGTGTTACCACTTTCGGGAGGAGAGAGGCCATAGTGCGGTGCACCAATTTGTCGGGTAATATTTTCAGGTAAGGAGGCTTGGATGGCAAAATATGCAGTAGGCTCACCCTCCTGGCAGATGTGATTGCTACTAAAAAGGCTGTTTTGATGGTAAGCAGCCGGAAGAGACAGTTGTACAGAGGTTCGAATGAAGCACACATGAGGAAGGTGAAAACCAAATTAAGGTCCCACTGAGGCATAATGGAAGGGGAAGGTGGTAACATATGTACAAGACCTTTGAGGAATCTATTTACAATAAGTCATTTAAGTAATGAGGGTTGGTCTGACAGCCTCAGGAAGGCAGATAGGGCCGAAAGGTATCGTTTGAGAGTACCCGGTGCAGAGCCCTGTTGGGCAAGGGTCAAAACAAAAAGTAAAAGTTAGAATGGGAAGCAGAAAGAGGATCAGTAGACTCTTCTATACAATATTTTATAAATGTGTTCCACCAACAGGCACACACTGTCTTGGTGAAGGCTCTCCTGGCTGCAAAAATAACATTGCAAACTCTGGGAGGAAAGTTGAATGCTTTCAACTGCTGCTGCTCAATCTCCATGCAAGCACGTGTAGAGTTGACCGGTTCAGGTGGAGGACCACCCCCCTGCTGCTGCGACACAAGATCTTTCCAAAGGGGCAGCCTGTTCAGAGGATCGATGCTCAATTGGAGTAGCTCGGGATACCAAACTCTCCTTGCTCAGCCCGGAACAACAAAAATGACTTGGGCCTGGTTGCTCTTGATCATCTTAAGCATAGGAGGCCTGAACTCCACTCAAGATGAAAAGCGTCTCAGAGCGAGAGCTGCTTTGGAAACTCCAGCGCGGAAAGCTGCTGACAATGCACGTTCTCGGTGGAGTGGAACAGATCTAACCAAGGCTCTCCCAAATTTTGAAAGATGGAAGCGCCATTCATGATCCACTAAGCATTTGGCAGCTGAGTTTGTCCGCCCTGGTGTTCAGAGAACCTGCCAGGTGTAGAACCACCAGCAATATGCCCTGCTGTTCCAGCCATGTCCAGCGACAGAAGGCCTCTTGAGAAAGAGTCCACGACCCCACCCGCTCTGTTTGTTGCAGTACCACATGGCGGAGGTGTTGTCCGTGAACATTTGAACCAGCCTTCCCTTGATTGAAGGAAGAAGGATTTCAATGCCAAACAAATCGCTTGGAGCTCCACCAAGTTGATGTGGAGTCCAGATTCCACTGGAGACCAGAGTACTTTGATCTCAACCTCTCCCAGATGGCTGCCCCATCCCATGAGTGATGCATCTGTCACTACTGTGTGATCAGGTTGGGAAAGTGAAATCGGTCTGCCTATGACCCAATCTTGGTTGGTCGGTCACCACTGCAGGTCCTGTGCAGTTTCCTCTGAGATCTGGAACTTGTTGAAGAGATTCGCATGATGCAGCGCCCACCCGAACTTCAAGTCCCACTGCAGAGCTAGCAGATACCATCTGGCATGGGTCATTAACAGGCTGTAGGAGGTCATGCGTCCCAGCAGCCTCAGTCATTCACCAAAATCCAGGATGGAGGGTGAAACAACGGTATCATAGCCTAAATACCCTGGACCCACTGCTCAGGAGGATAGGCCTGAAACTGCACTGTATCCAGAACAGCTCTGATGAAAGGGAGCGTTGGACAGGGAGTCAGGTGTGACTTCGGCACATTGATAGTGAACCCCAGCAAATGCAGGCGGTTCGCCGTAGTCTGGAGGTGAGAGATGACAGCTTGGGGCGAGTCTGCCTTCTGCAGTCAGTCATCAAGATTGGGGAAGACTGGCACCACTGATCTGAGCAGATGAGCTGTGACTACCACCATCACCTTGGTGAACACATGAGGGCTCTGGTAAGGCCAAAGGGGAGCACAGTGAACTGAAAATGCATATGGCCTGCCATAAACCGCAGGTAGCACCCATGAGCAGGCAGGATGGGAATCTGAAAATAGGCTTCCATCCATTATCCTGGGTCCAGGGCAGACAACACCTGAGCCAGAGTGAGCATCCTGAACTTTTGCTTTTCGACAAAGTAGTTGAGGGCTCGCATATCTAGGATAGGAAAATCAGGTAACCCTCCATCAGCTGGTTGAAAGTTGTAGGCATGGCGGGAGGGGTAGTCTTGAAGGGGAGTAGGCCCTTTGGACTATATGGAGAACCCATATGTCCGAAGTGATGTTCTGCCAGTGATGGAGGTAATGCTTGATTCTGCCACCAACTAGCCACCCATGATCGGGAAGGGCAAGACTAGGAAGGTTTGGAGGCTGAGGCTGCAGGGGGGATGGGAACCTGACCCGACCTCTGGCTGCTCGACCCACAGTGTCGGAACGAGCCACGCCCACGGTCATTCGGAGGTTGCTGAACTTGCACGGTCTTGTGGCTGGAGTATGGCTTGCACAGCAGAAAGTCCTTTCCGTAGCCACAAAAGACAGGTGGAGGACGTTTGGCCAATGAGAGGCTCAAGGACTTGGCTGTAGCCCTTGAGTCCTTAAAGCGCTCCAGCACCATGTCTTCCTTCTCTCCGAAGAGACGAGTGCCATTAAAAGACATGTCCATGAGATAGTACTGGACATACCCTGAAAAGCAATAAGTCTTCAACCAGACATGGCGTCAAACAACCACCATCGATGAAATCCCTGAGACCAGTGAGTAGGTCATGTCGAGACCACAAGGAATGGCAAACTTTGCTGCATCTCTCCCATCTGATACTGCTTAGGAGAGGATGGCCCAGCCCTCCCCCAGGGACCTGTGGCAGCAAATTGCACAACCGTTTCCACCAGGAAGTGTGAGTAACGGTACAATAGCATGTGGTGTTCACCGACCGCAATGCAAGGCTGGTGGAAGAAAACATTTTCTTACCCCAACTGTCCAGCCTCTTGGATTTTCTGTCCGGGGAGGGGAAGGGAAAGGGAATGCGCCGTGGGAGGTAGAGGCTTGGACCACTTAGTTCTCATGGGTCGGGTGGGTTGGTAAGGAAATTTGGGTCACCCGGTGCAGGGTGATGGTGGCCTATTCACAGGAGCCCCTGTGATGGTCTTGGACCAGGTTCCCAGTGGGACATCAGTGAAGGCCTTGCTGAAGGGCAGTAAGTGTTCCGAGGAGAAGACAACTAGCGCAGAACCTCTGACAAGATATTTATCTTGACTGCCACAGAAGGGAGCTGAAGGTCCAGGACCTCAGCTGCCCTTCACACCACCTAGCATATGATGCTCCCTCCTGCGTAGCCACCGTAGGGGGAGAAATCAGGACAAAATCTGGATAGGTATCCAGTCCGCTCACTTCACCCAATTCCTCATACCAGACTGGCCTTGTAAAGGGTCCAGCGACCCTTCCCAATCTTCATCCATTCCTAGCCCTTCAGAATAAGTCTGACTAAACGACCTGGGTCCTAAGGGTTCTGTTGGTATCAGCATTAGTAGGCGTCAATCCTGCTCCAGGTCAGCAGCGATTAGAATGGGGCTGGCTGCTGCGGCGTCGGGAGTCTCGGTGTTGGGCCGGCACCGGGGAAGGTCGCAATGGCACATCATGCTAGAGCTGCCGTGACAGAACCTGATGGAGCCCCCTTTGAGCATCCGGGACGCTAAAGAGTGCCTGTAGGGTCAGGCCACCCATATTTGAGGCCCATGGCATCATAAAATTCTTTAAGCAGGTGGGGGTCGATCTGGCTCACGCAAAGGTGGAGAAGCACGGAGCTGACCAAGGCACAGGTTCAGAAGAACGAGGCCTAGAATGCCGAGACTTCTCTGGGGCATCATCTGACAGACAGGGAGAAGTCGAAGCATGCTTTGACTTCTTATGTTTTTTTGTGCTTCTTACCTGACCGACTTGATGACTTTGATGGGAGGATGAAGACTTACGACTCCCGGAGCAGTGCCCGGACCCAGAGGACAGCGATGTGGTGCCGAGCACTGGACCGCAAGCAACTTTAGGGACCTCTCCCTCAAAGGTTTCTGAGTCATGGCCCGGAAGTCGGAGCACGACTTCAAGTCGTGGTCAAAATTTAGCCACCAAAGGTAAAACAGGGGTGGGTCCAACACCAACATGGTGCGTGAGCAGACGCCCCACGGTTTGAATCCAGAAGTCTTCTTAGACATGATAGAAAAGCCTACACACCAAAAAGGGGTCGACAAAAAGCGAAAAAAAGCCTGTCAAACAGTGACAGAGGGTAGCTCTCTTCACGGATCTGCACTGTCATGTGCGGAAAGAAAACAACTGACGTCAGGGCGCCGAGGCGGTGCCTATATAGGTGAAGGAGTCATCCCAATGTCGCAGACTATGCCGACGATATCACGCATAGCCAGCCAACGCCACCTACCGGCGCGTAAGGGTATTGCTCGAAGAAAAATCTTCCAGGTCCAGTCTGATGCCTAGGAAATTCAAAGCTAAGGACTCTGCAGCTAGATGTCTCTATCAGATTGGTTGTGTTGGAATTAGCTTTCCTTTTGTTAATTATTACAGTGGGGATGGCTACTACAAGGTGCATGGATAGTATTTCATGAATAAGGTCTAACTCCAATTCCATTGAATATGAGATTGCATCTGCATTTGTCACCTCATCATGTTAAAAGAAGAGCATCATCTGTGAGTCTCAATGCAACTTCAAGAAGACTAGCATCAATTGGACCAAAGTAAACCACCAAATCTGGTGACCAACCGACACTGTGCAGCATCCCAATTTGGATGCCATTGCCTCACTTGAACCCTATGAAATTGATGTTGCTAAACAAATTATGTATGATTGAAAAGCTTACGCATCTTATGAAGATGACAATCCTTAATTGGACACAATTACAAACTATGTTTTGATCATCGTGGCAAATGGAATATCCATCACTATAAAGCATATCCATCACCATATAGCAAACAGGAACACTGAGCAACATCATACACGGACAGCATACATTCATTCAAAGAAATGCCTTTACATGTTTACAGTGGTTCCAGGCATGATTCAGTAGCTTATTTTATTTACAGGAACATAAGGTTTTGCCTGCTGCTCTTGTTACAAAGCATGAAGTTATTTATCTTCACTTATTCAATCAATCAATCAGGGGAATTGTAAGCGTGCTACTCACCCGTGAGGGTCTCAAGGCGCTGGGGGCGGGGTGGGTCTGGATGGGGGGGGGGGGGGGGGGGTGAGCAGCTCCGTTCAGTTGAAGAGCCAGGTCTTGAGTGTCTTCCTGAAGATGCACAGGGAGGGAGTGCATCTGATATTGAGCAGGAGCTCGTTCCAGGTCTTGGCAGCGATGTAGGAGACGGTTCTTCTACCTGTTCTGACTCTGCGAATGCACGGGATTTCGGCGAGGGTGAGGTCGGCGGATCGGAGGTTTCTCTTGGGTGCGTGGAGGGAGATTCACTCGTTGAGATATTGGGGTCCGGTGTTGTGGATGGATTTGTAGGCGTGGGTATCATGAAAGTGACTCTCTTCTCAGCAGGGAGCCAGTGGAGGTTCCGTAGGTGTTGGGTGGTGCGCTCGTGTCGAGGAATGTCAAGGATGAGTCTGGCTGCGGTGTTGTGTATGGTCTGGAGCTTGCGGATCAGAGACTTGTTGATCCCGGCATAGAGGGCGTTTCCGTAGTCCAGTCTGCTTTTGATGAGCGCGTGGGCGACAGCCTACCTTGATTCATGGGGAATACACTTGAAGGTCTTTCGGAGGATTTGGAGGGTGATGAAGCAGCTGGAGGCGACGGTGTTGACCTGTTGGGTCATGGAGAGGGAGGAGTCTAGTACGATGCCGAGGTTTCTGGCGTGGTTTGTGGGTGTGCTGCCGAGGGCTGTAGGCCACCGGGTGTTGTCCCATGCCGAGGGGGCAGGGTCCGAGGACGAGGACTTCTGTCTTCTCCGAGTTAAGTTTCAGGCAGTTTCTGCTCATCCAGGATGCACCAACCTTCATTCCTTCCTGGAAGTTGAGTCTGGTGGTGATTGGGTCCTTGGTGAGGGAGAGGATGAGCTGGGTGTCGTCGTCGTAAGATGCTATGCTGAGTCCGTGCTGTCTGACGATGGCGGCGAGGGGGGCCATGTAGATGTTGAAGACTTATTCAGTCTTACATAACATCTGTTTAGATATTTTGTAATCTATTTAATTTGACAGTTATGTGGGAAACAAGATTTTGGCAAATTTAAAGGGCAGACAGTTTTTCCTGCTTGAATGCACCAAGTGATCGGCACTGCTCCGATCTCGGCTCTGAGCCCGCCAGCAGAAATCTGACCTTACCTTGCCTGGCTGGTTTCCTCTAGCGGGGGCGGCGTGCTTCTCGCACTGTTTCCTGAACGTGTCCATTGAGCTATTGAGACCCACCCCTGTGGGACAACTGGTCACACCATCTGGTCTGCTTTCCCGCTGCAGCCGCAGAGTATGCGGTGATAATTACAGAATAACAAGCCCCAGGGGGGTCTACGACATCGCGGCAGGAAAAAGAGATAGCGATTGCAGAGAGCCGCTTATCTTTTGAACCGCTATCGTCCAAAAGATCTACCTGGGCACCATGGCCATAGCCCGTACCCCTGACCATTCTGCCACAAATGCTATTATGGCCACCAACATCGATGAGGCGAGTGGCCCTATATCCACCTCAACCGGGCCTTCGGAGGAACAGGCAAAATCGCCTGTTGATGTAAACGAGTCTGTTACCAGTGTGCCTCAACGAACCTCTGCTAGGTCGGTGTCCATAATTAAAAATAAAATCAATCAAGCTATCCCTGATCCTGCAGTAAAGAGGGGAGGGGGCCCACAGAGACCAAAAACTGCAAAAACCCCCAAGGATCAATCAAAATGGAGGCTGTGCCATATCGGACAAACCCAATGCTACAGAAACTGCAGCCCCTAGTGGTGCGGACTTGAACTTTGATTCTTTAGGTGGTGCTTGCCTTAAAGCTAATGAGGAAATGTGGAGAAGACTCTAAAAACGATTGACTACACTATTAACTCCCATCACCTACAGATTGATCCGCATTGAGGAACGCTTCAATAATTTTGAATCTCAGGCCTAGACTGATTTTTCTGTCCTTGAGGGCCTTCTTGTCCACTCAGCCAACTGCAGCATCTATATCTAGTAAACTGGGTAACACCATCCCAGCCCAGGCCTCAGCTAATTCTAAGCCCTCCAGTTTACAAGTAATGAACCCAATTGCTTCTAGGACGTTTATCGATGCAGCCGCCGCTTCACACAAAAGATCAGTTCCACCGATTGGGAACCATACTGATACAGGGAATATGTCCAGCGAATTTGCCCAATCTTTCATGAGCACTCCGGGGGAAGAAAGTGCGGTAGCAGCGCCTGCAATAAATAATGCGCCAAAGGTTAATACCCCCAAAAACTGTGCCTCAGTAAGACAAGCTAGTTCATCACAAGGACTACTCGGACGTGGAGGTCTAGAATATAATGCACTCCTTACTGATTCTCGGCCCTTACACCTTCCTCCAGCAGCTGCTCCTCTGGTGGTTGTTCTGAGGAATGTCCCAGCTTTGCGGGAAGGACAGATTGAAACCACTGAACAACTACTACTTAAAGCCCTGCATTGGTTTAATACTCAATTGAAGGGTGTTGGGTTCTGGGAGGAGGGCATTATTAATTACATGATTATGGCCAGACGTTCATCGTGGATTGGTCCCTACAGGAAGGAAGGGAATAGTGATTGTGTAGTTGTAAATTTCAACAATGAACATGTAACCAGATTTCTGTTGGACAATTTGGGCAGTAATTATGGGAGACATTCTGACAAAATATCTGTTTTACCATTAGGGTTCTTTTATAAACCCCACTTCATCACCGACATGAGTTGTCCAAGGGTGGTGAGACAACCCTGGGTACCTCTTAGATCAGTACAAAGATCAACCGAGGTCCCATTGCCCAATAGATTTGCCCCATTATCCGATCTAGATTTATGTGATTGACTACACCACCTATCCCTATACTGGCAGAGAATCCTGATAGTCGACGAATTTCTTCATTGGCTCCCAAAGTAGGAATGGAACAAACGGTGGCTAAGCAACATGCGAGCACGGAGATTCCATCATCTCCTGTAAACCATGAGGGTTCTTTCCCCTCCTCAATCTCCTTCCTATCATGGAACATTGCCGGCCTATCCTCCAAAATTATGTCATCTGATTGGTCAAACTACATTGAAGGGTATGACTTTATTAACTTTCAGGAGACATGGTCTGCGAATATGATTTATTGCCCAGGCTATCTGGCTTTTGGTAAAGCGGCAATTGTAATACGTAAAGGGAGACCTAGTTGGGGGTTGATTACCTGGGTCAGGCAACAGTCATCTTTTCAAATAGAAGTGCTTCCAATCGATAGCCCAGATATTCTTGCCATCAAGTTTCGATCAGAGTGTGAGACAGACTTTATATTACTTAATGTGTACGCGAGAGGGATTGCGGGTGGGAAAGCATCAGCAACTATCTCCCACCTGGACACATTCATAAATGATTTAGAAGGTCTAAACGTATTGGTGATAGCAGGTGATCTAAACTGCACATTTGAGCCTCTCGGTCTCGATGACCATAGCCTTAGTGTGGAGGAGGACTCGAACTGGGGGATACCATCTTTATCGCTGCCGCCAATTAACAAATGGACTGAGGCGGCCTTACAACTAAAAAGTTTATCTCTCGGGAGGGATCTCAGGGCAGTTAATGGGAGATCGCCCTCAGATATGGAAGGCACCAATACTTTTAGTAACGGGATAAGAAGTAGTAGAATAGATTATTTTCTCATTAGTTTAAAGCTGTGGTCAAGACTTGTGGACATGATGGTCCAGCACAGACCAGAGAGTGATCACGACCCTTTATTATTAACCTTAGTAAGGACGGGATCGGATCCCTCTAGGGATTGCTCAGAAATAGCAACAGGAGAAGTAATCATGTCACAAGATTGTCGACGGCTGAAATGGGCAGTGGTATCAGAAGATGAAAGTACCCTAAACCAGATTAAGCTAACCATTGAAGAAACACTAATATCTCTTTCCTCCCTAGATACCCATGCTGACTACCTCTCCGGCCTCATGAAGGTACATGAGGACCTTTTTGCAAAATTGAAGTCCTTTTTTACTAAAAATAGGAGAGCCCCATGACATATAATAAAAAAATCAGCCAAATGTTATGATGATGCATGTGGGTCGGCATTTAGGCATCTCTCACAAGCAATCAAGATGGGAGTCTCACAAGAGGTCAAAAAAGCAAGGGTAAACTATAAAAAAAAAAAAAACAATATTGGGCTAAGAAGAATTTTGACGAAAGAAGATGGAAAGAATTAACTAATGCTAGCAATGGGAAGAATTGGACTAAATTTTGGCAATTAGTCAAATGGGGCAGCGGAGAAATAGGGCCCATACCAGTCAATGTGCCACCTGAACTCTGGGTATCGCATTTTCAGGCCCAATTTGTCTCCCCGCCAAGCACCTTAACAGAATACCCTGAGTTTATCCCTGAAGTTGTTTTAACATTTGCTACAGGGGAGATAGAAAGAGTCCTGGATGGTGTCCCAGCAGGAAGGGCCCCGGCCCGGATTGTATCCCGGCTGACATATACAAACAAGACAGGAAGAACTGGATTAAATATATCCATATCATCATAAATGCCTTGGCCAGAGGTGCCCCAAATACCCGAAACTTGGCGGGGGCCGAAATTATCTCAATATATAAAAAAGGGGCTCGCGCAAGTCCAAGCAACTATAGGCCGATAAGCCTAATTGATACCCTACAAAAAACCGTGGCTAGACTTGTTCTAGGTAGAGTTAACGAATGGGTAATTGATCAGGACGTATTATCTACCTATCAAGCGGGTTTCCGACCACACGTCAGCACCATTGACCAAGTCTTTAGATTTATGATGGTTTGCTGGAGCACTGTGACCCTAGCAGGGGGGATCCTATATGCTGCATTTGTTGATTTAAAATCAGCATTTGATCTAGTGCCTCGTCACAAGCTATGGGATTCCCTAAAGGCGGCTGGGATGTCACCAGAGCTCTTACGTTTTATCATCAAATTGTACGAGGCAAATTATGCCCAGGTAAGGTGGGGACAACAGGGCGAACTAACAGATCGGTTCCCAGTTAATTGGGGAGAGCGGCAAAGGTGTGTTCTTGCCCCTACTCTATTCTCCCTGTTTATAAATAGGGTTATCCTATATTACACCAACTTTCCAACTGATGCCCCAACTCTTGCCGGATCAAGGGTTCCGCTCTTAATGTTTGCAGACGATACTTTAATTTTGTCTAAAACACGATCTGGTCTGCAATGTGACCTTGATAGATTCACTGATTTCTGCAATGACCATGGACTTGTAATCAACGTTGACAAGACCAAGTTCATGGTGCTGCATAAACACAAAACAATAAAAGGCAGAGTAGAAATTAATAATGCATCTTTGGAACAAACTGATACCTTTACATACCTGGGAGTAACCATGACTAGGAGGATGAACTGGAAATCCCAGTTATATCTGCTAGTCCTAAGGCACAATCAGCTAGCAGGAGCCCTACTGAAAGAATATCGACTTTCATATACTAAACCGGTAAGGCCGGCAATAACAATGTATAATGGGAAAATCAGAGCATCTATAATTTACGGTGCGGAGCTTTGGGGATTTGAAAATCTATCGCCCCTAGTCCTTCCACAAAACAAGTTTCTGAGATCATTAACCGCCCTGCCCCAATCAACTCCTGTCAAGCCCCTTCTGTTAGACCTAGGTTGTATTTCATTTGACGAGGCTGCGAGTTTTAGACCCCTTGCCTACTGGAGGAGGCTATGGACGACACCAGAGTTAGCATTTTATGCCAATGCAGTAATGCACATTAGAAAAGCAGACACGCCTTCAAAAATTAAATGGTTGCAAAAGATCAAGGGCACTCTGTTTGACATGGGGCTCGGCCATCTGTGGGAAGACCCAATAGGCCGAGTATATGAGTATAAAGCATTTTACTGGGACATGATCAGTAAGAAGACAATGTCAATGATGAGTAGTAGCTCCCTAACAGGTATCTTCATGGAGCATAAGCTTGTAATGAGAACAGAGGCTTATTGGATCTTTATCACGAGAACAGGTGATAGGAAATTATATCACCAATTTAGAGTGGGCACCCTCCCGTTAAGATCTTTTACGGCAAAGTGGAACAATGTCTTAGACATCAACTGTCCCACGTGCCCATCCATGGTAGAGTCGATAGCTCATGTACTGTTTGTGTGCCCAGCATATAATGGTCCGCAACATAGGTGGCTTAAGCCGATGTGTGCTAACCTTGGCACCAGATCATGTAAGACAGCTCTGCGCATTTTGATAACAAACACTCGAGAAGACAGTCATTGCTATGGCGAAATTTCTTAGCTGGACCTCGGCATTGCGAAGAATAAATTTGGAGGCTGTTTCAGTAACCCTTTCTCGTGCTTAATCATGTATACCTGGCTATGCGGACTGCCCTCAAGACAGAATTTTAAGGAAAATGTCTCCTATATGGACATTCTCTTTAAATATAAATTTTTACTGTTTGGATATTAATTGTTAGGAAAGTTTTCGATAATGATGATATTAAATTTCGTACTAAATTGTATGATTTTAGGGCATGAAAAGGAAAATATACCCTTTATCTCTTATAACTGATATCTTCTCAGGGAACGAAATTGGTGTGTTTTTCTCTTTCATTTTTTAAATGTCCATGTGATATTTTACGACCTTTTTATGTTTGTACTGTGTCTTTTGTGATTGAAAATTATCGAATAAAGACTAACTGAACTGAACTGATTTCTTTTTTGTTCACACAACTGTCAGCATTATCCAATTTGATGCTTGGGACTGTGGAAGAAACAATACATTGTGTGCAGCGCAAGTATACCAGCTGCTTGTCAATGCTGGAATACAGAGAAAATTGACAAGTATCTATGAATATGCTTTATAACATCATCTGGCAAGGCCACTCTATTAGGATGAAATATTTTTAACACTCCAGGGGATATTTTACAGACTTGAGACGGACTCCAAGTTTCGGCAGGGCAGAGACATCCTATGCTCTAAATGTCCAAGAACCAGAGATCTACAAATGTTTATAAACTGCTTGCCCCTTGATAAGTTCCTGCCAAATGTGAGCATATTTATTTCCAGTAATCTCGGCCTAGCCATAAATGTAAACACCTCCCTGTGATTTTTGGCATGTTGCATGATGATTTGAAACTCTCCCGGAACAAAAAATATTTGCTTTTTTTTCCATTTCATTTTGCTAGCAAGACACAAAATTTGCATAATATAGATCTATAAGCCTCGCCTATGGTGTCTGAAGGCAGTCTGTGATAGTTACCTGTTGTATTTTAAGAGTCAATTAAAAAAGAAATCAGCATTCTGGGATACTTTTAATAGAGTACTGGTAGTAGACGAGTAACAAGAAAACCCTGTCACCACACCCTTTCTGGAGCAGACCTTGCATATTAATTATGCATCTGAAGTGTTGTCTGCAGTTGGGTGTCAGATATGGAGTCCAAACTTTTGGTTCTATCAGGGATCTTTCATTTGTAACATCACATCTCGGGGTTAGAGAATGACAAAATAAAAATGATTTAAAAAAATGAAGACTTCAATAGTGTGAACTGAAAAATTATTAGGGATCTCACCAAAGCCTACCCATAACAGAGGTTTGGTACCAGTTATTATTCACAATATCTCTTATCTGGATCATACCTAACATGGAACATTTATTCGAGAACATATTATCCAATACACTCAGGGCCCGATTATGAGTTTGGCAGATGGGTTACTCTATCACACAAACGTTACGGATATCCAGTCTGATATATTACGAGTTCCATTATATCCAATGAATACTAATGGAACTCATAATATGATGGACGGGATATCCGTCACGTTTGTGATGGAGTAACACGTCCGCCAAACTCATAATCAGGCCCTTATAGCAGAAGGTAGAGCACTGAGGAATCAAGTAGTCAAAGGAGGTGGCATTAAAGGTTTTGATGAACTGCATGAAGAGGTATTTTGAACACTGTATTGTACAAATATATCTGCTGCTGATGGGAATGATGGTGCCACTTGCAAGCCCATTTTACATAAAGCATTTCTTGATACTTGAATGTCTATTTCCTGCACTCAAACCAGAATAAAGCTAGGAAACACAATTTAAGATAAAAGCTTGATTTTTTAGAGCAGATTTACATTTGGGAGACTCATGCTGCAACTTATAAGGTTTAAGTAGCAAGTTCCACTGAATAATTCCCTTGCGGAAGAAGTACCGTCCAACAAGCGAGCCAGCAGGCAAGGACAGAGAATAGCTTTTGAATGAGGGTGGGATATTTTACTTTTTATACAGATTGGGGCAGTTAGAGATACTATTATGCATCAGACAGAGGAGCTTGAATTCAATTCAGTTCTCAACTCTTAGCAAATGAAGATTTCCCTATTCTTTAAAAATATGTACTTGCTTTCTCAGACCAGCAATTAAGTTCATAGTTCACAGACGCTTACAGTTTATAGATTATTATGGCCCATAAGAAAAACGTGTTAGAGTAATCAAATATTAAAAGAAGCCATATGCAAATCCATAAGGTAAAACATAATTTAAGAAAGAGAGAAATACAAATCCTCAAATGGAAATTGTTGGGTGTATAAAATGTTTTGGGATGAGGTAGGGTCTGTGGTATTCAGTATTCTTTTACTGTCACAATATGATGACATAAAACATAATGTACTGTCAAACAAAATAAACATTTACACATTTCTTAGAATAACATTAGGAACAATGTGTATGAATGATAAGTACTATACCTGCTCTTTACACTGCACTAGTGCTCTCTGTATTTCATTTGGGTTTAGTGCATGAGCATGTGGAAGGCAACTGAGTGCTAGTTCAGCTGCTGCTCGCACCATGTTAGAATCCCTGGCCCTTGAAGCCCTATCAGCCAAAGATGCTACCTCTGGAGGGGTAAGGTGTCCGTCCCAGCATTCCACTAGAATGTTCAATGCTGCACTACCAATCTCCATAGCTTGACCTGAAATAATAGAGAACAAAAGTAAAAGAGCTGAATATACTGACATAAGGATACTAGGTACAATAAAAGAGCACATGATTATAAAATATTGGGGAAACCAAGCAATCGAAATTTCAGAAGCAAAGAATGTACCAACTATTTCATCACAAAAATGGAAATTCTTTTATGGACTTTATCATTTAGGAATGAACATCTACGTGCTACAACAACAAATAATAATAAGTACAGCCACCAAAACCCAATGAGCTAGTAAGTGTTGTATTAGATGGAATAAAACACTTTGAAAAACAGATGAGTCTTTAATGTTTTCTCAAAAGATAACAGTTGTTCCCTTTGGATAACTGTGTTTTGATAGCATCTAATAGTTTTAGTGTTTCTTCAGTTTGTTTGTAAGGAGAGTTTCTACTCTCCATTGCTGTTTTACTTGTAAATTGCACAATTCTTGAGATGGGCTCTATAAAAATGTGAAATAAAAAATAAACAGATGATTCAAGTATCTCAGACCATCTGGCACGGCATGCCACAAGTTACTTATTATTACTATGAAAGGTCTTCCTCCAACCTTCTTTCCCACAGATTTATAAGTGACCATCAGAAGTTTGCAAACTAATTTCAACAGCCTGCAGGGAAAATATGGGATGAAACCTGGTCTTAATAATCCAGAGAAATGCCGAAAGAAAACTTGTGGATAAGCATGTAAAATCGTTTCAAACCAGCTTAAAACACTGCAAAAGCCTTTGTATTATTACACATTAACACACATTTTAAATCTACTGCCAGACATTGGAGACTGAAGGACGTGCTGAGGAGGGGTGGAGATGTGCTGACATCACACGCTGAAATCGCAGTACTGCCGAACGCTGGTGTGCCAAGTTTTTTGACTCCCGACCCCAGCCCTGATTTTCTTGACTGCATTTGGGGCACAGGGGTACGGCGGGGTATGGCAGATCCCGGGCCTCGGAGTTGAGCTGGACCCGAGTCGCTGGCGTTTTGGAGTGAGCGTGCAGGCAGGGGAAGGCTAGGACTTAGGGCCGCGGTCCTCTCCAGTAGGCGTGGTGCGGCTTGCTCCTACGAGGTCCTGCACGCCACAGCTGCACCATATTTTGGGCAAAGCAGTTGGACTGACGTTAAAACATTTTGAGAGGGGCGTGTGGAGTGTCTAGTGATTGTGCTCTCTTATGGTGAACTCTGCTGTTGTGTAGGGGAGGTTGCTCGTTGCTAGCTTACATCCAGCGGTACCCCGTTCTTCTGCAGTTTGCCCTTTCTCTCAGGACGGCAAACAATCTCAGCCAAATCGACTAAAGCTACTCCTAGCTACGCTTTGTGATTCACCTTCCCTATGGAGGTGACGTGTGGTGAAACATTGATACACTTGTGGGGTCTAGTGAGAACCACGGATAGCCAGTGGCTGTTTATGCTAAAGTGGAGGGGGGTACATTGGGTGATTACAGTGCTGGTAGCCCCGAGTGTGGAGGCAGCCATTCTAGCGAGATGGTGGAGCTTGTGCCCTGTGGCCCCACCTGAATACCCTCTTCTCCTCCTTTTCGTGTCTCCTGTGCTTCCCAGGGTCCCCAGTATCTCCTTTGTTCTGTATCAGGATTGGCTGGATTATAGGACAGCTAGTACCTGCTTCTATACAAGCTAATTGTTCGAGATTAGTGCCCCAATTGGGCTCCAAGTAAGAACTAGACAAAGTATCTGCCTGCATACCTCACTAATCACAACTCACAGCATAAGTTGTGGAAATAAGTAGACCTATGGAAGGGCGTGTGTGGAGGTCCAGAGGGAAAAAGCTTTAAATGGAAGTGGAAGCAGCTCTGATTGTCAGAATTTGCGGGTAGTAGAAAAAAGCACATCAAAAGAGTGGATAGATGCTGAGTGAAATACTCTGCTAGGCACAAGGGATTCGCCCCCCGGCGTCATAGGATTTGCTTCTCCTCCCGACAAAGGAGGCCACCATAGGTTGGACTGTACGAATGAAGGTGCTGGTGACACGAATACTTCTAGTTCAAATCTTCAGTCCTCCCTCATCAGTAGTGGAGGGGATCCATTTGAAAGCGCTATTATAAGTGGTGCTATGGTTGGAGGTCAGCAGGAGTAAGAGTTGGCCTTTGCCGCTAAAATGCAGTCAAGCCCCCACCGATGGTTCTCTGCCTCGGTCAGTTCGAGGTCACCTTGATAGGTCATTAGTTCCTGCAATGAATCTGAAGTTGCAAATTATTTTAGTTCTGTCAGCAAGTACTTTCTCGCCTGAGCCGGTTATGTCTGTTACTCTCGCTGGCACTTCTCCTCCAGAAGCAAAGAAGCCCAAGGCTTTGGGTTAAACACAGAAGTCAGTTAGACCGGTTGCTGGTCTACCCTCTTCCCTGAGAGATTTTGTTACAATACATTTTAAAGTTAGAAGCCCAAGCTTAAGACCTGGCCTTAAAGAAAAGGAGGAGGAGAGTAACTTGGTCAAAAGTAAAAGTAAAATTGATGTTGATGGTGAATATGAAAATGGAAATAGTACCATGAGAGTTGAGGAGCTGTGCACCTCAGGAGGGAAAGAAGGTGGTAATAGGGGGTGCAACTTCCCCTTTTATGAGTCTCCACTCTTAGATGCTTTAGTTAAAACCATATTTGTGGGAGATGTTTGCCCTTTGGATGAACGTGATGGCACTATTCTGCCAAAGAGTAAGAAGATCGATGCAGACTGTTGAGGTTCCTCGTTTGAGTGTTCTGGGCAAGATTTAGGGGGCCTTGGCTTGTCAGGTCTCTCTAATCAAGAGGAGGGGGTCCAGGCCCAGGGGAATGGGGGCTTCTGGTGCTAGACCCCATAGATCTTCATCATCTCCAATACCTACGAAGGGAGTCGGGATGGGTGCAGCTCTGAATGAAGCAGTAAGCAATCTGCAGCATGAATGTATTTCTTTTGCTGAGCGCGAGGAGCTTGAAGAATCCGCTGTTGGTCATTTGAGGGGGACTGATGAAGAGAAACAAGCCAATCATGAGTACAAACATGAGATTAACTCACTGCGCAATGCTTCTAATTTTGCCCAAGATTTGCCAATATTTAAATTTTCTGTCTCTAATCCAAGTAACTTTCCAGGGAAAGTTGAACGCTCTGGTCCTGAATAACACTTATAATGTAAGGCTTATAAAACTGCTTGAAACCATTAGTAAATCATTAAAGGATGAAGTGGAAGAGGTTCCCACAGGAGATGGGTGAAAGGGGGTATTTTTAGAACCGGTCCTTTGTCCACCCTTAAGATGAGGTACACCCCCTCCCCCCAAATGAGGTCTCAAGTGGCGGGATTTTTGTTTCAAGATGTCCCTATTTAATTCTGAGAACAGGAAGTGTTTTGGGGAAAAAAGGGTTCTATTTAGGTGTAGTGTTGCTTCTCTGTGGCTAGGGGGGAGAAAGAGATACCAGGAAAGAAGGAGTGGTAGAAATCGTAAGAGTCTGTTGAAGATACGTGCTATAGCCCCTCTTAGTCAACCTGTTGAGTCCCCACCCCTACGGGTCCCCCCAATAGGGGGAAAACCACAAAAATCGGAAGAAAATGTGTTATTGAGGGGCAAAGAAATATCTAGAGACCAATGCGTGCGAGGAATGGGAGAAGGAAAAGCAAGGGTCCCAAAACAGTGAAAAATTAGGTTGTTGTGGGTAAAAACTAAGAATATTATGACTATCTAAAAGAGACTTTTAGTTAGATTCCTTACCTTAGAATTACCCCCCAGGCATCAGACTGGATCTGGAAGAATTTTTTCTGAGCAGAACCCCTGCATGTCGGTAGGTGGCGTAGGTCTACTTCGAGTCCGTTCCTGGCGTCGTGGTCGCCAGGACAACGTCGCGGTGTCAACTTAGATGCCGCCCCTGCACGCTGACATTAGGTCTTTCTTTTTCCACGCCAGCCAGCGCAGATCTGGAGAGAGCTTGCCCCTTAGTCGCTTTTTGACTAACTTTTTTCGACTTTTTGTCTATGTCTTTTGAGTCTTTGACTCCTGGTGCATGAGGGATGTCCAGCCATCAGCACAGTTTCAAGCCTTGTGACTCCTCTCACAAGTTAATGTCCGTCACCGATCCGCGCCTCGTGTGCCTTGGTGCATGGAGCGTGACACGACCCATAGTCCTGCTCCGACTGACGGGCCCTGAACCCGGAGTCTTTGCGGGAGCAGTCCCGAAAGCTTTTGGAGGCCCGGCAGTCTGCTCTGCGCAGCTTGAGGTCCCGGTCGAGGGGAAGGTCACGGGACCGGTTGTGGAGCCATCACCACTAGTCATTGAAGTCATCGCAATCCTCAGGTAAGTCGAAGTACAAGAAGGCAGTGAAGAAGCATCGTTGCTCTTCGCCTTCTCCCCATCCGTAGGCCGACGCGACGTGGGACCCAGAGCATCGTCGTTCTCCGGCTCCTTCCACAGAGCCCGCTGGGACGGCTCAGCCCTTCCCTCCCTTTCCCGGAGCCGGAACGTCCGCTGCCCAGCTTCGTCACTTTTACGAAGCGCTGCACAGCATCTTTGGGCAGCCTGACCCTGGTGGCGCGCCTTCGGGCCCCACGGATTCGGATGGGGGCCCTGGGCCTTCAATGCTGACGGCTCCGGCCCGCATGGTCCCCAAGGATCCAGGCTAGGATCTGGATCGGTGCCGGTCGACCTCATGGTACCTTGCCCGGTGCCGATTCCAGTGGCGACGCCCCCCAACTCCAGTTGTGCCCCCAACCGGTGCCGACCCCAGCCTCACCCCGACGTGGACACGGCGCCAGAGGGTACTTTTGTACAGCTGTTCATCCCTGGCGTTCCCTACCGTCCTGAGTGGCAGCCAGAGGAGGGTGAGGAGGACTGGGAGGGGTCTACTGACCCTCTAGCAGACCAACTTGAGGAGCCGGACTGGAGAGAAGAGTTGGGTGATGCCAGTTATCTGGACACCTCCCAAGACATTGGTATGCTTTCTCCCCCTACCGTGGCTACGGAGGAGGGAGCCTCCTACGCTGTGGTATTACGTAGGGCAGCTGTCAGAACTCACATCCTGACTGAGGTCCTTCAGCCAGCAGCAGCCTCTTCGGAGCCCCTGCTGCCTTTTAATGAGGCCCTCACTGACATCCTTCTGGGCATTTGGTCCAAGCCCAGTACAGGGGCTCTTGTAGAAAGGATGATTGCCCGATTCCACCGCCCGGCTCCGGGCAACCCACTTTTCCTCTCTAAACACCCTACCCCTCAGAGCTTGGTGGTCCAAGCCTTATCCTCAAAAGACGCATTCCCTACTGCTCCCTCAGATAGGGAATCCAATAAGCTGGACCATCTTGAGAAGAAGATGTTTTCTTCCGCCAGCTTAGGACTGTGGTCCGTGAACACCGCATGTCTCTTGGGCCATTACACACACACACACGGTGTGGGATACGGTTGCGCAAGTGCTGCCGCAGTGCCTGTAGGAGGCCCGGGCCATGCTCACCCGCGTTGTTGCTGAGGGTCGAGACGCAGCAAAGTTCACCAACCGGTGTGGGCTGGATACCGCCGACTCGCTCGGTAGAATAGTTTCCACATCGGTAGCCCTGCGGCGCTATACCTGGCTGAGAACGTCTATCTTCTCTGGGGATGTCTAATCTACCCTTTTGAACATGCCCTTCGATGGCCGTCACCTGTTTGGTGACAAGGGGGACAAAGAGCTCAAGTGTTTCAAAGACTCTAGGAGTACGGCCAGATCCTTGGGCCTTGCAGCAACTTCTACCCCCATGCAGTCTGCCTTTTGCACTTCTCGTGGCTACGGAAGGGGTGCCCACCATGTTCCAACCAGAGCCAAAGGGCCACGCAAGCTACCCAGCATATGTGTGGCCGGGGACGTGGGAGTCAGCGTCGCGGGTCTGGGAGCCAGCGGGCTGGCTAGTCCACCAATGCTCCCTCTGCAGCAGCCTCCAAACCTTCCTAGTGCGACCTTTCTGGGCCAGCAATTGCCAGCGGGCGGCAGGATCCGCCATCACCTCCCTCACTGGCACAACATCATGTGAGACAGGTGGTATTTGCAGATAGTCCAAAGAGGCTACTCCCTCCCCTTCGAGACTACCCCTCCCTCCATGCCACCAACACTCCATCTCATGTCAGAGGATCATTTAGCCTTTCTTCGCCAGGAAGTTGCGGTTCACTTGGCAAAGGGAGCTATCGAACGAGTCCCTGTGCCAGTAGTAGGTCCTGGTTGCAACTCCCACTACTTCCTGGACCCAAGAAGAACAAAGGCCTGCGTCCTATCTTAGACCTCAGGGACGTCAACCGCTTACTCCGGAAGGAGAAGATCAAAATGTTAACTTTGGCTCAGGTCTTGTCTGCCCTCGACCCTGGAGACTGGATGGTAGAGTTGGACTTGCAAGACACTTATTTTCACGTCCCCATCTTGCCTGCCCATTGGCGTTACCTATGGTTCACAGTAGGCCATGTGCATTTTCAGTTTCCGTGCTCCCCTTCGGCCTTATCAGCACCCCTCGGGTGTTCACGAAAGTGGTCGCAGCTCATCTGCGCAGATATGGGGTACCAGTCTTCCCCTATCTCGACGACTGGCTGTTAAAGGCGGGCTCGCCCCAGGCTGTCGTCTCCCACCTTCAGACTACGGTGGACCTCCTGCACTCGCTGGGGTTCACAATCAACGTGCCGAAGTTGCACCTGACTCCCTCTCAGAAGCTCCTTTTCATTGGAGCAGTTCTGGATACAGTGCAGTTTCTGGCTTATCCTCCCGAGCAGCGAGTCCTGAATATTGGGGCTATGATACCGATGTTTCAGCCTCTATCCTGGATTACTGTGAGAATTACTCTAAGGCTGCTGGGTCTCATGGCATCTTGTATCCTGCTGGTGGATCATGTCAGATGGCATATGCGGGCTCTGCAGTGGGACCTGAAGTTTCAGTGGGCACAGCATCAGTTAAATCTTTCCGATGTCATCCAGATCTCGGAGGGGACTACAAGTCAGTTGCAGTGGTGGCTCACAAACCAGGATTGGGTCAAGGGCAGATCCCTCTCCCTTCCCCAACCAGAGTTCACAGAAGTGACGGATGTGTCACTCCTGGGATGGGGCAGCCACATGGGAGAGGCATAGGTCAAAGGCCTCTGGTCTCCGGCGGAGTACGGGCTCCACATCAACCTCATAGAGCTCCGGGCGATTCGTCTTGCACTGAAGGCATTCCTCCCCTCTGCCAACGGGATAGTAGTGCAGGTGTTCACAGACAACACCGCCATGTGGTACTGCAACAAACAAGGTGGGGTGGGGTCGTGGACCCTATGTCAAGAGGCTCTTCGCCTTTGGACATGGCTGGAACATCGGGGCATATCTCTGGTGGTTCAACACCTGGCAGATTACCTGAACGCCACGGCGGACGAACTCAGCCGCCAGTGCATGATGGATCATGAATGGCGTCCTCACTCGGAGGTGGTGAAGAGAGCCACCGAAGAGAATGTGCAATGTCAGCAGTTCTGCACGTTGGAGTTTCCAAGGCGGCACTCGTTCGGCGACGTTTTTTATCGCGAGTGGAATTGCGGCCTCCTGTACGCCTTTCCACCTGTCCCATTTCTGCCCAGAGTGCTGAAGAAGATCAAGCGTGACTGGGCCCAAGTCATTCTTGTGGCTCCGGACTGGGCATGAAGAGTCTGGTACCCCGAGCATGGCCATCGATCCTGCGATCAGACTGCCTCTTTGGGAGGATCTTCTGTCGCAGCAGCAGAGGACGGTCCTCCACCTGAACCTGTCCAGCTTCCACCTACTTGCGTGAAGATTGAGCAGCGACAGTTGACAGCTTCCAACCTTCCTCCCGTAGTCTGTAATGCCATCTTGGCAGCCAGGAATCTCTCCACTAAAACAATATACGCCTGTAGATGGAACACATTTGTGGCATGGTGCACAGCAAAGGCTGTGGATCCCCTTTCTGCCCCTCCCTCTCCCTCAGAGGTTCCCCTCTTCATTCTTTCTTTGGCCCAGCAGGGCTTTGCTCTGGGCACTTTTAAAGGCTATCTTTTGGCCATTTTGGTCTGTCTTTGTCTTTCTGATCAGCCTTTCTTTTCAAGTCCCCTATTTTTAACAGGTTTCAGAAGGGCATTACTCATCTCTTTCCTCCTTCTCCTTTCGTAATGCCCCAGTGGGACTTGAATCTTGTTCTCACTTATCTTATATGTGCTCCCTTTGAGCCAGGACTTAATTGTCCTCTTAGTCTCCTTACTATGATGACTGCTATCTTGCTTGCCATCACCTCTGCTTGCAGGGTGAGTGAGCTTCAGGCTTTATCTTCCAAACCTCCCTTTCTTTCGGTCCATCCGACAAAGTAGTCCGTCGTACTGGGCCCACTTTTCTGCCCAAAGTGGTTACCTCTTTCCACATAGGTCAGACCATCACATTGCCCATCTTCTTTCCCCCTCCGCACCCTTCCAAAGAGGAGGAGAGACTCCACCGTCTGGACCCAAAATGTGCACTGGTCTTCTACCTTGACCGCACTAAAGACTTCCGGGGTGGACGATCAACTCATTCTACCAGAATCACGGCAATGACTACTGCTTTGGGACAAGGAGTTCCACTAGTTGACATCTGCAAGGCAGCCACGTGGGCATCCCTGCACATGTTTACTAAGCATTACTGCCTGGACAGTCAAGTCCAGAGAAACAGCTGTTCGGCTGTTCTGTTCTCCAGGACTTCCTGGTGTGAACTTAGCTCGCAGACCCACCTCCGGGGTTGGTATTGCATGCAGGGGTATCAATTCTAAGGTAAGGAATCTATAACTATTAGTCGCTTTCAGATGAACAAGTTACTTACCTTCGGTAACAATGTATCTGTAAGAGACATATATTAGTTATAGATTCCTTACGACCCCCCATCCTCCCTGTTCTGTGAACTGACTTCTAGGAATAGGGACTCCCTTACAGGGCCCTAGTTTTGTGCAGTACACACAAATAAAAGGGGGAGAAGGACACCGCTCTACCTCATCCTCCTCAAACACGATAGAAAGCACAAAAGGAGGTAGGGCAAAAAACAGTAGCAAAAATTATTTTGTGTAGTAGTAAAGAGAGCACAAACACTTTGTTAAAAACTGCCCTCACCCACAACAAGTTGTGGCATGCTTCATCATAGGGCTGCTACTGAATGCCTCTGCGCAACCCAGCGCTAGAGTCGGAGCAATAGGAAGGGGTAGACAATACAAACAAAATCAAAGAAAGGAAAAGAAAAGGATCCAAAAAAGGTGCAGACAGACAATTATATTAAAAGATATCATAATAATAGTTTTATTCCTTGATTCACTAGTCAGATAAAAAAGGCTCTTGAGATACCCTCGGAAGGTGGTGATATGAGTGGATTAGGTCCTCATCACCCCTCCGTTCTGCATAGAGGTCCTAGTTTTGTGCACCAGTGGTTGGTGTCTTGCATAGCTCTGCCCTTCTGCTGTGGAAAGTCGTGTCGGAACTGACGTCAGTGCGACGTGGCGGCGACTAAGTTGACACCGCAAAATCATCCCGGCGACCAAGACGCCGGGTGCAGAGTCAACCGATGCCGCTTACCGACACAAAGGGGTACTGCTGAGAAAAGATTTCTCCGGATCCAGTCTGACACATGGGGGTAATTATACGGTAAGGAATCTATAACTAATATATGTCTCTTACAGATACATCGTTACCGAAGGTAGGTAACTTGTTCATTAGGAATGTTAAAATCACTGAAGACCCTATTGGGAGATCCTATCCTCACTCGACAGGTCAGGGTATAGGGTCTGCTACAAGAAAATCTTCAGTAAGTCCTAATAGTGTTGCCGTAGCTCAGGTTGGAAAAGATCGTAAGCAGATGAGACCCCCAGTGTTATTCCTAAAGGTACAATCTAGAATGAATAGAAGGCAAGCAGCTAACCAACCAATCAACAGGTTAGAATTGTAAAAGGTATTTCCTAACATTACAAAATTGAGCAATATCTCCACAAAGGATTTAGCACTGGATCACTTTAGGGAGGTCGCCGGGGAAGAGATAACCAGAGATTTGTTTACCTTAAATGAAACTAAGGATTTCGGGGAAGCAGCAGGTTTAGCCCTGGTGTCAAACGGTATCTTTTTCTGAAGAAAATGAGGAAATGTATTTTGTCCCATTTCTATGTGAACATGGTGGGCTAAAACAAAACCAGGTTTATCTTGCCGGGCCTCCTGACTGGAAAAAGAGATCTATGTTGGGAGGAGTTGGTGGGAACATGATGGTTCACAAGGAAGGATAGTACTATAACCTTCACTAATGATAGAGCCCAGGGTTCGAGGAATCAGAACAGGTTCCACCATTGGTATCTTGATGAGTGGCAGAAGGAAGGGGACTATAATACTTGGGAGCAGGTTCCACTAAGGATAGAGAGTTGTTCTTTCAAAAATGTTTAGGACACTTACCTTCCTCCATGGATCAGTGGAGGGGTAGATGAGATTGATTTGTGGGAGACAAAATACCCTCAGCTGGTTCGGGTCCTGATATGGAACATTCATGGATTTAAAACATTTATAGATATGGAAAATCATAGAGAAATGTTTATGAATTATTCCATTTTGTTCCTCCAGGAAACCTGGCTGTTGGAATGCCTTTCAGTAGAGGTGTTTGTTGTCATAGCTCAAAATGCTAGGTCCTTGTCAAGAGGAAGAGCAGTGGGTGGATTACTCACATTGGTTTTAGTTTGCAGTGGAAAAAAGGTAACAAAGCTCTGAACCACTTGCATATGGGTTCTTGCTTGTTTAATCGACCTGTATGTCAACACGGAGGGGTCAAACCAAATGATACATTTAAATGTGTATGTACCACCAACTCGCCCTCTCCTTGAGTGTGAGCTGCTGAATTTGGTCAATGATGTAAAACAAAATGTTTTGGGGTTTTCCTGATGCCTTGTTAGTGATAGGGGGTGGATTTCAATGAAAAATCAGCTTTTAAAAATGTTGATGAGTTTATGAAAGAAATGTGTTTAGAGTTGAATCACCTGTAATGTATTTTCTCTGAAAGCCCCAGGGAAAAACATGCAAAGGATTTGACTTGTTTAGTTGAATTGAATTTGATCAACGTAAATGGTAGGTGCCAAGATGATATACCAACATTTAAGTATGGTAATAGTAAACTACCTATCGACTATGTGATGGTCCAAGTTTACCAGTTCCATCAGGTAGAACATTTTAGAGTCTTAGATATGGGGCCAGTGGTCATCTTGCACTTAGTCTGGAGTTTAAAGAGGTGCTTTCACCATGTTCATGTGCCACCACCCTTTTGGGGGTGGTTCACTGCAAGAGAACTAGAGTCCAGATTACAGAAGATGCACTGCAAGCCCTTTCTTTAGTCGATATTAGACTCCTCTCCCTAGACGTAGACCAAGATGCACTGGATTAGTATTGTAGGCGAACGAAAATATTACTAGCTCAGTTTAAGCTAGCAAAAGGGGGTCCACCACACCTAGGTAATAGTCTAAGGGGTAAGGGGAAATCTTGGTTCAATTATAAATGTCGAGAGGGTAGAAGGGCGGCTAACTGTAGTCACCGCCACTCAAAATTAAATCCAAGTGATGACAGTCAAAGAACAGCAATGAATCAGAACTTATGTGCTCACAAATAGAAAGAGTTCTGTAGGTTAAACTGGTAGGCTATGTTAGTGACAATGGTGACAAGGATAGTAAATGGTTCTGGTGACTAGCGCACTCTGTAACCTTCTTATCACCATTCTCTTTAGAGGCTCAAATAAGTGAAGATGGTTCATTTTTATCTCCTCTTTATTTAGGGGTGGAAGCCCGGAGAATAGGTAATGGCGCAGGCCAGCTCGGAAGTGGATATCAAAGTGATAGCTCATGCACAGACAGCTGTAATATTGTCAGAGATAATTTGTAATATGAAAGCCTCTAGAGTTTGAGGCCCAGATGGTCTTCCATCGGTGATATTAAAAAAGATCCAGGAAAATGGGGATCCATCCTGAGCAGCTTTTTTCAATGCGTAACACTGACCAGCTACAGCCCAATGTAGCAAGGAGGCTTTAGGCCGAAACATTCTACAATGGATCACTGTTTCAGACTGTGGGGAGTCGCAAGGAAGTCAATGGAGTCGGTAGGTAGACTTTACTGCTGCTTCGTTGACTTCCGGGTAGCTTTTGACAAGGTGGTTAGAGATACGCTCTGGCATAAATTACAGCAGTGGAAGATATCTGGAGCACTATTGGGCTTGGTGATGAAGCTCCATAATGGTAAATGGGTTCAGATTGATCTTGATGGACTGGAAGCCTGACTAGGAAAATTCCGGTTGAGAACGGCTTACGGCAGGGGTGCGTTTTAGCACCCCTGCTCTTCAGTTGGTTAATTGCAGACCTTCCCCAGATGCTGCATGCTACACATAGCCATTGAACAAAGGTTGGAGGTAGACACATTAGTTGCCTTATGTAAGCAACTGATCTGGGGGTGAAGGATCTTACACCTATAGGGCTGCAACGGAAATTAGATGCCCTAAATGTTTCCTGCCTGAAAACAATGTTTTTTGCTGGGAGGAAAAGGAAATGTAAGTGGTTCCTTGGTAACATAAGATTAGAGAAGGTTAGAGTGTATAAGTATTTGGGATAACCTTTTCAGATGATCTGATGTGGGATAAACAAATGGCTTCTCGGAGGCTTGAGTTATCTTCAGTAGTGAATGGGGTGAAAAGGTTTGACAGTAAGTTTGGTAGTCATACCTTTAAGCCATTAAGCAAGGTTATACAGGGTAAGTTGCTTTGGACAGGCAGGTTGTAAGGGAGGGGCAGGAAGGTAATTCCCTAAAAATGCTATGATCCAAACTGTAAGGAGGGAGTTGAGAACCGTATTATAGGTGAGGGCATAGGCGATAAATTGTCAGAGCAAATTTTACTGGAGGTAATGACAATCTTGACTGGCAAACGGAACCCGGTGACAGTAATGCTAACGCGTTTGAATGTCTCAGAGTAGTGCACTGAAGGAGAGGAAGTGGTTCCAATCAATCAGATAAAAAGTACAGTAAGGCAAAGTGACATAGAAACTAGTTAGACAGAGGATTGGCATTACCCTAAAACTAAATGCTCAGCTATCCCTTAACCTTAGAGGAGATTTGTTACCATACCTATATAATAATCCAGACAAGCGCTTGCAGAATTAAATCTTGCGCTTGAGTGTCGGAATCGACCCTGGGTGGCGTATTAAGGGATTAACAGACAGAGGTTATTAAGAACAATAGCCAGTGCTCCTATAAGAGAGGTAGGAAATATTCAGTGAGCCTCTTAATGATGGATTGTGTGTTCTTTATTGAGGCAAGGAAAAAGGTACTTCCGTTTGTTTAAAAATAGGGTTTGCTAGGAGGAAAGGAAATTTGAGAGGTTCCTAGGTGACATATGATTAGAGCAGGTTAGAGAGTATAAGTATTTGGGCTAACCTTTTCAGATGATCGGAGATGGGATGAGAAATGGCTTCTCGGAGGCTTGCCTTATCTGCAGTAGTGAAGGGGGTGAAAAGGTTTGACCATAAGTTTGGTAGTCATACCTTTAAGCCATTAAGCAAAGCTATATAGGGTAAGTTAATTCCGCAGGCCCTATATGAAATGAAATGAGGAATTTGTATAGCGCTACTTATACCCAGAGGTGTCTGGGCACTTAATCAGCTTACAGTTGGCTACAGTGGAGGCACCCTAAAATAGCCAAGTTTTCAATCCCTTCCTAAATTTAAGCAAATTGGGTTCTATTTTAGAGATACAGGAAGGGAATTCCAGAGCTTAGTGGTGGTATAGACAAAGCTTTTTCCTCCCCATTTTAGTTTATATGCATTGGGGATGATCAAATTACCACTGCCTGATGATCTAAGTGGTCTGGCTGGAATGTAAGATTGAAAAAATTGTGACAGTTGCCACGGACCAAGGTCATGTCTAGATTTAAAAGCAATGCATAAAGCTTTGAATTGAATGCGTTTGCAGATGGGCAGCCAATGTAGCTCCGTGAGAGCCCTGGAGACCGAATCATAGCGAGAAAGCCCAAACCGGACACTCACCACAGCATTTTGAGTCACATGAAGGTTGTGGATGCTGCACTTGCTCGCACTGGTAAACAAGGCGTTACAGTAGTCGAGCCTGGATGAAATTAATGCTGTGACCACTGTTTTCCTTAAATCCAAAGGAATAAACGGAAGTAGTTTTTTCATTATTTTAAGGATAAAAAAGCATGCCAATTTGGTGTGATTGATCTGAGTTTCAAATGACAGCTTAGTGTCGAAGAAAACACCTAGATTTTTCACTTGATTAGAGGGTGTCTGAAGAGGGCCCATGTGATTGGGCCACAGAGGGTTACAATGTGAAGGGAGGTGTGGATTTTTAGTAATTTGAGGGATAATGTACTTTTTAAAGGGGCTAAAATAAAGAGATGTGTGCCTAAGTACAGCATCCCCTTTCCATATCGGTTTACTCAGCCTGACCATCTTCTCAGCCACGTAACCTCTCCCTAATTTTAAAATAGTAACCTTTTGGTGTGTGTACATATGCGTGTATGTGTTCATATATTTTTATAGCTAGCTATGCTAATAAAATCTTAGCTTAGGTTAAAAGAACCATAGAAATTCACTGAAAAAAACTACGGTTAAAGTGACATTATAGTTAGGTACTGAAATAAGGTAAAAGTGAAAGCTTGAAAACTAAAAACAAAAGCTCTGAAATTCAGAGGTGACAGCTTACTGACCTAACTAGAACTTATAGCGTCACCAAGCAATTCTTAGGATCTCACAGATTACATTACTCATGACATGTTAAATGACATAATATCCTTGGAATATTGTAGTGTAAAGTAGATCATTTTAAATTGCGTTTTTCAGAATTCCATTCCACAGTGAACACTTCCTTGGAAGTGCTGGGTGCACTCCCTTGATGTAATTCGCAAAAGAAATTTCTGTCCCACCAGTTTCAAATTTCACAAACTGTCACTGCTACTGTTTTGGATGTGGGAAGCTCACTGCAAGATGTCAAAGCATTATCAGTCTAGACTGTGCACAAGCATTACTAAGCCGAATGAATGGTAATAGTGCTATGATAAAGCCCTTACAGCTACAATAAACATAAAAGGACCAACAAACTTGATAAAAGAATCTAAATGTTAATTAGTTAATTACTTTTCAAACACCCCTCTCATGATTGTGCAACTTTTCTACCACTCTTTTCAAGCACAGGCAGCATGTACTATTGCAGAAGCTACAACTTAGCGTTTGTGATAACGTTTTGATGCTTCACTAAGGTATGCATATTGAAATATGTTTCAACCAAGACTTTGACACTTTCGGCTGTTAATTGCATTTTCAAACACATAACTATAATGATGAATTGCATCATATATTATGCACACCAGTAATATTGTTGGTGGATGCTGTATTTGTTTTTGCTCAATTTTAGACCTTCATTATATTTGATGTCCCAGGCTGGGCCGATATCTACTAGCATTATGACAGCATAATCGTCAGTTTTGAAGGTCTTGGAATTCCTTGGCAAGACCAAGGCAAAATTTGTATTTTAGTGGCTAAGACCTTCCATCGCAGGGAGCCTGGAACCATCTTTCTTGTCAAAGTTGATGCTCCTTTTATAAAGTAAGTGCACTCACCTTTCTCTTTTGGTTGTTGAATTGGTAAGGTGTCTGTGCTCTGTATTCCATGATCTATTTCAATTTAGGAGTGCAGAGAAAGTAACCCACAGACTCTTGATGGGAAAACTAGATCTGCTTTACACTACCAAGATTATATACAATAACTGAACCATTATGCCTATCATTGTGATAGAATACTAGTATTCTCTAAGAATCCCATTTTCTAATATAAGCTGACTGTTTAAAGTGGTCAGAGTAAGTGCTGGTTACAATCACAATTTTGAGACAAAGGCATGGCTTACTGAGCATGCTGTCTAGGTCTTATTGCTATCCTTTATTCCGACTTCTCATGTCTGGATCTTAGCTAACCCAATCGGAGGGCCTGGAGTTTGGTAAGTCAATGGACCCGTATTATGCATGTACAGGTGTTTTATTTCTTCCTTTGTGTAGTAGGGCCCTGTCTGTCCCCAGTTCCTTCTGTATGTCAGCACTGGGTATAAGCACAGAGTTGTTTCTTTGGGATGTCATTACTAGTCTGGAGTACTTCAAGGCATAGCTGCACATGTGATTGTGGATCCACATTTCCTATCAGTTGTCTTGATGCTTGTAGAGTTGCCTGTATTCAAGTGTCAGTTTCTTCACAGCTGACCTGACAACGTTGGGTTTAAACATTGGTATTTGATATTAGCTCTCTGCTGAATCATCAGCAAAGTGAAAGTCTTGTTTCTAACAACTCCCAGGACTCGATCTAAGACTCTGAATTAGCAAATTGTTGAGAACACAAAAGAATATAGAGTGCAGAAGGTAAAGGTGGTAGAATTATTCATGTGCAAGTGTTGCAGGGATTCTGCACATACACAGAACTATGCGCAGGAAACCAGGACCTCGGTGTGTAGTGGTGTACCAAAAAACCCACCTCTGTGCCCAGAACCCCAATCCGACTAGCTACAGTGTCTCATTCGTTCTCCGTACTACAGCGAAGCTACCAATGATTAGACATCCTAGAACATGTCACTTCGACCCTCTCAGGAATCGCGGGAACAAGAACACTTTTTCGTTCAAACACTCATACTTGTCGACAACGTGAGGAAACAGAGATACTGTATAGTTTAAAATGTTTATTTGAACTAACGTGCTCTCAGTACACAAGCCAATACTAGCAGCAAAATGCATAAGAACAATATAATCAGCATTGTTACAATTGCATAAAGTACGAACGGGGAAGCCATATTATAATGGAAACAGGACTACAGCGCCTTGCCAACCTCCCCGTGCTAAGAGCTAGTTTATTATAATTATAGAAGACCTCTAGGCATTGTCAGGGGGACCCCATACATCCAAGTTTAGATGCAAGGATTTACATCTCTGGACTAACACAGCTCTTCTTCGTTGGAATGATTTTCTCCAAGTGCCTCCACACGCATACAATGCCATATGAAAAGCACCCGAGTTTCAGTAGCGCAGCTGTGTTCTATGTTATGTCTGCGGGCACAGGACTGACCCAAGTGAATCAACAGCATACATTGTTTTTCGACCTTGAACACGCTGTGCAGACGAGGAGCACAGTGTACAGCTAGATGTTTGAAAGGTAGCCAGTTCTCATGTGAAAAAGCGCAAGCAGAGTATTTACGAAAACAGAGCCATGTAGTAACGTGCGCAAAAGCGGCAAAATGGTGGGCAAGCATCTACTAACTTATACTAACTTAAGCAATGCCTGCAGTTAATCCCATGTCCTCACTACACCCTCCCCTGGTCAGGCCATCGGACAGTGGTTTATGGAGAACACAGAATGCAAGAAGTGTGAGCAAGAATCAAGAGCATCTACATCGATGTGACCTTAAATTTAGGTAAAGAGAGTTAATTTGAAATTTAGCACAAAAGCCTGAAAAAAAATTATCTTGTAAAAAGGTAATACACACAAAACAAAACAAAAATATATCCGGCAGAGAAAGGGCACCAGCCAAGTTGATCCATCAGAGTGTATGAGCAGTAAGTTGCAACAGCTTCCAAGAGGAAGTCATTGTTATCGTCAGAAAAAAGAGACGCCATCCAATTAAGTAAACAGAACGAACATATATGTTCTTCAATTATGGGTGCCTCCAGCACCATTACAGGACAACTTGCGTGATACTCGATGTGACTCCGTTGGAGGAAGTCCTGTGCAGCTGCACAGATATCCCAATACTCCAAGCACAGCCGTGCAGGCCATAATCCCAACACCTGAACATTCCTGCTCATGGGACACTAAGGGACTCATTGGCAAATCAAAATCCGGTGCAGTAGATACCGTATTGGAGAGGCAAAGATCCAATGCCCATTCAAATGAACATTCCAAGCAGGTGAAGACTGGTTGCACGCAAGTGTAGTATGCGAAAGGATAATCCATAAGCTACGCTGAGTGCGGCCAGCGGCAGAGTACTGTAACATTCAAGCATATGGTTACGAAGCATCTGCAGCCGATCTGAGCTGTGTAGGGCCACAGGAGGAGCAGCCATTTCACAGTAGGCAAATGAACAGCAGAACTCCAGCAGCTAAGGCAAGTAACAGTGGCAACCCACCGAAGATGCTCGAAAAAATAGAATGAATAAATGCCGGTATCACACCAAATATAGTTTGGAAAGAAGTCACATAGCCACAGCCCACAACTTTGGAAAAAATGGGCCAAGCCTGTAGTATTGAAAATGGTATGAATTAATGCACCGAAATGCAGTTGGAGGTCAGTACTAAGAAGGGCTTGCACCTCTGTTCGGGTGTTAGCCACATGAAGGACGAATGTCTCACGGGCATATGTGAGCAAAACTTCTTTTTCGGATAACAATGCTCTGATTCTGCTCAACTTATTGAAGTCTGCCTTCAAGGTCGGAATGGAAGACCAAATCGAGTTATCGAGCCTCCCGTGTGGGGGTGGAAAAAGTAAATTTTTACAGCAAACCACACGTTTTGAGACTGTCACAATGTAAGGGATGCCAGCAAGCATGCCACAGCATTCCTCATTATTTAAAAGCAGATAACTACCGTTTGCAAGCAGAGTGAAAGTAGGTGTAATAGCTGGCACTGGATTACCCTTTAAACATATGCAAGATTTGGGGCCGTAAGGTTACAAGCTCCATGCAACTGTATATTTTTGCAAACTCGAGAATGACCTATTGGCGATTTGCATGATCCCTCAGTAAGGTAAACCTCTCTGTCATCCCGTAGGCATCTGTATGTGAATGGTAATGACCATACCTCATGAAGGAATGCACTGCCTAAGGGTTCGAAGCGGCCTAGTCGATAATGCTCCATGCAGGAGCTAAATTTAAACAAAGAAAACTGGAGGGTTATTACCCCATAGATGAGCCAGACAGCAGAGTCTGTTTCGGCCACAGAGAATGGTAAAGGATCTAACTTTTCAATATGTAAAAGAGTGTTGTAACATCTTTCATGTACATAAATTGCTGTGTGTCTGTCAAGTTAAAAGGCAAAAATAAAGATGATGCATTCAAATAATCCTATGGAACTTTCCCCATCTTCAAAGTTTGTAAAGTCCATGCAAACTGCATAACTGAACGCAATTGATTTTGACCATGATAAAAAACAAATACATCATCTTGAACAACATCAACAACAGACGAAACAATATTATCCAAGGTGTAAATGCGGGAAGAAAGTGTGTTAATGCTATTATCAACTGCAAGTACCTTTTCTAGATTAGCCTGGTCTATTGCTCTTAAACGTGAAGCAGCTTCAATTTGAGACAGCTTCCAGATTTCATTGTAAGCTACGTAAATAAATCTTTTAGATCTAGGACCAGCAGGCCCTTTTATGAAATCAGTCAAATCAATGTCACCTGATAATAACAACAAATGTTGTTTTACTGATGATAGTGTTGAATGTTGTAAACAATTTTGACATAACTTTCCCACTGAATAGCTGGTAACTGAATGGGAGTTAGAAAAACGTGGATCAGGCCTATCCTGTTTGTAGCCAGGGGCCTTGTCATAGAAACGGAGTTGGAAAGCATCCAAACTGGTCTGCCAAACCAACCAACCTAGGGGGTCTAGAATAGAAATAATAAAGGTATCATTTGTAAACCAGGATTGCAAATCTTCTATGGAATAATCGGTATGACTGCTCCAGTTCTGATATGTAGCCAGAGTGGGAATGTTAGGGGCATTAATTTGCTTTGAAGTAGCCAATCCAAAGCAAGTAGTCTGATATACCGAATCATTTAAAAATAAAATTTGAGTTGGGATGAGGCATGCGCGATGTAAAGCTTCTGTGCCCCTCACTTGCCAGGATCTAGAACCCCAAACAGATTTAAGATCTACTGTGGACTTCCACAGATCATAGCCATCCACCGACAATTTAATAATAAAGGATTTGGAATACAATAATTTAGTGTGTGTGAGCATCACCTTAGGATTGAACAAAGCATTTAATCTAAAATAGAATGACTCCGTCTTTGACTTATCAAAATGTGTAAAATATGTAAATTTTTTCAAAAACGTCTTTGAGCTGCCTTCCAAAGGAGTCGGGCAATGTTCCCACTGTGTGTAATTAAAAATATTTCTAAATGTATTAGCTTTATGCAGATAATGAGGTCCATAATGCTGGTAGCAAAACAAATCAGCATAATTTGCAGTATTCAAATACAAATCCTCAGCATCAAATGCAGCATAATACTTCAAATCTGAAAACAAAGATTGTATGGCTTGTACGTCCCAATCATCAGACACTATGTTATGTTTCACTACATCACCCATTGACACACAAAGTACATTTGGTACATTTATTATCTCTGGGGGGCCATGAATTTGGAACTTCACTGCATCCCAAACTATTCCATCCGCAACTGGCGAGGCTGAGATGTTGACAAAAGTCTGGTCTCCTTTCATGATGTGAAAAGAAGAGTGCGGAGCCAAAGTTCCATCGACCAGTTTTACAGCAGAGGGTTCCGACAGGTAGTGACCATTGATGGGAAGGAAAAAAAATGTCACAAATCCAATTGACAAGAACAGAAAAATGGCGATGAGCACCAACCAGATGTATGTCCAAGGCGGAACCAAATAAGTCTGTTTAAACCAGGTGACAAAAATAGAGAATTTGGTAGGGGCTAATGAGGATGTGGAGGTCGAGTCAAAAGAAAAACATGACTGGTTAAGGGTATCCGGTTGCAAACCAGGCAATGACTTGGTAGTGGGATAAGCATATTCAGTTTCTTCATTATGACCAGAAGCAGGGGGGTTAAGCAATTCATTAGTAACAGAGTCCCTCTCTATGGCAGTGTCACGCTGCGTGTTGTCAGAAGCGCCCAACACCGGATTTCTGGATATTTCTGGACAAGAAGCCGCTGGTGTGATACTAATCAGGATCGGCCAGACATTGTAGCTTGACATTGTCCACTGAGATGTATCGGTTTTCTTTGTGACCAGGAAGCGGTGGTAAAATGACTGTACAAGTTCCGTTTACGCCAAGCACTGGGACAGGTGCACGATAAGAGGGGCCAAACGCTTTTTTGTTCTCCACCTTCTCTCGGACCAGGTCACCGACTTTGGGTAGCCAGCCGACTACCGGAATCTGCAGTCCTGCCTCAGCGGCAGAGGGCAAATGTTCCTTCGCAAGACTATCTCGGGTCTTTTGTAGGTTTTGTAATATAGCAGAATGATTATCTACGTCAAAGGATGTGGCAGCCGCCACCATGTCTAGACCATCAAGGTCTGGCACAAACATTTTCATGCCAAAGAGCATTTGTATGGGGTCCGCCCACCCAGAGATCTTCTAGGGAGATTATTAAGTGCACGTTGTAAGCTATACAAATGGGCGAACCAGTTCCTGACAGTACCTATGACTCTAGCTGTCAAGGATTGCTTTAAGTCACGGTTCATTCGCTCCACAACTGAGTTGCCCTCAGGCCTGTATGGAGACGAAAATTTGACCTACACCCCCAAAGACCTCATGGCATACTTGTACGCCTTAGAGGCAAACGCGGGACTCTGGTCTGAATGAAAGGTGCCACATGCAAAAATTCCCACAAAGACACGCAAATCCCTGATGACATTTCGTGCGTCAGCACTGCGTTGTGGCCATACCCAAAGAAAACGTGTGCACGAATCAACTGCAACTAAGATGAATTTATAGGCAGTATCTGAAGAAAACGGACCGCAGTGATCCAGATAAACACATGCAAAAGGTCTATTAGAAATGCACAGCTGCGTTTGTGGTGAGCGGGTTAACCCGTGACAAATGTCACAAGAAAGCACATACTTACGGGTTTGTTTATATAAACCATCATCATCAAAGCTTTATTTCGATAAAAAACATATCATAAAAGCATACAAATTTGTTATAAAAAATAAAGTAACTGGAATTAAAAAGGAAAGAAGATAAAAGGAATATAATTACAAAGGGAGCAATCATAAAATGAGGGATACATTGCTACACCAAACATTACTACCCCCCAAAAAGACAAACGACAGTCTAAAAAACAGTCATGAATAAATAAATTTTAAAAAGAAGAAATATCATATCAGCAAGCGTAGAGACCTAAATCTAATAATCCATGACCAGCCAAGAAATTTGGCTACGCCACATGCCAGCAGTGGACTGGTATCTGACTGTAAAATTCTAAGTGCAACACGATAGTTCGCAGTACCTAGCTGCCTACAGACGGGACTAAGCCATCTTGCACGAGGGTTTTTGTAGGCAGGGCACTCGAACAAAAGGTGTGCTATAGTTTCAACATCCCCATTGCAACATGGGCAGTTTGCAATAGTTTGATGGGGGGGGGGTTCCATTTGCTGGAAAATTCGCGAGTAGGGAGTGTGCCAAACCTAAACTGGGTATAGAGTGTCCTATCTCTAGGTTTCTGGATAAAATCAAAATAGTGCTCCAGCCTAACCACCTGTTTATGTAAATAGAAGTCCCCAGTCAAGCTACCTAAATTGGGAGCACTATACTCCAGGTTGTCAATCCAAGTCCAATAGGCCTTCTTAAGATCGACCTTGCTCAAATGTTTTTCAAGCTCCCAAACTTCTCTTAGACCCATTGAGCAGAAAGCTTTTGTAATATTGGACAACCACCCAATCCTATATGAGCCCGTCAAGCTTATCACTTCTTTTAGGCCATCAACATATTTAGATAGCTCAGGGGTACGGCATAAACGGGCCCAAAAGAGCAAGGGACGTAGTCTAGCAAGATCCCTAAATGAGCGCCTGCCCATATCGCTCATCAGGGGCTTAAGGGGAGTACCCCTTGGGAGCGAGACCAAGTCCCTGAGGAATTTATTTTCAGATCTAGAAATTTCGTCGACATTGTCGAAGCCCCAAAGTTCAGCACCATAAAGTGCTGAACTAACAGCTTGGCAGCATAAATCAAAAGGGCAGGAGCAATGGGCCTGCTCTGCGAAGAGCGATGTTCCTTCCCAATTGCTCCCGTGACCCACTTATGATTAAGAAGCATTTTGTCAATGTGGGGTCTCCAACTTAGTCTATCTGAAATTCGAATTCCTAGATAATCAAAAGTATTGAGAAGCTCTAGCGGAACACCATCCAGCGTAGAAGTTATTTTAAGGGATCTACAGGGGTTAAACGAGAGAAGTTTGGTTTTCGAAGTATTAATGGTCAAGCCTCTCAAACTACAGAACAACTTAAACCTATCCAAAAGTTTTTGCAACCCTGCCGGTGTTTTAGAAATAAACAGGGTGTTGTCGGCAAAAGGTAATGCAGGAACTTTATCACCCGCCAGGGTCGGGGCATCAGCTGGAGTTTCCCGCAGGAAGCTTACCACCCCATTCACATACAAAGAGAATAGGGTGGGGGCCATAACACAGCCCTGGCGGACTCCCCTATTGACGGGGATTTTATCCGTTTTCTGTTCTTGAGAACCCCACCTCACCCGGGCTTAATTGCCCACATGAAGACGGATCAAAAGATCTAGGATAGGCAGCGGAAGACCCATTTCATTCAAGACCTGCCACAGGCGATCGCGGGGGACTAGGTCAAAGGCGGTCTTTAAATCTGTGAATGCCAAATAAAGACTGCCCTTGCCAATCAAGACCACCTTCCAATATAAAAGAAGGAGCCTAAAAACCTGGTCAGTAGTACCCGTATTTGCTCTGAAACCCGCTTGGTAGTCTGATAGAATATTATTATCGCTGGCTCATGACAGGATTCTCTCTAACAAGACCCGGCGAACTATCTTCTGGCCAACATCAATAAGACTGATGGGACCGTAGTTGGCAGGGTCTCCCCTAATTCCCTTCTTAAATATTGGGATCACCTCCGCTCCCTTTCATGATTCTGGGACGGGGGATCCTTTAAGAAGGGCGTTAAGCAAGATGGTAAAATACCTGGCCCACTCTTGGGGATCAGCTCGAAACAGATCACCAGGAAGGCCATCTGCTCCGGAAGCCTTGGCTAAAGCTATTTTATTAATAGCAGCCAAAACTTCAGATTCCACAAAAGGATCAAATGCCTCCATAAGAGAGGATGAGATAAAAGAACCAGAGAAGACTCCTGAGCTATGAGCGACATCCCCAGAATAAAGTTTTTTAAAATGGTCGTACCACTCCTGGTTCGTAATATGATTGTGAATTATATCGGAGTCCTGGCCTTTGGTCTTCCTGAACAATTTCCAAAAGGCATTCCCATCTTTGGCCAGACTAGCAGCCTTTAAATCTAACCAAAAGGATTCTTCCCAGGCCCGCTTAGCTCTTAAAACTGTCTTTTTATAGTCCTTCCTAGCGCTCTGGACCAAGTGGCAATCTCGTTTTTTAACAGCAGCTATCAGGGTACATTTTTTTTGTCTACACGCCGAGTTATACCATAAACATGAGACTTTAAGAGACTTATTGAAGTTACTAGAGGTTGGTGATGCCACAAAAAAAGAACCCATTGACTCAACTGTCTCCAGATAGATATTCCCAATATTAGGGGGACCACCCACGGCGCTACATACTGTGTGCAGTTCCTTGGTTTAAGCCAGCCGGACATTTTTTATAGCATTCAGTTTTTGAGCATCGCAGACAATTTTCGGCCATTTCAGATACCTCCTGCAGTTAGAAGGAACTACCTCTTTTGAAGACATGATGCGATCAGAACAAAAATTAGAGAAATCAGAAGACCATGGATTCTTCATAGACAAACATAGAGAATTATGATCACTTTCAGTGGTAGGAACTATGACCAAATCCACTAAATATCGCCATAATCTACGATCAATTAGGATATAATCGATTCGAGATGGGCATGATACTCTATTGAAGGTGTTAGCACCAGGGGTATCAAAAGGCATTCTGCCGTTAGCAGCTCTTAGGCCAAATTCAAGTGTTAGAGCGTTCATTTGGATAGCCTGCTGCGTCCACTTCTTGATTGGCGGTAAAGTGAGTGATGGTATGCCCCACTTGGTATCCTCAACCTCTGTCTCTAGCAGATCTTCTGATGCCAAAGCTTTGAAGGTGCAGTTCAAATCCCCCGCCACCAAAATTAATGAGTCAGGCAGACAGGAGGTAAGTTCGTCACCCAGAGCTGTAACAAGTGGCGACTTCTGACCACCCTTCGTACCTCTGACATAAACATTAAAAAACTCGATGACAGGACCCCCTCTAGACCCTGTCAATGTTAGCCGCATCAAATCCAAAGATGTACTCTCAAGATGTTTTACTCTACAATTAAGGTTAATACTAACCCAGACAATGAGGCCCCCCGAAGGTCGCCCACGACCAATAGAAGTTGCTGGTAAGAAAAAACAAGTAAAGCCGGATTTATAAAATGGCACAAGGCTCCAGGTCTCCTGAAAAATACATAAATCGTGTACCTCGATATAATTATTCCAGTCTGGCAACAACAATTTATTACATAAACCCGCAATATTCCATGAGATTATTTTAAGATTTGAAGTGGAGAGCGTTAAGATGTCATCAACATGATCAGACATTTCACAAATAAACCACACCAACAGTAATGCTGCTGCAAGATAGAAATAGTCGCTGACACGCCAGCGTACGCGGAAGCCATGCCCTCGTGTGCGGCTGTTATCAGAGAAGGTCTGTGTTGGGAATCAACCTGTCACCGTCATGAATTCTCACATAAGGAACCTTATCGGGACTTCAATGATAAGAGTATTTTGAAGGGAAACCCTGCTGGTAATTGCCAACCTTCTCTGTAGCAGCTATTGCTGCCAAGATGCCATTATCAATCTTATTCATGGATCATGTAACTGCTGCAACGGAACACGTGGCTACTGCCGATTTAGCTGCTTCATCAGCCAAACTATTGCCTACCGCGTGTACTCCTACGCGCTGGTGGCCAAGAGTATGAAGCAAATATGTGGTGAGAGGCAGACGTTCCATAAGATCTGCGACTCGAACACAAAGCATTTTATGCTTAATTGTGCGGCCCTTAGAATCACGATAGTCATTCTGAGACCAAAAGAATACGTTGTCATTGAAAGACTGAACACAGTAGTAAGAATCACTTACAATTAAAGTAGTCACATTCGGATCTGAAAACTCCAGTGCAAGCACCAGAGCGCGCAGCTCAGCTAATTGGGTGGTACAGTCACCTAGTGCCTGTGTGTGTACAACACTGGACTTGAACCCTCCGTTCACTATGGCACCTACCACAATAGCGCATGCCGCTGAATAAAAATGCTTTGACCCGGTCACGTCGAACCATAGGTGTAAATGATACAATGGTATTCCTCCAACGGACGCACTGAAAGAGGAGCAGAATGAACAAATTCATACTGTAAAAACTCCTGTGCTTGTAGTGAGGAGTCTAAGATAAAGGTGACATCCGGAGATGTCAACGAAGTAGCCCATTGTATCCAGCGTGGATGCAAATCCTTTTGAGTTTGGTACACTTGCTTTTGTTACTGCTTCAAGAGCAGGATATGGTGTCACAACCAAAATGCGTTTTCCCTGTGCCAGAGCGCGTTCCTTTAGGATAGCCATCTGGACAGCTGTCAAGACTTTTTCAACAGTGGAAAACCACAGTTCATCCGAAGTGTACAAATGTGATTTGTAAGCAATAGGCACTGTGTCACCTTCATTAAACGTCAAGTAAGTGAAACCCACCGCGCCTAGCATGATACGTATCACCAGGTTTGTGCGGTTATCACGTGTCAACAAGTATTTAGATTCAAGAAGATCAGACTGCAAAGATTGCAGGATATCTGAATGTTCCAGAAGCCAGTCGGCTTTGAAAAATGTAGGTTGTATCTAAGCATACAATGGCTTGATACGCTGGGCATTTTCGGGAATGTAAATTCGACCGAAATTCAAAAATCCCAGCAAAGACTGTCATTTTTTCAGTGTTGTAGGAGGACGCAAACATGCACATTTCTCCAAGAAGTGAGGTGCCATGACTCTACCCTTATTATTGAGCTTGTAGTCCAAGAACAACACTGTGTACTCTGCAATGTGTGATTTTTTAAAGTAAAATTTATAGCCGTAGTCCGCAAACAAAACTATGATGCGGTCCACATGACAAAGATGCGGCCATAATTCGTCGTCTGTGAGATAAATATCATCAACGTACGAGTACGCATCAGAGTCTATGCCGTCTAACAAAGAGACGACACGCCGGAATTGTTTTTGTTTTACGCCGGCGGTAAAAGCTGTCCATTGACTGCTTTCAGGTGACAGATTGTGACTGAAAAAGCCATTGGAAATATTACGCATAGTTTTTATATTTTTTTATGTATAAGTCCATCTACTAGAGCAGAACTATGTGTATTCTGAACCGCAAAGGTGCGACAATGAGTTCAAATGCCGGTAATCCAAAACTAAGTGGTACGACCCATCGGGTTTGGTTATTGTAAAAAGAGGGTTATTCATCGGTGACACACGTTTCAATCACTCCTTGATTTTTTTTTTAAACAGACTTTATTAGGTCACAGAACAAAATGCAGTCAATCCCCGCCCCCAATACTCCGCCCTCCAGCCAAATCAGGACGTAGTGCAGTGACCGCCCCACCACACTGACCACAACTGTACAACATTCACCCCAACAGTATCTGTGCTACAAGGTAGTGCATCCACAGGAGTAATCCACAGTGAGTGTGCGATAAAGCCAAAATACCCCCCGCCCCATCCCCCAGCAACCCCCCCAACGAACCCCCCCACTCTACCCACCCACCCAAGCATGTCGCCAGTATCTATCAGAATTACATGTACATCAAAGCCTTACCCACCACTCGTCGGATCCGCCTCCCAGCAATCCCAACAGAGAGTGCCTCAAGAGCATAGGCGGAAGCCTGTTACAGGGCGCTCAAGGAACCGGTGTCCCATCTTTCCCCACCGGATCTCCCCCATCCCCCACAGCCGAGCGTTTGAACAAGTCCAGGAGTGCTAACCATGCCCGGGCCCATTCGTGCGATCTTTCATTTTCACTACGTCGAGCCAGACATAATCTATAAGTCCCCTCACTTCCCGCCCATTTCCGTAGTCCACCGTAAGAAATTAGGTCCCTGCCGCGCCTTCCAATGGGAAGTAATCTCCCGCTTGGCCAGGACCAGCCACAGGTCAATAAACCTACTGGTGACCTTAGTATTTGCAGCATGCGGAAATCCATGTAGCAAACAGACCCCCGGGCCCACCTCCAAATCCCTCTCTGTCACTGTCAGGAGTAACGTCGCCACTTCCTCCCAAAACCCTGTCACCTGCAGACAGTCCCAGAACATGTGAAGAAAAGTCGCCCCACCATGACCACATCGGGGGCAAGCATCTGGCCCCCCAAAGTACTCAGCTATCTTGCGAGGGGTAAGGTATGCCCTATGAAAAACATAAAACTGAATAAGCTGGAAGCGTGCATTTCGTGTACACTTCCAAGGGCGCTCCATGATTTCCTCCCAGTTTTTGTCCGCAATAGGCGCTCCCAGGTCCGCTTCCCACTTGACGCGCAGGGCAGCCAGGGGTTGCCGCATATCTCCAGTAATCCGCCTATAGAGACAAGTCACCGCCTTAAAGATACCCGTCGCCATCACTACATACTGACAGGCAAGAGAGGTGTCCGGCTCTACCATCCCCTTCCACCAGTGCTTCCTGACGGCCGCAGTCAAGGCTGCATGTAATAGGAAGTCCCCCCGCGGGAGATCATGCCGCTCCCTAAAGTAGTCAAAAGGGAGCAGATTACCATCCTCATATAAGTCTCCCAATGTCATAACTCCCGCCTCCTCCCAGGCCAATAACCGGCTCCAGTCTCCTCCGTGGGGTAGCGCCTCACACATTCGCAGAGGGATCTCGGGCGCGTAAGGAATGATCACACGCGCCCTCCTAGCCAACCGCGCCCAGCACTGTCGAACCACCCTCAAGTCCGGCGGCAGTGAGGCGTCTCTCACCGGCACCCGGAGCAGCACACAAGATAATTGGGACCAGCTTGGATCCGCCCCTCTTTGTTCTTCCGGACACCTGATGTGACCCGCCACCCACTTTGTGAACCACTGGAGCTGCGCAGCATGGTAATAGGACTCCAGGTCCGGCAACGCAAGGCCTCCCTCACTCCTGGGTCGCTGTAGAGTAAGCAGCGCTACCCTCCGCCTATCCGCACCCCAGATGAACCCCGTGATCAAAGTGGTCAGTTGGGCAAAGAGCTTTCCCGGAATCCAGACTGGAAGAGTCCCAAAGTAATAAAGAAGTCTAGGCAAAATGACCATTTTCACTAAGGCGACCCTGCCCGCCACCGACAATGGGAGAGTACCCCAGAACTCAAAGCAGGTTTTCGCCCCTCTTACTGCTCGCCCCACGTTGCCCTCTAACAAATCAGCGGGATCGTGATAAGTCCTGGTCCCCAAGTAAGGCAAACACCGGGATTCCCACGGGACATCCCCCTGGCGAATCAACCCATCCGGGCCCGAGGGAAACAGACAAGACTTGGTCCAATTCACCCGGAGTCCCGCCACCCTCCCCAGAGTCTCCAGCAAAGCCCGCGCCCCCTGCAAGGCCTCCCCAGCATCCGGCAAGAAGAGAAGTAGGTCATCCGCATATAATGCTATGTGCTGCACTCGTTCCTCGACTAATAACCCTGGAAAATACCGACCTGACCTAGCAAGAGCGGCCATGGGCTCCATTGCCAGTGCAAATAACAAGGGGGACAGCGGGCACCCCTGCCTCGTTCCCCGAGCGACCGCGCAGGCACTAGATATCAAGCCCCCCGTCCGCACCCTAGCAGTGGAAGCACTATAAAGAAGCGCCATCCACTGGACAAATCGTTCCCCCATCCCAAAAGCCCTCAAGACAAAGAGATAAGGCCACTCCAGGCTATCAAAGGCTTTTTCAATGTCGACCGCAAATATGCAGGCCTCCTCCTTGTCATAAGAGTCGGATCCCAAGATGCGCATCAGTCTGCGTACGTTCATTGCAGTATTGCAGGTGGGAATGAACCCAGCCTGATCCTCATGGATCAGTTGCAACATATGGGGCATCAATCGACTAGCCAGAATACGACTCAAAATCTTGTAGTCGAGGTTGAGCATCGCCAGAGGTCTGTACGAGGACCGCTCCCAAGCAGGTTTACCAGGTTTAAGAAGGGGAACTATGAGGGCTTCTTGCGTGGTAGCAGGGAGGGTCCCCTCTCGGTGCGCCCCGTTATACAGCGCCACCAAACAGGGTACTAGCACATCCGCATAAGCTGCATAAAACTCAATGGGGAGCCCATCGGTGCCCGGGGTTTTGTTCCTAGCCATGTGCTTTATGGCACTACATACTTCGCCCGCTTCTACATCCCGACCTAGCGCCTCAGCATCTGCAGCCACAAGCTTTGGGAGCCCCGCCCCCGGCAAAAATTCTGCATCTTCCGGGCAACCAGGGCTCACCCCACTCCGATACAACTCTGCGTAATACTGTAGGAAGTGATCATTGATGTCTTTTTGGGTGCAGAACACCTCCGTACCCTGCCCCCTCAGTTCCACTATCGGGGTCCCCCTGCGGGCCGGATTGGCCAGCCAGGCCAGCAATGCCCCCACCTTATCACGTTCCACATGCGCCCTATCCATGTAGGCTTTATAGTCAAAACAACGCAATTTCTCGGCCTCAAGTAGCCCCGCCTGTTCGTCCGGGCGCTCCGGCCTCTCTCTTTCCCTATCGCGCACCCGCCGTTCCGCCGACTGGACGTCCTGCAGCAGCACTCTGCGCACTCCCACTACCTCACCAATACAGCGCCCCCGAACCACAGCCTTAAAGGCGTCCCATTCTACCACCAGGGATGATGCCGTACTGGCGTTCATTCGAAAATAGTCCTCTATAGCTGACCCAATGTTGGCACGAAACACCGGATCCTCCAGCGTGTCTGGCCGAAGCCGCCATGTGGGAATAGCCGGCCGATCTCGCATCCAGTGTGGGACTGTCAGCAAAGGATTGTGATCCGAGGTTGTCCTAGCTAGGTACTCACTGTGCACCATCGCCCCATGCACGTCAGGGGAGCTAAGGATCGAATCTAGGCGAACATGGAGATCGTGTAATGATGAGAAGTAAGAATAATCCCTCTCCCCCGGATGATGCGCTCTCCAGGTATCAGTCAGTCCCCACTGTCTCTGCCAATCCTTCCGGACCACTGCCAACCTATGCACAGGGGAGTCAGCAAGGGGGGGATGGAAGCGATCCATGCAGACATCCGTGATGCAATTAAAGTCACCCCCCAGGAGCACCGAGCCAGTCAGCAAGGGGGCCAAAGCCCCAGAGAGATGCGCAAAGAAGGAAGCCTGGTCCGTGTTGGGGGCATAGACACTTCCTATCACTATGTCCCTACCATCCAGCCGCCCCGTCACTATCACATACCTGCCTTCTGGGTCAACCACTTGCCCAGTGGTTTGAAACGGCACCCCCGCCCGCAGCCAGATCAACACACCTCTGGCATAGGCTGAATATGTGGTATAGAACACCTGCCCCCGCCACCTCCGCTGCAGTTCCAACCCCTCCTGCTTGTTCAAGTGTGTTTCCTGTAGCAGTGCTATCTGCACCCCTCGCCGACGAAGGTAAGCATGGATCTTATGGCGGCGAGACATACTGTGCATCCCCCTAATGTTCCAAGAGAGACATTTAATCCCTACGGCGGCAGCCATGACACGATAGTGTTAGCCCCATGCATCCAATTTCCCTCTGCGACATGCTTGGTCCCACCCCCCCCGTCCCCAACCCCCCAACTCTGTCAACTCCCACAACCCAGGATAGGTTCCCCAAAACTAGTCCCCATCCAAACTAAGAAAACCAACAATCTTGTCAGCTTGGAAAGTGAGACGTGCGCAGACCCAAAGTGGGACCCAGAGCCCCCCGCCAGCCCTCCCCCGCTACATACAGCAGGGCCATCAACAGCCCCGTGGGAGCCCCATTGAAGCCAGTTGTGAGAAGTTGGCCTGATGTATGATGTCACTAGTTATAGTGTACACCTTATATCAGTCCAAATACCCTTATGGTGATTGGTTGTAAAGTCAACCTTATAGACCAGCTATCCTAGTGGTAGCATGGACAAGAGCAGTCTTAGGCTAAACTCTGAATGGCATGTGAAGCCAGCTGTGATACCATATATAATCCCTTGAATACCAAATGAAAGGACACCACAACAGATATATATATAAAATAAAGTGTATTTATTCTAAGCAAACCCTCAGCACTCTTTATGAGATTAGAGGTAAGTACAACACAGTCTTATTTAAGCATACATTGAGTCACACAGGTAAGTAATACAGTTAGGCCCTAGGGGCCACGCAAACCATATACTAAGTAAGTGGTATAAGAACCACTGTCACGGAAATAGAATAGGCCTAGGCCTAGGGAATCGCTGGGGCTACACTACACTAGCGTTAGTTAGTAAGTGGGAGGCCCACGGGATTCGTGTGCAGAGTGGAAACACTCACGCGTAATGCGTAAAAGTCAATAGCAATAGTACAGTTTAGAAAACGGTAGATTTAGGACACTTCCGGAGTAGCTAGGAAGTTGAGACTTGAAAACTAGACACTAGGATAGTCACTATCCTGATGAGCACCGGAGTACCCAAGTTACCTAGCCCACAGGCTGCGGGTGCATAGGGGTGAAGATGCGTCGTTTTCGTCGTCGACTCCTATGGATGCCTGAAGAAAGATGCTGACAGGCAGTCAGTGAAGAGTGTCCGGTGGATCCCAAGGCTGGGATCAAGAAGAGAAGAAACCTGCAAGCAGAAGGGACAGAGTCAAGGTCACTAGCCAGTGACCACGTGGAACCAGGAAGGAACCAGGCGATGTCGTGAAGAGTTGCAGGTGAAGGTGAAGCTTGTCGCTGCAGCCAGGAGGACCAGGAAGCGTCGAGGACGACCAGGACCAGGAGGCGAGCTGTCCCACGAAGGCTCTTGCTGTCGGCGGCGTCGAAGTTGGACTAGGACTCACCAAGCCTTGGCAAGCGGAACCCACGAAGAACAAAGGACTTGCTTCTGGTGCAGACCAGGAAGGTCTGGGGTGCTTCTTCTTTGCAGAGAAGCGGGAGCCAGTCTGGAGGAGCCAAACCAGCGCAGAAGATTTCAGGGTGCGTCGTCACAAAGGCCACTAGCCAGCGGGCAAGCAACCGGACAGACGCGGCAAGCAGGAAAATGCTGAAGGGCCCCACGCAGGACTCGTGGAGTGTGGGGGGCTGATCTTCGGTGCAGATGGTGCTTGGGGTTGGGGCTTCTCAATCCCCGGTGCACAACTTCGAGGGTACCTCAGAAGCTGCGCTGTAAGTTACTAGCCACTTTTCCCAGGTAGCCGGTCCCACGTCGCTCGTCGCCTCCACGGATCTCAGCTCTGCTACAGATGTGGATGAGGGTCGGAGAAGTCTGGAAGTCAAGGCTCTGGTCGGGCTCTGCAGTCGGTTCCTCGTAGAACGGTCGCAAAGCAAAGGGTAGTCTCTTGATGGTGCCTGTTTGCACAGGGTAGCCACTCCTTGGCTACAAGGGAGATTCTTCAGTCTTCTTCTTTCGTCGAAGGTCCAGAGTTTCTGTTCAGTTTTGCAGGTTCAGGATAATCTAAAGTCTTGAGGCCCAACTCCCACTCTTATACTAATCTGGGGGGCTGGGATACCTGCTAGGTCACGCCTTATGGGTGGGACCTGGGAGGGGGTGGTTACACCCACTTCCCTTTGTCCAGTTTCGCGCCAGAGCTGGGGCTGGAGTGCCCCAGCGCCGGTTTGAACTGGACTATGCAAGGAACACCTTGTGTGCCCCAGGCATGTCTCATTCCTTTCAGCCCACCCTGCCCCAATACACTAAAGGCTGTCTGGGGAGGTGCTAGCACCTCCCCAAGCAGGAAACCTATTGTCCAGGCCTCCCTGGCTGGGATCACTCCCAGCTGCAGGAGGTCAGACTTGTGTCGTGGCAGCAGCATCCATTTTGTGATGCTGAGGCTTTGGTCAGAGGCTAACAGTTGAAGTATGATTTTAACATGTCTTTCCCTCTAGACGGGGGGAATAATATTCTCATGTCCAGAAATGGCATGGGGGTATTATTCCCTAGTGTTAGACACCTTACACGACATGTTTTGATAAAGCCAAACCATAGTTACCATAACCGTCTAAGATTATAAGGCACTTTAAGAGTATATGGTAGGCTATATCATAGAACAGCTATAAGGACAAGGTTCCGAAAGCTGCAGACAGGCTCAGCTCATGCTAGAGCACCATCTCACATGTTACCAAGCACTCTGCCTCCAGGATTGTCAAGGCCTGCCATAGGAGTGACTGATAGGTACACATGTGTCTATATGTAAGTTAGGTATAGGAATACTACACCTAAGCAAGGGGTGATTACACGACCTTGCCCCAGCTGAGTGATCAGCCAGTTGTGTCAAAATGGAAGGCCAGGCCAGGGGTGGCATAATACATGCTGCAGCCCCTGGTAGGCCTAGGGTACACCTATGCCCTGGGTACCTAGGGTACACTGTACAGGGGCCAATAAGGTGATCCTATCCAAATGGGTTATGCACCTAAAGTACATAGTATTAATTTAGAGAGAGAACAGCAGGGCTGTGGGTCTGATTAGCAGGCCCACAGCCACATCTAAGTCGAAAACCAGTAAAGCAAAAGCAAAAAGTGGGGGTGAACATAGAAAGCAGACCCTACTCTCCTACACCAGTCACTAAGGGTCAAGTCCCCCACCCGCAATGGGTCATGGCCCCCTCATTCATCAGTCCCGGGTTGCAGCACAGAGCGACCATCCTCGCCCTCCAGTCTTCGCTCAGCCAAACAAGTCCGCCGTCTGCGGGGTCATCACCGGGAGCTCAGTTTCAGAATCCCCAGTCGTACTGCCATCCGGGGATACCTCTGATCCTCCCCTCACTCGACCAGAAGAAACGGAGGCCGGGCTGCTGCTACCCCTACTTATCTCCACCACTGCCCGCACAGCTCTGTCCCGTTCTAGGCGCGGATCCGGCAATGTGGGCGCCCTTGTCGGACTCGCAGCGGCAGGAGATCCTCTCTCCTCACCGGCCACCGGCAATTTCCGGCCCGGACTCGTCAGGCGAGTTTCCAACCAGCTCCACACATCCTGCGGGGTGGTGAAGAAGAGCGTGCGGGGCCCATCCACCACCCTCAGCCTCGCCGGGAAGAGCATCGCGTAAGGAACATGAAGCTGCCTCAGTTTCCTCTTAACACCCACAAAGGAGGTGCGCTGCTTCTGAACCTCCCGCGTGAAATCCGGGAATATCATCACCCTAGAGTTGCCAATCTGCAATCGCTGCCTCTCCCGCGCCTTCTGCAGGATATGATCTCTGTCTCTATAGTGCAGCAGTCGCACCACCATCGGTCTGGGGGGTGCACCCGGTTTGGGAGGCCTCACCGGAACCCTGTGAGCTCTCTCGAGGGCAAAGAACGGAGACAACCCCTCCGGGGCCACCTCGGCCCGAAGCCATTCCTCCAGGTATCGGACTGCATCAGCCCCCTCCTCACGCTCCGGGACCCCCACTATGCGGAGGTTGTTCCTTCGAGCACGCCCTTCACTATCCTCAGCACGCAGCTCCAGTGTTCGTACTCTGCTCTCCATCTGCGCCATAGATCTTTGCAAGGCAGTCATTCTATCCGGCACCTCCTCCAGCGTCGTCTCGGTCGCTTTCACCCGATTTTTAAATTTTTTATGATCGTCCTTCAACAATGCCAGGTCCACTCCGATAGTATCTATCTTTGTTTCGAGGGCCTCTCGGGAAGCTGTGATGGCCTGCATGATATCCGCCAAGGAGGGGCCGCCCGGAATCCCCGCACCAGGGGCTCTCGCCGCGGCTCCCTCATCGTCTGACCGGTGCTCCCCCTCCTCGTCTTGAAGGACCGCAAATCCCTTTCGCCTCGATGACCGACCCATCTCAGGTGCCACCCCAGGGGTCCCTCAAGCGCAACCACTCCAGCAGAGTCGAAACAGAACAGGCTATCCAGCCGGCGAGGTCGCTACAGCAGGTTGGCACCCGGAAGGCTGAGCCTCCACACCGGCGTCCGACAATCTTGATGGGTCTAGGCCCCGACTCCACACCTCCACTTGTCCAGTTCGGGGTGACGAAGACCCCCGTCACGCCTCCTCCGCAACACCAGGGCCCGCCAACCAGCCACTTCCACTGTACTCCACAGGCTTCCAAAGCTCACTGTCCGCAGGCCCCAGAGGTCGCACCCCCATTCATCGAGCCCCCGTTCATCCGCAGCAACTGCAGCGCACCTCCGCCACGCCCCACCACTTCCTGGCCCTGGAACGTTAGTGTCTTTCGGGGCTAGCAACTCCCACGCTGCAGCCCCATAGTTCCACCGTGAAGTCCATGGGAGGGGGCAACCGCCGATCAGCACCACTCAGCCTCGCTCAGCCAAGCCTTCAGCCAGTCCGCTTCCCCTGTAGCGCGTGACAGTGGTAATGGGGGCCTCCAAGTCGCACCTCCACACACCTCCAGGATATAGGAGACCTCCAGTTGCCGCAGTCAAGCCCCAGCAGGCCTCACTTACGCTCCGGTCCTCGCCAGGTGACCATCCACAGCTCCCTCGTCTGCCCACACTCGCGCGCCGCACCGCTCACCACTGTCCTCGGCGGCCCGCTCCTCGCCAGTCGCTCCGAGCCGCCATCTTAGGGTCAGGCAGCAGCCACACTTGTCCGCTGTTCGCCGCTCTCACCAGGCTCCTCGGGCACCCCTGCTCGCAGCCGCCGCCGCCGATCCGACCTCCAGACTCCTCACTACTGGGCCAGCCACTGTGCCGTTGCCGATTCACAGAAGAGGACGGGCGCTTCAGCGGCGACCCGCAGCTGGCATCTTGGGCCGCCCCGGCCAACAACGCGGCGCGATCTCCAATCGGTCGCGCAGCCTCACCAGGGCGTCTCCGCTGCCGCCGGATCGCCTATGCAGCCACCAGGTCTTCCCTACTGGGGTGAGGAGGAAGGGATCTCCCCCAGCGACTCAGGATACATGGAACCGAGGGAGGCCGCGGAGGAGCTCCGAGATCTCCGTCCTCCTACATAGGCGTCTGGCCACGCCCCCCTCAATCACTCCTTGATACTCTAATTGATTGAGAATCTCAGAAATTGGAGCTTTCGCTTCCCGCCGGAGGGGATACTGGGGTTGTGGCTGTGGCATAGACCGTAATGGTATCTCATGCAGGCGAGAATCTCTATCACAGCCCACCTGCATACGGTACAGCAAGCACCAAAGCCCACTCTTCCGCAAAAGCCTTTGCTTGCTCCTTGGAGACGTGTGTGAAAAACTTGAGTCTAACCTCCTTACCCCTTGGAGCGGCCTGAACAAAAGGTGGGGGCCAATCTGCCTCTGCCAACAAAATTTCATATGAAGAAGTCAGATTTTCCCAAAAAATCCCTTTAATCACACGTTCTATGTCACCTTCAATCAGAACTTCTGGAACCTCCTGAGGCTCAGCCGGCAGTAGTCAGACTGATCTAAACATCATTATTTTAACTATTGGTGAAAACTTCGTTTTTAAAACACTTTACTTACTTTCTCTGTTATCGCGCTGCAGTGTGCAGGTTCCTCTTCGCACAGCACAACGAGCGCTGCTCAGGGCGAAATTGACGATCTTCGTTGACCGCCATTCTCCACGCCCTCACTGGGACACACCCACCCCGAGGCCACGCCCCCTGCAAAGCGTTAATAAAAGACGCGCTTGCTTGGTTTGAGTTCAGTTAACTTCTGGAACCTCCTGAGGCTCAGCCGGGAGTAGTCAGACTGATCTAAACATCATTATTTTAACTATTGGTGAAAACTTCGTTTTTAAAACACTTTACTTACTTTCTCTGTTATCTCGCTGCAGTGTGCAGGTTCCTCTTCGCACAGCACAACGAGCGCTGCTCAGGGCGAAATTGACGATCTTCGTTGACCGCCATCCTCCACGCCCTCACTGGGACACACCCACCCCGAGGCCACGCCCCCTGCAAAGCGTTAATAAAAGACGCGCTTGCTTGGTTTGAGTTCAGTTAACTTCTGGAACCTCCTGAGGCTCAGCCGGGAGTAGTCAGACTGATCTAAACATCATTATTTTAACTATTGGTGAAAACTTCGTTTTTAAAACACTTTACTTACTTTCTCTGTTATCTCGCTGCAGTGTGCAGGTTCCTCTTCGCACAGCACAACGAGCGCTGCTCAGGGCGAAATTGACGATCTTCGTTGACTGCCATTCTCCACGCCCTCACTGGGACACACCCACCCCGAGGCCACGCCCCCTGCAAAGCGTTAATAAAAGACGCGCTTGCTTGGTTTGAGTTCAGTTAACTTCTGGAACCTCCTGAGGCTCAGCCGGGAGTAGTCAGACTGATCTAAACATCATTATTTTAACTATTGGTGAAAACTTCGTTTTTAAAACACTTTACTTACTTTCTCTGTTATCTCGCTGCAGTGTGCAGGTTCCTCTTCGCACAGCACAACGAGCGCTGCTCAGGGCGAAATTGACTATCTTCGTTGACCGCCATTCTCCACGCCCTCACTGGGACACACCCACCCCGAGGCCACGCCCCCTGCAAAGCGTTGATAAAAGACGCGCTTGCTTGGTTTGAGTTCAGTTAACTTCTGGAACCTCCTGAGGCTCAGCCGGGAGTAGTCAGACTGATCTAAACATCATTATTTTAACTATTGGTGAAAACTTCGTTTTTAAAACACTTTACTTACTTTCTCTGTTATCTCGCTGCAGTGTGCAGGTTCCTCTTCGCACAGCACAACGAGCGCTGCTCAGGGCGAAATTGACGATCTTCGTTGACCGCCATTCTCCACGCCCTCACTGGGACACACCCACCCCGAGGCCACGCCCCCTGCAAAGCGTTAATAAAAGACGCGCTTGCTTGGTTTGAGTTCAGTTAACTTCTGGAACCTCCTGAGGCTCAGCCGGGAGTAGTCAGACTGATCTAAACATCATTATTTTAACTATTGGTGAAAACTTCGTTTTTAAAACACTTTACTTACTTTCTCTGTTATCTCGCTGCAGTGTGCAGGTTCCTCTTCGCACAGCACAACGAGCGCTGCTCAGGGCGAAATTGACGATCTTTGTTGACCGCCATTCTCCACGCCCTCACTGGGACACACCCACCCCGAGGCCACGCCCTCTCCCTCTGTCTCACTTCCATTAATATGTGCCTGAGCCGGAAGCGCAGCGGACGAGCGCAGCGGGCGCGCCGATTGCGCGCCGAAGGCGCGCTTAAGACAAGCTCGTCTGCGCTCGTCCGCGATCAGGACGCGACCGGGGCCGGTCTCCCTCTCCGATTCACTAGCCATACTACCGTAACATACTCCCGGACTGAATTGATGTCTGCGAGACCCCCCCTATGTGGGACCTGCCCGCTACCTACCTCAGACGCTCGGAGTGAGGTTTGTTCCTGCTCTGTCTGTAATTTTTCCCTTCCTGCTTTAGACCATACCATCAACACTATACACTCATCGAACCCTCCTTCCACCCATGGAGCTCAGCCCTCCCTGACCCTCAGAGCTGCGCTGATCAATTGTCGATCATTGAGCAAACATGCCATTGACATCTAGCAGTCCCTCCGTGATAACAACTGGGACCTGCTCTTTTTAACCGAAACATGGCTGAACGACACTACAAATCCTGCAATCACCCTAGCCTTACCTGAGGGTTATAACATTACCTGTGCCAATAGACCCAATGGCACACCGGGAGGTGGCATCGCTTTAATTCACAACTCCAAATGGGCGATTACCCTCCCTCCATTTAACCAAAGGATTGTATAGAAGGCATGCCTTTCATTGTTCAACTCTCCCCTTCCTCCTCTTGCTCTGGAATTCTCATCTACCGCCCCCCACATTCCAATTCCTCTCACTTACCGGCTTTAGCCGACTATGTTATTCAGCTTAGCACACGATACGCTAATTTTACTGCTTTAGGAGACTTCAATCTCCATGTTGATAACGACTCTTGCCCGCACAGTAATCTCTTCATTTCTACGCTTGCAGCATGCAACCTAGTCCAATTAATATCCCTGCCCACACATAAAGCGGGTCATACTCTGGATCTGATCTGCTCCAACCTACCATCTATCCGGGTGACCCCCCCTATCCCGGTCATCTGGTCGGACCACTTCCTTATCCCTTTTGAGATCGACATCTTCTGTCACATCCGACCCGTTATCACTCCTAAATCATCTGGTCGAAACTGGAGTCGCATTACCCCGGAAACGCTCCTGGAATATTTAAAAAATACTCGACCCTGCTCGTCACTTGATCCAAACTTACAAATCGACCACCTGGACACATGGGTCAGGCAGGCCTTAGATGCTCTAGCCCCCCTTAAACCCATTAAAACCTACAGGGCTGCACCTTCCGCACCCTGGTATTCTGACGAACTTAGGCAGAAAAAGGCCTCCTGCAAATCCCTGGAACGCCTCTGGAGACAGAACTATACCATGGATAGCAAAATCTCGTATAAACTGGCCCTTAAAGAATACCGGAGATTAATTGTAGAGCACAAACGACACTTTCTGGCCTCCAAAATTATGCTCGCCAGTAATGGTGCAAGGGAGATTTTCAACATAGTTAGATCCTTTACAGACCCCAATGCGCTGACCCGCACCCAGCCTGCTTCACAGTCCTTATGTGATAAACTTTCCCAATTTTTTGAGGATAAAATAGAAATCATCTATTCCTCTTTCCCCACCCTCAATACAGCAGGACGGGAAGAAAAACCCACTACTCTTACGCCTCTATCGTCCACTCTAACCGAATTTGCAGCCATCTCTGAAGCTGAATCCATGGCAGAGCTACTTAAATGTAAATCAGGCTCACCCAATGACCCCTGGCCAGCCAAGCAATACAAAAAACTCGCACCCCTACTCAACCCTTACTTGAATCACATCTGGAATAGCTCCCTGAGATTGGGTTGTTTTCCTGCTAAATGGAAACATGCCTCTCTGGTCCCTATCCTCAAGAAGTCCAACTTGGATCCAGACCAACCCAGCAACTACCGACCCATTTCCCTTCTGCCTGCTCCGGCAAAGATTCTGGAAAAGCTGGTGCACTGTCAGTTGGCGAACTACATTGAATCCAATGGACTTCTCCACGACTCCCAGCACGGCTTCAGGTCGGGTCACAGCACGGAGTCGGCCCTTATTGAAATGGCGGACTCGGTGAGGTGGACGCTTGACCAGGGGTCGAGGGCGGTGTTAGTGCTGTTGGATTTATCAGCAGCATTTGACACCGTCTCTCACAAGATCTTGCTGAAAAGGCTTGAGGACCTGGGTGTGGGAGGTACCGTGTTGAGATGGCTCTCATCTTTTCTTTCGGGCCGCACACAGCAGGTTTTTACCCCTCCCTACACCTCCCTTGCCAGACCACTCAAATGGGGAGTCCCTCAGGGCTCCTCCCTGAGTCCGCTCCTCTTTAATGTTTATTTCACCCCTTTGGCCAAGCTAATCGCTCAGACCGGGATTACATCCACCTCCTATGCTGACGATATCCAGCTTCTTTTTACTTTTGACACCCCCTCTGTCTCTGCCTTTGATCCGCTGAAATCATGTCTTAGGGACATCTCTAGTTGGATGGACGCCAACTCCCTCCGACTTAATGCAGGAAAAACGGAGGTCCTGTTCTTCAATTCACCATCCCCTTTGGATTCCAGCCTGTGGTGGCCTGACGACCTGAGCCAAGCACCCATCCCTAAAGACTCGGTGAAAAATCTAGGGGTACGATGGGATAACCATCTTAGCTTCAGCAATCAGGTACAAACCGTTGCAGCCTCCTGTTTCGCCAAAATCAGGACCATTAAACGCCTTATCAACTATCTACCCGCGGACTGCCGCAAGACTGTGATCCAGGCATTGATAATCTCCCATCTTGATTATGCCAATGCCCTCTATCTTGGTATCACAGCAGGCTTATGTCATAAACGTCAGACAGTCCAAAATGCTGCTGCTCGACTTGTGGAGAGAATTCCTGCTAGACACCATATCTCTCCACTTCTCCGCAAACTGCACTGGCTACCCATTGCTAAAAGGAGTATCTTTAAAGCCATGACGCTCGCCTTTCGAGCCTCAAAAGGCACCGGATCGGCTCATCTGAAAAACGTCCTGCGACCATATGCCCACTCTAGGACATTGCGTTCCAACTCTCTATTTTTTCTCGACACCCCTCGATTCAAACGAGTTCGTGCAGGTGGAAAAACCTTTGAGTTTTGTGCCTCTCAGCTTTGGAATAAGCTCCCGCTAGCTTTACGCACCTGCCAATCAGAATCAGTCTTTCGCAAATCTCTGAAGACCTTCCTTTTCTCTTCCTAAGATAGGTCCCCTGCCCTCTTTTCTTTTTCCAGAAGTTTTCAGCGCCGGGACGCCCCGTTGGGGCAGCTGTGCGCTCTATAAAATACACAAATAAAATAAAATAAATAAAGAACAATATCATATAATCTGTCAGTGGGTGCCACTCGGGTGTCAGCCGTTTCAACAGTGATGAACGTTTCAGTTGCTGTCGCGTTCAGAAATGGACGCAGTGCTTGACGCACTTTGGTAACCTCCGCTGCGCTGTCTAGCAGCGTTACTGCCCATGTTAGGTTCCGGAGTCAGGTCCTCACCGTCTGTGGCATATCTCGCTGTTAAAGTTGCAACTTTCTTTGTCTTAAACTGTGGGCACTGACGAGGAAATTCGTCTTTCTTCCCTTTTCCGTCAGTCTGACTAGGTTGCTCACGACCTTGCGGGGCACCTCGACCTCTGCCGCAATCCTGGCATTCCCCGCCACCGGCCTGTGAGCCCGATGTTTCCTGTGAAGAACGATGAGAACGCTGATCAGGAACCTGAAACCTGTCAGGAGACCTAATTCTCACGCGGTCGCGCAAATCATAAGTGTGCTCAGATGTCTCGGGTACGGGTGACGCTGTACTCGACCCTTGTTTCTGTTGTTGCCTCCCCTGCTTTTTATTTTTCCAATTCTTTTTAGGAAAGATAGGATGGTCGTCTTTATTAGACTGCCCCGTCTGAGATTGCTGTTGTGCTGGTATTCTAGCAAACGGCTTGACACCCAAATAATTGCGTCCAATGGTCTTATAAGCATCTGCACTAATTGTAGGTAATTCCCGGGGCTTATCGTCCTCTGGGACAAGGCACAAAGCATTAGACACTTGAAAGTTAACTGCATCTCCCTTGACTTAAACAAGGATTAGATCAGCAACCACGTCGAACACTCCAACCAACCTCACCCCCCGACTCCACAGCCGCCTCCGGTTCGTGCTCATCTTGAACACGCTTAATCACGGATGGGAGCACAGTCATAGAAGGTGTGCTAAAACACTTCGCATACACCGCTGCTAACACTTTACCCCAATTTTTACAATCGGTTACTTCGGGTATCAAGTCTTTCTGCAAACTAATGGTTAAAACCCTGTGTTTTTCCACAGGAGTGGTATTTGGAAATACCACTTCCAGATGGCCAAATGTCTCAGCAAGCCAGTAAGGTAAATCATCCTTATTCTGTGGATACTTGCCCATAACCAAATTAACCATGATGGGACTAATAGTCAGTCCGCAAGGCCTAGCTGGTTGCGCAGCAACCCCAGGTGCTCCCACCTGGAGGATGCGCGAGACGTATTGCACTAGAGCCCTATGCACCTCGATTAAGGAGGTGTGCAAGACACGCAGGTCATCAACTGGGACTGCTAGATAACGTGGATGTGGTGTGTACCTGGCCAAAACTGGCCAAGTGGCCCCCGGAATTGATAAAGGGCCTAAACGGACCGGAGTCACTGAGTGGGGTAGGGCGCCATGAAACTAAATACGGTGTTGTCATGCCGAAATCGGAACTTTGAGAGTCCTATAAGGCCGATATACATTAGGTGTTGCAGTGGGAGTGTATACATGGAACAAGTTATCTCCATTCACTGCAGGAAAGGTTACCCAAGAATAAAACACCTCAAAGTGGAAAGCTGGGTCAGCTCCAACTACAAAAATAAGTGTGATACCCGCGTCAGGCATTCATTATGTGTTCAAATGACGACGGAGCGGCAATATCGACATCAGCCATAAGGACTAAGAAAGAATAACAACTTAATGTGGGACGGTGCAATAGGGCAGTGATTCAAAAGAATTTAAAAAAACATTTAATTGTATCAAGCTTGAAAAAACCTATAAAAACATCAATATAGGTAGGTTATGCTGTCACAGCTGTTCCCGGAAAACAGAAGCGAGGGTATCGTGGACAAGCGCGAGTACTACTAAAGTGCCTCGTAAATAAGTACCAGACTAAACGTTAGGTGCGCCATGTTGCAGGGATTCTGCACATACACAGAACTATGCGCAGGAAACCAGGACCTCGGTGTGTAGTGGTGTACCAAAAAACCCACCTCGGTGCCCAGAGCACCAATTCGACTAGCTATAGTGTCTCATTCGTTCTCCGTACTACAGCGAAGCTACCAATGATTAGACATAGAACATGTCACTTCGAACCTCTCAGGAATCGTAGGAACAAGAAGAACAAGTTACTTACCTTCGGTAACGATGTATCTGTAAGAAACATTAGTTAGTTAGATTCCTCACCTTAGAATATCCCCAGGCGTCAGACTGGATCCGGAAGATTTTTCGTCAGCAATGCCCCTTGCGCGTCGCTAGGCGTCGTCTGCGGCTCCGCGTCCGTCGTCGGCATCGTGCGCCGGAATGACGTCGTCGGAGTACTTAGACGCCGCCCTCGCGCGCTGACGTCAGTTCTTGTACATAGCCTTCCGCGCCAGGAACGCAGAGCCATGCAAAGACCGACACTGGTGCCAAAAATAAAATCTAGGGGCCTGAAAAGGATAACCTTAACCCTAGATGTCGGTTCGCAGAACAGGGAGGATGGGTGGGTCGGTGAGGAATCTAACTAACTAATGTTTCTTACAGATACATCGTTACCGAAGGTAAGTAACTTGTTCATCTGAAAGAAACACGTTAGTTAGATTCCTCACCTTAGAATAGATACCCAAGCAATACCAACCCCGGTGGTGGGTCTGCGAACCAAGATCACACCAGAAAGTCCTGGAGGACAGAACGGCCAAAGAAGCCATCCCTCCGGACTTGGCTGTCAAGGCAATAATGCCTGGCAAACGTGTGTAGCGAAGCCCACGTCGCCGCCTGACAGATGTCCTGCAAAGGGACTCCCCGTCCCAAAGCAGTAGTAGCCGCTGTGGCCCGAGTAGAATGGGCGCGCAGCCCAACAGGAGGGTCCTTTTTTGCCAAAGAGTAACAAATTTTGATGCATAAAACGACCCACCGAGAGATGGTCCGTTTGTGCACAGCTTTCCCCTTCTTAGCACCCACGTATCCAACGAAAAGTTGGTCGTCCACCCGGAACTGCTTTGTGCGGTCCAAATAAAAGGAGAGCGCACGTTTTGGGTCCAGACGGTGGAGCCTCTCTTCCTCTTTGGAAGGATGCGGAGGCGGAAAGAAGGTGGGCAAGGTGACAGACTGCCCAAGATGAAATGGAGTCACTACTTTCGGAAGAAAGGAGGGACGAGGCCGAAGGACAACCTTGTCCGGATGAACAGACAGAAAAGGAGGCTTTGAAGATAAAGCCTGGAGCTCACTCACCCGTCTAGCCGAGGTGATGGCTACCAGAAAAGCAGTCTTAAGAGTCAGAAGACGAAGAGGACAATTGTGAAGAGGCTCGAAGGGAGGGCACATCAGGAATGTCAAGACCAGATTCAAGTCCCACTGAGGCATTATAAAAGGGACAGGAGGGAACGTGTGAGTAATGCCTTTTAGAAAGCGTGTAACCACAGGGGACTTGAAAAGAGAAGGCTAATCAGGAAGCCGCAAGAAGGCAGAGATGGCAGCAAGATAACCTTTCAGGGTGCCCAGGGCAGAGCCCTGCCGGGCCATAGAAAGAAGAAAGAGGAGAACCTCAGAAAGAGGGGCGGAAAGGGGATCCACAGCCTTTGCTGTGCACCATGCCACAAATTTGTTCCACCGGCAGGCGTATACCGTCTTTGTGGAGGGACGCCTGGCTGCCAGAATGATATCACAGACTTCAGGAGGCAAGTCAAATGGCATCAACTGCCGCCGCTCAATCTCCACGCATGGAGGTGGAGGCTGGACAGGTTCGGGTGGAGGACCGTCCCCTGCTGCTGCGACAGAAGATCCTCCCGAAGGGGCAGACGTATCGGGGGATCGGTCAACATACTGAGTAGCTCGGGATACCAGTATCTTCGTGCCCAATCCGGAGCCACCAAGATGACTTGGGCCCGGTCGTGCCTGATCTTCTTCAGCACTCTGGGCAGAAGTGGTATAGGCGGAAAGGCGTACAACAGACCGCAACTCCACTCGTGACGAAAAGCGTCGCCGAGCGAGTGCCGCCTTGGAAATTCCAACGCGCAGAACTGCTGACATTGTGCGTTCTCTTCGGTGGCGAATAGATCTAACCAAGGCTCTCCCCACTGCTGAAAGAGACCTTGCGCCACTTCGGAGTTCAGACGCCATTCGTGATCCATCATGCACCGGCGGCTGAGTTCGTCCGCTCTGGCGTTCAGAGAGCCCGCCAGATGTTGAACCACTAGGGTGACGCCCTGGTGTTCCAGCCACGTCCAGAGGCGCAGAGCCTCCTGACAAAGGGTCCACGATCCCACCCCGCCCTGTTTGTTGCAATACCACATGGCGGTGGTGTTGTCCGTGAACACCTGCACGACACTGCCCCTGACAGAGGGAAGGAAGGCTTTCAGTGCAAGTCGGATCGCTCTCAACTCCAACAGGTTGATGTGGAGACGAGATTCCGCCGGAGACCAGAGGCCTCTGATCTCCGCCTCTCCCATATGGCCACCCCATCCCAGGAGGGACGCATCCGTCACTACGACATGCTCCGGTTGGGGAAGGGAGAGGCTCCTGCCCATGACCCAATCGCGGTCCGTGAGCCACCACCGCAACTGCTGTGCAGTGCCCTCCGAGATCAAGACATGGTCGGTCAGGTTGCCGTGATGCTGGGCCCACTGAAACTTCAGGTCCCACTGCAGAGCCCGCATGCGCCGCCTGGCGTGATGCACTAGTAGGATGCAGGAGGCCATCAGCCCCAGAAGCCGCAACACTAGCCTGACCGAAACCCAGGATAGAGGCCGAAAGATAGGGATCAGGGCCTGAATATCCTGGACCCGCTGTTCCGGTGGATAGACCCGGAACTGCGCCGAATCGAGAACCGCTCCGATGAAGAGGAGCTTCTGAGAGGGACTCAGGTGTGACTTCGGCACGTTGATGGAAAGCCCCAGCAAATGCAGGAGATCCGCCGTAGTCTGGAGGTGGGAGACGACTGTCTGGGGCGAGCCCGCCTTCAACAACCAGTCGTCGAGATAGGGGAAGACTGGAACCCCTGATCTGCGCAGATGAGCTGCGACCACCGCCATCACTTTCGTGAACACCCGAGGGGCACTGGTGTGGCCGAAGGGGAGCACGGTAAACTGAAAGTGCTCTTGGCCCACCGTGAACCGCAGGTAACGCCGGTGGGCCGGCAGGACGGGGATGTGGAAATATGCGTCCTGCAAGTCCAACGCTACCATCCAGTCTCCGGGGTCTAGGGCAGCTAGAACCTGAGCCAAAGTCAACATCTTGAACCGTTCCTTCCGGAGGAAGGCATTGACGTTCCGAAGGTCCAAGATAGGGCGTAGGCCCCCTTTGCCCTTCTTGGGAACCAGAAAGTAGTGGGAATAACAACCACGACCTACTTCTGGACTCGGAACGCGCTCGACGGCCCCCTTGGCCAAGAGGGCGGAAACTTCCTCGTGGAGAAGATGCAAATGATCCCCCGAGATACGGTGGTGCTGCGGTGGCATGGCTGGAGGGGTCGTCTCGAAGGGGAGGGAGTAGCCCCTTCGGACGATTTGCAGCACCCACCTGTCCGATGTGATGGACCGCCAGTGGAGCAGGTGATGGCGAACTCTGCCGCCCACTGGCGTGGAATGGGCCTGAAAGCTCGGACTAGGAAGGCTTTGAGGCGGATGCTGCCGGGGTGGATGTGGGCTGACCTCGTCGTCCTCCAGATCCGCCTCGGCGGAAACCACGTCCGCGACCGCGCGCAGGTTGGTTCTGCGGCTGGTGGCTAGGCGCACGTGAGGAGGCACCCCTTCCTTGGCCACGAAAGGGGCAAAAAGCGGAAGATTGCGACCGCGGAGCCGAGAGGCCCAAGGACTTGGCCGTAGCCCGGGAGTCCTTAAAGCGGTTCAGCGCACTGTCCGCCTTCTCGCCAAACAGGCGAGTGCCATCAAACGGCATGTCCATGAGAGTGCTCTGGACATCGCCGGAAAACGACGTGGACCGCACCCAGGCGTGACGTCGAAGCGCCACTGAGGTGGAAATGGCCCTACCCAGCGAGTCCGTGGTGTCAAGCCCACAACGTATAGCATGTCGCGTGGCATCCCTCCCATCGGCCAGAGCCTAGGTAAGTCGTGTCTGGACCTCCTCCGGACACAGGGGCAGCGCGTCCTCCACCGCATCCCACAGAGAGTGGGAATAACGGTCCAAGAGACAAGCGGTGTTCAAGGACCGCAGGCCCAAACTAAGGGAAGAGAACAGTTTCTTGCCAAACTGCTCCAGTCTCTTGGAATCCCGGTCCGGCGGGGCGGTCGGGAAAGAGGATTGGGAGGTGGAGGCCTGGATAACCAGGCTCTCAGGGGTAGGGTGTTGGGACAGAAAACTGGGGTCGCCCGGAGCAGGGCGGTGGCGCCTGGCAACGTTCCTGTCCACAGGAGGAACTGTGGAGGGCTTGGACCAGGTGCCCTGTAGAACGTCAGTGAGGGCCTCATTGAATGGCAGCAGAGGCTCAGTGGAGCTTGCCGCAGACTGAAGCACCTCAGTGAGGACGTTCGTCCTCACAGCCACGGCAGGTAGCTCCAGCCCAAGGGCTGCGGCCGCCTTGCGCAGCACCACGGAGAAAGCAGCACCCTCCTCCGAAGCCACAGTCGGAGGAGAGATGAATCCAGTGTCTGGCGAGGTATCCAGACCACTGGCCTCCCCCAGTTCATCTGCCCAGTCCTGGGACAGTTGGGCCTGAGCGGCCATAGGATCCTCGGATCCCTCCCAGTAGTCCCCATCATCCGACTCCTGGTGTAGAGGAGAAAGTAACGGAGCCGGGCGATAGACAAAATGTGTCTCTAGAGGCGTCGATCTCGGCGTCCATCGACGCCGGACCGGCGCCGGGCCCGGACCGGGACTAAACTGGGGCCCGGCGTCGAGCGGAGTCGACGTCGGCGTCGGGGGTGGAACCGGAGTCGACGCCGGTGGAGGAGTGACAAAGTCGACCGGCGTCGACGGGGACTCGAGAACGGGTCCCTCGGGCGCTTGCGGCGTCGAGGCCGGAGCCGTCAACGGCGCCGGGGCCGGAGCCGCCGGCTGGCAAGGCAGCCCAGTCGGGTCCGCGGGGCATGAAGGCGCACCAGCGGGCGCCGACGGCGGAGCCAGGTTCCTCATGGCCGAGAGGAAGGCACTGACTTCCGCCGGCGTCGCGTTAGTTCCAGGGACCGGAGGGTATGGGGACGGACGCGGCGCCTGCGGCTCCGCCGGAGCCGTGGGGGTGGAACCACCCTGACCCTCGACCGAGTCGCGCGACCGGCGAGGGGAGTCCGAAGAGCGATGTCGCCTCTTGGACTTCTTGGAATGCTTCGACTTACCCGAAGACTTGGATCCCGACGACCGATGGTGACGTCGGCTGCGGCTCCGCGACCGATCCTTGGACCTCCTCCTGGACCGGGATCGAGAGGCGCGCGGAGCCGAGTGGCGAATCTCGAGAAGCTTACGGGACCGCTCCCGTCTAGCCGTCGAGGTCAGGGCCTTACAGTCCGAACACGACTCCGCGTCGTGATCGAGGCCCAAGCAGTAAAGACACCGGCGGTGATGGTCCGTAACCGACATCAGTCGGCTACAGTCCGTACAGGCTTTAAACCCAGGCATCCTACCGGCACCGGTGTCGAGACTCGATCAAAAAGGATCAAAAAAGTTAGTCAAAAATTGACTAAAGGGGTAGCTCTCCCGGATCTGCGCTTACTGGCGCGGAAAAAAGAAGAACTGACGTCAGCGCGCGAGGGCGGCGTCTAAGTACTCCGACGACGTCATTCCGGCGCACGACGCCGACGACGGACGCGGAGCCGCAGACGACGCCTAGCGACGCGCAAGGGGTATTGCTGACGAAAAATCTTCCGGATCCAGTCTGACGCCTAGGGATATTCTAAGGTGAGGAATCTAACTAACGTGTTTCTTTCAGATCACTTTTTCGTTCAAACACTCGTACTTGTCCACAACGTGAGGAAACAGAGACACTGTATAGTTTAAAATGTTTATTTTAACTAACGTGCTCTATAATGCAGTACACAAGCCAAAACTAGTAGCAAAATGCATAGGAACAATATAATCAGCATTGTTACAATTCCATAAAGTACGAACGGGGAAACCATATTATAATGACAGTGGAAACAGGACTACAGCGCCTTACCACCTTCCCCGTGCGAAGAGCTAGTTTATTATAATTATGACCTCTAGGCTTTGTCAGGGGGACCCCATACCTCCAAGTTTAGATGCAAGGATTTACATCTCTGGACTAACACAGCTCTTCTTCGTTGGAATGATTTTCTCCAAGTGCCTCCACACGCATACAATGCCATATTAAAAGCACCCGAGTTTCAGTAGCGCAGCTGTGTTCTATGATATGTCTATGGGCGCGGGACTGACCCAAGTGAATCAACGGCATACATTGTTTTTCGACCTTGAACACGCTGTGCAGACGAGGAGTACAGTGTACAGCTAGATGAGTGAAAGGCAGACAGTTCTCATGTGAAAAAGCGCAAGCAGAGTATTTACGAGAACAGAGCCACGTAGTAAGGTGTGCAAAAGCGGCAAAATGGCAGCCAAGCATCTACTAACTTACGCTAACTTTAGCAATGCCTGCAGTTAATCCCATGTCCTCACTACACAAGTTATGCATCCCTCATAAATACTTTCAGCGATATGAGTGAATAGAGGAGGTAGATATTAATATAAAAATGTAACTATGCTTTGTGATTACAAACCTGTGAATCGGCATACAACATTAGGGATTATTGTTGGCTTGTTAGCTAAAACCCAAGAAGAGTTATGCATGCAACTTTAATGACTAAAAGCTTATGCAGTAGAATAAACAATAGTGTGTGCAAACAGTAAGGCATGGTGGAACCTTTGAATGAATTCAAAACGCAGAGTTTATAAACTCAGAATGTGCATTAACTTTTTCTCACCTGTAATCCAGGAGACATGGGATGAGTAAGTCCTGGAAAGCCAGTTTGGAGAAACAAAGTTGTGCAGCCCAAGCGCATAAAGTCCAATCTCAAAGGCGCATAGGTGAAGGTTACGATGAGGACCCTGGTGTCCACCACTGGATGATGGATGGGTGAAAATGGAAGTGCTGCTATTGCCACCTGCCTTTATGAGGACAGTTTTGGCCAATTCAAAGTAGAAGTGGGCGGCTGCTTCAGAGGGTTGGTTTGGAACATGTGGTGCATGGCTCTCAGGACGTCTTCCCTTATACCTAAAAACAAATGAGATAAAAGGCATTGGCCCATTTGGTGTGCATTATCAATAAGAAAACACAGAATTCATTAAGCATTACTAAGGAAATAAATAACAACACTAAACTTTCTTAAATAAATGTAACTGGACGAGATGAAGTACATGCTAAATGAACAAGTTACTTACCTTCGGTAACGATATATCTGTAACAAACATAGGTTAGTTATAGATTCCTTACCTTAGAATTACCCCCAGGCGTCAGACTGAATCCGGAAAATTTTCGGCAGCAGTACCATTGCGCGGCGGAAGGTGGCGTCGGTCGGCACCACGTCCGTCGTTGGCGTCGTGGTCGCTGGGATGACGTTGTGGTAGCTACTTAGACACCGCCCTCGCGCGCTGTGGTCAGGTCTGTACATGACTTTCCACGCCAGAAACGCAGAGCCATGCAAGACACTGACCACTGGTGCACAGAACTAGGGCCCTGAAAGGATGTCCTGAACCCTAGTAACAGTTCGCAGAACGGGTAGGATGGGTGGGGCGGTAAGGAATCTATAATTAACCTATGTTTTTTACAGATATATCGTTACCGAAGGTAAGTAACTTGTTCATCTGAAAGAAACAGTTATAGATTCCTTACCTTAGAATAGATACCCCAGCAACACCAACCCCAGAGGTGGGTCTGCAAATCAAGATCACACCAGAAAGTCCTGGAGAACAGAACGGCCAAAGAAGCCGTCTCTCCGGACTTGGCCGTCTAGGCAGTAGTGTTTGGTGAATGTGTGCAGTGATGCCCCCGTAGCTGTCTGACAGATGTCATGTAGAGGGACTCCTCGTCCCAAAGCAGTAGTGGCTGCCGTCGCCCTGGTGGAATGGGTGTGTAGCCCCACTAGAGGCTCCTTTTTTGCTAGAGAATAGTAGGCTTTAATACACAAAACGACCCTTCTAGAGATGGTCCGCTTGTGTACGGCCCGACCTTTCTTGCTGCCCACGTAGCCAACAAAGAGTTGGTCATCCACCCGGAACTGTTTTGTGCGATCCAGATATAAGGAAAGCGCTCGTTTTGAGTCCAGACGGTGGAGCCTCTCTTCCTCTTTTTTTTTTAACTTTATTTTTCAGTTTACGTGTTGCAAATACAAAAATCAAATTGGCATCAGATCAGCGTATGTAGGCATATCGTTGGCATTATTAATGGCATATAGGACAAAAGGCAGCATCAGGGAGGGAAAGGTACAATGGGGAAAGAAAAATCATTTGCAAGCATAATACAGTGAGGAAGGACACCGGGCATGGCACCGAGTTCCCATGCGGACATTACCGGGGCCGACCCTCTCGCTCCCCGTCCGGATCAGACCCACTGGTTATATCTAACCCACTCTCCTCGCTGTCAGTTGTATCCTGCGAGGAGGGCTCCCCCTCCACCAACCCAGAGGTACACAGGTCACGCCAAGCTAATAGTTCTTCTTGCAGCTTCTCGTCCCTTCGGGTGAGTTTCATGTGGGCTTCTTCGGCTAGGGACCATTCACGGACATCTTTAAGCCAGATGGGCACTTCAGGGGCCCTTTATCCCATCCAAGTTATAGCTTCTCTGCGCCTAGCGAGCACCAGCATTAATTGTAGGAGCTTATATGGGAGTTTCTTTTTCTTGGGCTTCCGGACTAATGCAAGTAAACAATGCAAGGGTTCAGGCGTCATCTGAAGGCCTGTGGCTGCAACAATCCTTCCCACCACCCCCACCCAGAACTGCCTGACCACTGGACAATCACATGCCAAGTGTAAAAAGCCCGCTTTCTCTGCAGCACATCTAGGGCATCTATCCCCCCTGTCACTAGAGATGCGTTTCAGGGATACTGGGGTTAGGTGCAGTGTAAGAAGATGAAGTGTGTCAACTTAAACCTCGCGTTGCATGAAACTGTGCGAGTGAGGGAGCCTATGCGTGCCCATTGTTTCTCTTCCAGCTGGGTAGTGAGATTCTTCTCCCAGGCAGCCCGGGATGGCGGTACCGGGGGTGGAATCCTGTTTCATAGCTTTGTACAGGAGAGAAATCAATTTGCGACCTGTACCGCATGAAAGTAGGATATCCAGGTTGTGCGTCAGTGGTGGGATGTCCGGTTACTGAGGCCAGGTGATTTTCACCACATCCTGAATTCCCCGGAAGTGTAGGAATTGGCCCTGTCCAAGGCCAAAGCTCTCTTCCCCTGCTCGTAAGTGATGAAGGTCTCGTTGGGAAAAAAGTCGGCAAGAACTTCACACCCAACCTCCCTGCAAGATTGAAAGGACATGTATTGCCCCATGTCTATGAAGGAGGCAGTATCCAGATCGGGAGCTCCCTGTGAAAGAGTGCCCTTCTTAAGACCCTCTCAACAAACCGCTGCTATATACTGGCTGTGTGTCGCACGATATAGGGAAGAAACGTGTCCGACCCGCTGCCCTGCATCAGTGCTTCCTGCAGCGTCTGGGTGTCTACCCGGTCAGAGAGAAGGCGTTTCTCCCAATTGTCTGTAAACCAATGTGCGCGATGTTGTAGATGAGCCGCATAATAATATAGGTCGAAGCGTGGAGCTTCCAGACCGCCCTCCTCATAGCTGCGAATGATAGTGTTGAGAGCTACCCTACTGTGCCGGCCCGCCCAGAGCAGAGACGTGTGTAACGTGGTGTGAGTTTTGAAAACTTGTGGTGGCAACGGACAAAGTGAATTCTGGAGTACGTATAGTCTCCTAGGAAGCATCATCATCTTAGAGATGACCAACTGCCCATCAACGAAAGTGGAAGAGTGTTCCAAAATGACACTGAGTGCTGCAATGATGTGATTATACGGTCTACATTCCGAGCTAGCGCCTGTGTCCCCGTCGGGGCCACCTGTATCCCAGCGCAGTTCGAGGTCTGGTCGATCCCCCAGGGGCACTGAGGCCAGTCCCGCCAACAGAAAGATCAGGGACTTACCGCGGTTAAGTCGTAATCCAGAGACCTCTCAAAACTGATCTAGCTGGCGCAACAATACCGGCAATGCGTCCTGGGGAGAAGCCAAGTAAAACAGGGCGTCGTCAGCATATAAGGAAATAATATGACTCGTGTCACCCACTCTAATTCCCCACTGTTCCATGTCAGTCCTGACCCGGACCGTGAAGGGCTCTACGGCCAGGGCAAACAATGGAGGCGAAAGGGTACACCCCTGGCGTGTACCCCTTCCCAGTGGCCACTCTTCTGACCTCGTGCCCCCAGGTTTTACCCTCGCGCAGGGAGCCGTATACAAAATGCAAATCCAGCGACAAAATTTGGGACCCAACCCCACAGCGCGTAGGACCTCAAGAAGGTATCCCCAGTCCACCGTGTCGAATGCCTTGGCGAGGTCACTGGATACCAATACCATCTGTTTCTCCCGATCTCGCACCTCATGCAGAATGTGATTCAGCCGTCGCAGATTCATAGCTGTGTTTCGTCCCAGTATGAACCCACACTGATCCTCATGGACCAAGTGAGTCATGTATGGCGCTAATCGAGAGGCCAAGAGCTTCCATAAGATTTTAACATCTGTGTTGATCATCGTGATCGGTCGAAACGATGAGGGCTCATGGGCATCTCCTCCCGGTTTTAGAATCGTGCATATTTTCCCCCTGTGTCATGCTCGGTGGGAGAACTCCAAATGCATCGAGATAAACCTGCAACAGGAGTCAGGGAAGTGTACCCGTGAATGCATGATTGAACTCAGGAGGGAACCCGTCACTACCCGGGGATTTGGCTCGTGGTAGGTGCTGCAGGGCGGATTGTACCTCGCCTAGTGTTAGGGGTTCATCGAGTGCCTTCTGTGCCAGTTTAGGGATAGACCGTGAGGTCAGGTCATGGAGGTAAGGGATATAGGACGCCTCGCAGATTGCGGGGTCTGCGGTATACGCCAACTGGAGATGGGATTTGAAGACCCGCAGCAGTCCCACCTCGGAGTGCACCAGGCCCCCGGTGGGCTCCCGTAAAGCCACAATCGCATCAGGGGCGTGTTCCCGCCGGAGAATCCAGGCCAGAAGACGGCCCGATTTATCTCCTTCCCTATGAAGGCGTTGTCTGTACTGTGTGAGGGTGTATTTGTCAAGCCTGTCCCAAATGTCATGGATGCGTTCCCGGATGTCAAGTTCCCCATCCCTCCCCATTGTGTCAGGGGCTTCAGAGGTCTGTACTTCCAAGAGGTGGTGTTCCTCCTCCTGCAGCTCTCGTTGGAGCTGCTTCCGAACCCCGCATGTAGCGCTTATGCATGTGCCTCTCACTACCGCATTCAGGGCATCCCACTTCGTGGCCTGTGATGGGTCCGACCCGCACCAGTTATGGTCAATATAGTCAGTTATGGCAGTTTCTAGGTGATGCTTCCCTACCAGGCCCTCGAGAATCTCTGCCGGCAACCTCCAAGTCCGTGGGCGACATATCGGGCCCCCCCAGTTAACCACACACGCCTCAGGGGAGTTATCAGATAGGAATCGCACTTGATGGGTCACCTCAAAGGACATAGCCGCATCGGGATTTGCGAGTAAGACCCTATCCAAGCGACTGTGTGTATTATGAGTGGATGAAAAACATGTGTACACTTTCTGGGTTGGGTGTCTCTTGCTACTATATTCCCCATGACCTCTCAGAGTTTTTTCGTCATCCTCGGTTTCATACCAGTGCGGGTGGGAACCTGTCAAGGACAGGGTCTAGGACACAATTAAAATCCCCCATCCAAAGTAGTGGAACCTCCAGCTCCGATACCAGGACCTCCTGTAGGGACTGAAAAAAGTCTGGGTCATCTGTGTTTGGGGTATAGGTGTTCATTATGACAACATCCCTACCATCTAGCTTAGCTCTAAGGAGCAGATATCTCCCATGGATGTCAGCGTCCACATACAGGATGGCAAATGGGATCCCGGGGCCACCCACACAAGGACTCCCCTGGCATAAGTAGAGAATGATTATTATTATTATTATTATTTATTTTTATAAAGCGCATAGTCACCCGGAGGTATCCCAGCGCTAGAGAACCCTAAAACAGTAACATCTGAGGACCGAGGCTGAGTTCACGGGGAGGGCATAGGAACTAGGGAAACAGATGTGTCTTTAACAACTTCCTGAAACGCAGATATTGAGGTTCAAGACGAAGGTCACGAGGAAGAGAGTTCCAGAGACGGGCCGCTTGTACCGAGAAACGTCTTCCTCCTGAACGGACTTTCCTAAATCTTGGGGTGTTGATGAGATTTTCTGCGTTGGAACGGAGGGATCTAGTGGCTATGTAAGGGGTGATAAAATTGCAGAGGACTGGGGGGCCTTGGTTGTGCAAAGTTTTGTGCACAAGACACAAGGCTTTAAATTTGATTCTCTCCCTTATGGGGAGCCAATGAAGGAGTTTGAGAGCGGGTTTGGCCGATGATCTGGCCGGGGTGTTGGTGATAATCCGGGCAGCCGTGTTCTGAATTCTCTGCAGTTTATTCAGAGTCGCTTCCGGTGCGCCCAAATAAATCGCGTTACTATAGTCTAGTCTTGATATTATAAGACCTTGGACTAGTAATTTTTGCGATTTAGGAGGAAGAAGGGGCAGGACTTTCCTCAAGGACTTTAGAAGACCAAAGCAGGTCCCTACGACCTTCTTTGCTTGCGGGGCGAATGAGAGTTCAGAATCTATCCATACACCCAGACTTTTCACCTCAGTCTTTGGGTCTGGGGGAGGACCTAGACAGGTTGGCCACATGTCCAGGGGGAGTGAGGTTCCTTTTGGGCCAAGTAAAAGGACCTCAGTTTTTGTCCCGTTTAGCTTTAGGGCTGATCTATTCATCCAGTGATGGACCTGCGTGAGGCAGTTGAAGAGATCAGCTTTCTGTTGTTTGGGATGGGACAGAGACACCACTAATTGTGTGTCGTCAGCATAGCTGACGACACTCACTCCGAAAGGGGTGATAACCTCCTCCAATGTGGACATATAGATATTAAATAATGTGGGGCTCAGGGAGGAGCCCTGAGGCACACCACATTGGAGGGGCATTTCGGAGGAGCGGGCGTTCTTCTCCCAGATCTGATAAGATCGTTGTGTCAAGAAGGATGAAAGCCAGGATAAGGCTGTACCTTCCACTCCAACTCTTGCCAGTCTTTCGATGAGGAGTTGGTGGTCAACGGTATCGAACGCTGCGCTAAGGTCGAGGAGGATCACTGCCACTGATCCTCCCCCGTCCAATAGCGTTCTGGCTTCCTCTACCGCCGCCAGGAGGGCGATGTCCGTGCCCTGTCCTGGTCGGAAGCCCGTCTGGGAGTTTTTCAGTTTGTTATTGGCCTCTAGGAACTGCGAGAGTTTCCTGTTGACAAGTTTTTCCGCGATCTTACTAACTCCTGGGAGTAAGGAAATGGGCCTGTAGTTCGCCAGGTTCTCAGGGTCAAGAGCAGGTTTCTTCAGTAAGGCTTTTACCACAGCCTTCTTCCAGCTCGGGGGTACAACTCCCTGTTGGAGTGAGGTATTAATCAGATGAGTGAGGGAGGGAATGATAGAAGGGGCTACCTCCTTAAGGATCCGAAGAGGAGCAGGATCTCTGGGGGAACCGCTCTTCATGGAGTTGAACGTCGTCCGTACTTCGTCTATTGTGACCTGGCCCCACGTGGACAGACCAGTAGAAGATGTCGAACATGGGAGAGCAATTTCTCCCCTCGGGCTCGAGGGAGGAATTGAGTCCAGGATTAGTCGGATTTTGTCCTGGAAGAAGTTAGCCGAATGAAGAGTGGAAAACCTGTCCCCACCATTGCTTCGCCAATTTCTGAGCCCCTTCATCCATGAGGTGAGTTTCTTGGAGGCATGATATCGAGACCTGATGTCTGCGGAGAAAAAGGACAGGACCCTGTATCTCTTGGTGCATGTACCCAGCCCCCTCACATTCCAGCTTAACGATATAAACCCCATGTATGGTTAAGTAACCGATCCCTGTGTGTTCCGTGTCCTGTGCAGCTACCTAGGCCCTGTGCGATACATACAATGCCTGAAAAAAAACCAAAACACCCCCCTAGGAAAACCCTCCCCCCTCCTACGAGCAATTTACGGACAACAAAACATGCAGAAAAGCCCTTCCCATGCTGGTGCCAGGACATGCACAGCTGTCACATTAGCCCAAACGGGGCCAGAACTACTCTACAAAAGAAGAAGAAAACCCCCCTCCCCCAAGTCCAACTCCCGACTCAGACCAGCCGCCTCATGGCAGAGTTCAATGTCCCGGACTGCCCAAATATGTACCTGGGAAACACTCATGCCAGATTGATTGGCAAATCCCACCAAATGCATGCAACAGCAGCACTATTTCAACAAATAAGTCCCTGTGAGGCAATAATCACTAGGCATCTAAGGTCCGGCCCCCTCCACCCCAGCAATAGGAAAAGATAAAAAAGGATTTCATCTTCAGGACGGTGCTGTAGTGGGCGTAAGTGGGTGCATGACCGTTTCTGGAACCACATTGGTGGCTGACAGGAGAGTGTCCGGTACCAGGCTCTCCTCAGGAGTCTCTGTCACAGTCTGTAGAGGAGGGTCGTAGGAGTCCGACGACCCCACATGTAGGACGCCGTCATCCCCCACCGTGATCCGCTGTCTCTCCGCTTGAGCGTCGTCTACAACCTGACTCCTGCGTCTGTTCCTGCGATTCCTAGGAGGTCTGGTCCCCCAGGTGCTCCGGGATCCCCTCTGCTCGCACTGGGGGAGGGCCTCTCCCCTGATCTCAAGCCATTCCCATACCTCGTCTGGAGAGTCGAAGAAGTGGGCATTTCCATGTGTAATCACCTTGAGTTTCGCAGGGTACAGTAACATGTACTGTAGTTGGAGTTCTCGCAGCTTCTGCTTGATGCAGAGAAAAGATTTCCTTTGTTCCTGCACCTGGCGGGTGTAGTCCGGGTAAATGGACACATTGGCGCTGTCGCTTCTCATGCTTTCAGAATACAGTCTCTGTCCCGATAGTTCCGGATTTTGGCAATGAGGGCCCTGGGAGGAGCCCCCGGCGGTGGCGGAGGAACCAGCACCCTGTGGGCTCTCTCCACCACAAAGACGTCCGACAGACCTGTGGGGCATAGTTTAGTACGTATCCACTTCTCCAGTAATCGCTCGGCATTGCCCTGTTCCGAGCGCTCCGGAATGCCCAGGACCCTGATGTTACTTCGACAGACCCACCCTTCTGATTCCTCCGCTCGTCGTTCTAGCGCTCTGGTGGTGTTGGTGAGCTGAGAGACCTGTTGCTTCAGGGAGGCCACTTCCCCCTGGAGCTGGACGATGACTCCCTCCGCCGTGGAGACCTTATTTGCCACCTTCTGCAAATCCGCCCGTAGTAAACTGTCTCAATTTGTTTTTCCAGGGCGGTACGGGACCCCTGTATCGCCTCTAGGAGCTCAGCTCGAGATGGCTTATTGGAGGTATCTCCCTCTCCATCCTGGCCCGTCTGACGAGTGATTTGTTGCGTGGCTAGGCGTTGTGTTCTATACTGTGTGATGGTGTCGGGGTTGGAGGCGCGAGGCAGCCTGTCCTTGCCCATGATGTAGGCTTCAGTGAAACACACAGGTGTCCGCAAGTGTTGCAATCGCCAAGCCCAGTTTCCCTCTATAGGGCTATCGACAGCGGACTTATGTCCCTCCCGTAGGAGTCACCAGGAGCGCGAGGGCCAGGTCAAGTGTGAGAGGTCCCACGTCCCCGCCCAGTGAATCTGGGGACCCCAAGTCTGTCAAGTCCCAAGGGAGGGCCGAGCAAGTGGTCCAACAGTGAACCTAGAGTTGCTCACCCCAAGGTTGTCGCCAGTGCAATGTATCCTGGCCTGTCATCCGCCTGTGAGGGGCCCCCGCAGTGCTACCAAACACCAGAATCGCCCCGTAGTTATCTCTAGGCAGGCAGTCTGTTTGAGGGTTTCCAAGGGAAGTCGGGCACCCCTGCGATCTCCGAATGGAGCAGGCAGAAAAAAGAATCACCCGGGCGGGCGTCCCCCACATAGGACAGAATTAAGTATCCTGCATCAAAGCAGCCACCTCCTAGTAGAGCCGCAGCCAGTCAGTAGCGAATTACTCCCTGGGGACCCTGGGAACCAGAGGGCCCCCAGGCACCAGCAGTGGGATCCAAGATGCCCTCACCGAGGGGGGAGAAGCAGCCCGTCGCGTCGTACCTCAGAAGTGCAGGCTCACCAGTCCAGTGGGGCCGATCGCGATCCCTTGGCCTCAGGAACTCCAAAGCAAATCAGGGGGAGAACACAATAGGCAGCCACCTCCGGGCGGCGGCCGCCGCTGAGCACCGCTCCTCTGAGGCCCCCGTCCGGGGTCATCTCGCTGCTCAGCCCGCGATCCGCAGCACACTCTAGGGCCAGCGGGGGGGCGCAGGCTAGCAGAACGCACAAGGGGTCCCCAGCGGCAGCGGGCACCTCTTCAGCGGATGTCGGGGCCTCCGGAATAGGTGATGGTAGGCCCGGCCCCCAGACGCACTCCAGGCCAACCCCCGATGCCTCGCGAGGCCCCTCGGGCATCGTCCTGCTCTTTACGGCTCAACAGCGGGGTCAGTAGATATCAGGAGGCCCCCGATGGCAGAGGGCGCCTCCTCGGCAGCTGCCGGGGTCGCCTGGCAAGTGGAGAGAGAATTGCCACCCTCGAGGCCCACGCAGACCCTCTCTTCCTATTTAGAAGAATGCGGAGGCGGAAAGAAGGTGGGCAAAGTAATGGTTCGCCCGATGTGCAAGGAGGTGTCTACCTTGGGAAGAAAGGATGGACCAGTTCTAAGATCAACCTTGTCCGGATGTACAGCCAGAAAAGGAGGCTTGGATGAAAGAGCCTGGAACTCACTCACTATTCTGGCAGATGTGATGGCTACCAGGAATGCAGTCTTAAGAGTTAAGAGACGTAAAGGACAGTTGTGAAGCAGCTCAAAGGAAGCACACATCAGATAGGTCAAGACCAAATTCAAGTCCCACTGAGGCATTACGAAGGAGATAGGAGGAAAGAGACTAGTAATGCCTTTCAAGAAACGATTAACAACCGGGGACTTGAAGAGAGAAGGCTGATCAGGAAGCCGAAGAAAGGCAGAAATGGCCAAAAGATAGCCCTTGATAGTGTTCAGAGCAGAGCAAAGAAAGGAAGAACAAGAGAACTTCAGAAAGGGGGGCAGAAAGGGGATCCACAGCCTTTGCTGTGTACCATGCCACAAATTTGTTCCACCGTTTTAGTGGAGGGACGCCTGGCTGCCAAGATTACATCACAAATTTTGGGAGGCTAGTCGATTGACGTTAACTGCCGCCGTTCAATCTCCACGCGAGGAGGTGGAGGCTGGACAGGTTCGGGTGGAATACCGTCCCCTGCTGCTGCAACAGAAGATCCTCCCGAAGAGGCAGTTGAATCGGAGGATCAATGGCCATGTTGAGAAGCTCGGGATACCAGACTCTTTCTGCCCAATCCAGAGCCACCAGAATGACTTGGGCCCGGTCGCGCTTGATCTTCTTCAGCACCCCGGGCAGAGGTGGTATAGGCGGAAAGGCGTACAACAGAATTGCTGACATTGCGAGTTCTCTTCGGTGACTAATAGATCTGACCAAGGCTCTCCCCACTGTTGAACGAGACCTTGCACCACCTCCGAGGGAAGACGCCATTCGTAATCCATCATGCACCTGCGGCTGAGTTCGTCCGCCCTGGCGTTCAAGAACCTGCCATGTGTTGAACCACCAGGGATATGCCCTGATGTTCCAGCCATGTCCAGAGGCGAAGAGCCTCTTGAGATAGGGTCCACGACCCCACCCCGCCTTGTTTGTTGCAGTACCACATGGCGATGGTGATGGTGCGTGAAAACCTGCATCACTTTTCCCCGACAGAGGGAAAGAATGCTTTCAGTGCAAGCCGGATCGCCCGCAGCTCCAGAAGGTTGATGTAAAGGCCGGACTCCGCCGGACACCAGAGGCCTCTGATCTCCGCCTCCCACATGTGGCCACCCCATCCCAGCAGTGATACATCAGTCACCACTGTGCATTCTGGTTGAGGAAGGGAGAGGGATCTGCCGTTGACCCAATGCTGGTTCATGAGCCACTACTGCAATTGGTGTGCAGTGCCTTCTGAGATCTGGACGCAATCGGACAGATTCCCCTGATGTTACGCCCACTGGAACTTCAGGTCCCACTACAGAGCCCGCATATGCCACCTGGCATGATCGACCAGCAGAATGCAGGAGGCCATCAGGCCCAACAGTCGGAGGGTCATCCTGATCAAAACCCGGGATAAGGGCTGAAAGATTGGAATCATAGCCCAAATATCCCAGATTCGCTGCTCGGGAGGATAGACCCGAAACTGTGTCGTGTCCAGAACCGCCCTGATGAAGAGGAGCTTCTGAGAGGGAATCAGGTGTGACTTTGGCACGTTGATGGAGAACCCCAACGAATGCAGGAGGTCGGCCATAGTCTGGAGGTGGAAGACGACGGCCTGGGGCGAACCCAACATCAACAACCAGTCGTCGAGATAGGGGAAGACTGGGACCCCTGATCTGTGCAGTTGAGCTGCGACCACCACCATCACTTTCGTGAAAACCCGAAGGGCGCTGGTAAGGCCGAAGGGGAGCACGGTAAACTGAAAATGCTCGTGGCCTACCATGACCTGCAAGTAGCGCCGGTGGGCCGGAAGGACGGGGATGTGAAAATAGGCGTCCTGCAAGTCCGACGCAACCATCCAGTCTCCAGGGTCGAGGGTAGACAAGACCTGAGCTAACATCAACATTTTAAACTTCTCCTTCTGGAGGAAGCGATTGACACTCCTGAGCTCCAAGATAGGACACAGGCCTTTGTACTTCTGGGGCAGGAAAGTGCTCTATGGCTCCCTTGGCGAAGAGAGCCATCACTTCCTGTTGGAGAAAGCCCAGGTGATCCTCCAACATGCGATGTTAATGAGGTGGCATGGATGGGGTAGTCTCGAAGGGGAGGGAGTAGCCCCTTCTGACTATCTGCAAAACCCACCTGTCTGATGTGATGGTGCGCCAGTGGGAGAGGTGATGGCAGATCCTCCCGCCCACTGTTGATTGATGGGCCTGAAAGGTCCGACTAGGAAGGTTTGGAGGCGGAAGCAGAGGGGAGGTTGGAGGACAGGCCCGCTTGCGGGCCCCCAGAACCATGGTGGTGGTTCCCACGTCCCCAGCTGCGCGAAGGTTGCGCAGCTTGCACTGTCTTGTGGCTCTGGAAGGGACATAGTGGGGCACCCCTTCCATAGCCACAAAAGGGCTGAAAAGCAGACTGTGCAGGGCGAGTGGAGAGGCCCAAGGACTTGGCCGTAGACCGTAAGTCCTTGATACGCTCTAGAGTGTGGTCTGCTTTGTCACCAAAAAGCAGAAAGGCCATCAAAGGGCATGTCCAGAAGAGCACTTTAGACATACCCAGAAAAGCCAGTCGATCTGATCTAGGCATAACGACGAAGGGCTACCGACGTGGAAATCGGCCTGCCTAGAGAGTCGGCAGTATCCAGCCCACAACAGATCGTAAACTTCGCTACATCCCTCCCTGCGGCAACGGCCTGGGAGAATACGGTCCGGGCCTCCTCCAGAAACTGAGGCAGCACTTGCGCAACCGTGTCCCACACAGAGTGGGAATAACGGTCGAAAAGGCATGTGGTGTTAACCGACCGCAGTCCCAAGCTGGCAGAAGAGAAAACCTTCTTTCCCGAGATGATCCAGCTTCTTGGATTCCCTATCTGGTGGTGCGTTAGAGAATGCGCTCTTGGAAGTTAAAGCTTGGACCACCAAACTCTCCAGGTTGGGGTGTTGGGAGAGGAAAGTGGGGTTGCCGGGGCCGGGCGGTGGCGTCACGCAACCATCCCATCCACGGGTGCCCGCCTGTTGGTCCTGGACCAAGTGCCCAAAAGGATGTCGATCAGGGCTTCATTGAAAGGCAACAGGGGCTTCGAAGAGCTCGCTGCCGGTTGAAGCACCTCTGTCAGGAGGTTAGTCATGACTGCCACCGAAGGAAGCTTGAGGTTGAGAGCCTCGGCCGCCCTACGCAACACCACTGCATAAGACGCTCCCTCCTCCATAGCCACGGTAGGAGGAGACAACATGTCAAGGTCTGGGGAGGTATCCACACCACTGGCATCCCCCAGGTCCTCTCTCCAGTCCGGATCGTATTCTAACTGGTCTGATAAAGGGTCCCCAGACCCCTCAAAGTCTTCCTCACCCTCCTCTGGCTGCCAGGTTGGCTGAAAATGGCCAGGATGGAACAAAGGGGCAAGAGTACCCATGTTGCCGGATCCAGCATCGGGCAACGCTAGTCCGGCTCCATGCCCACGTCGGGTTGGAAGCCGGGTCGAGGCTGGCAGGGGATCCAGGCGGCGTCAGCAGTGAATGCAGTGCCAGTGGAGTCGGGCCCCCAACGGAGTCGGGCCCCCAACCGAGTCCGCGGGGCCTGAAGGTGCACCGCCGGATTCGGGCTGTCCAAAGATGGCATGCATGGCTTCGTAAAACTGACTAAGCTGGGCTTGTTCCAGGTCCCGGATTCGGGAATGGCACTGCCCGCATCCCTCGTCGCGTCAGCCGACCGACGGGGAGAAGTCAAAGAGCGATGATGCTTTTTCAATTTCTTCTTGTGCTTCCACCTACTGACCCCTTTTTTTTTAAAACATAGTTTATTGGTTTTTTGCACAACCACATATAAAGCCTTACAGAATTGGTTTCACCATACATCCTGAAGTTTAATCACAAGCCCCCCGCCAATCATACAATACCTAACGCAGGGCCAGAGAAATCCCTCCAGTGCTATACATCGCATAAACCAATAATCTACATAACAAAACCTCTACCCTTAAACACTATGTGAGTTATAAATTCCCTCCCCCTCCCTCAGTCCTCGTCAACAACACAGGCGGCCATCCCTGCCCTCTGACATCATACAGTCCAAGGAATACCAATGTGTCGAGTTTGCTCCGGGGCCATCCCCGGCTCGGTCGTCGCCTTCAGCGCCTGGTTCATAATCTCGCAGTGCCTGTACTAACGCCTCCCACGCAGCTGCCGCCTCTAGCGCCTTATCATCGTTGCGCCTACGAGCCCATTGATACCGCAGCGCACCCTCGCTGATGGCCCATTTAAGAAATTCCCCTCTCCATCGTTTACTAGTGGGACCCACTGTTGCCTTCCACCGCTTCGTGATTTCTCGTTTTGCTAAGATAAGTCCCATGTCTACAAATTTGCTCGTGATTTTAGTTTTGGGCGTGTGTGGGAACCAGTGCAGTATACTAACAGCCATATCATACTCCAGCCGCCTCTCTGTCACCTCATTCAGGGTATCTCCCACCTCTTTCCAGTAAAGACCCAGCGCTGGACAGGACCACAGCGTATGATCCAATTCCACCCCAGTTCTCAGACATCTGGGACATGCCGCCTCCTCAACCTTGAAATATTTCTGGATTTTCCCAGGCGTCAGGTATGCTCTGTGGAGTATATATAAGTGCACTAGCTGGAACCTTGCGTTCCTCGTGCTCTTCCAAGCTCGTCTCACTATCTGCGCCCATGCCGTCTCAGGGATATCTCTACCTAAATCGTTCTCCCACTTCCCCTTCAGTTCGGCTAGGGGCTGTAGGTTTTCGAGGAGCATTCTAGAATATAGGCACGTAACCGCCTTGACAGTTCCTGCCGCCATCATCGTATACTGGCAGGTCATCGACGTCGGAGGCTCCATCAGCCCCTCCCTCCAGTGCGCCTGCATCGCTCTGGTAAGCGCTGCGTGCAGCAGGAAGCCTCCTCTTGGCAAATCAAACCTCTCTTGGAGAGTCTGGTAGGTCAGCAACACCCCGTTTTCGTAGAGGTCTCCCACCACCTGCAGTCCCGCTTCTTCCCAAAGTTGTAATTGCGACCAGTCACCGCCGTGGGGCAGGGCAGTCAGCATCCCCAGCAGCATCTCCGGCGCATACGGATGTAACACTCCCGCTCGTCGCTGGGATCGATTCCAGCAGAGCCTGAAGGTAATCTCCTCTGTGAGGAGGTCTCGGGACTCCAGTCTCTGCTGCAGGGCAATGTACGAAAGGACATGGCGAGGTGTTCCCCCATCTCTTCCGGCCTCCGGGCCACGGAACACCCGCGCCACATTTTGGGTGAAGATCTGCAATTGAGCCGCTAAGTAGTATAACTCAAAGTCGGGGACCGCCAGCCCTCCTTCGCTCTTGGGCCTTATAAGCGTTGCCTGCGCTACTCTACGCCTGCCCGTACCCCACAAAAAAGACACCACCATCGATTTCAGCAACCGGAACGTGGAGTTGGGTATCCACACCGGAAGTGTCCTAAAATAGTATAATAAACGAGGGAGTGCCACCATTTTCAAAAGGGAGACGCGGCCTGTCACCGATAACGGGAGGGTGGCCCAAAAGGCCATACTCCCCTTCAGGGCCCTTACACTGCGGCCCACATTCCCCTCCAGTATATCTGCCATTGTGTGATAGATGTGTACGCCTAGGTAGCTCAGACAGGTAGGTTCCCAGCGGACCGCTCGAGTCATGTCCGGCCCAGTATCCCCCTGTCTCACCGGGAACAGGCACGTCTTAGCCCAATTAACTCTTAGATCTGATATGTCCCCAAAACCCGAGAGTAAGCTCTCTGCTCCCGCATTCCACTTACCTGACCCCTTGTGCGAAGACTTGGATGTAGAGTGGCGATGGCTCTGCGACCAGTCCCTCAACCTCCCCCGCGACCAGGACCTCGAACGGTGTTCAGCTGACTGCCGGCGCTCAAGAAGCTTTCGGGACCACTCCCGCAAAGACTTGGGAGCAATGGTCCGGCAGTCGGAGCACGACTTGGGGTCGTGGTCACGCTCCAGGCAAAAGAGGCAGACACGGTGTGGACCCGTCACCTACATCATACAGGAACAGCAGGCCTTGAAGCCGGGCATCCCTACATGCACCAGGAGTCGGTAAGACTCAAAAAGACGTTGACAAAAGTCACTCGAAAAGTTCAGTCAAAAAGTGACTGGAGGTACTGCTCTCTCCGGATATGCACTGGCTGGCGCGGAAAAAGAAAGAACTGACAGCGCGTGAGGGTGACGTCTAAGTAGCAACCGCGACGTCATCCCGGTGACCACGACGCCAACGACGGACGCAGAGCCGACCGACGACACCTTCCGAAGCGCAGAGGTACAGCTGACTTAAAAATTTGCAGATGCAGTCTGACAACTGGGGGTAATTCTAAGGTAAGGAATCTATAACTAACTGTTTCTTTCAGATTGAAAAGATGCAAGGAAATACAGGAGACATGGGCTGAATACATCTTTAATATCTTCAGATTCTAAGATGTCCGCAGACATGTTTTTCGAGTCTCATAAAATTTGATTTAATTCTACTGAGAGAGAAAATTGCTGAATTTCAATAGAATCTGTAAGAAAGTTGATGTCAGGTTAGGCAATTTAATATGACTTGGATTAAAATAGCTTATCATACAACATAACATGAGTACTTCCGCAACATTGAGAGTTATAGGAAACATTAAAAGATACACAAAAATACTAAACCAGAGATGTGTTTTTGCAAAAAGTACAATTGTGCCATTGCATTATTGATGTTTTAACATGAACTTTTACAATTCTATGTTGAACAATTTTCAAGAGATTCCAAATGGTTAGTTTGTAATTGGTGATTGCAGTAAGGCAGCCCTAACTAAACTCCCACAAATTCCACCCCTACAATTATAGCAGTTTGATTAGTTTCCTGGGCTAAAAACATTTTTATACCCATGAAGGCTCTCTCCTACCTACGTGTGACCATAACCTCACACCTAACAATAATGTGATGCAACAATGTCGTCAAAGCTGACCATCGAAATTATTTTAATATCAATAACAAATCTCATTCAAATGAATACATTTTCCTAAAGGACAGCTCCAAAACAAATATCTAAATGTTCCAGGTGCTAATTTAGCGTTCCAGCATGTCTGAATTAGATGAAGCTAATATAGACACCTTAAACATTGTTCAGCACATTTGAAAAATTAATCCTTGTTGTATCTTTGATAAAGGTCAGTTTTTGCATTACTGGAACCTTTAAATTGTTTCCTCCATAGGAATACCAACCAACCTATACATGGTAAGTTTGTCATTTCTACGTAATTTATATAAAATAGAAGCTGGCTGTAAATTTTGGAAGACTGATGTAATCCACAGAGTTGAAAACTGGATTTCAGAGAGGTCTATAAAAAAAGAAAACTTTTTTGCCAAGAACTACAAGAGCCTGTTTCCGGAGCGGGTCTACTGTGACATTCGCATCAAACGTGCTGGAGAAAGCTACCTTCCTGCTGTGGGGAACATGCCTCTATTAAGCCACAGTTTATGAGATTGGAGATAGTGCAGAGCAAGGGGAAGCAGCAAACTGTTGTTCAACACCCTAGTTAACATGTGTGCTACTGTGGACAACTGTTAAAGATGTTGTAGAAAAGGGATTACAATAAATCCCGGACCTTCCCACAACAATTCTTTTCTTCAGGGGCAAACAAGAGGGGGGGGGGGGGTTGCCATCCTGATCTCCTGCTCCTTCCAAGAAAAAATGGGCGCAAAAAACTCACCGAAATTAGGGGCCGGTTACTAGAGTATCCAGTACGACAAGGAGATCACACCTCAGTTCTGAGTTCTTTGTACGCCCCAATGATGGGCAAGAACGATTTCTTTAGAGTGGTGGCGGAGATCATAACCTCACAGGATAGGCTGGTGCTGATAACGGGGAACCTTAATCTCCACAACGACCTGGACCGCTCAGCATGCAGAGAGGAGGGAACTGGGGAGGTGTCCATAGAGGGCGCTCAATGGCTTTGAGATGGGACTACGGGACCTGTGGAGAGAATGCCATCCTCGGACCACAGATAACATGTATTACGCCCACTGTTCACAAGACATATGCCCGGCTTGGTCATTTCCTGGGGACTGGGGGGATACAGACCCTCATCACCTCTATAGAAATTGAACAGCGCTTGCTCTCAGACCATGCCGCTGTGTGTCTAGACCTCCCACTACCCTCAACGAGACGTACTCCCCAGTCATGGTGCTTACAGGAAACCCTCCTACACAAGCCTGCAGTGATCAAGCAGGTCACATTGGCAATCCCCAACTACCTGAATGTGAATGACACAGTTGACAGTTCTGTTTCGCTTTTGTGGGAGACTCGAAAAGCAGTGATTTGGGGAGAGATTTCTGCATCTCAGCAGCAGATAATAAATAAATTGTGCCGGGACAAACGGGAACAGTTACAACAGCAGGTGTGGGAACTAAAACACATTCATCATTGCATGGTCACCCCTCGAGTCTGGCGGCAGCTAGAATTAGCCAGAAAACAAATTGCTGGGCTAGACCTCAACAGGGCCGCATATTCTCTACTCCGCACCAAACACTTCTTTTATGTGAGACGGAACAGATGCAGGCGGTTACAAGCCAACAGACTGCGAGCACAACAGCAGGCTACAGGAGTGGAGTCCTTACTAGTGGAATATGGCACTGAGATCGAGGGAGAAGGTCCTAACGTCTCCCAGTTCTATGACTTTTATAAGGGTTTATACTCAGAACAACCTGTACCCCTGAATAATCCAGGTCTTTGCCTTCAAGGTGTCTGCACACTACGCCTAACAGAAGATGAGGCGACTAGGCAGGATCGCCTGATCCAAATAGAGGACGTTATCTCTGCTATTGCATGTCAAAGACCGCTCAAATTGCCAGGTCCGGATGGCTTCCTGGCACTGTTCTATAAGACCTTTTGTACTATGCTTACCCAGATTCTGTCCCGGCTTTTGAACTCAATTACTGCCCTACCACAATACCACCCTCAATAATGTAAGCATCGATAGCTGTCATCCCCAAGACGGGGGAAGGACAAAAAACAATGCGGGTCCTATGGGCCCATTTCCCTCCTAACCATGGACGCTAAGAAATTTACTAGCATCTTGGCGGCCCTAGTGAATCCACTAATGCCGGGTCTGATAACCCCTGATCAGGATCCGGTTATATCTCAGATACAGTATAGCACCCTTTTGTTTTATAGTTCCTTGCTGTAGTTTACTTTGCACCCACTTAGCACACACCTGAGCACACCACACATCTACCATGGCTGAACAATTTGGAATTGGCTATACGGATGATGATGCATCCTCCATTCTAGCAGGCCCATGCCTACTTCCCGATACTAATATCGGGCAAAGTCTCACCCAAGCACAAAATTGGGATGAGCTGAAAGAACTGAAACGCTGTCAGATGCGGGTCCTTTTACATGGAGCAATCATGACTGAATACCTCCGGGGAAATGCTGCTCCAACAGGACTGTTGGTCACGAACGCACCCAGGATATTTCTAGACAATCCCCTTTTCAAGAAAGAATGGTCACTGATCGCATGGCGATGCTCCCGGGATTGGCTAATCCTGATCATTAATACAGCCAAGCATCTCTCAGATGCCATTCTGGTAAAGATCAAGACCAGTGAAGACCACTTACTTACAGAAATCAAATTGACACTCTACAAAAAGAAACTCGAAGAAGTCAATAAAGAGATAACAGAACATAAAGACTACCTGATGCAAAATAAAATCTCTAAATTGCAAAAGGATCTCAAAACATTTAGTCATGAGAAAGTATACCCATACATAAAAGATGACTACAAAGGACAGGAACTCTCCGACACCGGTTCATCTCGCAGCGGCCAATCTGGATCATCTGACTCAGAACAAGACGACTGGTCGAGTGAGGGCTCCAACAGAAGCTGGCATAACAAACCTAGAAGACCACGACGAGGCGGATTCAACCAAAACTATGGTCCCCCACAGATGTACCCTTGGCCTAGCCCATTTGTACCAGTTCAATATCATGGTCCACCACAGTACCCCATAGGACCCTAATTCCAACCTGAATTCAACCAACATTTTTTAGGACTTGGCGGAAGGAGAGGCAAACGAGGCCGACGAGGCAACAGGAGAATACAATGGGAGGAAGACAGACCAGGACCACATACGAGAAGCAACACCAGAGGCCAACAACTACCAGGAACAAGCACAATGAGGGACTGATAGTGAACCTCACAGATATCACCCTTAGTAGTGACGAGATGACCGTCCTGGAAAAGGGTATGGGTTCTGTCCCAACAACTCATCTGGATAAATTCCAAATACGGTGTGAACTGGGAGAGTTTTACAGGAAGATTAGACTGAAAACCTTTTTCGTCAACAAAGAAGAAATTACCAAAGATGGGAACTACACAGATCTGAAACTCAAATCCACCTTCTACCCACCATCAAATCTGATGCCCCCGGAAGTACTCGCCTTTGAGGAGGCAGTGATAAAAGAGGTTGAGGAACTTCAACCACAGAGGAGCACCTACAACAATTTGAGTAACAAGGAACGTACTGCCCTGGATAAATTAAAAAACAGGACAGATCTGATCATAAAACCGGCAGACAAAGGAGGAGCCACAGTGATTCAAAACACTGACACTTATCGGACCACATATCTCACTCTCCTGACTGACGACAAGTTTTATAAGAAGATCAACAGAGACCCTACACAAAGACTAAGGAAAACCATCTCCACCATGACGATAGATGCCCTTGAAACAGGTTGGATCTCCAAAAAAGAACACGATTTCCTAAACCAGGATGAACCACGAACACCCCTTTTCTATACCATTCCCAAAATTCACAAAGGGAAAATACCCCCACCTGGCAGACCAATAGTGTCCGGTATCGGATCAATCCTTGAACCACTGTCCAAATACACCGACTGGTTCTTACGTCTATTAGTTAAACACATAACATCATTTGTACAAGACACTAAACATTTACTCAACCTCCTAACAGATAGCGAGTACAATCCAAATGATAACATCTTGGTCTGTCTTGATGTCGAGGCCCTATACACCAGTATACCCCAGAATGAGAGCATTGCAGTTATAGAAGAATGGCTCAGGAAAGAAGACTGGCAATTGACAGCCCCAGTTGAGTGGATCATCACCCTGATACGAAGAGAATTCACAGAAAACTTTTTAAAATTTGAGGACCAACTATACCTTCAAGTCCATGGTACTTCTATGGGCAGCACATTTGCTCCCAGCATTGCCTGTCTGTATATGAGCCACTTCGAAGATCAACACATATGGGCCACGAACCCATACAGTAGTAACATCTGTAAATGGTACCGTTACATTGACGGCATCTTCATGGTCTGGAAGGGAGAAGAAGGGATTCTTTTGGAGTTTGTTAACTGGATCAATCAGCTGAACCCACACTTGCGGTTCACTTTGAACAAAGATAGGGAGAAGATCTCCTTCTTAGACATCAATATTATTGCCTCCAATGGCACATTGAGCAGTTCCTTGTACACAAAACCAACCGACAAGAACAGCCTGTTAAGGTTTGATAGCGCGCACCCACGGTCTCTCAGAGAGAACTTACCGGTGGGACAGTTTCTACGCATCCGCAGGAACTGCTCCGAACTCCGTGATTATAGGAAGGAAGCTCAAGTACTTACAGAGAAACTGAAGCAAAAAAACAATCCCTACTAAAATCATTGAAAGCGCCAAGAAAAGAGCACGAAACACCCCAAGAGAGGCTCTTTTGGAAACCCAGGAAAAAATCCAACCACAACAAATGATTTGTGTTACCACCTTTAACTCCTCATCGAATAACATCAAAAAAATAATCAATAAAAAATGGACAATACATACATCAAACTAGTTAACGTATGAGAAACCCATGTTCTCATTCAAGAGAAATAGGAGCCTAAAAGACTCCCTTGTCCACACAGACCAACAACAAACCAAGAAGTGACAGCCAAGTGACTTTGTGGAACACCGTGCCAGTCACTGGCCACTTCCCATGCGGGTCATGTGTAGTGTGTGAATTCACTGAACCTACCAAGAGTATTGACCTAGGCCTACACACCCCATGGGAACAAAGATCCCATACCAACTGCAACACGGAATCAGTCATCTACCTCATCAAATGTCCATGTGACCAACTCTATGTAGGTACGACCAGCCGCAAGGTCAAGATCCGCATTAGCGAACATAGAAGTATAATCAGGAGGGCTGTCACAGCAACTAGACTTACAGCACACTATGTGGAGAAACATCAAAGACACTGACATAAGATGGACGGTGATCGAGAAAGTGAAGGGCAGTGGTAACCTACAAAAAAGACTACTAGACAAAGAACAACGGTGGGTATATCGTCTGAAAACCCATGAGACGGGACTGAACGACGGCATCCCGTGGAGCCAACTCAACAAATGAATCAGACATTCCATCCACACGTCAGTGCATCATTATTAAAACCTAGAACGAACCTCCCCTGGACACATATAAATGTATAAATCATTTGTTTATGTATCCTCAAAAATCAACTGGGACGTATTCACTACTTCTAGCACATATGGAGTCTGAAAATACCCCTATCTACCACATAATCCAATCTATTTTTTGAATGAGGTTTTTACAAGTTTTATCACGAGGATTCTAGATATCAACACACTCCAATTTTATCCTGAACTGATAGAGCAGCACCATAATTTCAATACACGCTGCATGATTATCTCCTAGTTCTCGTGTATCTATATCTTTGAATCGAAAATATCTGATTCAAAACCACATTTTAACCTTTCACTAATTAACTGCAAACATTGAGACCTCAGTCCCACCACATCCTTGCTCTTCAGCCCCACTTTAATTCACCTCATGGGGATCATAACTACCGCATTTTGGCATTTTCTCGATTGTATTAACATTTGAATATGATCGCATGGGCACTTCCTCTCTTGACCCAATACTGAACGTTAACTTCATTTCTTAGCACGCTCCCCACACTAATGGTACGGTGTGACAAGGCTTCTTCAAGATTGACATTGAGACTACATCGCTCGAGTCGAATACTAGGCGTTCAACTATGTTTCCCGTCATGTCTTGGGACAATCCCCACGCAAAGATCACGGCGTGGCAGCGTCACTTCCGGAGCACCCGGGGGAGGCGTATTTTGTCCCCGTTTTCTATCGCGGCAACAATGTGTTTAAATATTGGTTCTCTCGCCTCACTAATTGCACGAGCCGAGGACCGGAACCACAACAGGTTGAAATGCCGGGTGAGGACTTCTATTGAAGACCACCCACATTATCGCTCCGGTCCTATGTGAAACGCGCAGTCCTCCCGCAATTGGTAAGTTGTAATGACGGTATGAAGAGATGATGAACGCAAATGAATGGGTGTGTCTATACATGCATGGTGTTCATTAAGTCAATACTATTTTAAGAAACGGTGCAACTACTACTGCAATCTGAGACTGTTTTTCATTGGTACAATACTGTTAGAGATATTGCGACTAACATGCAGATAGTGTTAGAATGCGAGTAAAATCGCCACCTCACAAGATCTGTCACATATAACTAGTATGTCACAGAGCTATACAGGATGAGTGGCACAATGAGGGGATTTCTCCTCCATCGGAGGCATGCACACAAAGGTTAGCATGTATTCACCATACACCTATTGGGTATGACACCGACTGAATGTTTTTAATGTTTCTTGTGGCGTATCTGTCCCCTTTGTAATTTTTCAGATGGAGACTGGTTATACACAGATACACATACACTGAACACACAGCGAGGAGTAGCTACTCTGCCCTCGCCTTACAGAAAGCATAGGGAATTCCCATCCTGTAAGAGCCCTCACATAGGGGTTTACCTACTGCCCTGAAGAAAGTCCGGGACCTTTTTGGCTGCTCAGGACTGAAACATGTCGGCACTAGGGTCTTAGGACCATAATACCCCACAAAGACCCGTTTTAAAGATTTTTTATTGACCCAGACAGACCCAAGAATAAAGGGAAACCGGGGGTCTGCCTGAGGTATTTTATCTTTAACCCCCCTATCTTCATCTATCAAAAGAGCTCCCAATACTGTGGTCGAGCCCACCCCGACTTATAAGGGTCGGGGTGACCTGATGATGAAGCATGACACCACTAGGGTGTGTGAGGGTAACTAAAACAAGAAGCGTTCTCTCCTTGACACAAGATTGTGCTTAGCACAACCTTTCACTAGAGAGGCCCCACTCTATCTCTCTTTTTTCTTGTTCGACACGAACAACATAGTAACATCCCTGACCATTCACTGGTCAACTGGAGTATTTTTTGTGTGATAGATTTTGAAGGGAGGATATACTCCAAGTAAGGTTTCCTCTTTAACCCCCCCAGATACTGGGAGTTGTTCCCGGTACCTTTACGTGTTAATGTGCTATAGAGCTCGTCACACAGCATCGCTTGTATCAAGACCGCCACCAAGATTGCCACCTACAGGTATTTCACACCCTCTCGTTTGCACAAGGGTAACCTGGTGTGCAGGACTGACTGTTGGCAGCAGTGAGGGTCTCTGGGGGCTCTACTCCATGTACTTTGGAGTGCCCCAAACTTGCACAATTCTGGGAAGTGGTCTTGAATGACATAGATGCATATCTGAATACACAATTACTGCGGTTCCCAGCGTACACAATCCTGGGACTCCCCAAGGCGCACACTTTTTAACTTAAGTCCCGTAGGGGTTTTCACATAGGTCTGGTGATGGCACCATCATATGCGGTATGTGCTGGGTATGGAGAGGTTCACTTTAGTCCTAACATCTCAAGGTGACTCCTGCAGGAAGCTTTGGCAGCCGTACATAACTCTACTGTCCACAGAATTACAAGAATTGACGTGCCCCAAATACTTACATTTGTTATGATTAACCAATATGGATCACCTTACGCAGAATGAGACAAACAGCCAAGCAAGCTCCGTGTAGGAGTAGGATCTGCTTCACATGGGTACCCCCACTTTTTGCTAGCGTTTCACTGTTTTTCGACCTTAGTCTAGCTGTGGCCCTGCTAATCAGGAAACCAGCCTAGCCGCTTCCTCTCTAAAATGGTTTCCATGTACATTAGGTACATTTCTAATTGGATTCTGGAGTGCCTTATAAGCCCCTAGTATATGGTATACTATGTACCTAGGGCATAGGTACCTCAGAGGCCTACCAGGGGCTGAAGCATGTATTATGCCACCCCTGGGAAGCACTCCAAAATAACACCACAGGTCTGCTACTGCAGCCAAGGTAAGGTGGTGCTTGCACCCCTTACTGTGGTTAAGGCTACCTATATCACTCCCATTGCACACACATATAAAACCTATAAATCACTCCTATGGCAGGCCTTAACAATCCTGAAGGCAGAGTGCTTGGTTTTTATGTGAGAGGGTGCCCCTGCATGAGCAGAGCCCCTCTGCAGCGTTCGGAGTACCTCCTCTGATGCGGTTTGTGGTGCAGCCTGACCATATACTCTTAAGTGCATTATAACCTCGCGGTAAATGCTAACTTTGGACTCGCTGCACGGAAACATGTCGTGTTTCGTGTCAAACGCTTTGGAATACTACCCACCCCCCCCCGCCAACTCTGGCGGCGGGAATAGCATTAAACCCTTCTAGAGGGAGAGACATGTTCACACTGGTCTAACCCGGTAAAGACTTTCTACAGCCCTGGCATCACAAAATGGATGCCACTGCCACAGACACGGGTCTGGCCTCCTGCTGCTGACCGAAACTCCGGCAGGGAAGGCCTGGATAATAGGTTTCCTGACCCAGGGAGGTGTAACCACCTCCCCAGACAGGCAGATTTGTATTGGGGCTGGGTGGGAGCACTCTCTGGTGCTTTGAAGTCAGTCAGTCAGTGAATCTTTATTTCGATGGTTAAAAATCATCATAAAAAGACATTTTATAAAATCATGTAATTTACATTTCTGAACTTCATTAGGATAAAAAGCAAACACCAAACAAAGCTGATACAATTCATGCAAAAGAGGTAGAATATTATCTACATCATTGCTTAATCTCTTGTGTTCCTTAACCTTACTGCTACTTTTAAAAAGCTTATTACAGAGCATTAAGTGCGCGTGTCATTTGTTCTTTGAAGAAACAGTAGTGCGGATTTAGCGTGACGGAATTTTCCCTCTCTTAAAATATCAACCAAGAACGTGTGCCAAGGGGTACGATAAAATGGACACAATAATACAAAATGAAGGGTGTCCTGCGGAGACCTATTGTCGCAGCCGCAGGCACCCTTCTGCTCAATAGTTACAGTAAAACCAGATGGATAAGATAAAATATCAGGTAACAAAGTGAGCCTAAAACGACACATTAAAAACCTGTCCTGCTGATTATACGTCAGAAATAAATAGGGTTCCATGCCCTCCCCATTCTTGATCAGGCAATAAGTCGCTACTGAGCGCTTTGATAATGCGGGAGCTGCTCTGACAGTTTCCAATTTTTCCAACAGCAGTTTTTTAATTTGTGGTTTCCGGGTCGTAGCAATTGTACACGGATTGCTAAAGAGGGTATGCTGGTCTATGGTCTCTAGTGTTGTTTTAACATATTTCAGCCAGGGGATTTGCAACCCCTTATCTCTTTGCAAACAGTCTGTAACAGTTTCCCTACTCAGTTCCGCCTCAGGATTGGCCCAAATTCTGAGCCATGCCATAACCGGCCTAATCTTCACCTGGTCTGTGATCTAGGGAATCCCAAGTTCCGAGTGTGCAATTTCCGCTGGGGTAGACTGTGGGATCTTTAGGATTCTACGGAGAAATTTATCTTCCTATTGCTGTAAGTGTTTAGCATCCCTAAAGCCCCACACCTCGGCTCCATACAGTGCCTTTGCAGTACTTATTGAGCCATATAGGCTCATTACTTGTTCTGGGGACCAGCGTCCCAACCTGCGAGCAAAATTTAATATTGCACCATTTGAGGAGACCAGTTTTGTACAGCATTCCTCAATCAGCGAATTAAACTGGATCTCGCCATCAAATAAAAGGCCTAAATAGGGAAAAGTACTTACAGTGTCCATTATGTGGGTCCCTATTTTAAACACACATTTCTTAGTGGGCCTTTTGCCTGCAACCATCACAAATGATTTGCTCAGATTCACTGACAGATCTAAATTGGCCATGAACTTTACAAATCCATCGATGAGCGATTGTAGACTCCGTGGTGTTCGTGCAAGCAGGACCGCGTCATCCGCGTACAGGAGTACTGGAATTTGACGCTTCCCTACTTTGGGACAGTCTACAGTCTGGGCGATAAGGCTTGTCTCTAGATCATTGATATACAGTGAGAACAAAAAGGGAGCGAGAATACACCCTTGCCTTACTCCGCTTGTGCATGGAAATGGGTCAGTTCGCCCCCCCCTCCTCACTAAAGCGGACCCTAGCAGTGGTGTTCCAATGCAACTCTCTCAGAATATTTATAAGACCCGGGTCTATTCCCAAATTATTCATCATTGCCCACAATTTGTTCCTATTCACATTATCAAAGGCCGCAGCCAGATCCATAAATCCCATGTAAATGGTGCCATTGCTTGCTTTGGTGTACTTAGCAACTAGTAAGTATAGATTTAAACACTGATCACTAGTCGATTTTCCCGTTTTGAACCCATACTGTGTGTCAGCTATTGTGTGGTGCTCTTCTGTCCAGGTCATAAGACGGTTCAGAACCACCCGCCCAAGTATTTTGGCTGAGACGTCAATTAGCGATACCGGTCTATAGCATTGGGGATTGTCCCTATTCCCTTTCTTGAAGATAGGGACGATTAGTGCAGTAGACCAAGATCGCGGGAGTCCTGATTTAATGGCCGCGTTTAACGCCCTCGTCAAAATTGGCGCCCACAGGTCGATGTTACTTCGGTATAGATCTGGGGGTGTACCATCGGGCCCTGGAGCTTTGTTCGGTGTCAACCCTTGAATTGCCTTAATGATCTCTGTTAGTGAGAGATCTATTTCCAGACTCCGTGTGCCATCCCAGCCCCCTTCTTGTTTTGTGTCTTTAGAGTGGTTGTAGAGACCCTCAAAATGAGTCACCCACTGTTGAGGGAGGATATTTGTGCTAATGATCGGGGCACTACTATCCTGGAAACAGGGCCTGTTAATGATCCTCCAGAATTCTGTGAAGTCCCTGTTTTCTCCTGCCTCTCTTAAATCAGCCCATACTTCTGCTTGTAGGGTAGCCTTTCTTTCTTTTATCTTAATTTTATAAATTTGTCTACACTTGGCCACTTCAACCTTGTCCCTAGGGTTAGCTTTGAGGCTTGATTTTAGATTTCTTAATGCTCGAGAGCAATTAGTATCGAACTATCTTGGCTGTGTGCCTATCTTTCTAGGACCTTTTACTTCTAATAATTTATCGGCCAGTGTTGTCAGTTCCCCGAAGGACGTGACTAGATCAACTCCCCCTATCTTAGGGTCTAAGCAGTCTTCGACATACTTTTTGCCTTTTACAAGTAGTGTTGTGTAAAATTCCTGGGCATTAATTTTCGCCCACCATAAACACCTCCACTGGTCTGTTGGCCTTAGACTGATATCCACTTGTTTATTCATTTCCGAGTGGCCATTGTAAAGTAATTCTAAAACTAAGGGATTATGGTCACTAAAGGTACTCCATTTAGTACTGGCCTCTATAATCCAATGTTTTGCAAAGGGGGATATCAACATGAAATCTATAAAGGAGGAGCATCCTCTTCCTATAAAAGTTGGCAAAAGGGTGCCCTCTGGACCCGGGACTATCAAATCAATAGTGTGTGCTAGCGTGTGGGTGCCAATTAATTTAGTTAGTGTTGTTCCCTCAGTGCTATGCTCAAAGTGTGGCCCCATCGTGACCGGGCAAACGGCCCAGTCTACAGTTATACAGTTACCGGTAGCAGGTTTGGGCAGAGGTGGCAATTTAAATCTCCCATCAGTAACACAATTGGTTCTGCCCCCCCCTTCCTTTGATCAGCTTCTTGGGTGAGTCTAGCGTCTAGTTCCTGCAGGACAGCGTTCCTACCATTTATAGGACCTGAATTGTAGATATTGAATAGCTGTACCCTCAACCCTTGCCCTTGGAATGTTGCTGCTTGAAGGGTATGTGATGTCCAAGATGGTAATGTCCATCTTCCCTTCAGATTAATATCCACGTACAATGCTAGCCCTCCCCTCGCCCTTCCTGCTCTACTTTCCTGGGCTGGGACAAAGAAACACTTAGAGCCCTCTAAGTGATAGAGATCGAACTTAACCGCCCAGGTCTCCTGTAGAGCTAATATATGAAAACCACGTAGATGGTTTCTTCAATCTACATTTTCAAATTTTCCGGCTAGGCCTGCTATATTCCAGGACATTATGTTCACCCTTCCCCCTAACACCCTCACAACATTTAAACCCTGGGCGTTTGGTCTGACTACATCCCTCCTTGCTGGCGTGAGCTCCTGTTTCTCCCCGTCCTGCTTTAAAGGGGTTACTGCCAGCCCCTTCGGCTGGTGACTTCCCCGGGATACTAGTTCACTGATATCGGTGGACATCCTTCTTTCCATCCCCTCCTGATGCATCTCTAGTTGGGGTAGTCAATCGTTCTCGTCCAGGGACTGTAGGGGGCTGAATCTATTTGTCCGCTGTGGGCCACCCTGATTTAATATTGGCAGGCCACTGTGTTCAAATTTCCTTGCCTGGTACCCATCTGCTCCTCTGCCCCTTCTTCCCTGTGTGTGAATTAAGGGATAAGTGACACAATTTCTGGGATAGAAGTACCCTAGTGGCATGGATCGTATAGTGCTGGTCGCATTCCTATTATGATTGCCCAGTATGTACTCCACTAGGTTCGGGTTCCTAAAGTTTGCAATAATGCAGTTCCCTTCAATATCTTTCCTTCTGCTGCCAATCCAATTTGCTCTCCTAACATGTAGGATTTCTCCAGGTTCCTCCCCTTGTAATGGCCTATGTATGTTCAACCAGTTAATAATCTTGTTTTTAAGTTCAATGTGTGACTCTTTCTGACCCATCCTTAGTTCAGGTACCCCGGCAAACACAACAACATAGGGACTTGCTTCAGGAGGTAAATTTACCCATGGAAGGGGGAGTGCATTCTGTCCATTCGCTCCCGTCCTGCCTGGTAATTATCTTTCAGGCTATGAGTTGCGAGGTTCCCTGTCTGTGTCTGAGTTGGATTGGGCTGCATCTGGGATTTATGGGTGTCATAATTCCCACCTTTTTGAATACGTCTTTCCTCAAGGTGAGCTGAGGCTTTGGGCAATGCATGGACTTGTACAATAGTGCATTGCTCATTACTTACACAGTTATTGTTAGCTGGAATTTGCCGTGTTAAGGTGGTCACTGCTGGTGTGGCATTTCCAATGAGATTGGAATTTATTTGTGGTCTCCTTCGTCTTGCCCTGTTTTTGCAGTTCATTGGCAATTTTGTCTAACTTTCTAACTAGTGGTTTTATTTGGCTAACAATGAAAGCCTCAAGATGTTTTTGGAGGTCAGCAATTACAGGGTTCAGCCACCCCGGAGGAATTAAGGGACATGGAGCTTCTATTTCCACGACCTCATCATCTGTTGTATGTGCCTTACCGCCCCCACTGGTTGGTTTCAGTTTTCTGATATGTATATTCTTGGTGCCCCGTTTTTTACTTCCATTTCTAGTTCTGAATGTTCTATTTTCAACCCTATCGGGGAATGGCCCAGCGTCTGTCACCAGTTGGCCACAGGAGACATCTTCAGGTGAGACGTCCAGACTGCCATTATGTGAGGTTTCACAAGAGTTTAAATCTGTGGTTTTTATAGGTGTGGTTTGTATAGGTGTGAGGGGAATATTTGTAGGTGTCATCGATAAGCGCCTCTGTGTGCGCTCAATCTCCCCATTAACAAACCCAATGACCTTCCTTAGCATTAAATCTATTGCAGTTGGTGGCACTGTGTGTCCTACTGGAATGTTGGGGTCAAGCCCCATTTTTGTAGGAATGAGTGGTGTGCGTGGTTTCCCCTTGGTAGAGCGCGTTTTGGGTTTGGTAGCCATAGTACAATAATCTACGCGATTCCCTGCCTCCCAATAAGCTCACAGCGGGGTGATTGGGTGATGCTGGTGATGCTGGACAACCCTACTTTTATTGACAGTTTAATTCGTTTTAAGCCCCTTACAAGAGAAGTCCGTAGTCCGCTGTACACAGATATTGTGCAATGTCCAAAGTCCTAGGCTGAAGAGTTGTGGCTTAGTGATAGGAACAAAGTTATACAAAAGTACCTGATTGAAAATCCAAGGGGGATGGCCCAGCCCAGCCTCCTCTGGCCACTGATGGCCACAGAGGGCCCGCCCTTTGCCCGGGCTTAGCCCGCGCGCGGTCCCGCGACGCGGGGGCTCTCTCCAAACTTAAGTGCCTCCGGGCGTGGTGTGGGCGGTGGCAGCTTTCCCTGCAAAGGCTCCTGGTAGCTGCAGTCCCCCCTTCGGCCGCGCTGCACTGATGGAAGGTGCTGCAGCGGCAGGAGGACCAACGAAATCACCAGCGGGACACTGGAGTAGAATGCAGATTGCCAGCTAATGCCCCCAACAGCTGAACACAGAGCTTTGAAGTCGAGCACTGAGGGCACACTTGGTGTCCCTGTGCATAGTCCAGTTCAAACCGGTTGCAGGGGCTACCTGCCCCTGCTCTGGCGCGAAACTGGACAAAGGAAATGGGTGTAACTACCCCTCTTTCCAAACCCTCCCATAGGTGGGTCCCTAGAGTATGTCCAACCCCCAAACTTTGTATAAGTATGGGAACGCAGTCCTTGCGACTTTAGATTACCCTGGACGAAACTCTGCAACATATATCCTGGACCTTCGACGTTCTACTTTGCTTAGAAGACTGAAGAAATCTCCCTTGGAGTCAAGGAGTGACTCCCCTGCTTGGCAGGCACCAAAGAAGCAACTGGCTGGTCTGCATCGCTGAAGCTCCTGCCGGACGCCGAAGTCTTTGCATCACCAGAGGTGGATTTCCAGACTTCCCCGAGGCTACCCTGAGTCCACAGCAAGGTGAGGCCCGTGGCTATCGTGGGTGACGTGGAACCGTGACCCCTGGACACCGTGAACTTTTACAGCAACATCATCTTCCTCGAAGCTGTGCTTTGGGCTCAGAGTAGCCCCAGCCTTGAGCATCTCCTGCACCGAAGATTTCTGGCCTCCACTCCACGAGTGACCCGTGGACCAGTTTACAGAGCGACCGCTCGAGGCTCCTTCGCGATCGCTAGCCCGTTGGCTAGTAGGAACCCACGAAGGCAACTCATCTTCTGATTGGGCTTTCCTGGTTGCTCCAGACGTGCCCCGACTTACCCTCGCTGGCTAAGTCCCCCAGACCTTGCTGGTCTGCACCGACGTCCTTTCTCTGCTTTCAAGTAACTTGCCGTTGCCAAGGCTTGTTGGGTCCAATCTGGTCACCGACACCGCAGCACTCAACAGACTTCGAGAGACAGCTTGAATCCAGCTCCTGGTCATCATCGGCGCCTCCTGGACCTCGTGGCTGAAGAGTCAAGACACCCGTCAACTCACCTGAAGCACCCGACATCTGTGGGCATTGGTCCATCGTGCCCCTGGTCACTGGCAAGTGACCCAGACTCTGTCCCCTCTGCTTTCAGGTCCCTTCCATCCTAGATCCAGGCTTGGATTGCTTCGGACACTTCTCCTCTTCACGGCAGCAGCACTTCTTCGCCATCTTCCATTGAAATCGACGACGCGACCCGACCCGACACCAAAAGACACCTATGCACCCGGCTTCTCTGGGTGAGGTAACACGAGTACTTCGGTGCTCCCATGGGTGCTAGCCCTAGAACTTCCTAAGTCCAAAAGGGTTTGGTCCTGACTCGATTCTAAGTGTCCCTAATCTTTAAAATTCCAACTGCGACAATGCCCACAGAAGCTAACGGGGACCTCGAGGCTGTGTTCACACACTGCACACAGCCCCCGTGGGTCCCCTGTGTCACTACCTTGGGTGGTTCCTTGGGGTCCCAGCGATTCTACAGGCTCTAGGCCCTGTGTCTAGTTCAGTCGTGGTTCTTATACCACTTTATTGGTATATGGTTTGGTACGCCCCTAGGGCCCAAACGTGTATTTGTGCTATTACTGTTGATTGCTAACTTGTAAATTAAGTACTTCGAACTCCAGTCTCATAAAGAGACTAGAGGGGTGTGTTTATCTTAAATACATATATTTTAAATATATACCTGGTGTGATTGTCCTTTCATTTGATCATTCAGGAGATTATAGACTGGTAAAACAAGCTGCTTTACATTCCTTCAAGACTTAGCCTGAAGGCTGCTCTCCATAGCTACCACTAGGATAGCTTTAAATAAAGGTTGTCTTTAACCTATTCACCATAAGGGGTTGTTTGGACTGATACAGGGTGCCCACTATAATTAGTGGACAGCATATATCAGGCCAACTTCTCACACTCTGCACCTGATGATTAGTGCCGTATCCCTTGTGTTCATAGAAAATAAGTACCCCGGGAGAAGGGGTGGGAATGGAGGAGGGAAGCGGATGGGGGGGGTTGGGATAGTTGAAACTCTGTTGCACTGTGTTTTCTTGATAATTCTCATAGGCACTAACACGCTTCTTTGTCGTTTGCTATTTATGCCTATTGTCTTGCAACAATAAAACAGATTTGAACCATAAAAGGTATTTCAGGAGTACAAAAATGCTCAAGACATTAAACCCATTTTTAAATCCTTGACATTTGATTTGCAGAACAAAAGCTCGACATTGCTAGTTCCGGAAGCAGAGGCAACAGGCCGATGCCTAAGTCTCATTCCCTTGTAATGTTAAGGCATTATTTTTTTGTCAAAATGTATGTTGCCTAGCCAAACTCACCTTGTTTGAGAGCCCTTGGCTGATACGGTGTAAATCCTAGTGCGGCTGAACTCTTTCTGCTCCAAAAAGTGATTACATCTAAATTCTGATCTCTTCAACATGACCAACCTTTGCATTCGATCCAGCAGTGAGTTGTTTGCTCATCGGCCACACATGCCTGCCTTTGGCAAGCTGTGAGATTTTTTCATTCAAACATCATCCACCAACAGTACCCATTTTGTGCTTCTGATATTCATGAATCTCTGCATGGATACAGTTTCCAGGCTGGTAACGCTTGACTTGGCTAGCTTCAAAGTACTGCAAAGGTAGGCATATTGACTGGAAAGAAAAACTACATATATCACAACTTTATGCACTTTGTGGTCAGTTCCTTGACATGCTTAGGTTCTATTTGCACATCCAGAATTCAAACTAGTATTGTAAATTATTTTTGGAAAACATGTTTGCATTTGTTTTCAGTGGAATATTTTCCCTTTCCGTTTAACTTCTGAACAGACTACCAAATCTCCATTTTTTTATCATTATTAAATATTTCCTTTTTTCTTATACTTTCAGCGGACCTTTAACCTCTTTATTTCTTTGATAGTATTGCGTTGTTTTGTTGATTTATCATACACAATACAGCATGCATTTTCTCTTGAAGATTGTCCTGCTTCAAAGGACAAGCTACTTCAGATGATCCAAGGTTGGTTGTGTGATTCTTGGCAAGTAAGTAGCTCTCTTGTGGTTAAATTTGCAAAAATAAGTGATAGAGTATGAGAATCAACCATGGTGTATGTGTTCTAATGCTGTCCCGATTACGTGCTGCCATGCTCCTTCGTAGTCACTTCCAGGTCAATGTAATTCACTTTCAACCCAATCTCTACAGTAGTGTACAATGTATTACACCTCATGTTTGGGATCCCTCAGCTGTATTATTTCCATTGTTTAAATAATGTCCTCTGCAGAACACTCAGCGAATCCTTGTAGTTAGTCATGTTTACTAAAAATGCATAAAATAAATATCTTGAGAGCTGGTTATGTTTACAATCGTTTTTTTAAAAAAAGCTTTACTTTTTAATTTATTTAGTCCTGAAAATGTACTGAATAATCTTGTGGCACAAAAGCAGCACAATTCATTAACATTTTTCAGTGAATTAACACAGGATATAGTTACCTTTTCCTTTTTTTTTTTTTTAACCTTCATTATTCTTACTTTGAGATCTTAGCTTCTGCCCTCACTGTTTCACAAGTTGATGATTATCTTCCGCTATTTGGTTTGCATGTCTAAGTACGTCTCCTCGTCGTTTCCACGCTCACTACCTTTATCTCCTGGGTTTCCTGACAACAAATCCAGGATATCAGACAGCACCTTGTGTTCAGTTCACACCAAATATCTAAAATCCCTCTCCACAGTCCATTACACCTATACTTCAAATCTTTTTACATAAACTAGCACCTTGCTTTTGATCTACTGCTGAAGAAGCAATCAATTATATAAAGCAATGGTTATAGGTATAACTCAACCATACATCTTGGAAGATATGCTTCCTAGAAGGGATGCCCTAGCAAATGCAAATCTTGCACAAGACACCTTTTAATGTGATGGCAAACCTTTTGCAATTGAATATCCGTTTTTACTATATCTAAGACACCATATCATTATTTTTCACTGTCAACGTGTTATCGTTGATTGTTATGAACTAGAGTATTGTATATAACTAATCTTCTAAGTCTCCCATCCCACACATCCAGAAGGTAGTGTAATACTCTGAAAGTCTGAGGTCACTTAAGATGGGATTTCAAACAATTCATTATCATCTGTTTCTAGCCTATCTGGTTGATTGTCTTCAACAGCATAGTTATTAGGTTCCTACATTTTGAAGAGGAAAATAAAATGTGTGGGCAAGATGGCGGCCGGTCAGACGGCCGAGTGAGCTGGTCAGAGAGCTCTCCTCGAGAAACCCTCCCACGGCGTTGTGGTCTTGGCAGCTTAGAGAACAATTGTTCACAAATGGCTCAATTTTACTTGAACTAAGACGTGGAAACGCCTGGGATGATCTGGTGGCTGTTGTTTGCACCCCTGAAGGGCCCGACTTGGGCACTGATATCGCCCCGGATTGGACGCTGCTGCCTGGCGGTATTTTCACGGTGCTCTGCTAGGGAAAAGGGAATGGCGCCGAAACAATTACTGAAGTCAGTGAAGGTCCGCGGTGCGGTGGCGACAGCAACAGCGGGTCTCTCTACTCCAGCAAAAGAGAACTCAAATATGGGAAATCCGGGAAACATCAGCAGTGGCAGTAGCAGCGGTCAACCAGAGGTCAACGCGAAAACAACGCTGAATCAAGGTAAACAAACAGTACCTTCGATTTTCAAAACTCAGACTACTAGAAGCAAGAAGGCCTCTCAGGGAGGCGAGAACTTGAAAATTATTGATAGCGTAGCAACATCCAGCGTTGTTATGCCTGTTGTGCCTGACTCTGCTGTAGCGGTCCTTTGTCCAGATATGAGCCTTGCAGTTAAAACCATAGATGTGGCAGTTTTTGATATTACAAATGAACCCGGTGGGCAGCTTGAGGAGAGTCTGGGGGATACGGAGAATTTTGGCACTACTAAGACGTTTCTAACTTCAGGAGATGTATCAGAAGAGGAATCTAGTCTCAAAAATAATCCTCTTGCCAGTGGCATTATGGGTAATGTGGTTCTTGTGAGGAATAAACAAGGAACTCCCGGGCTGATGGTTAAAGAGGTACAAGATAAGGAGGCTGTGATTAAGCAAAATATCCCGCAGGTATATCACCAAGCTGAAGGTGGTGTAGAAAATGACCTAATGGATAATTTTTTTTCACTGTCGGACCCTTCATCTTCATCTGAGGAAGGAGATTTAAGTAAAGACTGGGCTAACTATGATTCAGACAGCACAGGCTGGCCCGTGAGACGGGGAAGCCAAGAAAAATTGTCTATATCCCAGATAGGAACAGTCCACAGACCTAAGGCACATGTGGAGTCAGGGGGGAGTCATGGGCTCGCGGGTACTCTGGACTGGGACTATTCGTTCACAGCCTCATTGGGCAACCCGCCTTTGGTGGATAAAGGGGAAGTGGCATCTGTGATAAACCCGGCCCATGACCCTCTGAAGGAGATTACCCTTGATATGATTTACCAGACTATTGTTACCCATCGTGCTGAGACCAGGCTTGAGAGTGCCGGGACGAATCTCCATGCTCGAAGTCGAACTTGTGGTAAAGAAGGGATTCACAGAGACATTAAAAAATCAGAAAGATGATGTTACATGGAAACTCTCCGACTTAGAGAATCGGATGAGAAGGAATAACCTTCGGATCCTAGGTATTCCAGAGGGGTCAGAAGGCAAGGACACGCACCAATTTGTGATAGAGCTTTTTACAGAGGCATTCCGGAGCTGAATCACTGGGATTGGAAGGTTGAGCTGCAGAGATCCCACCGATTCCCATTTCACCTAAGGTCACAACCTGGACAATCTAATGTATTACCCCGGGCTATTTTGAACTCTATGAACAATTTTTTAGCACGAGAAGCTGTTTTTGACCTGGCTAGGCCTAACAGGGGGTTTGATTTTTTTGTAAGGCCAGATTTCTGTCAGGCGACAGTTGAGCGAAGGTGGCAGCTTCGCCAACTAATTTCTTTATTTCAAGCCAAAGGGGCACAGGTATTTTTGCTTAACCCCGCAAAATTAAAAGTGATGCATAAGGGACAAACAAAGTTTTTTACTTCGGAAATACAGGCAAAGGAGTTTCTGTATCTAATATAAGGGGTCAGAGGCGGGGAAACATAAATTAAATGCTCCGTGGGAGGGGCATTCTCAGTAGGGGGCTCCCGGATCTCCATCGCTAGGGACCAATGGTCCTTTTGCCGCGTGAAGGGGGCAAGGGTGGGGAGGTGCGGTGCAGTGGAGGATTAGGGGTTTGGGGTGTAGAGGGGTAGAGGGAGGGGTTTTGGGGGTGTGGTGGGGGAAATTTTTTTTCACAGTTTCATGTTTTTTCAGATTTTGAAGGCTTATCTATGGCTAACTTAGGCCTACGAATATGCTCCTTTAACGTATGTGGGCTTAATAATTATGACAAAAGGAAGAGAGTCCAATCTGAACTTAGGGTCATCATCCCAGATATAATATGTATACAGGAAACTCATCTTCCATGGCTCAAGCGGCAGTCTTTTAGATCTGGGGTTTAACCTATTGGCCGCCTCTAAGCAATCTAATACAGTTACAGGGGTAGCAATATTAGCCAGATCCTCGGTAGTAGTCCCAGGGTGTCAAATGGTAGATAATCTGGGGCGCTGGGCGATCTTGGAGTGTTTAGTTGGGGAAGCAAGATTCACCTTATGTACAGTTTATGGGTCCAATCTGGACGAGGACACGGTTTTTGAATATTTGAATGGTGAGTTAGCTATTTGGCCTTCGCCTTTAGTAGTATGTGGCGATATGAACATTAACCTGTCTGGTAACATACTTCAGTTGGGTAGACAAGATTATAAAGGTCGTAAACCTAAAGTTTTTGGGGCACTGAGGTCCTTGCTTACGGATCACGGGCTTGTTGATGTCTGGGCCACCCATCATGTGCAGGATCCAGGTTATACTTTTTTTCTTGCCCCCATAAGAAGCTTGTCCGTTTGGATTATTTTTTTTACATCTGCTGCTTGGGCCTCTGAAGCTTTAATGTCAGTTTATCCCAGGGTTACATCGGACCATGCTCCTGTCGTTATCAGGGTTTCTAATATGGCGATATATAAGCCCCCTAAGTCTTTTACGTTTGATAGGAAGCTTCTTTAAGATCCAACCTTTGTTAGTTACATGAAGAGTTGGATTAAAGATTATTTCCTAATAAATAGAAATTCTGTGTCTTGTGACATGGTCTGGGACTCGTTTAAAGCCTGTTTTAGAGGTGAAATGTTGAGCTATGGGCTTTTTCTACAGAAACAGGCGAAACTTACTATTTTGGAGTTATATTATCAACTTAAAAAAGCAGAAGAAAGGCTGTCTGGTGGTTTGGGGGCTGGCCAGGATGTAACTGACTTGCTGGATAACTTGGCGCAATGTAAGGCTAACATAAACCGAATATGGTCCCAAGAAATTGCATGTAAGCATCAGATGTATAAGAAGCAAATGTATGAGTATGGGGAAGCTACTGGTAGGTGTCTTGCCCAGAAAATCTGTGCTAAAGAGGCTCATCAAAGAATACAAGTTATTAAGGATATGGGAGGCTCATTGGTTTATGACCCACAGGAGATTTTAAAGGTTTTCCATACGTTTTATACTGAGTTATACGCAGAGCAGGTGCTAGGTAAACTTCCCCTTGATCTGGGACTCCCTCCTTTGCCGTGGGAACATCTGGATCCTGCAGATTTTGAGATGTTAGAGAGGCCTTTCACCAGAGAGGAGCTGGAACAAGCTTTGAGCAGTATGGCAGGGGGGAAGGCTGCAGGGCCAGATAGGCACCCTGTGGAGGTATATAAAGTCTTCTTTCAAGAGCTGAAGGAAGATATGTTTGTTGCATTTCAGGCAGCCCATCTTGGTACTGCCCCAAGATCCTGGCAGGAAGCCAACATAGTTATCTTTAAGAAAAAAGACAAACCTGCTGACCGCCCCGGTTCGTACTGCCCAATCTCCCTGGTAAATTGTGACGGCAAGCTTTACGCAAAAATGTTAGCTAATAGGTTATCATCGGTTGTGCCACCCCTGGTTTCGATAAGACAACACGGCTTTATCCCAGGGCGGGGGACGGTCAACCATGTCAATAGAGTCGTGGCCTTTCTCGACATCACGCAGGTCGAGTCTAGGATGTTGGGACTTGTCCTGCTCGATGCCGAGAAGAAGTTTGACCGGGTGGCCTGGGGATTTCTCTGGGGGGTTTTACAGCATATGGGATTTGGCCCAGGGTTCATCAAGGCCTTGCAGGTTCTTTATCGGTCTCCCACTGCTAAGATTTGTGCAATGGGATATAGCTCCAAGGATGTTTTGATATCTAGGGGTACGCGACAGGGGTGTCCGTGCTTCCCGCTCCTGTTCGCACTGTATATCAATCCCTTTTTAAACATGCTGGAACTAAGTAACCATATGCCACCGTTTATGGTTAATCATGAGCATTTCTCTGTGTTAGCGTATGCGGACGATATTGCTGTTATAACAACTGACCCAGATATAGCTATTCCAGAGATTGAACACTTAGCTGGTAGATTTGGTGCTATGTCTGGATACAAGCTAAATATCACTAAAACGCAATTAGTCTGTACAGACCGCTCACGGGTAAAGGACCATAGAGTAGTGGAAGAAGTCATGTACTTGGGCATTAAAATCAGACCCTGTTTAAAAGGTTTAGTACAGGTAAACTGGGACTCTATAGTGGATAAGACTAAAGGAGCTTTGACAAACTGGGAAAGTTTGCATCTTTCATTAGTGGGAAGATCTAACTTATTGAAAATGGTTATCCTCCCTAGAGTTATGTATTTTTTTAGGGCGGTTCCCCTTGGGATTCCCAAAACCCAGATACAACATCTCCAATCATTATGTGCTAGGTATCTTTGGGCTCCAGGGAGACCTCGGAGAGCTGCTCGATTCATGACTCTACCACTGGATCGGGGTGGGTAGGCAGTGCCAGATTTCTTTTTCTATCACATATCCTGCCTATTGGCTAATATGCGTATATTATTGACTGGGGAAGAGGTGAACAACCCAGCGGAGTCACCCTCTATCTATCAGATGGTATTGGGTCCTGCGACATATAACTGTCTATTTTCTAGACCTGATGGAAGTTACTATAAGAGGACTCGATTTAAAATCTTGGGGGCTGCCTTCGGGGTCTGGGACATTGTTAGGAAAGCATTTCAGATTCCTAGGCTGTCCTTATACACACCGCTATCAGCAGATCAATTATTATCCTCCATTTTCTGGGATCATATAGTTATGGATTGGAGATCAAAAGGCATCATATGCTTGGGTGATTTTTATTTCGCTGATGGGGTTTGTGTTTCTTTTTCTAATTTGAGGGATATATACAATGTATCATGTACACAATTTTTTAAGTTGTTGCAGATTCGTGATTTTCTAAAGAAGCATGCCCCGTCCGTAAATTCCTATGAAATAGTTGAGGCTATCAGGCGTAAGGCAAGGATAGGAGTGCTGTATCAAATATTGTTAACATCTAGAGGGGATGACTTGGGGAAATTCAATCTTAGATGGAGGGACATCCTGGCAGACAGTGCGGTTTCGGTTAAAACTCTATTAAAGTTGCCAGGAAAGTATGTCTTACAGCTTCATTGAGGGCACAGCATTATAAACCGGTTTTTAATTTGTATCGTACTCCTGCCGCTATGATGAAATGGGGTGGGGCGGTGAATTTTGTAAATAATGGGAAATGCTTCCGCTGCAGGGGCGACAATGCAGATACTGTGCATATATTTTTTCTGTGTTCCAAGCTCGGACAATTTTTGGGTCACATTGAAAAATGTATATCATTGGTTATTGGAAAACCGACTCGACTTTCTGCAAGTATGATGCTATTAGGGATTGGGGAGGATCTTAATGAGGCTCAACCTTTGTTTAAATACCGTTTCTTCATTTTTATAGTGGCAGCAGTAGCACAACTCTGTATAACTACTTCTTGGCTACAGCCTGAGGCCCCCCCTTTTGAAATATGGCGGGCAAAGTTTTATAACAGCTTTAATTTAGAAGTCAGTTTATATTCACTTAAAAGCCCCAGCAGGAGAAAGTTTGGCCTTGCGATCTGGGAGCCCATGATTGATTATTTTAGGGGGTAGCTATCGGTATTAGAGGCGGTGGTATTAATTTATTTGATAGCTGATTGACCCTTTTGTTATGTATCATATGTTTATGGTGTTTATATGTGTATATGAATGTATACAGTGCTAAACAGTGGGTGTAAAGGGAAATCCTAGCGCTACCCACAAGAATACACAATTTATATGATGAACACGTATGTAAACTGCGGTGCTTTACAACTCGAGGTTAAACACCCAAAACCCCAAACACAATCATAGATTGATTCCAGTATTTTCTTATGTTGAAGCACACGCAACATGCGTGTGCTTCAACATAAGAAAATATGAATGTATACATTTTGTTTTTCTTGAAACTGTGGATACATAAATAAAGCAAAAAAAAAACAACAACAAAAAAAAAGGAAAATAAAATGTGCCATCCAGGTAAGGACTGTACAGTAGCAGACTTCGAGGTCAGAGGCTTGTAGCCCCCACTTTGTCAAATGGTGATTTAATAATGTTCAGTGCATGTCCATACATATTATAATCAAAAGGAAGGAGTTAGAAGGCTTTTTTTTTTCTCTAGTGGGTTCGCTCTACTTCCATTTCTCATATACAATTCATCAACAACGAGGGAACACATTCAAAAAAGATATTCAGAGTCTCGCATCCAGCTAGGATGTCCTCATTAGTTTTTAGGGATTAATTCTGAGCATTAGCACAGTCATCAAATAGGGTAGCACAGAGTGCCGCCTCCAATCCATCAGGGCCGGCCGCGTTCAGATGGTGCTATAATTCCCAACTATCGGCATTAGTAAACGAAGTGGAACAGGATTGGGTTTTGAATACTTGAGTTGAGACAAGACAGAAGAGCAACCTCTTCCCCACCCCCTACCCTTCTTCCTTCCATGTTTCTCACAAAAAGAGATACAAGGATCCCCTTCCAGTCAACCTGAAATAAAGCCCATCAGTTCTCAGAGGGGGAAGTCTCGGGGATCAATCATAAAATTCGGAGCTAGGACGGGAATGTCATAGATAGAATATGGGTAAAATGGGCCCACAGCTCTTAATAAGAGGAACCCCTAGGAGTAACCACTAAAGATAGCGTCTCCATTCCCAAAAGGGACCCTAGTTGATGCAACTAGGCAGAGTGGTCCAGTATTTTGCCTGTGCCCCAGAGTGAAAGTATTACCCGTTGAGCTGTGTTCAGCGCGAGGGCCATCTACCTCCCTTTAAAGGAACGCAGGGGGAACGTCAGCGCATTTGGCAGTCCCAAGAGAGTTTATGCTGGAAATCGTGGAATGGTAGTTTTGAAGGCCAGATCAATGTCATCTAATACACGTTCCCAATATCTAGTACGTTTTGGACAATGCTACAGGAGGTGAAGCAAGGTTTTGGCGCTCACACAGCCTCTCCAATAATCCCTTAAATGGCCCAGATTTCATTTCTAGATACGACTTGGGGTGTAGTACCAATATGAAGCAATTTGTAGGCCGTTTCGGTGTTTATTATCGTGTGAGCTGTATGGTGAACACTATAATGTATGTCCTTCCACTCCTTATCTGAAAAGGATCTACCCCTCTCGGCCTCCATCTCCTCGAGCCCGGAGTTCGGGGTCGAGGCCCATTCCAACCTAGATGAGCATAGATATCGAAGACCAATCGCTTGTCGTCTGCTTCAAGAAACAACCATTTTTCAAATACAGTCATTGGGCGGCCTGCCTTCTGTTGCGTGTTAGGACCCAACACCCAGTGGTGAAGTTGTAGGAACGGGAAAAAGTCTGCCTCAGTCAAGAAAGAGCCAAGTTTGAGTTGGTTAAATGGAAGGAGACCATTCATATCGAATAAGCAGCCTAGGCGCTTACAGCCCCCTTCTATCCATCTCCGAAAGCTACCCGGTTTCATCCCAGGGGGAAAGTTTGGAGTGGCCAAGAGAGGTTGTCATGAGTGAGGGAAAATGGTCAGGCCAGCTTTAACTGCCACCACATCCCATAACTTCAGGGACAAGCTTGGCACAGGTGAGGAGTATAGTCCCAAGGCTCTGTGCCGCCGGGGGAGCCACATCTCCTTCCATACTTGAGTGCAAGCCACAGCCTTGTTCATGAAGACCCAGTGTTTCTCAGAAAATGATCTATTCCACTCAATGAGGTAGTGGAGCAGGGAGGCTTGATAATAGCACAACAGTAAGCAAACAGCCATTCCACCCTCAAGCTTCGCATGGCACATTAGGTATTTCTGCACCTGAGGCTTATTACCGCCTGTAGTGCTCGAGGCACTCCCATGTATTGGGACAACATGATGACCTTTGACTACCATTATTTTAATTGACTTTTGGTGTTTTACTTTACCCAGCTTGAATGTACGACATCATGTTTGCTGCATATGCCCTTTTCCCATGAAGATTTATTTTGTGTCCCTTTGTAGTTTTAGAGTGGGAGTGCTTTCAGAGTATAACAGTCTTGCCAGGAACAGAACGTGTGGGATGTGCATTTGAAAGCATGAGAGAGAGAAAGATGTGGAGTGTACTTCTTGGTCTTAGACTGCAGTGTTATCTGTAGTGTTGGTATAGGCAGTGGTGAACAAATGTGCATTGTGTTGTACATTGAAGTATTATGAAGTTCTTACTATTGGCTTTGCCATGCCCTCATGCGATCTTGAATTCTAACTCTGTCTAGCTTGTCTTGTCTTGTTTTCTGTACTGGTAGAGAGGTTCGTAAGCTTCGTTTGGATAAGGACTGGAACATGTGAGAGCGCAGAAGGAACGTGAGAACTCTTTTGCCTTTGGAAATCTTGCATGGTGAGTGGCTAACTCCAGTAGGTTTCCTTGGCCCAGAGGAGGGCCTCTCGGAAACTTCTAGTATGCTTTGAGATTATAAAACTGGGGTTTGTTGACTTGGAAACTGGGATTTTCACCTGAATGATGAACATGTCTACTTCAGCGCTGCAAACCGGTTTGCTGAGGCTCTTAACCCTGGCTGGGAATCCCCCGGTCTGGAGTGGGCGATGATGCAGTGTTTGCAGCCGGTGAGGTGCTTTATTTTTGATTATTGACACTGTGATATGTGTGTGTGTGTCTGGGTGCACATTCAAGTCTTCAGTGGCTATAATCATCTGATGTATTTAGTGTAGATATCTTTCTGATTTCTTGGAGTGGACGTCCATATTATTATCTGCTTGTATTTCATTTCATATTATTATCTGCTTATATTTCATTCCATATAATTATCTGCTGGTATTTTGTATTCCATGCATTTAAAAGTTGCATTTGCTTACTTAGAAGTGTGTTATTATTTGAATGTTGTTCATTTGACATCTGGGAAAGCCTTTTTATTAGGGAGTGTTTCACAATTAAAACCCCATGCCTTATTATGAGAACAGTTTTTAATGTGTTTCATTTTATGAGAGTGAAATCCCTTACCTGGTGGTGTTTTTATTGATTCGCCGTGTTTGTGCCTCTGTATGGGAAGGCGGTATTTTCTAAAATTTGGGAGGGCAAAGAAATACACAGCCCCATATGAAGTTGTTATTGTCAAGTTGGAGAGAGCAAGCTGCGCCGGGAGGCCGAGTCAGCGGTAAACTTTGGAAGATGTAGAGGCCAGTGTACGCAGTTAAGCGTTTTCTAAGCGTCAATAGAAAGCAGAAATGCTTCTTTACCTGACCAGTGCACTTGATCAATAAGATGGCAAATGCATTTAGCGTTATCTCCTCATTGTCGCAAGGGAATAAAGCCCGAATGGTCTGGATCGATGAGTTCCGGCAAAAGGGGATTGAGACAGTGATCCAGGACACTTGCAAAGAGTTTTGCTTGTATATTCAGGAGCGAGACCAACCTAGAAGACCCACATTGGGTCGGGTCTTTGCCTGGCTTGGGGATCATAGAGATGGATGCCTCCAGCATAGACTCTGTCAGAGTGCCCAAGTTAGAGAAGGAGTTAAAAAGCTGTGTGATTGTAGCAAAACGTTTTGTAAAACGAGGTGCTGAAGCCAATCAGATTTCAGGATCTTCATTCGGGCAATAGCCGAGATCACCCCTTCCATGCAGATTGGCCAGTCAACTGCATCTGTGAGGTAGCTGGCAGGGGGTAAGAGTAGTAATTTTAAGGTAGTCCCAACAGTCAGCAGTTGGCCCCTCTGCCGTGGAATACAATGAGGCATAAAAGGCTTGGAAGCTGCAGCGATACTCTCAGGATCCCTGACCACTCCATTGGAGTCCATAGCGACACCCCAAACCAAGCCAGCAGACTGCCCACTGCAAAGTAGGTGCGCTAACGTGTGACCACTCAGATTGTTACCCCGATAGAATCTGTGTTTAAGGCGCAGTATAGCATACGCTGCCCAGTCAAGATCCAATCGCCTCAGATGTAAGCGTTCCTACTCTAATTTCCTTCATAAACTGGGGGCCCCCGATCTCTTATGGGTGGCCACTAGCTCGGAGTCTTTCCTCTCTGGGTCTCCCCGCTTTTCACATTGCCTATGATTCTCGGCCACAGCAAGAGTGATGAGCTCTCCCCGGATGACCAGCTTTAGGGCTTACCACACCAAAGCTAGAGGCGTCTCCCTATTATCACTAAGGGCCAGATAGTCTTTAAGCACTGCTCGAATCAGATCCACCGTGGTGGGGGACTGAAGCATAGTATCCCGAAGTTGCTAGAGGTAGTCTGAGAGAGGAAGGAAAGCAGCCGGCGCATCAGAGTCATAGGTGCATGGTCTGAAAGAGAGCGGGGCTCAATAGTGGTATTGGCCACACAATTTATCAGGAGAAGCTAGGAAGTGGTCAATTTGGGCGTACATCCTGTGCGCAGCAGAGAAAAAGGTCTAATCCCTGTCCACAGGTGTGACCAACACCAGAGGTCATGCAACCCGCAATCTGCAAGTCAGCAAAGACCCTTGGACGAGAAACTTCCAGTCTGGGCAGATCTCTAACCAGAGCAGGTCCAGCTCTGAATCCATCACCAAATTCAACCCTCCCCCCCCCCCACCCCATGACCAGAGATGTGCCTGGAGTCTGGAGGACCCTAGCCAGACATTCTATCAGGAAGCTGTCCTGCCGTTCATTAGGTGCATAAACATTGCCAACGGTGAAGTGGTAGGTGCCAACCTACAGGTGAAGGGCCAAAAGGTGACCCCCTACCCTCCACTATCGTGCCTAGTACCGCCCCAGGAAAATGCTTAGAAAAGAGTACGGCAACCCTGCCCTTTTTAGTGGTGCCAGAGGACCAATATTGCTGCTGGAAGCGCCAGGACAATCATGTGGACATCTTTAGACATCAAGTGAGTCTCCTGAAGGAAACAAATGTCCCCACCTATGTGTAAGTACCCAGGAACCCCACGGAGGCCGTGTACAAAGTGGGAACACAACTGCATGTTCAATACAGGTCAATGGGTAAGTCGCGTTGCAGTTTTTATGAAGAAGGACCTTTCTCAGAGGACCCTGAAGAAACCCAGTGCAAGATGGAATGTTGGAGACTTCCCCCAGCCGTGGATACCCCAGGAACCAGGATACCTACAGCAAAGGAAGACGGGTGCATAGGTGCGAAGTGATGTTAGCGTAGACCACAATGAAGGACTCCCGTGAAGATGCCGCTGGCGAAGAAGGTGAACAAATCTATTAGAAACCAAAGGTGGATTCAAGAAAAGAAGTACCTGCATGCAGAGGGGACAGAGTATATGCCACTCAGGAGTGACCAGGAGGCACAGAATATGAATGCCCACCGATGTTGGAAGATGCAGGAGAGTTGATGATGACCTTGGCGCTGCAGCTGTGCAGACCGGGCGACGCTGTGGAAGACCAGGAGCCGTTCACGAGCTGTCCTATGTCAGATGTCGAGAACCTGGGGGTCGGTGTCCGGCGAGAGCATCAACAAGTCTTGGCAATGGCAACAAACATAGTAGAAAAAAAAGGTGCAGTGTCGGGACCAGCAAGGTCCAAGGGACTCGCCACAAGCAGGTACCGTGGGGAGGATACTCCCATGTCCTTTGTCCAGTTTCGCACCAGAGCGGGAGCCAACATCTCCCTGAACTGGTTCCAACTGGAGTATGCAAGGAGGGCCCCAAATGTGCCCTTCAACACTGTCTATGGGACGCTGGCAAGCGCCCCTACCCTAGCCCAATAAACGAAGTCCTGTCTGGGAGGTGTTCACACCTCCCTGTGACAGGAAACCTACTGTACGGCCTTCCCCTGCTCTAGCTTGGCTCAGCAGCAGGAGGGCAGAATCGTGTCTCTGGTCGACAGCAGCCATAGTTTGCTATCCGTGTCTGGAAGACTGGTACCGGGAGCATTGAGGGCCTCCTGGAGGGGCCCCACAGTGCATGGAATCATACCTCCAACACCGTTTACGGTGTTAGGGTATGATTCCAACATGTTTGATACCAAACATGACAGGGTTCATTACAGCCAGTTTAGAGTTGGCTATCGCCTAATGCCACATGCTGATGCACATACAACATGGGAGAATGGACTTCGAGGATTGTAGGGGTGCCCTGCTCATGCAGGGGCACCCTCACACTTATAACCAAGCACCCTGCCTTCAGGATTGAAAGGGATGCCTTAGGAGTGGCTTATAAGTTTTAAGTGCAGTGACCTCAGATATAAGAAAACGTATATCTGTCGTAAGTGGTGCTAGCACCAGCTTACACAGGCTGCAATGGCAGGCATGTAGTCACAATTTGAGTGGACTCCCATGGGTGGCATAATACATGCTTCAGCCCATGGGGCTGGTGTACCTATGCTCTGGGTACCTTAGTACCATATACTTGGGAATTACAAGGGTATGCCAGTAGACAGCCTGGGGGGTACCTAGGTACTCACCATAGTCCAATTTAGGGAGGAAGCATAGAGTCTGCGGTCCTGATTAGCAGGATCCAAGTCAGACTAGTCAGAACAACATAATTACACCAGCATAAACTGGGGGTAACCATGAAAGCAGATCCTACTTTCCTACATCAGGCCACCTACCGGAGCAAGTCAGGCAGTGGGAATCGATGAGCAGGCCCCCAAGAGAAGCCAGGGACCACTGGGCAAGGTATCTCCCATGGGTGTGTGCATAAGAATGGGAAGGAAGGAATCCTAAAATACCCAAATCCCCAACAATAAAGAACAAGTAAAGAAAACAGATAGGCAGTCCATCAAACATGGAAACAGTAGTGAGAGGGAAGCAACAGCAGGAGCCTCTATCAGCAAGTACTAAACAGGCCTTGGTGCCCGCCCCGCGCTCTGAAGCCCACCTGCCGAAACCCAGCCCTCCCAGGCTCAGTACACGGAGGTGTCCACCCTATCTCAGACAGGGAGCGAAGAACAGCTGCATGCTCCCGTGCTATGGTATCCAAATCAGGACGGAGGCCCTCCGCGGTAGATCTATGGCAGTTCCTGCACTGCCTACGTGCAGCTGAATGATATCGGGAGGAGGTGAGCTGCGACCCTTGCTAAGTCTGATCAATGCCAAGGACCTTGCAAGCTTTGGAGAGAGACCGAAGCTGATAGGTCTTGCCCTCCAGGCGGAAAATCATTCGGAAGGGATGGCCCAAGGAGTAGGAAATTCCAGCGTTCTTTAGGTGAACCGGGCAGAAGTCCCTTCTCTTTTATTGCAAAGTGATCATCTCCAAATCTTGATATAGCTGGACAGTGTGGCACGGAAACTGCAGCAGTTGGACGTTGCGTGCTTTCTGAGGGATGGCCTCCTTAGTTTTACCATCATGGACGCAAACCAGGATGTCAACTGGCGGTTGCTTCATCGCTCTTGATCGCCCAACTTGGTGGCACCTATCAAGCTTTATCTCCTCTTCTGCCAGGGTGACCACAGCCAAGTGAGACAGTGCTTGGAGTATTCGTCTAGATCGGACCCCTCTGAGGCAGTCGGCACCCTCCGTATGTGTATATTGTTCCTCCTACAAGTGTTTCCCAGGTCTTCTGCATGTACTTGTAGGTCATTCTGCTGTGACTGGAGGCGGATTACTTACTGCGGTAAGCTCTTGATGTCTCCTTCTCTAGTTGTGGAGCCATTCTCTAGGACGCCATGCGCTCTCCCACCTCATCCAAATCCCTGCGCACCTCCTTCAGGTCCAAGGAGAGATCCTTCTTCACCGCCTGGAGATCATTGCGGAGGGAGGTGAATAATGACTCCAAGAAGTCATGGGTAATGAGGCTTTCAGCTACCCCGAATTCTCCCCGGGGGCCTCCCCGGCAGAGTGCAGTCTTTTTTATTTATTTAGTGGAGGCCATACTGTCACGTTCCAAAGGGGGGTGGGTCTGCGAAGAGTTGGGTATTGCAGTCAGCACCTCCATCCAGGAGTACTTAGGAGCACAGATTCGATACCAGTTGGCCCTGCACCCGTCCAAACCAAACCCAAACCTCTGTGGGTCTCAGGTGATCAGTGCCTGAAGGAGCCAAGCCCAAGCCTCTTCAGGGCACCAATTCCAGGAAAAAAGCCACGCAGAATGTCCCTGCAGGCTGTCCAGTCCCAGCTTAAATCCCCCTGTGGTGGCAAGGTCTCTCTGGCGAATGCAGGAGGGACTAGAACCTCTAAGCGCTTCACTCACTGCCAGGGCCCTGCCGGGCCATTCACCTTTACTGGCTCAGGTATGAAATCCTCTGTGCTCATGATTAGGCCGCACTGGTTACTGGCCACAGATCTGCAGCTTGGCGCAGTGTCGTAGGAGGGTCCATGAACCTCACTATGGCCTGTGTTTTGCAACTTCTGCGCCCCTGCTCCACCAGGGCCCAACAGCTGTCCTTGGCCTCCCCTCAGCAAGAATCCGGGCTCAGCAATCCTTCCCTTAAGCCGACACGGGTCTGGGGCAGTAGGCTCAGCTCCTCGTGGTAGAGTTGCTGTGCCTCTGCAGGGCTTGGAGCCACCAGAAACTCAGTTCAGGATTCCCTGAAGAGTCAGTTCCGCCACCACCACGCCAGGGGCCCTTCTGATGCTCAGCTCCTAGGTGACATTCTTCGCCTCTGACCGGTGCCCAGTTGAGGGGTAGGGACCCCAGTAGCTGGATACAGGCAACTTGGGGGGGCACTGATTGGGGAGGCTACTCGGCCCCAGCCCCATAAGGGATTCCTCACCAGTGCCTCCAGGCACCAGGGTCTGGGCCCCAACCACAAAGGCCCCCCGAGGCGGTGCCAAGTCGTTCACCAAGCCCGTCGGGCCTCAGTCTCATCTCCTCGGATCGTAGGAGCAGGAAGAAACAGGTAACCGAAGCGCAAGCGGCCGTGATCAGCTGCTGTGCCAGCCGTACTCCGTCATGCGTGGTCTCAGCTTGGGTGTCAGGATCCTTCGCTCGGCCGTCATCGGGTTCCTCAGCCGGTCACTGCTGCTGGTTTGGGCTGCCATGGGCCCGTGCTGCACGCTGGCAGAGAGACTTTGCGGGCAGGGCCTGCGAGCAAGGCTACACCGCAGTGTTCTGGGTATTGCGTCAGCTGCACTCCGATGAGCCCAGCCTCCACGTAGGTGTCCGGTCTTCCAGCCCGGCCCTCACCGAGACCTGCGGGTCGCGGCCACTGCTAGTTTGGGCCACCCATGGGAAGAGCAGATTTCAGGGTTCTAAAAGCTTGCTCTGCTCTGCTTTGAAGCAAATTTTCATCTTCTCCTCAACAATCTATTACTTTATACATGTCTTGTAAACAGCTTGGTGCTCTCCCCTATAGCAGAAGCCGGTTGTCTGTCTCCATGATTATCCGCTACCTTCACCAATTTGAATCTACACTTGCACTCACCTCTCTCCAATTTACATAAGAGTTTGTTTTGTTGGCAGAGGATCCAATCAACTCTTCCCCTCACCATACCAAAACTAGTAGTGAGAGACAGGGCCACCAGGCCAATGCCTGCCCTGGCGTACTGCTGCCCCGGGGGATATCTAAAACACCTCATCTCCTAATGTAGGCTGTTGCACTTTTATTCTCTGTGGAAGAGTTTTACCATCACTAGACACTCCTGTATGTTCTACTCTTCAGTAGCAATTATCGGTTGCAGAACCATTTGTGGACCTGACACCGCACCATTGCATAGGAAGCACATGGGTGGTTGTGTTTCAAGCCAAATTCCACCCAAGATCGCCAATGACTCTCTACCAGTTTTTTACATCTTTTTGTTCGGATTTCTTTTTAGGACATGCTGATGGATGTATTTTGCGATAGCTGCTGAAAATTGTAGTATGTGCAGCAGCTGTGCACCCCTACATCATCATTTTTGGCAGATAGTACTATAAGCAAGAAGCCAAATATCTCTAGCTGTTGGGCAGGTATTGCTGTGAAACTTGAAAGGACTGTTCAAATTTAGTAGAGGCTTGTAAAAATCGGTTCTTGGATATTGATTCTTGTAACCAACAAGGAACAGAATTTTCAGTTTCAAATAGAGTATTTTGGGAAAAAATACTAATAAAACAATAAATGGACAATAGAACAGGTATAATGACATAAAAATAAAAAAAACAGAGTTAGAAAATCACAATATGAAAGTTAAGAACAAATTACTTGCTAATGAATTAATGTAAAAAAAATATTTTTACAAGAGTTTGACAAGATACGTTTCTAGTAAGAGCTAAACATTCAAAGCAAATGCCAAAGCATAAATCATTATGCCAACCATTATATAATTATTGTGTTCTTATAAATCACTTTTAATAAACTTAATTTGATAACTGACAAGTAGTTAGTACCTACTTTACATGCAAAATGAATAAAAGTGGCAAAAGCTAGAGCATTCGAATACCTAGAGCGACCCTTCCACACCAGAGCAATCTAACACAAGAGCACGCTGCAACTCTGAGCAGGGAGTGTGCGAGGTGCCGGCAGCCTCGGCGTGTGGAGCGAGAGCAAGAGGCAGGGGGTTGGAGAGCAGAGAGCCACAGAAGCCGCTGGTTGCGCTTGTGCCCTCCCGTGGCAACCTAGCCTGCTGTATTCTAGGCGTGGCTTGGCATTTTCGCAAGAGAGTGCTTTTGGAGACTCCCATGGAGGCGCGGAGAGGGCCACGGAGAGAAGGCACAACCAGTGTGGCTTGTGGCTTGGCCCCGCGAAACAGCAAAACTTTCCTACCCGCTACCCCACCCCACCCCACCCCCCTGCAAAAAGCCCTTCTAGCCTTCGTAGCCACAGTGCTCCCCGATTCTCTAGCTAGTCCTAGGCAGCCCCACAGAGAAACAAGCATTGGCATAGCCAATAGGTCTAACCTTTGGGACCTAATAAGTGTTTAGCGATGCAGGACATTATTCTGAGTAGTTCAATTATCGACTGATTCCTAAATATGTGTATGGCTATATTAAGCCCAAATTATATCCACTTACAAAAAAACAAAATGCACATAAAATAATATGTATGCCAAATTGCAGGTACATGTCTTGTATCCCACAGCTTGCACTGCTGTCAGTAGCCCCTGGGACAGCAGAGCTGTACTTAGTTTATTTAGATATTGGTAGCACAAGATCCAGCAGAGCTACCCCACAAGTTTCACAGTTCTCATTGATGTCTGAGTCAACACTAATCTACATCAAGTTGCACTGCTTTGATCAAAGCCTTAGACAACAGAGCTACCTCCTTGATTGCACATCTCCCAGTAACATTTCAGACAGCAGAGCTATCAATTGGGTTACATCGATTTTATTAATGCCTGAGCCAGCGGATACTGTAAGACCTTCCAGAGCTCTGATGAACACTTGGGACAGCAGGGCATTCTCTTAGGTCACCAGCGTTTCTTACAATACACACATCTCAGTAGCAATTATGATAACAGAATTCGTCCCTCAGGTGACACACCTCTGTAAGGCCTGTGACAACAGAGCTACTCTTGGGGTTAAAATGCACTCTGTGACTGCCAAGACTTTAGATCTATGCCTCAGTTTCCATTGCCATCACTAACAACTGAGAGAGCAGAGCAATACTAAATTTACACACATGTAGGTAGTAGAGAGTCAGCAGAACTACCCTAAATACGTCACAGCTCTCAATGTCTGCGTCACCACAGATCCACCTCAGGCTACACTGCTCTCATCAAGGCCTGCCATAAAAGTTCCTTCTCTCGTTGCACATGTCTCACCAATGCTTAAAACAGCAGAGCTATCAACTGTGCCACGTCACTCTCATTAATGTCTGAGACAGGAGAGTTCTAGCAGAGGCCCCACAGCTATCGTCAACAGTTGGGACTGCAAAGCTACCCCACAGGTTACATTGATTTTATGATTCCAGCAACAGCTGTCCTTCGCAGGCAAGCATGCATATACAAAGATAAGCGTCAGGGTACACAGCTCTCACTAGGCCGTAAAACAGCAGTGCTATACCAATGATTACTCTCAGGCTACACACCTATGAGTAAGAGTGAAGATAGCAAGGCTGTCCCTCAAGCAAAACAGTTCTCAAAATGTCATGTCCTCATTTGTGAAGTGCTCAGAGACACATAAAGCTTGTGTTCCTTCAGCTGACACATCTCACGCTCAATTGTTAGATTCTAGAAACATTCACAAGAAGGTTACACACCTTGCGCTCAATGGTTAGATTCTAGAAACATCCACGAGGAGGTTACACACCTTGTGCTTTAATGATTAGATTCTAGAAACATCCACAAGGGGACCCATCTGCCAGTAATGCTTGAGACTTAGAGCTGCCAGTTAACCTATGCCAGGACTATTGAAAGGAATCGATTTTGCGGCTGCAACGTTTTCTGCATAGTTATGGAATTGCCCATTCCCACATAATCCATCATCTGCTGCATAATCTGCAGATTTTAACAAAACATGTTTCTAGCTTAAAAGGATTAAACGTTTCTAAAACGTGGGGACACCGGAAGGGACGCAGTGGATGGCCTTTCACATAGGTTGACTGGTCACATCTCAATTTCTTATTGTTGTATGGGAGTGTTAAACTGGTACAAATTAGTTGAAACCTGTTCCCAGGCAGTGGTGCTAGTGTGCATATGTGACAACATGTTGAATTAAAGCTATCAAAACATTGCAGCACAAATGACATGATCTGGCCTCAGATGTCAGAGCTAGCCTGTGTTAGATTAACAATCTCTCATTATCTAGTGATCTCTAATGTTCAGTGGCTAAAACTGACATCATCTTCGTCTCAAAATCAAAACCATTCCATTGAAGTCAATCAGACCTGCTTTGTGGACACTTAATTCAGTTTATAACCTCTTGCCACTTCTTGAGGGAAGGTGGTTCTGAGCATTTCGCACCCTGAGAAAAAGAACAGTCCTATGCTGCTGCTCATGGAAGCCTCCCACCTCTGGAGTATCAGCGCCTGTGAAGCATGTAATGCTACCTCGGGAGTTCAACCCTCTCCGAAGTATTGTATATGGTCCAGGTGCCACGTTTTGCGAGGAGCAAGGAGCGGAGAAGAGCGGAGAGGGGAGAGAGAGCAGGCTGCGAGTGGGCTGCAGAGGCCGTTGGCGTTTTGGGTGCCGAGCGCTGAGCGCTGTAAAAAACGCCACGGAAAGCCGCAGACTGGCCTGGCCCCCACTTCGTCCCCCAACCGGGCCACAATCTATTGAGCTCACCGGCCTCTCTGTGCCGCGGTGGTAGCTGCAAATGTTTGTTTTGATGCGGCAGGAGCCGCAGGCTACCTGCTGAGCACGCCCGAAATCGCGGCTCAGCTTGCAATCCGGCAGGAGCTGGCAAGCCCATCACCTGGTTCGGTCTAGGAGCCACGAACGCTTCTCTAACGCGGCAGGAGCTCTTCAAGTGCGCCTGAGAATAATCTATTGGCACTGGACGGAGTTCTGAGCGGTGTAGAGTGCTGATAATTCCATTTTTCAACAGTGCCCGTGGAGGAGCCCGTGTTGTGTGGAGGAGTCACTGCTGTGCTGTGCTCTGCGTCTCTCGAGCCCGAGGCCGTTCGTCGCGGGACACCTGGGGCGGCTGAGGCGGCCCTGGGACTGGGACACCTGGTTCCCGAGGGCACCAGAGGAGGTGCCGGAGGAGAAGGAGAATGGAGGAGTGTGTGTAGGATACATCCGGCTGCACAGTGAGGCCCCCTGATTGACTGTGCAGCGGGGAGGGCCACAGCTAGAGAGCGCTGACTTGAGCCCAGCTGCTGCTGTTTTTTCCGCGGTGTTACCCTTGCCGGCCACAGGCTTGGTCGGCGAGGACGTCGAGCGAGGACTGCTGCGGTGGCCTGACTCTGGAAGGTTTAGGACAGCCAGATAGGCCTGTATCAATTGAGTACAAACCACTGCTGAGAGCCAGGTGAGCAAGAGGCAAAATTGTTTGCAATTCCAGCACATTTTGTCGCCATATCCCGCTAATTACCTTCCCCTGGGTTCTCACGGCCAAGTTCAATCATCACCTGAACCATAGCACTCATCATCACCATAAAGATCTCTCATAAAAGACTGCCAAATATCTATAGTCCCCCACACGTACTTATAGTAACCACCTACCCTACAATGGCTTACAAAAAATTAAGATCTCCTACGATCTTTATGAAAAGAATCGGAACACAGCAAGACATACGCAAAAATGCATGCAAGAAGGGCCATGTAGGACACATGGTGGGGACTACTGAAAGAACGGCATTCTTTCCAAAAATAAATCACAATGCACAAAGGATCGATCCCAACAACCAAGGAAGTGCTCTGAACGTCGGAAACTCCAATAAAGCGACCCTGACTGATCCTAGCGAAGATCAAAAAAATTCTAAGGGGCATAAAGTCAGCAACTCCACCGCTCAAGATCTGGTAGATATAGAAGTATTGCAGAAGCAGGGAATAACATCACCACTTTCCTTGGAATCCAACTTACAACAGATTCCTGCTACAGACTTCACTTTACCTGATATCAACGTTTCTCTCTTGAGACAAGCACCTAGAGAGATGAAGGATCATTTGACAATTACAAATAGTACTCCCCAAAAAAATTCAAATCTAATTCCACTAGGGAATCTCTCCCAATCACCAGAATTTCTTTCCACAATGCACTTACAATCTCCAAATGCTCATACACCGGTATCAAATTCTTTATTTTCCCTACAAAAAATTCTAGAATCCATTCTTAACCTTTTGGGGAATATGATGGATAACTCAGATCAGATGTTAGAGACACAAATAGGTATGTTGCAATATCTCGTTGATAAAAAAAGGAAACAGCAATATATCTGCCAGTCACCACCTCAAAAAGGAAAGGGAAAAACTGAGGACAAACTTCCTAATCATAAAGATATTCTTTTAAACAGAGAAATATTATTAAAGACGAAGCATGCATCAACCCAAACGGGGAGGAACAAGCATAAAGTATCACAGAAATAGTTGGAGATTACTCAAACGTTTTCACGTAACACATTTTTTTAGGAACCAGATAATGATAAAGTCTCAAACCCGGTCAAAGCATATTATCCAATCTTTAATCAGATCAACTCTAAAGTTACACCCGATCAAACTAATAAATCTATGACAACTATAATCAAAAAAATAAGAAATTTGTCCGAATCCCCAGCCTCACTCCCCTCGGATACCCTCTTATTAAGAAAGAAAAGGAGAATTACTAAGAACATAAAGAAAAGGCACAAGAAAAGAATGATAAGGAGCTTCGCGAAACAAAAATTACGAGTGTTAAAGTTTCCAAAATCTTCATCTCCTGAACTCCAATCATCTGAACAAGACAAACATTTAGAAAATAATCCAAATCAGTACATTACGGAGCACGTCGATCCACAATTAAAAGAGTTCAATAACGCTCTAAACCCTTTGGCAGTTCGTGGAAGAGCTGGGTTGCCCTGCCGGATCGCGCTGTTAGGAGAGACCGGGGCTGCGATAACGGCTGCAGGCCGTAGGCGCTGAGCCGGAACCGATCCACCTGAGTGACACAGCGCCTTGGCGATGGCTACGGAGCGGGGCGGACTGGGAAGCTGCGGACGGTACTGAGGGTGCTCCTTGGCCGCCCCCCCCCCTCCGTTCTCTGGAAGTACGCTGATTTCGTCGTTTCCTGGAGGAGCTTGGTGGCGAGGTGCTGTGGGGAGCCGAGGGACATCGGGGCTAAGTGGGGGTGAGAGGTGTTACCCCCCCCCTGCCCCCCCCCTCCCGCCCCCCCTGTCTCCGGAATAACAGCCGACTTGGAGCGGAGGCGCCCCCCGGGCACCGCGCATGACTGGACTGGAGTGCGATTGAGGGAGTGAGCGGACACTGGGCTGCGACACTGGGACTGGCAGACCTGGACGCCCCTGAATACGGCTGCGAACCTAGGAGGGGCTGTGGAGGGCTACGTTGTGCATCGCCTTGCTGGTGGCCGCGGAGGAGATCGGGGGTGCTGTACTGGCCGTTGGCACGGACTGCACGTGGTTCGATCCTCTGGTGTGCTGACGCGGCCGCCGGCCGTGGAGACCGTTGGAGATGTGAGGAGGGTGCAGCTGGTGTCGGCTGGCCTGCTGCACGGCGCTCGAGTATATTGGCGGCCTGGGCCTGCGGAGTGCAGAAGGATAGTAGCTCCTGGGAAGTGCGGAGGGAGCGTCGACGCTGCTTTTGGCCCTAGGGGATCGACTGCTGTTGCCGACGGAGAGGACTGACCGGAGGCCAGCATGGGCAGGACAGATGCGAAACAGCCCAAACTCACGTTTGAGGCCAGTAAGAAGCCGTCCAAGACTGTGGAAGAGACGCGTGGTCCGGCGGAGCCACCGGTTGCGGCAGGAGGATCGGCGGAAGCGGCGCCCAATTTACAAGATGTCTTGCGAGAAATGCGCCAGGGGTTTGCGACGATCGCTGATAAAGTGGATAGAATGTCGTCCCGAATGGATGCGGTAGTACAGAAGTTGGACGCCCAAGAAGAACGGATCACGGGGGCGGAACAGCGGATATCGGACACTGAAGATACGGTGACACGGCACACCTCACAGTTATCCAGAATGGACAATCTGCTGCGCCTAATTGCTGCTAAGAATGAGGATTTGGAAGCGCGAAGTAGGCGGAATAACGTGCGCATAGTAGGTATTCCTGAGTCGACGAATGTGGGCAAAATGGAGGAATACGTGGAGAAGATGTTGGGGGCGGCCATTGGAACGGACGTTTTTTCTCCCCAATTTATTGTGGAAAGGGCGCATCGGGCCCTGGGCCCCAGACCTAAGCCGGGGGCGGCGCCCAGGCCGATCATCGCCAGGATGCTCAATTATCGCGACCGTGACGCCGCTTTGAGAGCTGCACGGAGTACGCGTACGTTATCCTACGATGGCAACTCCTTCACGCTGTATCCAGATTTCACACCGATGGTGCAGGACGAACGTTGAAAATTTGTAGCAGTCAAAGCGAAACTACGAGACTTGCAATTGGACTATGCACTGCTTTACCCGGCGCGCCTGCGGGTCACATATCAGGGGAGGCAGAAATTCTTCACGAATCCTCAGCTGGTGGAGGATTTCATCAAACAGTATAAGCGTTCCCGCAGATCGGAGGCTGGAGCTGGGAACAACGAGGACCCTGGGCGTGAGGAGCTGGTGGACGGCGAACCGTGAGTGGGGTGACTGTAGCTGGCATATTGGACTACATGTGCGGATGAGGGGGTCCCCCGAGAATTGGCACTGGGGTAGCTTGCTGTGAGACATTGCGCTGGGGGATGGTTGGGCCTTGTGGCTGCGAGCACGGTGGGGTGTTGTTGGGTTGTGGGGCGCTGACACCGCAGGATAATCCTCTTAAGATTGCACGAGGTGGGGCACAGTGTTGGCTGCTGGTAAAGGAGGCAGAGACTTGCTTGTTGTGGGACTCGGGTGGATCAAGTACTAGCGCCGGACACCTCCTCGTTTCGTCGCGCTGGGCTGCACGTTGTGTGGCCGGGCTGGCGTTGCTGGGGAGGGAACTGGTGGTGCCACCTAGATTTGTTTCCTGACGGGAAATACCCTAGTATATGTTCGGGGTTTGGGGAATGTACTTGCCTTGCTGTTTGGGGCAATTGTGGGAGGGGAGGGGGGGTTACAGGACTGGCAGGTTGGGGTTTGCTTCAGTGGGAGGTGGGTGGGTACACGGGATGTTGTTCTGGTTTGTATGATTAGAGTTCCAAAACGGGCGAGACAGAGTAGTACCGGGAGGGGGGTTGTAGTACATGGAGGAGGGCATGGGCTGGAATCCGATACGCTACGGAAAGGGCTGCTTCTGAATATTCGATCTGATGGGGTGGAGGGGGGCTATTATTGGGCGGCAAGCACCTGGGGTGTTCTTGGCAGGCGGACCTGGCCGACTGCTTTGGTACTTGGGCGGTTAACGAAGCATGGCAGACAAGGCGAGTAAGTCACATGTCACTGTCGCCACCTGGAATGTCCGGGGGTTAAATGACGCCAGGAAATGTAGGAGGGTGGTGGCCTATCTGGAACAGCATAAGGTGCAAATTGCATTGCTACAGGAAACGCATCTTAGTCCTCGGGCCACCTACACCTTTGCAAGCAAATGGGCGGCAGTACGGAGCTTCTCCTCGTATTCAGGGTATGCCAGGGGTACGGCGATACTGATCAAGAAGGCGGTGCCGTTTGTGAAGCTGGGTGATCTTACGGATAAGGAAGGGAGATTTGTCCTGTTGTGGGGCAGACTTGGTACTGATACGGTCACAATTGTAAACTGCTATGGGCCAAATGTGGATTCGCCTGCCTTCTTTGCCATGCTATGGGGCAAAATACTGAACACTGGATCCATGCATATCATATGGGGGGGGGGGATTTCAATCTCACACTGACCCCAGGGCTTGATAGGTCGGATGGTAGCCCGCAATACCATAAGGGAGCGAGGGAAGTCATGGCAGGTATAGTGGCAGAAGGGGGACTTGTGGATAGCTGGAGGTTTGTGCATCCTGGGGTCCGGGAGGGGACGCACTTCACAACATATGCCAATTCTTGGGCCAGGCTAGATTACTGTTTTCTGTCTACGGGCTTGGCGCTGGATCTAGGTCGAGTGGCTCACTTACCGCGGACGTATTCGGATCACTGTCCGGTAATGGTGCAGGTGGCGATCCCTGGATTCTGTAGGGCAGCACCTAGGTGGCGTATGCAGCCCACGGCGTTACTGGATGCGGTGTTTCAAGCGGAATTGGGGGACGAGATAGCGGAGTTTTTTCCCCGCAACAAGGGGTCAGTGGATAGTGTTGAGACCATCTGGGAGTCGTTCAAGGTGACGGTCAGGGGGTATTATATATCTAAGAGCTTCGGTGTCCTAAAGACAATACGAGGCTCGCTCACCAAATTAGAGGCTGAACTGGCGGAGCTGGAAACTAGGATGGCACAGGAACCAATGGGTCCGGTCCATAAGGAATTCCGAGAACGGCTCACGCAGTACGAGCAGGAAGCAGATCGGGAGTCCAAATTCAGGGGCCGATATTGGCGTGCCCGCCGCTATTGTGAAGGAGAGAGACCAGGGCGCGCCTTAGCGGAGGTTACTCGGCATGCCCGGGGATCCACACACGTTCTAGAGATCAGGGGGCAGGGAGGGATCTTACAGCAAGATACGAAGGGAATATTAGCTCAATTCACTGCGCATTATGAGGAGTTATATGAAGCCCGCAGTGGTGGGGAGGTGGTGTTTGGGGACTTTCTGGATGATGTGGCGTTATGTTGGTTAAGCGATGACCATAGGGAATTTCTCGGGGCTCCATTTGAACTGGATGAAATACGGGAAGCGATTATGTCTCTGAGTAATGGTAAGGCGGCGGGGATTGATGGCCTACCGGCGGAATTCTATAAAAGCTATATTGATGTCATGGCACCGGTGCTCCGGGAGGTGTATGAGGAGTCACTGGAGGTGGGAGTGCTGCCGGGGACAATGAGGGAGGTACTGATCACCTCGCTGTTGAAGCCAGGAAAAGACCCAGCAGAGTGTGATTCATATAGACCGCTCTCCCTGATTAATTGTGATGCAAAGATTCTGGCGAAGGTGCTGGCCACTAGGCTCTCCCTGCTTATGACGAAAATTGCTCTCCCAGATCAATCGGGGTTTGTCCCGGGTCGCTCGACTGCTAGCAACTTGCGTACGCTTTTCTCCTTGATAAATACGATAGCGCCGGAACTGCCTGTAGCGGCTGTGTTCCTTGATGCCACCAAGGCATTTGACTCGGTTGAGTGGAACTACCTGTTTGCCATCTTGTACAGGATGGGCTTTCCCAAAATATTCGTGGCATGGATCAAATTGCTCTATACTGACCCGAGAGCGAGAGTGCTGATTAATGGTGAGGTGTCCGACTCGTTTCTACTGACTAGGGGTACCAGGCAGGGGTGCCCGCTCTCCCCATTGCTATTTGCTATCGCGATTGAACCTCTGGCGTGCCGTATCAGACAATTGCATAAACAGAGTGCTTTTAAATGTTGCCAACGGCAGATTGATGTATCTCTATATGCGGACGACTTAACGTTGTACGTGGTGGATCCGCAGGTTAACCTTAATCCGTTGCTCCGAGAATTTTTGGTGTTTGGGCGTTTGTCGGGCATTCAAATAAACTGGAAGAAATCGCAATTTTTTCCCCTGACGCCAGCAGTGGGCCGCTTCCCTCTGGACTACCCGCTAGAATGGTGTGAGTCGGATCTCAGATATTTGGGGATCCAGATTTCAAAGGATCGAGAGGAGACGTTGCGGCTGAATTACGGTACAGCCATAACTAAGCTGACAGAGGATGTTACTCGCTGGGTGTCTCTTCCGCTTACCATGGCGGGTAGGGCCTCGCTGATCAAGATGGTGGTATTACCTCGCTTTTTATATTTTTTCCAGAACATCCCGTACTACCCGGGGGCGTACTTCTTTCGAACGTTGCGTTCCGAATTATTGCGGCTGTTCTGGGCTGGTAAGCAGCCTCGACTGGCATGGTCGGTCATCACTAGGCCATACGAATCTGGTGGATTTGATGTTCCCGATTTTCTGGAATACTACCTGAGTGCGCAGGCTCACTTTGCATACCATTGGTTTGCACCTACGCCATTCCTGCCGCAGCTGGCGGTGGAGGACTGGCTATCCCGGCCTCTGCCACTGACGGGTGTTCTTCAGGGCTCAATCCGTGCCTTTGATACGCCATTTACTACGGTGCCGTGCACGGTAGACGCGTGGCAGCGTATACTACGTCGACTGGCGCTTGGCTTCATGTATGCTCCGACGCTGCCGCGGGTTTATCACCCGGACTTGTCACTGTTGCAGGAAGGAGGGTTTCAGGGGATGTGCGCTAGAATAAAAATACGGCACGGGGGTGACCTCTTTGCTAGTGGTCGGTTCAAGACGGAAGAGCAGTTGTTTGGTGGATATCAGCCTACTCCGCTGGATGTATTTTACTATATCCGGCTGCGGCGTGGGCTGCGGAAGATATTACCAAGCTTCCCGGAGGAACCCGTCGTAGTGAGGCCGTTACAGATCCTGCTTACCTCTACGGATGGTAGACATTTAGTCTCTCAGTTATACAGTAGTATTCGGGCGCACAGTGGGAGTTTGGACTGTAGGGCACTCCAGCAGTGGAGAATCGAGCTAGGCAGAGATATAACGGAGAAGCAATGGACGTATTGTTGCGAGCTCACCTCCCAGATCTCCTCCAGTAGCCGACTGCGTATTATTCATTACAAGTTCTTACAGCAAATGTATTACACGCCAGTTAAAAAGCTTAGATTTCGCCTATCGGACAGCGACAGATGTGAGAGGTGCCAGGCGGAAGGAGCAGATTTCCTGCACTTGGCGTGGCTGTGTCCGAGAGTGGCAGATTACTGGCTGCAGGTGCATTCGGCATTGACGGCTATGTTGGGGGCTACGGTGGAATTAGATCCGCTTGTGATGCTGCTGGGTTACACGATATCAATACCTAAGCTGACGCGCAAATTGGGGAACATTGCTCTATTATTGGCGAAGCGTAGAGTTGCGTGCCGATGGGGCAGAGGGCGGGCGCCGAAATTTAAGGAATGGATAGGGGATCTTTTGTACTGCCAGGAGCAGAGTGCTATCTACGCTGAGACGCAACCCTTAACTAGCAGAGCCAGGGACATTTGGGACCCGTGTAAAGAGTATGTGGCGGCGTATACTGCCTCAGTGGAGGGGGAGAACCGGGTGCAGGCTGAGGGTTGACTCAGGAGCTGTTGAGATTAACTAGGTGGGATCTGAATGTTTGCCCTTTAGGAGGGTGATGGTGGTGGACTGCAGTGGGGGGGTATGCTCCTGGATGTTTGCACTTCCAAATTACAGGTAGCGCACATGGCGGTTGCGCCTGACGGACGTGGTGCCCCGCCACTTGCCCGGTGTTCATGGTACATTGTATAGTACTACTGTTATGTTGGGACAAAAGGTATTTCCCACCGGACCTCCGGGTTGTCGGCCACATGGCTGTGTACAGGGTGCTGAAATACGGTGTGAAATGTTCTATGGAGCCGGCCCGTGAGGTTGTAGGCGTATAATGTATGACTGTGTCAGATGCTAATAAAGGTTTTGGAACTTTAAAAATAAATAAATAAATAAATAAATAAACCCTTTGGCGGTTAGCTTTTCAACTGCCTTAAGTTGTAATGAATCTCCCCAATCTGCGCCCACCCAACCGATAGAAAAACTCCGGACCCCTCATGAAGAGCAGACTCACTCACATGTTTTGGAGTTCACGGATCTATTCCCATCAGGGAATGATCTACTTAACCGGGAGAGAATAATAAACCTTATACAAAAGATTCATGTGTTACACTCTTTTTCAAATGTAGAGATGAAATTAGTAGTCTTTCCCTTAAAATCTAAAATTACGGTAGCCGTTGTGGAGTTTTGGTCTCCGGTGATTCCGGGCATCATTCTAAAGGAAAGAGAAATTCTGTTTAAAAATAGATACGATGTAGTAGCAGTTCACCATAAGGGATTCCACAGTCGGAACAATCCTAAAGAGATTACTGATATGAAAAATTACTCACTCCCACAAAGCAACAGTGGTCACACTGACTTGATTGATATTCTTAGATTTTCATTTATGATATTAATCAGGAACGGTCAAAGAAGGATCTGGAACAAACCTATCCCTAAAGGGGAGACAAAAGCAGATGAAAAGCAATGGTCCTGGATTACAGAGAACTTAAATGGTAAAACACATGGAAGGGCAAAAATATTCCCTTTTTAACCAAGGCCTGAGCATTACCTTCTGGAATATTGCAGGGAAAACCCAGGAGAAACTTGCAAAGATTATGGAAGATGACCCAGGGATTGTGGCACTCCAGGAAACATGGTCAACTACAACTTTTCATCTAGACAACTATATTGTATATGATATCCCAGCGGAACCAGTCAGCCGAGGACATGCTAAGGGCGGATTAGCCCTACTTCTGAGCAAAGATTTCTTATGGGATCAGGAAATCATCCCCATGAAAACATCAAATAGCCAATGTATAAAGGTTAAGTGCCGGAAGGAGCTAGCAGATATTCCAAATGACTTACTCATTTACAACTTATATATTTCGCCTGGCTCCAAGTCGGATTTCCTTATGTACGAAATATTTGAGGAATTGGAAGAGGTGGTAGAAACCTTAGGATTCCCGTCAGTCTTCCTAATGGGAGACTTTAACAGGAAAGTTTCCAATGACTTGCTGGAGAAATGGGAATGCGGATTACACGATGAGGCCCAGTTAACTTCAACATCCGTTTTTCCTCCAGGGATCAAAGCAGATAAAGGGGGAAATTAATACTCTCCTCGCTACCAGCTTTCAATGGAGTTATCTTAAATGGTAACACAGAAGGAGACATTCCTGCAACAGGTACAAGAACAGGTATATTTAATTCCTCAATATTAGACTACATGATATGTAGTCAGGACTTGTTCAGGAAGACAGAACATCTAAGCATTAACTTTAATCAGGGAAGCGACCACGCAATTCTTAATCTTACAACTGGCCTAATCGCGAACTCTACCTCTGCTGGTTATAACATGTATTTACAAAGCCCTGCACTTGTGAATCAAGAACACGGACAAATCACTTGGAATACGAGAGCACTTGACAATAACAAAATAACAAAGGCACTTACGCATATATTTGAGAGTATGCATCTCTCAGACCCAATAATAAATTTTGAAGTCGCTCTAAAGAAACTAGTGAAATTCCTGCAAGAATCCCTTAATTTCCGAAGTTCCCAATCAAGAAATCACAAAAAGAAAAACCCCAACAAAAATGTAATATTACTTAACAAATTAATTCGGGCACACAGAAGACAACAGGAAATTAAAATACTCACAAATCGTAAACGGAGGGCGAAAGAAAAGCAAAGAAAAGTGCAACAGGATAAAAAATGGGTGGACATTCAGATAGCGGCTAAACAAAAAAATATATACGTGAATACTAGACTCTTATTGCAAAAGAAACAGGCACAAAAACTTTACAAGCCTCACCAGTACCCCCAAGGGAATGGGAAGTGTATTTAGCAAACTTATAAAAAACAAATGTGAGGAAAGAAATTATGATACGACCATCGGGTAAGACACAGGTTACTACTCTTGAAGATCTCGCCCCTTCACCATTTCAAATTGAACTTCATATAAGAAAAGCAAGAACATCTGCAGCAGTGGGCCCTGATCTAATTCCAATAAAGGTGCATCAAAAGAATCCAAAGGAGTGGAGTTTGTTTTTAGCTCCCCTCTTTTCCCATAGCTTCGCTACTGGCGAAATGACCAAATCTTGGAAAGGAAGTATCCCTATCCATAAGAAGGGCTCCAGAATGTGCCCCGGTAACTACCGACAGATTGCCCTTCTTGATGTGACAGGAAAGATCTTCGCGGCCAGTGTATTGGACCATCTCAAAGAGTGGGCCTTCACAACTGGATCTATTTCATTTAACCAAGCTGGGTTTCGCAAAAAACATTCTGTAACTTACAATATCTCGATGTTACAAACAATAATTGATAAATATGTGGTCTCAAAATCACAGGTCGTCTACTCTGTCTTTGTTGATTTTTCAACAGTATTTGACAGAGTGGACAGACCAACACTTTGGTGTAAGCTAAAAAAATTGGGAATCCCGGTTAACTTATTACATATAATTGTGTCACTCCACTCCGAAACCTGGTGCCAAGTTTTATTGGGGAAAGAGAAGAGCCTCACATCCCCAATTAAAACATTGAATGGCCTAAGACAAGGGTGTCTTTTAGCTCCTTTACTATTTTCCCTCTACCTTGTGTGATCTCCCAGATTGTTTTAAGCAGATAACTAATTTCCCTCCAAAAATATCACTACATAAAATTCATACTTTGATGTACGCAGATGATGTGATTATCCTTGACCTTACTCCATTCGGCCTCCAAAGGAACTTGTATGCACTTGCGTCATATGCAGAACAAAAGTTTTTGGTCCCTAATATAACAAAGACATAAATAGTTCCTTTTCGAGGAAGTAAAAGATATGTAAACTATAACTGGACCTTAGGAGGACAACCGTTAGAAATAGTGAATGAATACATCTATTTAGGTTGTATTTTTACGCAGACCATCGGGCTGCTACCGTCTCGCTGGTAGAGCCGTTCTCTCTACCAGCGAGACGGTGGCAGCCCGATGGTCTGACCTGGAAAAATAAGAAATTCCCCATCTAACCTCCGCTACATAAATTAAAGAAATTAAGCGGTCCTGAAGAAGGTGGATTCAAGTATACCTTATCCACTGAAACCCCTGAAGAAGTTCTGTTCGCAGAACGAAACGCGTCGGCTGTGGCTTAATTATAAAGAAAAATAAAAGCACTTAAGAAAGAATCACATTCATCTCTTCAATATGGACTCAATGTGAAATGATCTGATTGCACATATCTGGAAGGTGGTGCAGCTTCAATATAAGAGATATACAAGACTGACCCTGTTTATGAGGGTGGTGTCCTTGGACAGAGGGCACCTTTGGAGTTGGCACACAGAATTATTTTTGTGTTTAGCTAATTATTGGTCTATTTTCTGAGGTTGGTGCTTATTGCAGGCAAATTGGTCCACTGTCCAGTTTATGTGTGTATACCTCTCTGAAGTATGTTAATCCCTCTGTTGCATTTCCCAGTACAGTGATGTTTTAAAAACATTTTTTTTATGAGTTTTTCAGTAATACAGTTAACAACATAATTGAGGCATGCAACATTACACAGCCTATTACATTGCATTGCATTTTTGTACATATATCTTGATAAACCTTGTCTCATTCAATATCTGTGAGCTCTGTTGCCGGATTGTCTCTTTGCGTTTTGGCTTTTGCATTCAAAATACCTTGGTGTTCCAATCAGTACACTGTTAGAGGTTCCCAGAAGTCTTTCGGTCTTGACCTGGCAGGTAGTTCTTCTGGATTGTGGGGCTGATTTTGCTGTCCCAGTGCATTGAGACCCTTCGCTTCGCCATTAACAATGCTATTGCCATCAGTTTTCTTTTAGCCGGTGATGCCTTGTTTAAGAGTCCTAGTAAACACATCTGTACAGAGCATTCTATTTCACATTGCGTGACCCCTCATAAAAGTTTCACCACTTGCTCCCAGTATTCCCTAACTTTTGGGCAGGTCCATGCTAAATGTGCAAAGTCTGCCTCCTGTGCCCCGCATCTACGGCAAGCTAAGTCTACCCTCAGACAGTACCAACATAATTTCATAAGTGTGAAGTAGATTTGGTGCAGGTACTTGTATTGGATAATTCGCAAGTTGCCATTTGGGGTCAACATTTCCATCAGTTTACAACAGAATTTCCATTCATCATTGTTCAGGGGTGTGTCTAATATTTGATTCCACCGCTCTAGTGCCTTTGTACTGCTTAGTGCTAGTTCTACTTACATTGCCCTATTTAACTTGGCCACAAATCTTTTTTTTGAAGCATTAGTAATCACCATTTGCAGTGGGGCCAGTGTGGGTGGTTCTACAGGGAAATTCGGATATAGGGCTTTAATGGCTGCTCTTAGTCTGTGATATGTGAATTGGAATAATAATGTTTGGTTGCTAATATAGCACACCAGTACAGTGATGTTTGAGTGTGAAAACAATAAGCACAAGCACACATAACATTAAACAATCAGACACACACATTAGGGCGCACACAAAACCCAGAAACACACACACGCAAACAAAGACCCCCGAAGCAACTGACACAATACAACTCCACTGAAAACATACAACATTTATTTTAACCTTTAGGATTTTAACCTTTAAGAGCACATCTGAAAAGGAAATCAAAAGATAAAACTATTTAGAGGCTAGAGCTGGGAAGTGCCAATGCTTCTGTCTCCTGCCCGGTCTAAAATGCAAAGTGTTTTCATCTCATTCTTACACCAAAACTACCTGCTATCAAAGACAAGTCTGCATTTGATTACTGCAATCTTGACGCAATTCACTGAAAAATGACACTTAGTACTTAGGAGTGCAGTAAGCCCACATGGAGAAAATAGTTACAGAAATGCGTTAAAGATAGGTACATTTTGTCGTTGTGTGACTTCAGCAAATACATTTATAGTTGGTCTGGATGTTAACAAGGCCTCACCCCAAAAATATATATTTTATAACACCATTAAAATTTGTTCACATGACATACTTTGTTTGAGATGCAGGGGACACATTTCTTGCATTTCATGATACTTTGAAACTACAGGCAGCCACATCAACACTACGTCGACTATAAGTAAGTTAACGCTTTGGATTGATATGATTGATATCAACATTACCCAAAAGATTACCTTTAAATTATGAGGTTATGTCAAGGTTTTATGGTGTCAGAAAAATAATTGTTTGACGACATTTATTGAAACAGTTGACCCTCTAGTCGTGCGTCCTATGTTGTTTATACGATGTCGTCATGTTCTAAAAATACTGCAAACAAACGCATATGTGATATATGTCCGTGTGATGCCAAAGCTGTCCGAACTCATAAAACTTGTTTGTTTTGGCAGGATACAACATTGCCACAAGTCATAAACACATGTTCAGGTTTTGTCATGGCATGAATATCTCCTCAAATCACAAACCTGAAGTTTGCTCCTTTAATGACACTGAAAGCATGACCACATAGAAAAGTAATTTGGATTCTTTCACATAGGTATTAATGCTTATTAAACAAGTTTGGAGGGATGGGAAGGGAACGGAGTTTTGCACCATGGAGAAATGTTGAGTGGGAGGAGATTTCAAAAGCAGCAATACTGCCAGCTTTGCATCTGAGGAACAGGGTGGGAAGGAAACGGTGTTCTGCACCATGGAGAAATGCTGTGTGGGAGGAGATTTTAAAAGCAGCTACGCTGCTGGCTTTGCATCGGAGCAACAGGATACGAGTCTCGGAGTCGACTCAACATCCGATTCTGGAAAATCACTCAATTTGCCCGTTCCTAATGTAAACAAATAATTTAACTGGCGCTCATGTAAAGCGCTCCAATACTTTAAAGTTAGCGCTATTAAATCACTGTAAAAAATACCGAAGACACAAGCTCATGTGAGCCAGCCATCCCAGTTGCTGCTATTATTTAAGGAATGCAGGCCCTGCGCTGAGTGGAGGCAAGAGCCAGCTATAAACAAACCAGATGGGAGGAAGGAGGAGACACCATCACAGCTGTAGTGTGATGGACAACAAAAACAGTCTCTTAGTGAAATCGCCAGGGAAGGAACTCCGTACACAATGGAGGGGCATTTCCACAAATGCACCAATAATAAGCCAGCATTTTTAAATGCAACACATAACAACCACTTGCAATTTGGAGGTGTGCAACAGGTTGAAGTTCGACCTAAAAGCAGCACCAGTGCGGGTGTGGCGGTCTGCAGCAGCACGCAGCAGTGGCACAACTTGTTTCCTCCACTGCTCTAAAGAGCAAACTGTACTCACCCACCATGGTTCTCCACCCAGACCCTGGTTGCTGGCCCCAGGCGAATTTGATTTGGAGCTAGCATCCGAGAAAAGGTGAGGAGAGGAGGCTTGTGGGAAGACTGCAGCAGACTGCATTAGTCAGGGGTAGTTGGCTGGCAGAAGTAGCCAGTGGCAGGCCCCTTTTTAGGTCTCGCATAGAGCAGCGCATGCGCTGCCTCTACGAGGCATAAAGTCATCAGTATTACTACTGAAACTCCACCCATTGCATTTCTCTTTGTTTTGTGGCTTGCCATTGGTGGAATCTAGCATTGCTGTTCTTATCTTGCTCATTCTTGGCTGGTGGTCCGATACATCACTTCCTTTTTCTTCCGTTTCTGGAGGAAGCAGCATCGACCAACTACAGTTAACTTACGCTGCTGGCTGTTATCTTTGTATTTAGGGACTACTTTTTTTCTTTGCTGCTCGCATTTCTACATCTGGCAGCTTCCTGCCCTCATCCAACCCTGTTTATTTATTTATGTTTAATATGCATGAGATCACGATTTATTTATTTGCAATTAAATGACGCACCCCACACGGAGGCTCGAACCCTGTTCTCCTGCTCCAAAGTCGGCTGCGTTGTATGTTGAGCCACCTCCTTGCACCGTTTGTTTCACTTGGTTTCAGATGCTACATTTCGTCTCAACCGTGTTTTTTTTAATTGTATCTGTCTCCCCCTCCATGTGATTTTTTTTTTTTTTATGTGTCTCGCCCCACCCTCCTCTCCCTCCGAGATCGCTGTTTATTTATAATTAAATGACGGTGCCCACACCAAGGCTCGAACTCTGTTCTCCCGCTCCAAAGTCGGCAGCTTTATATCTTAAGCCACCTCCTCCTTCAAGACAAGCCCCTTAAAGGGGTTTATCTCTGTTTCCCTCACCAAAGCGCCCTCCCACCATGCACCCCCCCCTTAACCCCTTCCTCCTTGTTTCTTTTTACTTTATTTTGTGCTTGCACAGGCACGCCGCAATGTGTGTGGTGTCTCTGAGCAAGTTTCGGTCTTTTATCACTCAAAAATGCGCTTTTAATCGCGTTGTTGCGGCATGCCCCCTTTGTGCCCTGTGCCACGGGAACCTTTAAGCGATTTTAATTGCGTTGTTGCGGCATGCCCCCTCCTATCTGCCACTGAGAGCAAACCAGAAGTGCAGGAATGATCGGGGACATAGTCCCACCCCAGACGAACGCAAGTTTGTGTCCAGTAATCACGAGATCTGAACCAACAGCCAGAAAGGAAGTGCCTTTAGCAGCGTTGGAGGGCAGTTCCCCCCGTGCCTGTACAGGCTTCATGAAGGCTTCAGCCACTGCACTTAGAATAACCCGCGGTTCGTCAACCTAAAGGCCAGCGCGTTCATCTCTTCCTCTTTAGTCTTTTAAAAACTGCACGTACCTAATACATGTCCCTTTTCATGTTCGCAACGTTTAACTGTGAGCTTTACAAAGCGCAGGTGTTTCCGTCACTCTGACATTGCTAAACTATACTTGAGGAGAGTGCTTTGAATTGCGATTATGTGGACTCCGAGCGCTGCCTGGTGCTGCGCTACACATTCAATGCAGCTCGGGGGCAGGCTCTCGGGTTACAGGGGCCACAACCCCAGTCAAGGGCCCCTTTCATCTCTGGTAAAGACCAGACATGTCGGTATAGCCGTTATTACCTGGAGGCGGCAGGTGTCTGCTTGCCCATGAGGTTGACACTTTCTCGTAAGGAGGGAACACGTGCAAAATGCAATATTTTTATGGCATTTGAGATACAGTCCTCACTACGCTGTTTAGGAATCTGACTGTTCTGCCCTTCCCGCCCCAGCCGCTTTCTGATCCACGCTGCCTCTGTTTCTTCTCCATAACCAGCTTCAGCATGCCCGATAAACTGCCTTTCAAAGTCGCGGACATCAGCCTGGCCGAATGGGGGCGCAAGGCAGTTGAGATCGCGGAGAATGAGATGCCGGGGCTGATGAAGATGCGCGATGTACTCGCAGTCCAAGCCTTTGAAGGGGGCCCGGATCGCAGGATGCCTCCACATGACCCTGCAGACTGAGGTTCTCATAGAGACTCTCGTGGCACTTGGTGCAGAGGTGCAGTGGTCTTCAGGATCATGCTGCTGCAGCCATTGCGTCGGTAAACTGTATTGCACAAATGATGAAACGACAACGGACAGCTACTACGTCTCCTTCCTCCAAGGTCACCAACTCCTCACTGAAGATGGTTCGTCACCTGCTGCCTTTTCACTCTGGACCGAGTTACTCTAATCCCATCCTGCACATGCGCTTGTCATCAGCTAATGCTTCCTCTGTGCACATCTGCAGGCAGTGTTGTCTGGACACGAGACAACTCCGTGGTACAGAAGGGGCTTTTTGTTACAGTGCCAATTTGTATTAAAGAAAATGTACAAATGCTTTATTTGTGCCAGGAGCAGTTTTGCAAGCATGCTAAGGGCTGCACTCTGATTTGCTGCTCGAAATGTGAGGATTTCTGAATTTGTCTACTGTGCTTTTCAGCTTCACCCTGTGCCTTACGCATGACACTTGTACGTTTAATGTTCTAGTGGCAGGGTTTTTAGAAATGAACTGTTTCAAATAATACTGTGCTAGCTAATTGGTAAATTCTTAAGCTATACTGTACTCTACCGTGGATATAATATGGGGCTCATCTCGAGAACTGGAGTGTCAAGTACCAGCACTTAAAGCCATTCGGTTTCATCAAACCACTGCCGCTTGTTCCCCTCCCGCCCATAAAGGCACTTAGGGGCATATTATCAAGACGGGCGATAAAATTATCGCCGCTTTAGCGGCAGAAAACTGCCGCTTGAACAGCGATAATGGTCTTGATAATATGCTCTATGGAATTCCAATTGAAGCTCAGGTTAGATGTCCTTCACATCTAACATGGGTTTCAATTGTACTTCCATAGAGCATATTATCAAGCCCATTATCGCAGTTTTAGCTGCAGTTTTCTGCCACTAAAGCGGCGATAATTTTATCGCCTGTCTTGATAATATGCCCCTTAATCTCTTGAGGCAAGTTCAGTAGTACTGAAAGTTACGAAATCTCAAACTGGTGGAGAGATTTTTTACCGTTCCACACAAAACAAAAGCGCTTCATGGTTCTTGCCAATAAAGTGGGCTCAGTATTGCTTATTGGTCCACGCTACTGGCTTTAAATTGACACTTAATAAAACATTTTGACTTCTGTGCCTATTCCTTCCATGACCATAACCTTGAGCCTCCTTGAATTACTGTAAAATTGAGTTTTTATATATGCGATTGGGGAGGGAGAAGTGATGCATGCACTAAAAGCTGAGAAATGTTTTTCAAAATGAAGGTGTTACTTTGCGGGGGAAAAAACTAACTTGTACGAAAGTAACTCAGTAAATGGATATTTGCCGGAAAAAGGAAAAAAAAGGAATCTGACTGTTCTGAGCTGCCAGTCTATTTGATCCCCAATCGGATGACGATAGTAGTAGTATCCGTGTGTGCAACTTCACAAGTGCCGTGTAAGTCCGTAGGCCACATATAAAGCACATACCATTAAATGTGTTTGGCAACAAATGACTAAGCTGTGCACATGATAATAAAGCGGTACCTTGGGCCATAAGCGGTCGAATGGATACACAGATCAGTGGCGGAGGTGAATGATGTGAACGAGACCATACAGTAATCCCGCAGCATGTTGCTTATAGATAGGGCCACTATAATTATGCGGCAGGGGCTGACTACTTTTTGTGGTACGATTGATTTATGTGGCAAGAAAAGGCAAATTATGCAGCATAATATAGCACACCGAGCTTGCGGTGCCTTCCCCCTTTTTTCTTCTGTTTTTTGCAATCCATGGCCCAGACGGATTTTTTCCCCCTTTTCAATGGGAGACGCAAAAGTGAGACAGGTGCCATTTCAAAATGGGTGCAGTAATGGGAACGTTTTCCTCCTTACAAACGAAACAAAAAAGACCCTCAAAAGGTAAGAGTCTCTTTCTTCCAGAGCGTGTGTGCTTAGAAAACAGTGTCCCTGAAAACCGAGTGGCAATGTGTTGATAGCAGCAAGCTTTTTGATGCTTCCAAGGAGGCTTAATTCTCTTTTTTACACATAGAAATAATTGATTTCTCTTACGTGTTTAGTAGAAAGGAGTAAGATTGGTGGGGTTGATAATAATAATAATGGGAGAGCGAGAACACGTTCAGAAAGACACAACAGATGAGGCAAGGCGTACTGGAAGACAAACAACAGCGGAGATTAAGTGCAGGAGTTGTGGCAGGATCGGGCATATACAGACAAGCCGTGCAAAGGAAAACCACACATCTATATTGGCATGCTGAAACTATGAACGACGTGGGACTAACCAGTTGACTTTCTTGCCTTTCCCGGCCCAACAACTCGCCGGACCCGCTGCGCGGGTCCCGCAGCGTCCAGTGAACACCGTAAGAGCGCCTGGACGGGGTTGCCTTCACCGGGGTGAGCGCATCTGTACAGGGCTGCGAGCAGCAGGGGACTCCATTGCCCAGGAGTCCCTGCGAGCCCCATTGCCTACACCTGGGCTGCTCTCCCTGCACGACACGCCCCCCTGCATAGCTGTGATTAAAAGCAGAACACCAAGCTCCCATCCCTGGGATTCATCTTTGCTTTCAGGAACGACGTGGGACTAACCAGTTGACTTTCTTGCCTTTCCCGGCCCAACAACTCGCCGGACCCGCTGCGCGGGTCCCGCAGCGTCCAGTGAACACCGTAAGAGCGCCTGGACGGGGTTGCCTTCACCGGGGTGAGCGCATCTGTACAGGGCTGCGAGCAGCAGGGGACTCCATTGCCCAGGAGTCCCTGCGAGCCCCATTGCCTACACCTGGGCTGCTCTCCCTGCACGACACGCCCCCCTGCATAGCTGTGATTAAAAGCAGAACACCAAGCTCCCATCCCTGGGATTCATCTTTGCTTTCAGGAACGACGTGGGACTAACCAGTTGACTTTCTTGCCTTTCCCGGCCCAACAACTCGCCGGACCCGCTGCGCGGGTCCCGCAGCGTCCAGTGAACACCGTAAGAGCGCCTGGACGGGGTTGCCTTCACCGGGGTGAGCGCATCTGTACAGGGCTGCGAGCAGCAGGGGACTCCATTGCCCAGGAGTCCCTGCGAGCCCCATTGCCTACACCTGGGCTGCTCTCCCTGCACGACACGCCCCCCTCACCTACCTAATTTCCAAACTTAAGCAGCCACTCATCCGCAGCGCGGGAGCGCCCGGGGCTAAGCCCGGGCAAAGGGCGGGCCGTCTAAGGCCGTCCAAGGACGTACAGGGACGGGCCGGGCCCTTTCTTTTACTCTCGGGATTCGAGGACTCAAAGTATGTTTTAGTTATCAATGTGATAAGATGTTGAATGTAGTTATAATGTGTAATTGAAGTTTTAAACTTTTATCTAATTTATATTTTAAATTGTACACATTATTCCTTATTTTTAGTCTTATGATGTCCTCATCACTAAGAAAGGGTAGGCGGGTTACAGTAAAGTCAAGTAGTGTTAAAGCCACTGGAACCTTAGATGATTTTATCACCCGTGCCACGGGGATATTAGATAAGGAAATTGCTCTTACTGAAAAGCGTTTGTCTCTGGACTTAGTTACGGGGAAGCGTTCATCTTTGGGTCGGTTTGCATCTGTGGTCACTCCTGAAAAGAGCATAATAAACGACTTGGAAGCCAGCCCAGACTTAGCCGTTACTTCAGATAATCAAGAAATATCTATGGGTGATGTAGTGAACGGTCCAATAGAAGATTGTTCTGTATTGAGCAATATTGAGGATGGGATCCAACACCCTAATTTGACCCTGTCAGGCCCCATTTCCCTACAATCCAAAGCTTCGGCCTCTGTTCCAGAAGTCACAAAAACTAGTAAACGTAAAAGAGGGGGAGGTCACTTGAAGGGAAGGGTCATACGTATGGGAGACCCTGGTGATCTGACTCATTGCTGCCAAAACAACAACAACAAAGCTTTGTTAACACATATTGAGAAGCTGGTAAAAAATCTCTTGTTACCCCTTATTGAGAGAACACAAATAGTTAACCTAAAATTGGACCAATTAGAGCACTTAATATCAGTTAACACACATTCGCTGGAAATTTTGGCTAACAACAGCAAATTTCCACAGGCCCAGGGGAATTGTATTGAAATAAAGAAGGGGGCTCATAAAACCTCTATTCAAAAACCAAGTAATCCGCCCCAGCCTATTGCATCTGTTGATTCCCAGCGAACCCCTGTACGATCAGTCCCAACTAGACCTGCACTGGTGGCTGATGGGGACTCTCAGTCAATACCGATTATGGCTATAGCAGCAGCACCGAGCTCAATTACATCTAAGCCAGTAGCCTCATCTCAAGTTAAACAAACTCCACTGAGCGGCCCATTAGTTCTGGATGAAATGGCACCTCCAAGTAAACCAATATGTGTGAATATACCCCCCGAATCTGCACCTTTTATGGCCATCCTGACAGGTGTCCCGGTGGTCGTACCAAATAAACATGAATCAAATCAGGACCTATCAAATAAAGTCATATTCTGGCTCAACAACAATAGACCACTCCCCCCAGCCTCTAGTACAAAAATATTAAACGTACGAAGGGTCCCTTGGGTTGGCCCAAGCAAGAAGGATTTAGAGGGGGATTGTATCCTAATTAATTTTAGGGACAGGTGGGTCAAGGACTTAATCTGTAACAAAGCAAGGTTTGCTAGAATGGGGGATATTCAATGTATAGGTCTTGAATATTTTTATCCCAACTTGCATCATCTTCCCCCTAACCCTCGCTTTCCTGGGTCGAGAGTGCAGGGTAATAATTACTCTGGATGGACTCAGATTAATACTATATCTCGACCCCCTCAAAATCATCCTGGTTTGTGGTTCCAGGGTGATGGATCTTTCATGGGGCCAACAAGTTTCAAAAATTTTGGGCAAACCCCCTATGACCAATCAAGAAGGAGATTCCAGGGGGAGGAATACCTAGGGTGGATGCCAAATAACAATATTCCATTAAGAAACCGATTTGACCCACTGGTGGGAATGGAGGGTTTAGATTGACCATTAGACAAGAAAAAGGAAAGCATTTTATCTACCACAGATTTGGTCATGGGGGAAAACGGGGGGATAAGGCAGGAGGATAACCAGGTGGTGGACGCTTTCGACCACAATGCTCAACCTAATATGCGTTCGGATAGTCAAACTGTTAGCAACTTAGCCTGTGAGCTAAACCCACCAATTACTGGGCCTGACCTGGAAACTCCAATAAAGTTTGTGGACAATAGCCTAGGGGAACCTGGGCTGTGTCTAATCTCATGGAATATTGCAGGTCTTGCGGGTAGAATGGAGGATGAAGCTTGGCTGGAGCATGTGGGTGGTCAGGATATCCTGTGCTTTCAGGAGACATGGAGCAGAGTGGGTGGGGAAATTGATGGTTTTCAATCTTTTAATGTTTTGGCGGTCCCATCACTAGCTGGGAGGGCAAGGGGTGGGTTAATGACAGCTCTATCCATCAAACTAAAGAACCTGATAACCTCAAAAATAGTGGATACTCCTTGGTACCAGTTGCTCTTGTTGGAAAATTTGTTCCCAGAGCCCGTGTTGTTAATTAATTGGTACCATAATGTCTTTGATAGAAATGATGTATCTACAATCCAGAGTTTGGAGGAAGCAATATGTAAGGCTCGTAGTGATCGAGCTTTATTAGTAGTTATTTGGGTTGGTGATTTTAATTGTACACTGTGCAAATTTGGTGGCTGCAATGTCTGTGGTATCAATGATCTAAATGAACAGCCCTTGATGCATTTTAAACACACGCCCCAGGGGGACGCTTTAAATAATATCATTATTCTAAATGACTTATGTATGGTAGAGCCCTGGGCTGCCCCAAATATATCGCCAATACCAACCTTTCAGGGAACAAGAGGTGCAATGAGTACTATTGATTTTGTATTTGTGTCTAGTAACTTTCTTCATTATGTTAATAGGCTTGAGGTAATCGCAAGTGCCGTAAGCGATCATAATCCTTTAATGCTATCCTTGAGTGCCCCTGCTAGTAGAAAACATTTGGTTTGGGAGCAACCCATAACATATAATAAAAATCAGGGAGTTACCATGAAGTGGGGGAAAATAAATGCTGAAGGCCTTGAGGTAGAGATTCTGAATGTTTGTAAAACTGAGATCGAATCATGCCTGTCTCTGACGTCTGATCCAGACAAGGTCATTGGGAGTTTTGAAAAATTATGTGGGCACGTGGCTGAGCACCTTAGAAAACCAGTGGGGAAAAAGAATTTAAGGTGTTTTAAATGGTTTGACTCCGCATGCTCTGCCTCACATAAATCCTTAAAAGCTGCCCTTACACAAAAACCAAGAAATAAGGAACTGATAAGATCGACCAGAAGGGCTTATAAAGAGGCCATCACAAAGAGGAAGCAGGAATTGAAAAATCGAGCCTGGGACGATCTAGAGAAGGCCTCTGAGCTAAAAGATAGTAGGCTCTTCTGGGAAGTAGTAAATCGTCCCTTGTTTAAAAATGACACCAAAGAAAGTATACTGACGCAGATTACTGGTGAATCTTGGGAAGTTCACTTTGGTAAAATCTTTAATCCCAAAGCATTATTACTTTCGGATTTGTTGGATGATGTAGGGGATTTGGTGGTACCATCTTCAGCTTTGCTTCTTAGCTCTTCACTTACACTGGAAGAGGTTGAAGTAGCTTTGAGGAAGGGCATATCATTAAAAGCCCCGGGCCCTGATGCCGTCCCTTTAGACTTTTTTAAACATAATATTGAAGCTTGGGCACCTTTATTACTGAATGTTTTTAGGGCTGTTGTTCTTGGTCGCATCCCTGTATCGTGGAAGGTGGCAGTGGTGGTGCCGATTTTCAAGAAGGGCGATAGGTGTGATCCCCGATGCTATCGCCCTATATCCTTGATCGATGCATCATGTAAACTATTGGGGAGGGTTATTTTGGCCAGATTAGAAACATGGGCTGACTCTGTTGGTCTAATTGTGAACTCCCAGTATGGATTCAGAAGTGGGAAGGGGACAGTTGAGCAGTGCCTGAATTTGGCGCTAATTATTGGCAAGTACATGAAGGCAAGGAGTTCTGCAATTTACCTTGCCTTCATGGACTTGTCAAGCGCCTTTGACACTGTTTGTAGAAGCAGGCTGTGGCAGATGATGGACGATATGGGCTTCGAAGAACCCCTGGTGACACTTCTCCGCAGACTACACGCAGCAACGTCCGTGGCTATAAGATTTGGACCTGGGGGGGAAACAACTAAACCTATTCCCTCAACTGAGGGGGTGCGTCAAGGTTGCATTTTGGCGCCTTTCTTGTTCCTAGTATACACAAATGGACTAGAAAAGTACTTGTTGGACCACTGTTGTGATTTTCCTAAGGTAAACGGTAGGAGTATTCCTATACTCTCATATGCAGACGATACTGTTTTAATGACCCTCACTGGAAACAGTTTGCAGTTGTGCCTAGATGCCTTTAACACCTTCATGCTGGATCTTGACCTGAAGGTAAATTTTGGAAAATCTTTTGCAATGGTCTGTGGTCCTAAAGGAACAAAACCTAGAAAATTTGTGGTGAATCACTCTACTATTGAAAGGGTGGAGAATTTTAATTACCTTGGAAATCTTTTCAATAGCAAACTAAGTTGGGCTCCTTTAATGAAGGCTCGAGCCCAGAGTGCTACCCGCTCCATAGAAGGTCTTTTTCGCTTCTGTGGTAAGTTGGGTCAAAAACCTGTTGCGCACCTTAAAACTCTTTATATATCTAAATGTTTATCTGTGGCTACCTACGGGGCAGGAGTATGGGGGACCGAAAACCCCTCAGTGGTACAAGTGATGGAAAATAAATTCCTAAAACGGGTATTACTGATTCCATCGGGTTCATCGAATAGCTTCTGTCATAATGAAATGGGAATGACCAAAGTGACTGACATCATTCGTCTGTCACCCCTATTATTATGGGGCAAAATATGGTTATCTGACGATTTGCAGCTCTCGAGAGAAATTCTCTCAGACTGCTTGAGCCTGGATAATGCAAACAAGATCCCCTGGTTGTCATACGTCAGGGACATGTTGAATAAGATAGGTTTGGGTCATGTTTATGAAAATCCTGCAAACATCCAGGGAAACATAAAAACCCAAATTAAGTCAAATTACTGGAAGTTTTTAGGCTCACGGTGTCTGGGAGGCCCTATTGGCTATGTACCTAAGTTACAGCATCAATTTTATTTAACTTTTACAACTAATGTCCAATGGCGGTTTTATCTCACGAGGTTTAGGCTAAATACCCTCCATTTTCTTTTCGCCTTTCCTAAACAAGGGGGTTGGTGTGAGCAGCTACCCCCTTGTCCCTGTAATGACAGAGTTAGCCAAAGTACTATACATGTTGTCCTGTTTTGCTCCTTATATCAAGATCCTAGGATTAGATTTATTAAACCTGTCCTGAAGGGGCGGCAACCATGCACTTATAAAGAAGGCTATGATTATTTGCTGTCATTATCTTCTGTTGATACTTGCTGTGCCATGTTAAATTTTATAAGAGTTTCACTTCAGATTAGGAAACGCTATGGATAAATTAGCTGTAGAACTGTGCTTTGCCATTGGATTTGTATTTATGCTGTATGATGGATTTTTTTGAATTATAATTTTTATTTTATGGATGGATCACCTTATTTGTGTATTATGTTTTTTAACTTTGTGCTTTTATGATTCATTGTATGAATCGAATAAAGATTTTTTTTAACCGAACCGATAATAATGAACATGGCATCAGATATCGTGGCAGGTGTGTGTAGATGTTGCGTTGCCCAGTGTAAACATGTGTACGCATCACCCCATAACTCCAGGCGAGCAGCGCTGCCAGAGAAGACCGGAGTTGACACCAAGCTCGTGTAGTGCATGCAAATTCGCTTCACAACACAAGTGCCCCAGACCAGTGCATGGCGACACAACAGCCAGTCAGTTGTGCTGCTGCCGTGGTGTTCCCGGGCTTGTTTGTTTTAGTTTTCTGTGCTTCCACATTGTGCTGCTTGCTCTTCTTGCGTGGCTAGGCAGCAGAGGCTTTCTTGTGTGTCAGCATACAAAATGGGTTACCAAGGGGCATATCAGCAAGGGCCGGCGATAATTATCGCTAAGCGCACTTAGCGCTAGGATAATTATCGCCGGCTATCGTGGAATTTTAGGGCTGAGATAGCGTGCTATCAGCAACGCCTATCTCAAAAGCGATAAAATTCCTCACGCTAACAGCCAAAAGTGAGATTATCGATGGAAATCCAGCGATAATCCCACACATTTTGGCGTTAGCTTGCTGAAAAGGCAGGGCATACTTAGCCATTATATCCACCTTACATTGGATATCATGGCTAAGTCAGGGTGAAAGCAGGCGTAAGGAAAGTAGCGTTAACTGTGGTTAGCGCTACTTTTCTTATCGCTATGCCTGTTAGCGATTCCCTTGATAATTGGTTAGCGACATTTCTCCAGTTATTTTGGGACGGAACACCCACTTTGCATCTCATTAGAGATGCAAAGGTGGGCGTTATGGGAAAAGGAGCTAAAGCAAGGAATCACGTGTTAGCGTGACCTTGCTGATTAAGCGATAAAATGATCGCCGCTTTTCATCCGAAAACGGACGCTAAAGCAGCGATAATTTTTCATCGCCAGCTTGCTGATATGCCCCCAAGTTAGCAAAAGAATGTTACGAGACTGAGATTTGGAGATATTCTCATGGTAAGGAAATTTTGATAATAGAAAACGCATTTCTAGCATCGGCAAAAAACGTTGGCAAAGTCCATACCTCAAAAAGATGAGACCTATTGGGTTTTTGTTTATTTCATTTCCGTGGCAAATTGGTCACTTGTGAATGTAACCTCTACACACCACAAATGAAACTTGAAAAAGATCATAATAACTATTTGGTACGAGAATAAACAAAATTCCAGCCCTCTAGATTACATCAATGCATTAATGCTCTTAAAAAAAAAACTGCAGCTCTAGTACTGATTCGTCAGTGTGCCATTTATTGGAAAACATGGCTCCGCCCCAATCCACTACTTTTTTTTTTTGTGAGTACCTGCACTTATTTTTTTCCATTTAAAGCACTGAGAATAATGTGAATCATAAGCGCTTTGCTCAGCCTGTTAATAATCCGCAAATCCGTTTCACTAGGTTTACTGAAATGTTCATAACCTATTGCACAAAAGCACTGCTTTAAATTCTTATCCTTGAAATACATGCGCCTTTGTGATTACAATTCGTTTTTTTTCAGTTGAATTATTTTTCGGTTTCCCACTGGTATTTATTAGAGAAAAGAATACAGTAAATTATAAAGAGACAGAAAATGAATTCTTGATATTTGAAATTCCAGTCGCTTGCAGCTCATATAGAATTGCAGAAACTGATCGATATAAAAATATATTTTCATTCTGGATGTTTTATTGAAATGCCTAGTTGTTACTGTTCTTCACGCTTCTGCAGCAGTATGTTAAGCAATGCTCTGCCTGCAGTGCACCTCCCGATCTGAGGGTGTGTGCAAAACCTTTGGATTACATGCTGCATGGCTAAACACTTCTAAGATCTCAAAGGCAAACATATAGATAAGACATTAGCGTTTACAACACCAATAGCTCTAATTCTTTCAAATGCGAGACCTATTGCATTGCAAATGCTTGTTTACAGTGCTGCTTTAAGCTTAATCCTAAGACTGGGTGCTAAATTTGAGTACACAGAACACAATAAAGGAGAGGCTGTCTCTGACTCCCTCAAATAGCCTTAATCTCACACGACAGAGAAGCAATCAAAAAAGCAAATACGACAGTACTGGACGCTGTAAGTGGAAAAATCAATAGATATTTTAATACTGCCCTCACACACTCGAAAGTGTCATGCTTCATCATTGGGCCGCATCATACACCTAGGTGCAGACCAACACCTTGGGTGGAGCGCAATTTTTTGAAAAGATGATGAAGAAAAGTGGTGAGGGTAAGGAATAATGAAACAAACAAACAGAACAAACACAAAAGTGTAATTCTGAGAGAAAGGAAACAAATAGTCTCCCAGAGAAAGGGACCAAAAGAAGTGCAGAAAGAGGTATATAACAGCAGTGGGGATTGTAGGGTCGTTACCTGCCCTGGATACCCCATTTTGTTTATTTTAATCCTGCCAGAGGTTGACAAGAATAAAGTGTGAGGGTCAACCCCGAGACAGTTTTATACCTCTTTCTGCACTTCTTTTGGTCCCTTTCTCTGGGAGACTATTTGTTTCCTTTCTCTCAGAATTACACTTTTGTGTTTGTTCTGTTTGTTTGTTTCATTATTCCTTACCCTCACCACTTTTCTTCATCATCCTTTCAAAAAATTGCGCTCCACCCAAGGTGTTGGTCTGCACCTAGGTGTATGATGCGGCCCAATGATGAAGCATGACACTTTCGAGTGTGTGAGGGCAGTATTAAAATATCTATTGATTTTCCCACTTACAGCGTCCAGTACTGTCTTATTTGCTAAATTTGAGTCACAGCTCTCAGGTCCTGCCTCAGGCTCCATTCATCATACCAAATGCGCATAGGGAGGCCAACCCTACTCTAACCTAATACACCCCAGCCCACCTGCTACCATCATTATATCTGGTGTAGTGTCTCCTCCAACAAGCGTCCACACAGCTGTAGAGGCCAGGGGGCACAGATTATTATTAGAGTCACTGCTTCTGCAAAGTGATACCTGCCTAATCATGCGCTCAGGAAGGACCTGGGCCGCTCCACTCCAGACAACGGTTAGTAGGAGGAGAAGGCAGCAGCAGGATTCCTTGACTAGGAATACTAAGGCGAAAAACGCTCAGGATGCTCTGTCTTATTTCCCCGTTCACACAAATGTTTTCTAAAAGTGCCAACCAACCAAACAAATTTACATTTCTTAAAGATCCACCAGTAGTCATATACTCCAGCACTAAGGACTCCAAGGTCTGCTGACCCTATTATTCCAATAAATTTAGACTTCTCAAAACAAAATGGTAAAGCCTCAGAAGCTAGGGAGTCCACCCTACATCAACCTGTACCACAAGCATGGATTCTAACTTGCACACCTCGGGTATCCGATTTGGTCCTTCAAGACACTAAAAAGGGAGAATGTGATACCTACAAGAATCCATTGTCCCACTCTCAAAACTTAACAACAGCAAGCAAGCAGCCAGTCCAGGAGCAAATAATACACTACACACAAATCAGTAACATGCAACATCACAATACGCAGCAATGCTATGCAAATGAGGAAAGTTGCCAGCAAATTATAACATGCATAACACAAGTACACTCAACACCATGTATACTTAAATTAAAGTCGCCGACAGCCACAGACTCAAACTTTGCGCCAGTCTAAAGGACCCCAAAAATGTCACCCGAAATGGGGATACAACAGGATCAGAGCTAGGCCATATCACTTGTAAACTCTGAACCAGGACATGAATTACGTGCTCAGCTACAAGAAGTGTCCTACCCCAACAGCACAAACCCGATTCAGACAACAATACTAGAATAACATCTGAACACCCGGAACATGATCCGCAACATAATGACATCGCTGCAGCATTAAACCATTACTGGACAACATGGTAGCAAATGTACACGAAAGTGCCACCGTTTCAAATCTTACATATGGACTGCAACAATCAACAAGCCCACGATGTAATAATTGTTTAACTAACAAGGAATTGTTGCACAGTCCTCAAATCAAAGTATCAAATGACACTTGGGCTAAGTTATTAACCACTCTTCAGGCATCGGCTGACACCAAGAACTACCAATCAAGTCAAGGAAAGCTTTATTCGATTGTTAATATACCAATCATAAAAGCACATACAATAAAAACAAATAAAAATTTCATTATAAACTTCACAGATTTTGATATCATTACACATTAAAAATTGATCCAGCACCATCAGGGGAGGTAGTGCCCACATTGTATTCCTCAAATATCATACTTTTCCTCAGCTGGATCGGCTTTTTAAAAACTTGGCCACCCTCCACGCAGTGTGTTCATCTACCAGAAGCTGCAGCCAAATAAAAGCTGGGCGACATTGCCTTATGCCCAGATGTTTTAAAAGTGGAAGTAAATAGACTTTCCTCAACTCTACGTAAAATTTACAGAATAGGACTAGGTGGATCGTAGACTGTTCAGAGTGGTTGTCACACGGGTAGGGTATCAGGGTTCGTGACCAGTCATTCATAGTTGGTAATGACAGTAATCTATGTACGACTACCAATCTAAATCTTGTTAAAAGCATCCTATCAAATATTCCTGAGACATATAACAAGTAGGGCTCCATCCCCATACATGTAAGCGTTAATTGATGCTGCCTAACGCTAGGTTTTAGCACTTCTTCTGCCAGTCGTATTGAACTCAATAATTGAGGACCCTCTAACTTTAGGGTCTTTCTCGATACTGACAGCATAGTAACGGGGTCCACAAAGTATTCCGGATGCCCTAGGTCTTTCATACAATTACATATATATTTAATCCAAGGGATCTTGGCGGCCCCATCCAAGCTCATGCTATTATTTAAAATCTCTCTATTCAACTTGGTCTGCTCCTTAGTCCAAATTCTATGCCATAAAAGCACTGGTTCCAATTTGATGAGGTCTGAAATAAAAGGGAGACCCAGCTCCTCATGGCATGTGTAGGAGGGCGTGGATGGGGGGCCTGACAGAATATAACGCAAGAAAGAATTCTCCACCAGCTGTAGTGGGTGGGTGTTAACAAAACCCCACACACTTGCCCCATACATTGTAGCTGTGATACACTTTGCTTTGTATATTTGCAAAAGCTCCATTGGCGGCTTCCTCCCTAGTTTCTCGGCAAAGGAGACTAGGGCTGTCGTCGTTCTAGTAAACGCGAGTCTTTTCGCGTTTAACATCTGAGACCAGGTGTCTTTTTGATTTACTAGAATGCCGAGATAAGTAAAATTCTTGGTGGTGGCTAACTTGTTTCCATCCAGAAAAATGTCCCTCACCCTCTGGATCCCTTTACCACATCTCATGATAAATGTCTTGGAGACTTTAATGCTTAACCTAAAGTCCTTCATAAAATCATTAAATGTATCCAAGGCCTTTTGCAAGCCATTTTGCGTGCGCGCCATTAGAACCGTGTCGTCCGCTTAAAGAAGGGCTGGGATTGGTCACCCACCAGCTTGAGGGAAATCTTGACCCTAATTAAGCAGTACTTTGCCAAGGCCATTTGTACACAAATTGAAGAGGAAAGGGGTCAGGACACAACCCTGCCTGACCCCTCTTCTGATGGGGAATTATCTAGTACGTTCCCCACCCTGTCCATAATGGACACTGGCAGAAGCTCCTCTATATAAACACTGCAGGAAGATTAGAATATTTGGATCCACCCCATATCTGCTAGGATCACCCACAGTCTCCCGTGCTTTACAGAATAAAAGGCTGCGGTAGGGTCCACGAACACCAGGTACAAACAACCTTTTTTTGCTCGTATATATTTACCTATAAAAATAGATAGATTAAGGCTTTGCTTTATGGTGCCTAGCCCTTCTCAGAAGCCATACTGCAAGTCAGAAATTATCTGTTTTTCTTCCGCTCAATCATGCATTCGTTCCAGGATCACACGTCCTATCACCTTAATCATTGAATCAAGTAGGGAGATCGGCCTGTAACACCCCGGGTCATGGCGATACCTCTTCTTGAAGATTGGAACGATGATAGATTCCACCCAGGTCTTTGGTATTGATGTCTTAATACTAGCGTTTATAACTTGGGTTATTAAAGGACCCCCAGAGTGAAATATTGGCCTTGAATAAATCAACTGGCACTCCATCTGGTCCTGGAGCCTTACCCCCTAGGCTACGAGAAAGGGCTCTGTGCACTTCATCCAGGGTAACTTGTAGCTCTCCCTTATTAATCTGACCTGGGAGTGTTACAGGGGGTTGAAAATCTGGGTTGTCTTGTTCATAATACACCTTAAAAAAGTGATTGACCCAGAAGTCCTCAGATATTGCGATATCGATAGATGGTCCGTCACCCTCTTGAAGAAAGGGAGCCCTTATTGCTCTCCAAAATGCTGCGCTATCTTTTTGTTGGCCCGCTGCGTGGAGTGTTTCCTATGTTTCCTGCCACAGGATGCGTTTTCTATCCAAAATTGCCAGCTTATACTCCACCCTAGCCCGTCTGACCCCGTTGGGGGATCTGGGTTGCCTATGCAACTCATACTTCAAGTTTGAATGTGCTTGGGAGCATTTTTTATCAAACCACACATAGTCTTTACACTTGTTGCGATGATTGGCAGTTAATAATCTCCTAACCTCTTTACCTATAGCTAGAAAGGAATGGACAATGCTATCGGAGGAAGATACCTCACACAAAAAGTTATAAAAATCCAGTTTGCAGTTCTTAATTAATTTCGTAATCATCACCTCGGTATCAACTTTAGACCACTGTATGGTGTAGCCATTCTTACTGCTCAAGTCAAGGTCACCTAATACTGGATAATTTTGTTTGATCTTCCCCATTCTACGGGGAGGCAGCGTAACCTCAAGTCGTAGCGGAAAGTGGTCACTCATAGCGTTGTCCCCAACACTAAAAGAAGATACCCTTGCTGCAAATGAGGAAGAGGCGAGGATAAAATCAATTGTGGATCCCAGACCACGGCCATTAAAAGTACTAGACATGGGTATAGGTGGCATTACAAAGTCATTCACAAAACCCAGATCATTAGAAAACAGGAGCTCATTAAACAAGTCGCTGGACAAAGTGTGATGAAAATGTGTGTTACGCCCCCCCTCCCATTCTCAAGTCCACATAATCTGATATCCACATGGTTACACAAGGTACAATTAAAATCCCCCCAAAAAATTATCATACAGTCTTTGATGCCCGCATTACGGATAACAGTTAATGTCCTGGTTAAATTCATAATTACAATACCCAGTTCCCCAGATGGAACATTATTATAAAAATTTACCAGGAACATGCAATGAGTTCGGCTCAAAGAATGTTCCAGCATATGATAATAACGTTCCCCCGCACAAAGGGCTATACTTTCTATCTGCAGCATGTTGGAAATGTACATGCAGAGTCCACCCTTGGGTCTACCCCCTAAACCTTTAACTGCACTGGTATCAAATGTCTTAAAACCGTTGATATGGATGGGGACTAAGCACCATGTTTCCTGTAAAACCAATATGTCGACTCCTGCCATGACCTCACACCAGGCAGGATCTTGGATCTTGGAACGTAGCCCTGCAATATTCCGTGAGGTAATCCTCCAAGTGGAATCTACGGGAAGAGGCAAGGGGCTTATAGGTGACACAGCTAAGAGGATGTTCAGGTCAATACAACTTGGCGGCCATGGGTTGATACAATGGGTCATTTGATCTATACAAGTGGAGTCTACGGGGAGAGGCAAGGGGCTTATAGGCAACACAGCTAAGGGCATGTTTAGGTCAATGTAACTTGCCACCCATGGGCTGATACAATGGGCCGTTTGATCTATACACTGAGCCAATAAAGCTCGATCGTCATTTCTCCCTACAGAGTCAAGATCCATCTGGGTATGAGTTGTACTTTTCACCACATTAATACTTCCCGTGGTTAGAGCCTGATCTACACACACCCCTTCGCTACCCAGTTGCAAACTGCCACCCAAGTCTGAATGCTGGGGGAGGTGATTCAGTCAGTCAATATCTTCCAGATTGTTAAGGGGTTTGAAGTAATTGTAAATTGCTACAGTGTAGCTACGTTGAGATTGCCCTAGAGATTGCCCCAAACCAGAACCCTCCCCATAGGGGCTCTGTGGTAATCTGGGGGGTTGGTAAAAATAAAAAATAAACTTATCCCCTTGCTTCTAATCGGCCAGTTTCCCACCCTATCTAAGATCAAACGAACTAGGGATGGAGTTCTAAAGGGCAACACCACACAATCGCCGGGCAAAGATTTATTAGAAGGTTCGACCCATCCAATACGCCGAGCCATCTTAAATTCGGTAAAAAGCTTGGTGTTCAGTCCTATCTTCCCGCTTAAGAAATGAAAGGCTATGTTTCTCAAAGTGGAACAGTGCTCAGTCTCTCCTGTAGGTAAGGAGGGAACACTTGCCAACACTACAGTATACAGAGTAGCTTCCGGCGGAAGGTGTAGTACCTTGGGGCCACAAAAACTGTCCCCTACAGCCTTTTTGGGTACCCACCCTTGATTGGCTATGACCCATCTAGGTTCGGGTCGAACGTTATCATTACCCGAGGTCCACCCTGCTTAAGTTGAAAACCCTTCTGTTGAGTTGTTGATGCGTGGACTGCTTCTACACTTCGAGTATTAAGGTGTGCTCCGTTACCTGCTGAGGCTTGGGGAAGCAGTTCTTGTCGAGGCAATAGATCACGAGACGGGGCATTAACCTGAGGGTAATTTGAGCCACCAATCATATTTGCAAGGGAGGGATTAGAACTCCAAGGGGGAACATTTACGCTCTCTACTGGTGGGGAGGTTAGACGGCCTTCCAAACTAATTAACCTCCCCTCTATGTTAGTCAGCATAGTTTGGAGGGGCTGTAGTAATTTTGAGACTATTTCCTCCATCTTTATCCAACACACTCCTTGATCAACGTCTATGTGGTCGCTACTACCTGCACTAACATTTGTAAGGGGTACGGAGTTCTTGTTTATCTCGCTCACACTCACACTCCTCATGGCTTCACGACCATGTGCTTTGTGCTTATTAACGCACTGCCCCTTTCTCTTCTTTACAGGAGGAGCAACACTCTTATTACCAGTCAAACAAGCTGTATGCTCAAGTTGATCTATTAAACATACTGGCAGCTTTCATTGCAGGAATAGACACCAAACTGGCAAATCTGAAGAACTTAAATCATTCAAGCTCAAGCAGCCTGTACTGTCTCATCGGCCAAATGTGCTTGTGCGCCAATAATTGACAAACTAAATAACCCATCAAACACCCTGGCTATGCTGCCGATGACATTCACAGCATTCTCACTTCAACAAGTCTCATGCATACAAAAGACCAGGTTGAACAGAAAGAGGCAATAAGATGCAAAGAGGAGCCAGACAGATCAGTCGCCTTGACTCTGGAAAGTTTACTAGCACGCATTGAAGTGGATGGTATCTCCAAAGGGCCTTCGAGTAAACTACGATCTAATGCTGTATCAGGAGTAGGCAGTTCCGCGCAAGATAAAGTGGCAGAATGTACCTTAGAAACTACAGGTACTCGAATCCTGAACTTAAGCAACTAATTAATCAATCAATCAATCGCATTTATAAAGCGCGCTACTCACCCGTAAGGGTCTCAAGGCGCTGGGGGGGGGGGGATCAGTGCTCGAAGAGCCAGGTCTTGAGCTGCCTTCTGAAGGGGAGGTGGTCTTGTATGGCGCGAAGGTGGCTGGGAAGAGAGTTCCAGGTCTTCGCTGCTAGGTAAGAGAAAGACCTGCCTCCGGCGGTGGCTTTGCGAATGCGAGGTACGGCTGCCAGGGCTTGTCCGCTCGAGCGTAGGGTGCGAGGAGGAGTGTAGAAGGAGACGCGGTGGTTGATGAGTTTTGGTCCGAGGTTGTGCAGGGCTTTGTGTGCGTGGGTGAGGAGTCTGAAGGTGATCCTCTTGTTGACTGGGAGCCAGTGGAGTTTCTTCAGGTGTCCGGAGATGTGGTGGTGGCGGGGTATGTTCAGGATGAGTCGTGCGGCCGCGTTCTGGATTCACTGAAGGTTCCTCTTCTCTAACCAACTTCTCCAACCTACACCAAACGGCAACGAAAACGACAAAAGAAAGCAGGGAATAAAAGAACACGCAGGAATGCAGGATTAGGTAATATGAGTACCTAATCTTTGACAGTAAACTCTAGAGGACAGGCATTCAAAATCAGCAAGTCAGCCCCTCCTCAGCACCTAAAAATACTGCTACACATCTAACGTTAAAAAATTCAAATGAAGATATTTTACCTTGCAAATTTAAAGTCAATACCATCACAGACAGTACATTCTCCGTAAACCATGAAAATGCTGAGCAAGATCCCTCAGAAGTATATGTAAAAGCAACTTATACCATTAATTTCTGCTCACAAGAGTCTCAACACCTGACTCAAAAAATCCCTATATTAAGGAGTAACGAGAAGAAGCCATCTGGTAAGACGTACAGGCCAAGTCCTTAAGCAAAAAATCAAACACCATAGCAACTGTGCGGTGTAAAACGCCATGGCCAAACACCAGATTTGGCAAACAATGTTTTTATGCCACCCAACTGGCCTGCCCCTCCCAGGCCCAAAATTCATATCACAGGAACTCTCCAGTGGACTTTTATCATTGATGTGTCTATTTAAAGATAAAAATAAAACCTAGTTTTATATATTGATGTTGGATTTTTATTGTGCGTGTTTTCTCATTATTCAACTGTTTTGGTAATGCTTTACACTTGTTCCTTTGATAAAGCCTGACTGCTCTGAGCCACAGCTACTCAGGACTGAGGTAAGATTTTTCAAACTAATCTGACTGGACCTGATATAAAATTGTGATTTAATTACACAGTAAGGTTGCACAACCATACCATATAATAAACGACTTTACTAACAAAGTTTCAGCTATTTTTAAGTTTGCAGGTGCTTTACGACTTAAATCTGCTCCTCCTGAACTTCCTCTGTGCCCTCAATTCCATCAGAATTCTCTTCCAAAGAAGACTCAAGTTCTACCATAGATACCTGTGTTGACTATGTCATGGTGTTATATGAAAAGCATAGTTTTTCTCTTACTTTCAATATTATCGGTTTACATTTAGCAAATTAATCACAAAGATTACAGTCTTTGCACTCCTCGCTTTTCATAAACTTGTGATAACACTGAGTAAAAAATACACTTAGTATTTTCTGATACTTAAATCTTCGACATGGAGAAAAGACTCAATTACATGGTCGAAGCTGAAGAAAAACATGTCTTCTCCAAATGTCACCTGCAAACTAGGTGCCTTATTATCATCTGAACTTCTTGACCTAAAACAACCTTCAAAAGAGGAGTTCCTGTTTCTGCTTCCAAACAGACTGGCAAAAAAAGAATTTCAAGAATCTGACTAGGAAAGGGAGCACAGTGGGCTTATGCTCAATGTCACAGATAGTCAAATTGATTCAGACTGATTGAGCCCCAAATCAAAAACTTCGTTTTTTTAAGATCATACCCATACTCAACCATGATCCAAATAGATTACATTACAGGCAGATAAATAAGAAAATCAGAGATATAATCTGTTCCTCCTTCATGGTTTATCTCCCACCTAACTATAGTCCATGTCTATCATGGCAAGTGTCTACTAGAAAATAGGGTAAAATGCCACCTTGTGGCAGTATTCACCCAAATCCTTTCAAAAAGGTTTTCCCAAATGGGTGAGTTCAACCTGTGTATGTATAAAGAAGACACCAAAGGATGTCAAGGGACTGTCAATCTGTGGGATGTGTGGTTAACCCCATTTGTCAATGTACCCATAGACAGCCACTCCCCATACCCGGCTTTCTGATTAAAAATGGACAGATTAAACCTTTTGATACAGCCCCAATTGATGCAATACCACTCACTAATCACGTGTAACAATTGTCAAAATAATTGTACTGCTGTGATGAATAAGATAATTACCTTTGGTAACGATGTATCTGGTAGAGACATATTCCAGTTGTGGATATTTTACTTTTTGAATTCCCACAGGTGTCAGTCTGGAACCAGAGATTTGTCATCAGCAATACCCCTCCACGTCGGTAGGCGGTGTCAGTCGGCTCAGCATCTGTCATCTGCGTTGTGCACACTGGAAATTAAGTCACGGGACCTATAGAGACGCTGCCCGTGCGTGCTGAAGTCAGTTCTTAACACATCTTTCCACACCAGAAGCGCATAGCCATGAAAGACACTGACCACTGGTGCTTCAAAACTAGGGCCTTTTAGGGGAGTCCCTATCCCTAGAACTCTGTGCGCAGAGCGGGAAGGATGGGTGTGGCAGTAAGGAATCTACAACTAGAATATGTCTCTACCAGATACATCGTTACCGAAGTTAAGTAACTTAACAGCAATACCAACCACAGAGGATGGTCTGTGAACCAAGACCACACAAGGAAGTCTTGGAGTACCGAACGGGCAAAGTACCCATCCCTCTGGACTAGGCTGTCCAGGCAGTATTGTCTGGTAAATGTGTGCACGGATGCCCACGTTGCGGCCTGGCAGATATCCAGGACTGGGACTCCACATGCTAACGCAGTGGTTGCCGCTGTTGCTCTAGTAGAGTGACCGCGTAACCCCACAGGAGGTTCCTTCTTTGCCAATACGTAGCTCAATTTAGTGCAGAGGACAACCTATCGAAAGAGGGTTCTTTTCTGTACTTCCTGACCTTTCTTGGCCCCTACATAACCAATGAAGAGTTGATCCTCCACCCAAAAGTCTTTTCTATGATCAAGATAAAAAGACAACTCATGTTTTGGGTCCAGGTGGTGCAGTCTCTCCTCTTCCTTGGAAAGATGCGGATGGGTAAAAGGTGGGCAGGGTAATGGATTGTCCAACGTGAAAGGGCATGACCACTTTAGAGAGGAACAAAGCTTTTGTTCGAAGCACCAATTTACCTGGATGGACAGACAGATAGGGAGGCTTAGATGATAGAGCCTGGAGCTCGCCAACTCTGTGAACAGAGGTGATGGCAATCAGAAAATTAGTCTTAAGGGTTAGAAGCCTAAGAGGGCAATTGTGAAGAGGCTTGAAGGGAGCACACATAAGAAAAGTAAAGACCAAATTTACATTCCATTAGGGCATTATGAAAGGAGACGGAGAAAACAAATGAGTAAGGTCCTTAAGAAAGCAATTGACAATGGGAGATTGGAACAAAGAAGGCTGAGCGGGAATTCTCAGAAAGGCAGAGATAGCAGAAAAATAACCCTTAAGGGTGCCTAAAGCAGAGACCTGGCTGGGCCAAAGAAAGTGTATACAACAAAACCTCTGAAAGTGGGGCAGAAAGGGTATCAAAAGCCTTTACTGTGCACCATGCTACAAATTTGTTCCACATACAGGCGTATACCAATTTAGTGGAGGGATGCCTGGCTGCCAAGATATTGCAGACTTAGGATGGAAGGTCGAAAGCCGTCAACTGCTACAGTTCAATCTCCACACAATGAGGTATAGACTGGACAGGTTTGGGTGAAGAACCTCCCCCTGCTGCTGTGACAGAAGATCCTCCCGGAGGGGTAGTCTGATCGGAGGATCGATGGCCATGCTCAGAAGCTCAAAATACCAGACTCTTCGACCCCAATCCAGAGCCACAAGAATGACTTGAGCCTGGTCGTGCATGATCTTCTTGACCACTCTGGGCAGAAGTGGTATAGGTGGAAAGGTGTATAGGAGGCCAAAGCTCGATTAGTGCCGAAAAGCGGTGCTGCCTTGGAAATTCCAATGCACATTACTGTGGACATTGCACATTCTCTTCAAAGGCGAACAGATCTCATCAAGACTCACCCCACTGCTGAAACAGATCTTGCGCCAACTCTGGAGGGAGACACCATTCATGATCGACCAGGCACCGATGGCTGAGTTTGTCCGTTCTGGCGTACAAAGAACTTGACAGGTGTTGAACCACCATGGATATGCCTTGATGTTCCAGCCATGTCCAGAGGCGGAGAGCCTCCTGACAAAGGGTCCATGACCCCACCCACCCGGTTTGTTACAGTACAACATGGCGGTGGTGTTGTCTGTGAACACATGCACCACTTTACCTTTGAAAGAGGGAAGGAATGCCTTCAGTGGCAGTCTGAGAGCCCAGAGCTCTAAAAGGTTGATATGGAGATCGGGCTCCACCAGAAACAGACGCCTCTGATCTCCGCCTCTCCCCCAGGTGGTCGCCTCATCCCAGGAGTGGCCACTGTCAGATCTGGTTGGGGAAGGGAGAGGGATCTGCCTCTGACCCAATCCTGGTTCGTTAGCCACCACTGCAGTTGGTGTGCTGTTTCCTCACAGATCTGGACGTAATCGAAAAAATTGCCCTGATGCTGTGCCCACTTCAGGTCCCACTGCAGAGCCTGCATAAGCCATCTGCCATGATACACCAGCAGAATGCAGGAGGCCATGAGGCCAAGCAGCCTCACGAGTCATTCTCACGGACATCTGGGATAGAGGCTGAAACATTGTTATCATAGTCCGAATCTCGCTGCTCGGGAGAATAGGCCAGCAACTGCACTGAGTTTAGAATCAGCCAGATGAAAGGAAGCGTCTGAGTGTGAGTCAGGTGTGACTTCAGGACGTTGATAGTGAATCCCAGTGAGTGCAAGAGGTCCGCCGTGGTCTGGAGGTGGCTGACGACAGCCTGGGGCAAACCCGCCTTCAACAGCCAGTCGTCGAGATAGGGGAAGACTGGTATCATTGATCTGCGCAGATGAGCTGCATCCACCTCCATCACTTTTGTGAACAACCGAGGGGCACTGGTAAGGCCGAAGGGGAGTCCGGTGAACTGAAAGTTCTCTTGACCCACAGTGAACCGTAAGTAACATCTGTTGGCATGCAGGACGGTGATATGTAAATAAGTGTCCTGCAAGTCCAACGCTACCATCCAGTCTCCTGGATCGATAGCAGCAAGGACTTGGGCCAAGGTGAGCATTTTGAAACTTCTCCTTCCAAAGGAAGAAGTTGAGGGTCTAGAGGTCTAGCATAGGATGCAGGCCTTTGTCCATTTTGGGCACCAGAAAGTAAAGGGAATAACAAACACGTCCTACTTCTGGCACAGGGACCCTCTCTATGGCCCCCTTGGCCAAGAGAGCCATAACTTCCTTGTGGAGAAGCACCAAATGATCCTTTGACATACGGTCATAGGAGGGTGGCATGGAGGGAGGGATAGTCTCCAAGGGGAGGGAGTAGCCCCTTCGGACTATCTGCAGAATCCGCCTGACGGGATTGAAGGGCAGCGGAGGAGATGATGGCGAATCCTGCCTCCGACGGGCCGATGATGGTCCTGAAACGTCGGACTAAGAGGGTTTGCTGGCAGCAGCAGAGGAAGAAATTATGAACTGGCCCGCCTGCCGGCTTCCTGACCCACGAGGATCTGGCTCCCACGTCCGCGGCCACACAGAGGCTGGACAGCTTGCATGACATGGTGGCTGGGCAAGACAGGACGTGGTTGGGCGCCCCTTCCATAGCCACGAAAGGCAGGCTGAGGGGGACAAGTGGTAGTCGTGAGGGACAAGTGGTAGTCGTGAGGCCCAAGGATCTGGCTGTAGCTCAAGACTCCGTGAAGCGCTCAAGTGCCGAGTAAGCCTTGTCGCTGAAAAGGAGAGTACCATCAAAGGGCACGTGTATCAGGGTAAATTGGAAACCCCCTGTAAAAGCCAGAAGTCCTCATCAAGGTGTAGCATCATAATGCTACAGACAAGGCAACCATTCTGCCCAGTGAGTCGGTGATGTCCAGTCCACAATGGATGGTAAATTTTGCTGAGTCTCTCCCGTCCACAACTGCCTGGGAGAGAACGGCCTGGGCCTCCTCCAGGCACTGAGGCAGCACTTGATACCTGATGGTATGGGAGTATCAGCCCAAGAGGCAAGCAGTATTCACCGACCTCAATGCCAAGCTGGAGGAAGAAAACATCCTCTTCCCAAGATTGTCCAGCAGACGGGGAAAGGATGACTGGCCCGATGCTGGCTCCATGACCCACGAGAACCTGAGTCCCACGTCCACGGCCAAACTGAGGCTGAACAGCTTGCAAGCTGGGCAGGACAGGAAGTGGCTGGGTGCCCCTTCTGTAGCCACAAAAGGGACGAAAGGCAGACTGAAGGAAATGAGTGGTAACTGTGAGGCTCAAGAATCTGGCTGTAACTCGAGACTAATTGAAGCTCTCAAGTGCCGAGTTAGCCTTGTCGCTGAAAAGGAGAAGGCCATCAAAGAGCATGTCCATCAGGGTAGATTGGACAGTCCCTGAAAAGCCAGAAGTCCTCAACTAGGTGTAGCCTAATACTGCTACAGACGTGGCAACCGTTCTGCCCAGTAAACCGGTGGTGTCCAGTCCATAATGGATGGTGAATTTTGCTGCGTCTCTCCTGCCCGAAACTGCCTGAGGAAGAACGGCCTGGACCTCCTCTGGGCACGGAGGCATCACTTGTGCAACCGTATCCCAGATGGTAGGGGAGTATCAGCCCAAGAGGCACATGGTATTCACCAACCGCAATACCAAGCTGGAGGAAGAAAACATCCTCTTCCCAAGATGGTCCAGTTTCTTGGATTCCCTATCGGGGGTGCAGAAAGGAATTAGCCTTTGGAAGAAGAAGCTTAAACAACCGTTGTGTAAGGAACGCTGGGTTACCCGGTGCAGGGCAGTGGAGGCGGGAGATTGTCCTGTCCTCAGGAGCCTCTGTGCTGGGCTTGGACCAAAGTCCAGAGGACATCAGTGAGGTCTTCATTAAAGGGCAAGAGGGGTTCGAAGGTAGAAGCAGCAGGCCGACACACCTCTGTCAGGAGTTTAGTCCTGACTGCCACTGAAGAGCGCTCGAGGCCACGGACCTCCACTGCCCATCCCACCACCACAGCATAGGAAGCTCCCTCCTCCGTAGCCACAGTATGGGGAGAAAGCAAGCCTATGTCAGGGGAAGTGTCCAACCCACTGGCCTCACCCAGGTCCATTCGCCAGTCCATTGGTTCTTCAAACTCTTCGGTTAAAGGGTCCAGCTAACCCTCACATTCCTCTTCACCACCTCCTGGCACAAAACAATCACCAGGGATGAACACAGGGACAAAAGTCCCTTCCGGCACCAGAACGGACGTCTATCGGGGTCGGTCACGCTGTGTGCCCATGATGGGGTCGATGCCGACCGGGGGCACGTTGGGTGAGTTGCCGCCGGGATTGATGTCGGGGAGGGTCGAGTTGGAATGACCGACGTCAGTCCAGAACCGATAACAGATCCATGGGGCCCTCTCAAGTCTGGCCGAAGTCAGTGATGTCGAAGGCCTGGGGCCCCCAACCGACTCTGAGGGTCTCAAAGGCACATCAGTGGAGACGGGCTACCCAAAAATGAGGTACAGAACCTCATAAAACTTCTGAATCTGGGCAGGAGACGCTCCGGCTCCCAGAAAAGCAGGAAGGCGCGGAGTCGTCTCGGAAGAGGCTCTCGGGACGGAGCTTTAGAGTAACGACATTCAATGTACTACGTCCTGTCAGCCGATGGACGGGGTGAAGTTGAAGAACGTCTATACTTCTTCGACTTCTTCGTGTGCTTACCTTACCTCCCAGAGGATTTGGAATGTGACAAGGAGAGCGGGCTCCACCACAGTTCTCAGGACCTTCCTCTCGTACAAGAGCAACACTGAGTCGAGCACTAGGCTGCCAACAGCTTTTGGGACTGCTCCCGCAAAGTCTTCAGATTCATGCCCGACACTCGGAGTACGACTGAGTCGTGGTCGCGCTCAAAGCATCAAAGACACACGAGGTGCGAATCCGTAACGGACATCATTCGATGACAGGATCCGGAGGGCTTGAATCCGGTCCTACGCTGGGACATCTCAACGCACTAGAAGTCCAAGACTCCGAAAAAATCTTGCCTAATTTGAATAAAGGTTAGTCAAAAAACAGCTAAGGAGTAGCTCTCTCCGGATCTGCAGTTAGGCTGGAGCGAGAAAAGAAAGAACGGACGTCAGCATGCCCGAGCAGCGTCTATATAGGTAATGCAACTTCATTTCCGGCACACACGACATCGGACGTGGAGCCGACTGACGCTGCCTACTGATGCGCAGGAGTATTGGTGATGAAAAATCTCCGGATCCAGACTGACACCTGGAGGAAATTCAAAAGGTAAGAAATCTACAACTAGAAGTCTCTATCAGATACTTAAATAACTGCCTTTCACTCAATAACGACATACACAGGTATCCAAAAGTCCGAACCTCTTCACAAGAGCATGAATGGACGATAAACCCTATTCAGGATTCATTGTTCTCTTTTTAGAACCTCAACCACTCCATTACAGTCTTGCTTCCTATCAGATCTCATTCTAGTCCCTATAAAACAGGATGGGCTCAACAATGTTTCAAGGAGCACTTTGAATATTACCTGGTGGGGTCTATGATATAAAAATACCTTAGGATAAACACCTGGTTTCCCTGTACTTTTGATGTCCTAGGTATAGTTAAAAACATGCAATAATGAGGTGCACTCGGATGAATTGTACTCCCTACACCCTCTAACATTTTGTCTACATGGTTCAGCCCCTACGTCAAAGGCCACTAAGGGTTACCATTTTTTTTTAATCAAAACTTTTGTCGGGACTGCATAGTAACTGCTGGAAACAGAGTAGAATGGGCCCTAAAGCTTCATGGTGTTGATTTGCATCTAATTTAGAACAATGGCAACCACAAGGGAGATCCACCAGGCACAGTCTGTTTACATAATGTTTTGTGTTGCTGTATAGCTAAAAACCTACTAGAAGATTATCATCAATCCTGAAAGACTTAGGTCAAGATGTACTAATCATTTCTACATTTTCAAACACTTTGATCTGGTGTTTGTGAGGGCATACATTATTTTTAAGATTTCTAATCCCATTTTAGGAGTCAGAATTCTTTTTCTGAGTCCTAAAATGGGATTGGACTGAATATCAATTATGAATCTGTAAGCGGCTGTTTTAGGCATCCCTTCCAAATAACGAATCAGCATACTACGTATAACCATTTTGCGACCAAAATCAAGTGGGAAAACATTGAAAAGTTAGAGAGACTGCAAAGGCTTATCTACATTTGTGAATAAAAAACAAAGTTTGTTGGGCAGTCCTCTTCAGGATCACTGCCAACTCTCAAACAAACATTACCAAAAAGTCTTAAATGAAACAGACTGCATTAAAACAGCCTTTACTTAAAAGCAATCACGGACATGGTGGTGTGCTGATCTCAGCAGCCCAGCATTCACTGGGATGGCCTCCAATCATAGTGAGTCACAATTTGAGATCTATCTAATTCATATTCATGAGGTAGGTCAGATTGCTACCTACTACGATCCAGATGTTTCTGAATTAACCTATATGTACATACAATGGTTCGTAATTTTTGCTGGTTGCAAATTGAGCCAAGTGTTTTGCGAGCAGTAAACAGTACATCTGGTCCTTAGTTCTGTCAATGTTACGGCTTAAGGCCACAATGGGACGAGATGGCATGTTCTTTTTTCTTCCTTTGAAAAATGTGTAAGAGGAACAAATGAAAGAGAAATATTATTTGAGACATGTGAAAGAGGGATATCACCCCATCCTTAGTGAAAACTGTAAAACAAGTGGTGGGTAGCTGACAAGGATTGAATTCTACAAAGCTTGAAGTCATTGTCATCAATAAAGCTTTTTCCAAACAAGAAACCTAAAAATCATCTAAACATAAAAGTTTGAAAATTTGGCCCACAGAATAAGTGAGAACTATATTAAGATCTGACTGGCAGACAATGAATGAGGAAGGGGAGAAGTATTTTGTCAAGTTGTAAGAAATCTGAAAACAGTCAGTATCTCAAAAAGAGAACCTTGATCAAGAGAGAAAAGACAAGCAGAAATGGCAGATAAATATTCCTCGACCAAGACAACAGAGACCTTTCTTTGCTGAGTCCAAAGTAAATCTCAGGCAACATTAATGACCCCACCTCTGGAGCAAATACAGATGTGGTTCTAGACTGTGATATCCGTATTGAGGGCTGAGATTTAATTAGGAGATCAGCTCCTGTACGATGCCACCTAAATGCCGCTCTGTGTTCTGCGAAGTGTACCAAGGGGCCCCTTGGCAGTGTAACTATACACTTCATTGATGTTTTTATAATAATGTCTATGCATTGATCCTGTTTTGCTTACTACTAATAACAAAAATATTTAAACAAAAACATTAATGACCCCCAAAAAAAGATCAAGTGTCCTATACTAACACAACACAAAAATTGTCTGTCTCCTGGAGTATGTCCTTTAATTGAAGCAAAAAAGAAGTCAACAAGTTTTGTACTGAGATGAAACTTACCAGAAATAACATTCCAAGAGCCATGCATGCTGGTTAGGAGACTTCCGATTGGGAAGAAACAACTGAATGTTCTGGGATAATAAATCCTTCCTAATTGGGTGTCTATGGAACATACCGCCAAAGTTGTAACAGATCAGAGTACCAAAGCCTTTTGGACCACTCTGAGATTATTAGAATGATTTTGGCCCTGTTGAGTCTGATCTTCTGAATTACTCTGTATCAATACGAGTGGTGGAAACGCAGAGCGTAGGCTGCGTATCCAATGAATACTTAAAGAATCGCCAAGAGACATCACATTGGCATTCACTTGAGGAGAACACTGGACATTTTATGTTCATTACAGTTGTGAACAAGTCCACAAAATTATGCCAGAATGGTAAACAATCTGGTGCTTCATCTCCCAGTGAAACTTCCTTTTTTTGATTCTTTATTAGGCGACTTTGGCGATCTGATTAGTTTCCCAGTCCCTTCTAAACAAGCTGCTGACAGCCCACTTCCAGCCACTCTGTGGTTACTTGACAAAGGGGAAGAAAGTCAACTAAACTTTGTTCGTTCAGATACAACACTACAGATGTATTGTTGGGTCCACATTTGTACTTGCGTGCACCTGGAATGTTTAAAGACCACCTTCAGAGCTAAACAAATTGTACTTTCTGCCAGCAAACCAATGTGTAGTTTGGTCTCTCTTTGAGACTATGGAGTATTGAAAGTCAGACTGTCCAGATGAGCATCCTACCCAGATATGGAAAAGTATGTCACTATGGTCACGTGTGACCAAAGGACATCAATTGTTTGGTTGAATATGCTCTCTGGAAATGTATACACCACATAAGGGGCTCAGGGTCATATCCTGCAGAATACAGTAACACTGGTTGCAATGACTGTGTAGTAACCACTGCAACTGGCACATGCAAATGTGGGCATGAGGGACAAGGTAAATATTTGAGGGCACTGCCTCCTGAAGTCAAAGATCCATCTTGGTGAACTAAGACACTAACTACCCTGGCGAAGTAAGATACTATCTCCTGAATATGCAACAAACATTCTGTTGGCAGAAAAACATTCAACTGGTGAGTGTCCAGAACTGTCTTATGAACTGATTATATAGGGAACAAATATGATTTATAGACTGATGAGAAGCTCAACTTATGCAAAAGTGTTACTGTACAAGTTTACAAGGTAGGGTTTTCAAAAGAACACGCACACAGTCCACCGTAAGCGACTAATCATCCACAAAAGTGTAAAACATGCACAACTTGTCTGTGGAGTCAGACCACAACAACAGCCATAACTTTCATGAATACAACTGATGTTGATGTCAGATACAAAGGTGTTTTGACTTGTAAATGATTATCCCATGCCACAAAGCAGAGCTGCTTGTGTTGCAGGAAAATTGAGATGCTAAACATGTTCCTGTAAATCCAGCAAAACTAACTAGTCTGCTACTAAAGAACAGCTAAAATCTGAAGGAGAGTACCATCTAGAATATCTCTTAGGTACTGGAGTGGCCTAGAATCAGTCTCAGCCCTCACCCAATTTGGAAAGAACAACAACATTCTTCTGGTAACACACCTTGAACATACACTGATGCCACTTCACAGCTATACAAGTCAGCCAATGACTTCCTCAAGTCTTTAGGTAGATGTCAAGTCACAGTCATTGCCATTTTCCATACAGTATTCGAATAATGTGCTAAAAAGCATTATGCAGCATTTGGATTTAAGAGCAGCATTCCCTGAGGTGGAAACTTTCCTGCCAAGCTGATCCAAATGTTTGGAATTTGACTGGTGAAGGAAATAGTATGGCAGCTCCTTTGCTAGGGGCAGAACAGGCTTGGTCTATTAGACTCCTCAGTAAGGGTTGAGATATGAGATAGTAATGGTCATAATATGCTGTCATGTACTTGCATGAATGATTCCCAGCTACTACAGGGGTGAATTGAGGCTTCTCCAAAGTATGAGAAATGTGATCCTTTTAGGCCTCTTTTTGAGGCAATTACACTCTCACTTGACTGTTTTCCTGACATTTCCTCTATAAAAAGCAAACAAAGTTCTTGCTTCGGCTATGTGCACTGCAATATACAAAGTGTCTGTTGCGCAGATCCTCATTACTGAGAGAAGACACTCGAATGACGGTAGGTCACTTTAAGGAGATGTGACCAAGCGGCTGACGTCCTGGGTATCCATCAGAAGCTGTGCATTTCTACCCACATGAGGGAGCAGATATTTGCATTACTGATGTCATCATCTGCATTAGAAACCCACAGTAGCATCAGAATCAGACCCTGATAACTCTTCTATGCAATTGCATTAAAATGAAATCTTCCTTGTCATAGGTAAACCAGCTGGAAGCTCAGTCGGTTTGAAATATTCTCTAGCATTGGATTTTGTATGCTGGATAAGGGACACTCAGGGCAAAAGTGGCATTTTCCACTCAAGGTACAGCCGGGAGTGAGTGGCGAGGAGGACTGGCCCAAAAAGGGTTTTCAAGACCGAGGAAATTGCACCAGCACTCTTGGTAGAAATAGCCAACATAGCTACTTAAATGCCTGAAGTTCCTCAGGCCTTTAAAGAACGGTTATTGGCTACAGAATAAGGACATTTTGTTATAAGTGTCTAAACCTGAAGATGTTCCAGCAGGCTAAAGTTTGACCTGGTCAAGGAACAACAGTTTGATAAAGATAGTGTCATAGGTTTTTACCTTATTTGGCTTTTAGAAACCACCAAGATTGTGCATTGACCTCAGGCCATATAAGCCATTATTAATTTGCAATGAGTGATTTGATCATATGCATTTATGTCTAATGTCATGCAACAATGACTGCTACATTTATATATCACTGCATGCTTCTAGTTCATACATTCCTCTGAATTCTCAATAGCTAGAGAAGGACATTATAGCTTTAACATAGATATGTAAATTAATTCTCACACTTAACTTCCTACCTGACATTATAAATCTCGAAGATGACTGTTTTGAAAATAAATATAATGAATGACATAAATTGATAGATAACGGATCTCTCATGCAAGACTGGGACTTTGGGTTCCTGGACGAAGAGAGCAGTACTTCAAGGAACTGTGGAAAGACTATCATCTAGTTTCAAACTTTGCTATGAAGACATAACTCTGCCTTTTCTTGGGTTTAGGCTGAGGACTAGAAGATCAATTAAGTTTAGGTTTGCATGTGTGATGACAGCATCCAAATATTGAACTCTAACAAGCTGGCAGAATTTTGATGTTAAGATTTTTTTGTTTTTGTTAGAAATGCTTTATTGAATGCACTTGTAAAACTGTACACAGTAAAATGAAAAACATCTGCTCAGGCATTATGTAAATGTAATATATAAAACAGTGAAATATTATACCAATAAAAGGAATAACAGCTGAGAATAAATAGAGAGAGGAAACATAATGCCTATAGTTGACAGAACAATACTAATCTAAAACTGTATCATTTTCTGAAATTTTTAAGAATGGAGATAAAAGAAGAAAAGAAAGAAAGAAGAAGAAAGGGATAAGGCAGGAAGAAGAGAATTAAGAACAAGGTTAAAATAAAATAGTTAACAGTCATCTGTTATTACCAGAATAACCAAGCCAGATAGTGACTACTCATGGATGTCCAAAGTGGAGCACACAGGTCTAGAAAGGAGCAACAAGTATGATGTTAGAGGAAACCAGAGCAGATCTCTTTTAATCATTAAGGATAATGTAGTAGCATGGGCTCGGTCTAACCTGTGATGATGACATAGTAAATTCCAAGGGCAGTAAAGGTGATTTTTGAAGTGTCTTTCCAATTGGATGTGATAATTTGTAAAGCCAGGGCTATTGTCAAATCAATGAATTTCCCAATTTTCATGTGAGAAAGCCATAGAGGGGACGCACTACCCAAAAACAGATGAACGTTGTTGAAAGTGTAATCTGTAGACACATGTTATTAAGCTTGTCCCATGTTAACAACCAAAAACTCCAATCTCCGGAACAATCAACAAAAATATGCAAAAAATCGCAGTTTTCTTGGGCACAAGACCAACATTTAGTGTCACTAATTAGATGAAACTGAGTAAATGAGTGGGAGTGTAATATAGTCTAATATAGAAATAAAATAAAGTTTTAGTTGTGGCGGCAGAGTGGGAAGTGGTGTGTATATTAGCCCAAATTATTTCCCAAGTGTTTTGAGAAAATTATTGATTGCAATCCAGTTTCCAACGTAATTCAATTTTTGATTTAGGTCTATTCTTAGGCGAAAGACATGTATAGGAAGCCTTCACCATTGAGGAAAAATTGATAGGAGGAAAGAGACAATGGAAGGCTTGATGAAGAGGAGGTTTGAGAAAAAAGCTGAAGAATGGTGGGTCTAATACCGTTATTTTAACTGCATTAAAGGATGAAATATCGTCTTTAAGTTGGATGTCCCTGAATTCTAACACAGAATCATTTGAAATTATATGGCCAATTACTAATATTCCTTTATCTATCCATTCCTTCCAATAGAGGGCACGATTATTTAATTTGATGTGCTTGTTGTACCATATCGGAGTTTGTAAAAAACTCTCTCGTAGGGAATTTGTCTTAAGGAGTGTGACAACTGAGTGAGAGGAGGTTGGGATATGTAGGCCGTCTCCTTAAGTGAAAAAGGGGCAATACGAGCTTGTTCCAATTGGTCCCAGACTGTACGTGCATCCAAAGAAGAAACTGAAAGAGAGGACCAAATTTACCTCGGAGAAAAAGCGGAATGGTAACGACTGATCACGGGAAAATTGGCCCCTCCATTATTCCTAGCCTGTTGAAGCCTTAATACAGATATTCTCGATTTATGTTTGATCTATAAAAAAGATAAAAGTAGATGAATAACTGACTTAAAAAATGTAAGAGCGAGTTTGACAGGAAGCATGAACAAATACCAATTAATTATTGGTAACATCATCATTTTGATCGTAGCTAATCTCCCCCACAAAGATAAGAATAGAGGGGACCAAGCGAGCAAAATATTAGAAATCTTTAACTTTACCTGCTCTAAATTTATTTGAATGGTTTCTTTAATGGTGTTAGAGTATAGAATGCCTAACTTTTGATGGGTTTAGAAGTCCAGGTAAAACCAGTATCCTTAAACATGTCAGTGAGACAATACATATTTAATCGCAGTACCTCTGATTTCTCTATATTGAGTTGATATCCAGATATCAGGGAATATTCATTTAATAATCGGAAAAAAGCAGGAAGCGCTTTTAATGGATTAGACACATATAGTAACATATCATCATCAAAAAATCTACAAATACAAATGTAAAGCCCATTGGGGATTTAAGATTATTATAAAAGATGTTTGTAAGACTTCACAAAGCATTAGCATACAATCCTTCTTTATAAACATAGTCAATCTTTTCTATCATAAGATTTTTAAAAATACCCATAAAACTGCAATACAGGATACCTAATTCGAGGGTGCGGCAGGCTGTTTAAAACTTTATTAGAAATAAGCGAAGAAATAGACTAATTTAGTTGTGCTATATCTATGATAAGAAGGAAAATATGGGGCCCTAGTAAGATCATACAGTGGCATGTATTCTCGTAATTAGGTTCAATTTCCTCACCAACATGATCTAAACGTGTTAAGTTAAGGTCAGAGTTAGTCTCAAGACCTTCCTTCTGATTTCCCACGTATGACCCAGGTACTTTGCGATTGCGCACACAAATAGTGGTCTGCACTGGAGTCACGGGATCCAAGTTGCTTGCAAATGGGGGATAATCTGAGCGCGGATATGAATTGCGCACTAACGGGGCCAAATCAGGTGACGGAGGAGAGCAGCAGCATACGCTAATGGGACCCCAAGGCTGCGGCAGCAATATGTGAGGAGCGGAGGCCGGATGGTAACCTGAGGACGAGACGAGGCGCACAGCTCCGAGACTTAGGGCAGCTTCCGGCATCCACCTAGAGGGATGCACCGGTAGGAGTCGGCTGAGGTTGGCGATTGGGGATCCCCATTGACGCTGAGACCCCCCCTTGATATTGAGAGTGTGTGCCCCTCGAGATACCCTGATTATGGAAGAGGCAGCGTGGGCCCACTAGATCCTAGCTGCCTGACCTTAAGATGGCGACAGTCGCGACTAGGCAGTGCATGGGAAACAAGCATGGATGAGGAGAGCACAACGGGAGACAAGAGACCCGTCGCCTGCTAGAGATGCATAGGAGTGAATGAAACAAGGGCCCTGACACACAAAAAGGCAACGCCCAGAGTAGTGGCTGAGCATAAGCCCTCACTGCGCCTTAAGACCTGTGCAGGACCCGGGACTTAAACATGGCGCCCGCTGCTTACAATGCCTATACGCAGTTTTGGCGCGCTGGGCTTGCCGGGGCCTCACTGTGGATGCTTGAGCCAGGCGGAAGACCTGACTTCGTGGCACAGTTCCGCCTGCCCTTGAGCGCCCTCCTCTAGCCACAAGATGGAGCTCAGCATGACCTCAAGATCAGCCCGGGGATCCAGCATGCTGCTTCCCCCGCCACCATCCGGCCTTCTACCCCTATGGACATCTCCAACTCGGGGATCCCTCCAGACCCAAGACTACCACCCTTGAGTGCAACACCACCTGAACACCTGGCTGAAGGATTGCAAGAATATCCTGCTCTGTAAATATGTAATTGTCCAAGCCTAATCGCTGTTAAAATGAAATACTGAGTGAATTTGCAATTTGTATATATATAACTCTAACCACTTGTATATGTAGTAGACCTTTGTACTTACTACCATTCCTATGTGATTTTAGAGTTTATCTGTTTGTATCTCTTCCTTGAGTGACTTTATAACTTGTACATTTGCAATTTTTTCTGTTTGTATCTCTAATGTAACTCATGTAATCCAAAGTCCTTATGCAACGCAACTGGTTCTTTTGTAAAGCGCTCTGACACCTTTGGGTAATGTTTGCGCTATATAAACTCGCATTAAATAAAAAAATACAAATAAATAAATATCCATTTGGCCCTGGGTTTAGTGTAAGCAATACAGGCAAAGAAGACGTGACCTATTGATTCGGTCAGGGCAGGAAAGCAAGGGCAACCTTTGTTACGGGCAGCATTTCATATCCAAGAATTTATACATGAATGTACAGGCAAGTTGTGGTGCCTAAATTGTATTTAAAGTTTCCTATCAGCCAGCACCTTGATAGAATCAAGATAGCTTTCAAGGTAACGACTAACTTTGAAGTCTCTAAATTCCTCCGTTAATCTGTCCTGCTTGCTGTCCCTAGTATCGTTCTGCTCTACCCAGTTCCAATACAACACTTTGATTTGTTTTTTGATGAGGGGTAAGGGACAACTGACGCTATGCCCTGTTAGCCCAATGCTAGGGATGAGGTTTCTGATGTGCTTGATCCATCCTATTTTATTCGATGTATCCAAGGAGCAAAACTCGTTAAAGTCAACTGCGTATGAGGACAGTTCTGGGGTGGTGACAAACCTCTGCCAGAATAGGAGCGGGAGAAGCTTCACTAGGTCCTTGACTGGTTTAATGCCCATGTCAAGCTTTAAGGGGCAAAGTGGTGTACTCAATGGAAGGGACACTAAGCTCCTAAGAAACTTGCTCTCAGCTGCTGTAAGATCACTCAGTTTTTCAAAGCCCCAGAGCTCTGCCCCATAGAGGGCACTGATCACAATCTTACATTTGTATAGCTCCAAGGCCAGTGCAACTGGTTTTGTGTAGCAGCGACAATGTTCCTTCCTTAAAGCCCCAGTTACCTGAGAGAATTCAAGGTAGGCCTTATTGAGGTGTTGTTTCCAGGCCATACCTTCCGACAGTTTGATGCCCAGGTAGTCAAAGCAGCTCACTCTATCTAGAGGGATGTTATTTAAGGTTAGGTGCCCTTTAAAGGATTTGTGAGGATTCAACAACATCAATTTTGTCTTTGTGGTATTTATTTCGAGGCCCCTCTCATCACAAAAAAACTTGAATCGATATAGTAAACTTTGCAGCCTCATGGGCGTTTTAGAGACGAGGAGGGTATCATCTGCAAAAAGGAGGGTTGCAATTTTCAGGTTCTCTAGAAAGGGGACACCCGCTAGAGTTGCAGAAAGAAATTCAGCCACCTGATTAATATATAATGAAAACAATGTTGGTGTCAGGACACAGACCTGGCGGATCCCATGCTTAATTTGGACACGATCGGTAACTTGGCCCTGGCCACACCATCTCACCCTGGCATAGTCTCTTCATGTAATTCTATTAGTATCAGGATTTCTAGGGGCAGACCCATCTCCGTAAGCACCCTCCAGAGCTTGTTCCTGGGCACAAGGTCAAACGTTGACTTCAAGTCAATGAACGCTACATAGTCACCCCTTGCCCAACAGTACCACCTACCAATAGAGGAGAAGGAAGCGAAAGACCTGATTGATAGTTCCCATTTTCTGGTGGAACCCTGCTTGGAGTGGGTACAGAATATGATTGTCGGTCATCAAGTCTTGGAGCTCGACTAAGAAGGAGCAGCAGAAAACGTTTTGGAAACAATCGATCAGGTTAATAGACTGATAATTGCCTGGATTGCTACTGTCACCCTTTTTGAAAATAGGGATCACTTCTGCTCCTTTACATGATTCGGGGCTAGGACCCCCTTCCCCCCACCCCCCACCCAGCGATGTCATTAGAGAGTGCCCTTATATATGAAGCCCAGTTGTCCCTCTCAAAGCGAAAGGTCTCCAATAATTCCATCCGGACTGGGTACTTTGGCAGGTACTATTGCTTCTATAGAGGCCAGGATTTCCGCTTTAGTTAACAAAAGCCTCTGTGTAAAATGGAATAAGTCAGGGGGGAGTGACCCTATGTCTTAGCTGGGGACATTTGTATATAGGGCACTAAAGTGCTCGTTCCACGCTTTGGCTGCAAGGGTATTAGCTAGGGAGGGCACATTTGCAAGGTTACCCTTACCCACGAGAACCCAAACTTTCCTGGTGTCTGACGGTGCAAGCTTTCCCGAGTTCTTCCCACCTCTTCTCGTCCCAATATCGCTTGGCCCTTGCTTGAGATAGTTTGCAAAGCCTCTTTAGGTCACATATCAAGGGCATGTTCCTGAGTCTGAGAGATGTGGCTAGTCATCTCCTTCCATCATCATCATCATCAAAACCACTTTAATCGATTAATTAAAATCATAAAAGTACATCACAGTATTACACATTGTTAAAAACACAAGTACAATACAATAACAACATTATAAAAATCCATCCCGACAAATACAAATAACACTAAATTCATAAGGTAGGCTGTACATCAAATTTTTTTCTTTGCGCGAGCTGCAGCAACCAGGAAGTTAGCAATGTTAAAAATAATCCAGGGGGAATTTAATAATTGCAGATACATCAAAGCAGGTTTAACTTGATAAAAACCCCTCCCTCGCAACAATGGTATGATATACTTCCTTCTGCTTTCAACATAATATTTACAAAAAAAGGTGAAGTGCGCAGTATCTTGAAATGAATGGCCGTCGCAATTACAAAAAGCTGCATCTATGGGTTTGCTCCATCCCTCAACGCTCCCTAAAACAAAATGAATTTGGTTGAAACGGAATCTGGTCAGCAACCAGCGATGATGGTGATTCCTGACCAGATTAAGGTAGGGCTCAATCTGGGGAGAGGATATCAGTAAAAAATGAGCCCTTACTGATGTTTTTGTGAGCTCCTCATCTTCCCGCTCTTGAGTTCTTATATTTAAAAACTGGACTTTAACCCAGCCAATGTCCCCCTTAATAATAGATTCTGGGTTCTCGTAAATCTCCGGACGTCCTAATTTATAAAACATGTTCTTGATGTACAAGAGCCAGGGGATCTTAGCCATTCTGTCTAGGGCCAAGCAATCTTTTAGAATAAGTCTATTAAGGGAAAGTTCAGGGTTCAACCAAGTTTTCAACCAAAATGTAAGGGGGGCCAAACTTAAATGATCAGAAACAAAACCCATCCCCAATTCTTGATGGATTGAGAAAGTTGGAGATGATTGGGGGACGGAGAGAAGTGAACGGAAAAATTTATTTTCTACAATCTGAATTCCCTCCGCCTTTTTATACCCCCAAATGGCGGCACCGTAGGCTGCTATGGCTAGACATTTCGCCCTATAAATAGCAAGAACTGCGTCACTAGGTTTTCCACCCAATCGTCGTGCAAAACTTAATATGGCTGAAGATGCTCTACCCACACTATTCTTTTTAGCAGTAAGCTGAGGGGCCCACGAACCTCTATCATCAAATATGACCCCCAAGTAGGTGAATACCTTGACTCTAGTGACCTCCACTCCTTTGCAGTAAAATTTTTTGACTTTATTTTTCTGGCTGCCCAGGGACATCACATGAGATTTAGAACTATTCACCACGAGGTCCAGTGAGCTCATAAAGTCCCCAAATGAGGTTAATAATCTCTGTAGACCCAGCGGGGTACGGGCCAGGAGGACAGCATCATCCGCGTATAGAAGAGCAGGAAGAGTGTTGCTCCCTATACGCGGAGTGTCCAAACTGGCTTTACCTAGAATTACATCTAGTCTATTAATATATAGGGTAAAGAGCAGAGGGGCTAGGATACATCCTTGGCGTACCCCTCTGCCCGATTTAAAGTGACGTGTGCATTTTCCCTCGTGGGAGACCCTCACTGCAGCATACAAATCTCGGTGCAGATCCGCTAAGAAATGCACCAGGCAGGGGTCTAACCCTAGGTCCAACAGGATCGTCCACAGCCTTGATCTGTTCACCAGATCAAAGGCTGTGGATAAATCCATGAATGCTAAATATAGGGACCCTTCAGAGGCTACAGTATATTTATTAATTAAAAGGTACAGGTTAAGGCACTGGTCCATAGTACCTCTGCCTGACCTAAAGCCATATTGTATCTCTGATAGAATCCCCTTCTCCGTCACCCAGTCCGAGATTTTATTTAAAACCACTTTACCCAATACTTTAACCGCTGAATCGATGAGTGAGATGGGCCGATAACATCTCGGATCGCCCCTGCCCCCCTTTTTAAAAACCGGTACAATAATTGATTTGGACCAGGATACCGGGAACCCATTCTCAACACTATCATTAAAAACATTTGTTAAAATCGTGCTCCAGATCTCAATGTTCCCTTTAAAAAGATCCAATGGGACACCATCTGGTCCCGGGGCCTTATTAGAGGCAGAGTCTTTTATAGCCTTCCCCACATCATTCTTGTTAAATATCAACTGGTTGAGGGGAAAAAAGGAATCGGGGACCTTAAAAGGCTCAGGGGTCAGGTCACTCGCATAAATTCCTTCGAAGTGAGTCAGCCACTCCCCCTCTGGGATGTTAATGTCGAGTGGGGCGTTATCGTTCCCTATTAAAAAAGGGCTGTTCACTATGTTCCAGAATTTTGCGCTATCCTTAAGGACTTCAATCGAGGACAAAGCGTCCCTCCTTAGGGCCCTCCATTCGTGTGAAAACCTAGGTTTTGCCTTAGTTGCTGCTTTCAGCTTCGGACAACGATATCATCATGGCTAGACGGGTGGGTTGGGAAGGTAGAAGGCCAAAACAAGAAGAGGGTGATTGCATTATCATCCTTTTTAATCAGATCGGCATAGCAGGGAAGCTATTCCAGGGAGGTCTAAACCAGGGCCCTGGGGACATTAAGGCTCTGCCGCTTGGCTTTTTTTACTCGCTGCCAGAGGAGCCACAGGCTTTTAGCTACAGGGAGGCAGGGGTTTTTGTACACGAGCTAGTGATGGCACGTCCAACGCATAGATTATGATCTAGGGATGGCTGTTCTCTCCTGCTCGATCCTCCTGTTGCTCTTATACCACCCCCAATCTCAAAATAATTGATTAGGGAGGACCTAAAGGAGAACAGTCTGGTATCCACAAATAGATTCCACCCTCTGAGCCAGCTGGACATTCATGATGGACTGGCATCATCTACCCCACAGCTGAACCATAGCACGGACGTGTCAAGTATTGACAATACCCACCCTAGACACAGGTTAGGCGAAGGAGATAAATCACCCCAAATAGTTCTTAGCTTGAACATAGCAGGCCTAAGAAACAAAATAAATGAACCCAGGAGGACTTATTTCCTGAGGGAGTATGATATGGTGGGCCTACAAGAAACCTGGGACCAGGAAAACAACTTTTGGATGGATGAGTAGAAGAGCTATTGGGAACCTGCCCAGCCCTCCACAGCTGGTAGAGCTAAGGGGAGATTAATAACTCCTATTTCGCTTAAACTGCTAGGAACACATTCTATGGTGGACTCTGGTTCCAGTAACTGTCTAGCTATAGAAATAACACCTGCTCATATGCCGAAACTACTCATTGTTAATTTTAAAAATTCTTATGAAAGTAGTTTTACAAATGAACATTTATGTAATTTAAAGCATTTTTTAGAGGTTTACAAGGAGAAGCAAACCACTTTTTATTTGATAATAATCTTAGGGGATATTAATGTTCATTTATGTTCTATGAATTGTCACGTCACAAATTTTCGGGGGCCAGCAAACTGTTCTAGTTTGCATTTTGAGCACACGCAGCAAGGGGGGGGGGGGGGGTCCTCGAGGACCTACTGGCTGAATCTGAACTCGTACAACTAAATATAAACTCAGGAGAGCCAAGGATCCCCACCTTTAAGGCGAGAAGCCTGGATTCTGCAATTGACTACTTCTTCATTTCACCAGGCCTGCTAACTCAGGTGGTTTCCTATAATGCGCTATGGTCAGACTTTAGTGATCACAATCCTATCCACCTTATTTTTGGTTGTGGTATCGGATTAATTAGTTAACCTGGGAAACCCTCCACTGTAAATGTCTAAAGCTATCAGACCAGGATCGTAGGTTAAAATGGAATTAAGGTAGTCCCGGGCCTTTTTATACAAGATCTATGGGACAGCGGTAACAAGGACTTTGTGCTTTATCTTGACTATACTAAGATGGGGGTATAAACGTTCTTAGCCTCTGAAAGGATCTGTGAACAGGTGGCTAGAGGTCTTATACACCCAACTAGAAATTGTAAGGAAGTAGGCGAGAGGTGGTTTGATCGTAAATGCACCGAAGCCCGCCAAGAGCTTTTTATTGCCTTTAAACAAGTACAGATAAACCCAAAATAGCTGCACTAAGAAAGACATATAAGTGTGTCCTAGAAACTTGGAACGCAAAAATCAAACAAGAAGCCTGAATGATTTAAGTTTGGTGAATGTTCTTAAGAACAGCGCCAAGTTCTGGGAGATTGTAAATAAACCCTTTTTTGCTGGAATTAGTAACTCCCCGTTGGAATGTAATATAACGGATGTTAAATGGTTCACTCATTTCAAATACATACGATGACCAGTAAGATGGGGGAACCCCTTCTCCCCCCTTACTAAATACGGGTACATACAGCCTAGTTTTAATGAAGATGAAGTAGGGTTGGCAATTACGCAAATGTCTAGTAATAAGGCTCCTGGTCCGGATGGCGTTCCCGGCTGACCCATATCAAATGAATGTGACACTTTGGGGAAATATTTTAGCTAATGTTTTTAACGGGGCAAGTCAGCATGGGTACCCAAGGTCTTGGTCCTAATCCACTATTATATGGGTATTTAATAAGGGTCAGAGAGGTGATCTGCGCTGTTACAGGCCCATATCCTTGATTAATTCTGCTGTGAAGGTATTAGGGAGAGTGATCTTCGGCAAACTGACAGAATGGTTGGAAGAGAGTGGTGTACTGTCAAATCTGCAGTCGGCATTCGATCGAGTTAATAGATCAAATTATGGGTACTATTAATTGACATGGAAATGGAACGCGGTATAGTTAACTTTTTGGTAGACCTGCATAGGGAACTCTCTGCGAGGGTGAGATTTGACCAGAGGGCTAACTACATTGAGCACCCTTCATATTGGAAGAGGCGTTAGACAGGTCTGAATTTAGCTCCCCTTCTTTTTACTTTATATATAAATAACCTTGATACCTTCCAGTGCACAGCCTGTTAAGATATACCTTGAGCGGGGGTTAATACCCTCTCTTTTATACACAGATGATGCAGTTCTACTAGCACACACAGCAGTGGGGCTCCAGAGTCTCCTGGATTCTTTTGCGGACTTCATGAGAGCTCTGGATCTAAGTGTAATTGTTTACAAATCGCACACTATGGTCCTGGGCCAGAAACCAAATAAGCTTAAAACATTCTACTGTGAAGGATCAGAATTAACAAGAGTGACCTTATTTACATACCTAGGGGTTCCGTTTGATGAGAGGGGCTCTGTGGTGCCGCAACAGAAAGCAAAAAAGCTTGCTATGGTAAGATCTATAGTAGCTCTCCTTGTTTTCGCACAGAGACTTGGGGCTAAGCCAATTGAAGTTATGCTTAATATTTACAGATCCAAATGTATTGCCATCTCTAAGTATGGGTCTGCAATTTGGGGCTACAAGGTGGTAGAGGACTTATAAAGAGTGGAAAATACGTTTTTCAGGAATTTGTTCTTGGTTCTGCAATCTACTCCTGCGTATATTATTCACCAACAATTTGGCATTGGTTTTGTTTCCGATGTATAAGGACAGGCCCAACTTGTAAGCTGGATAAAGATCTGGATTAATCTGGAACTGACGATGAATCGTGAGATCGCCCAGGATTGTTTCTCTCTGGATAGAGCCAGTTGCATCCCGTGGTTACAGTATGTAAAGACGATAACAAAGAATCTAGGGCACCCCGATCTCTTTGATTACCAAGATAATATCAGGAAGGAGGATCTATCGTGGGTTAAAAAACATTTTCTAACCATGATGTACATAGAGAGAGAGGCAAAAGAGATAATGAAACCCACGGTACAAGCTTAACTTTTGATAAAAACATCCCCATTGACAGAACCATACTTGAAAGTTGTAACAAAGCCATACCATCACTTTCTTTTAACCAGATTCAGATTTCATCTTTTACACTGCATACTGACCAAACCACAGGGCTGGAGTAAGGTGAAAGATTTAGGCCCTTGTACATGTGATAATTTTTCTTCCCAAGACACTATGCACTATTATGTTTTGCGACCACTTTCATGAAATACGCGGAACGTTTTTTGTGCCCATTTTAAAGGGAAAAGGTTTTAACCAGGTACGGCCTGCATTAGTGTATCTTCAGATGCTGAACGACACATGGGAGATTTTTAATATTGCCAGTTTTTTAGTTGCCCCTGTTGGGGAAAGGAAAAGGCATATTATACCAAGTGACGCTCCAGCTCTCTTATAATCATGATGAAAAGTGTTCTTAAATGAATGCCCTTTTAATTGAGGGGTAATTTTTTAAGATATTGGTGAAGAAAATTTGGCTTTTATGTTTGATAATTCTTTGTGCCTTAGAGATATCCCAAAGACATTTTGCTTGGATAATCTATCAATCAATTAATGACTTTTATGAAGCTAGAGATTAAATGTTTTTATGGTGCCAAAGATTATTTTAACATGATTTTTATATAATCACTCTGTATAAGATGTATGATGTGTTCCTTTATGGGTTTTATTATAAGAATAAAGTGGATTTGACTGACTCATCGCTTTCATATTTGGCAAGTTTGTCAGCCTTGGGTAGGTTTGTCATATAGCTTACTTTCCGGTGGTGGCTGGGAGATTTGGGGGAGGCCTTAAAGGAGTGAATACCTCACCGCCTCCTTCTCTAGGGGAAATGTTCGATATACAGGTGCCCTCGTATGTAGTATGTTTCTCTCCATTAGCCCCCTATCCCTTTCCTGACGTTTTGGCAATGATGGTGGCACGCTGGGAAGGCCCATACCATAGTGACCTGTACTGCTTGTCGAAGGTACAGAGATGATGGGCCGAACATTGCGTGTGGATTGTGGAGGATGTTTCAGGATAGGAACTTCCTTCAGTGAATCTACTACATGCAGTGGCGCAGGGCCACTTTGCCCTTCTATTCTATCAAGCAGTTTGCAGATTAGGTCAGTCAAGGTCCCTATTTGTTTTTTCAGAGCAGAGATTTCCCTACGAAGGTCTAAATTAGAAAGCAATGGTTCAAAGGCCTCCATCTCTCCTCCCCTAGCCCGATGAGTGTTGTGTAAACCACTAACCTCTATGTCCTCCCAAGCCACCTGGGCCCCTGTGATAGTGGCAGTGTCCAGTGGTTCCAGTGGATCTGAGAGGGGTAGAAATCTGTTACTGCATGGGAGATCAGTTGTGATCGGTGTTAATATCACTAGGCAAGATTGTAGGTAACACCTTGGTAAGTTCCGGAGGCTATTTTGTCATGACTGCCTTCTTGAACATACTTGAGATGCGTCCAGTTCTTGAGTTTGGGGGGTTAACTAGAGAATGAGGGGCACTGGGCCTGGGACCCCTGGTAACATCAATAACATTAGTAGGGTCAAGAAGCTCCTCACACTCAGTAAGTTATCAATGCTGTTGAACACGCCAGCCCCTTCCAAGTTCTGAGCTCTCTTTTTCGTTCTTTTCTGCTGGACGCCTCCAGCCCCTCGCTCGGTTACTTAACTTTTCCCCATGCTACCCCAACCCCAACTCCAAGTAAGGGGAGAACGGAGTCAGCAGTCGGAGCAGGGAGATCAAACCAGTTAAAACTTAGGTGAATTTAAGATGTTAAACAGTACCTTTTGAGGGTTGAGCTTCTGCAATCCTCAGGGGAAAAATTTAAGGGGGGGTGGCCCGGCCTCCTTCGGGCTATGACGGGCGCAGACGGGCCCACCCTTGGCCCGGCCGCGGCCTGTGCTGCGGGGGAGAGGCAGCGCTATAAGCACGATGGCCACGCCTCCCCCTCGCCATCAGCGCCTGGTGTCAGAGGAACCCTGGGACAGGAAGTCCCACCAGGGTTTGCAGGATGCAGCAGTAAGCCCAAACAGCAGAAAAGCATCCCGCGCTGCGGGGGGAGAGGCAGCGCTATTAACGAGATGGCCACGTCTCCCCATTGCAGCCAGCGCCTGGTGTCAGAGGAACCCTGGGACAGGGAGTCCCACCAGGGTTAGCATGATGCAGCAGTAAGTCCCAACAGCAGAAAAGTGCCCTGCGCTGTGAGGGAGAGGCAGTGTTATAAGCACGAAGCCACGCCTCCCCCTCGCCATCAGCGCCTGGTGTCAAAGGAACCCTGGGACAGGGAGTCCCACCAGGGATTCCAGGATGCAGCAGTGAGGCCCAACATCAGAAAAGAGTCACATATCTGCATAAGCAGTGAATTTAATATTCAATTGCTTATATTTAAATCTAGAGAAAGCAGATGATTTACGAGTTTTCTCTAGGAAAGGTTTTAAAGAAAGAATAAAAAGAAGAGGGGAGATAGGGCAGCCTTGTCTGGTGCCTCAGAAAAGAGGGAAATATGAGGATTGAGTGCCATTAACAAAAATTAAACTGGAAGGCTGAGAATATAGAAGATGAATATATCTATGAGCATGGGGACTAAAACCATGCCATTTTGATGCACCAAACATAAAATCCCATTTTGACACGATCAAAGGCTTTTTAAGCGTCTAAAGTTATGGCTGCATAAGATATTTCGAATTTAGAGGCTATATGGATTATATTGAGAAAGGCTTGAGAGTTATCTGGAATAAAACGTCCTGTCACAAATTAATGAAAGTCTATTAAATCTGGAATAATCTGCTTAATGTATATCGCAAGGGCCTTAGCAAATATTTTGCAGTCTGTGTTAATAAGAGAATCCACAATTGGATAAGTCCCTACCCTTCTTGAGAAGCACGCAAAGCATTGCCCGTGAAGAGGCTCCTTGTGTGCATTCCTGAGTGATAAAATGGGAAATTAAAAAAATAATTAGTTTTGGAAGTAGGAGATAAGCAAACTGGGAGCAAAATTAAACAGAAAAACCATCAGGACTGGGAGCTGAAAAACAGCATTTTTTAGTTCCGCCTCAGTTATGTCAGCATCTAAGACAGAGAGATCTAATGTGTTGACCGTCGATTTGGGGAGCGATTGAAAAAAAAAGTCTAATTGGTCAGGCATGGGAAAAATCTCTACTGAATATAGATCAGTGTAATATTGTGTAAAACATCCTAGAATTTTGATGTCTTTAGTGCGAGTCAACCAATCTTTGTCTGTGATGACATGTATTTTTGTTTTTCATTTTCAAATAATTGACCAACATTTTCCCAGCTTTATTACGGCCTCCAAACATTATGGCGTTGATTTTAACTACCACATGCATCAATGCAAGATTGTTTGCTGTATTGCAAATTGGCTAGGATTAATTTAGTCAAAGTGTCTGCTTTTTTGGAATGAAAATAATCATGCTCCAACATTTTGATTTGTTTAAGCAATTGTGAAGACTCCTTAAGTAATTTATTCTTCTTCCCTGTGACATAATCAATAATAAAGCCCCTATCAGTCGCTTTATATGTATCCCATGTGTAATTCATCTGTGAATCAACAGGAAGACTTCAAGCAAAATTATTGGTGTAAAATCAGCAAATGCATCAGCAAACTGTTTATCTTGCAATAATACGTTATTAAATCTCCACCTAATTGCTGTTAGGAGTATCTAGATCTAAAATAACAGGGGCGTGATCTGAAATCAGAATGGAGCCAATTTCAGCATTTCAAATCGATTGGAGAACATTTTGTGTGACAAACAAATAATCTATTCTGGATTATGAGGCGTGTGCAGGAGAAAAATACATAAATTCCAATAGGTCTGGGTGAACAGTTCGCCAGGCATCAATTAAATCTCTAGAGGAAATAACTCTCTGGAAGGATTTTTACATCTTATTGGGGATATTTCTAACTTGAGCATGCCAGTCTATAAAGGGATACATTAATTGGTTGCAATCTCCCTCACTATAAAATTATCTGAAGAACATTCGGATAGAATAGCAGAGAATTGTTCCCCAAATTGTAGATCTACACCTGTAGGACCGTAAATATTACAAAGTGAGACTAGAGTATCAATATTGACATTTAATAATAACCACCTCCTAGCATTATCTTTGGTTTCCTTAATCACTTGAATGTTCAGAGATTTATGAAATAAAATTAAAAAACCATTCTAATTATCAACAGCAGAAGAACTGAAAACAGAACCCAACCATTGCCTGCACGTACAATCAATGTCTAGGTGAGTTAACACCCTCTGTTTTTTAACAGAATTACGAAATCCCTTCACGTTCCAGAAAACAAAACGCAAATGAGCCATGAATAACATATACAATAACTATTGACTAAAGAGACAAGAATGAGTTTTGCAACAGTTAACCTGACACAAAATGAATAGAAAATACAATAGACTAATGGAATAAACAGAAATTTAGAGGGATGAGTAAGTGCTAAGGGAGAGCCACAATTAGTAAGTGTAAAGAAAAAGGAAAGCATAGAAAGAGTAAATTGAAATAGAGATAAAGATAGAAAAGGAACATAGGACAGTGGGGAGTGAGGAAAATACCTCCCCAGTGTATAGAAAAGTAAAAGGATGACAAAAAGCTGAAGGACTTCAGTCATGTCATCCAAGAATGAGGAACGAGAAGGTACTAGTTGGAGTGAGGGAGCAAGACAAGAATTCCAACCCGAAGGGAGGCCATAGGGAGAATAAGAAACAAACATATTAAGTCAGGAACGGTGACATGACAAAGGATATAAAATAACCAGACAGACCTGTCATGTGATGAAAATCTTAATACAGCATATACGAAAAACTAAAAGATTGGAAGTGGGAAGACGGCAACGACCGTCACAGCATGATCTAACAGACCAGGGGAATGCAGAACCTGTGCAAAACAACAAAAAGCGACATTAAGAAAAACAGAAATAAAAGTTGTACAAATCAAGTTTTACTCGGTTCCATATCTTCTCCTTTGTGTTCATGGATGCATTGTTTAAGGTCCTTAGGGTCTTTGAAGGTGATCGTCCTGTCCTTGTAAGTGACTTTGAAAAAACAAGGATGAAGAAGCCCGTACCACGCATTCATGGATCTCAAAACTAGTCTGAACTCCAAAAACTCTTTTCTCCTTGCTGCAGTGACGTTGGCTACATCCTGACCGAAAAAGACTGTGCCCCCACCAGAGCATCTGCTTATGTTGTTTGGCCATCATAAGGGCTTCTATAAGATCAGAATATTGTAAAAACAGAGCAATAATCCCTCTAGGTCTATTAGAAGATGGAGAAGGACCAATCCTATGAACTCTTTGAATGTTCAATTCTGCAGAAGATTTCAACCCCACAATTTTGGGGATATGCAACTTGAGAAATTTAATCATATCCGGTCCTTATGATCCCTTCGGGATATCATAAATTTGCAGATTGTTGCAACGATCGCGATTCTCCAAGTCCTCAGTCTTTTAAGCTGTGTAACCTCCTTAGTTAAACAGGAAGCCTTGGCCGTAACATCTTGAGCGCAACTAACCCGTTGTTCCACCTCAGTGAGTCTTAAATTCAGAACAGACCATTTATCCCTGATCCGTTGTAAAGTTGCACTTGTCTCCACCATGAAAGGTTTCATATTTTTTAACTCCTCCATAATATCCACCAAAGTCAATGGTAATGGTTGATTTCGTGAGTGAAGAAGGATCTTACCTTACACTTTTATTTGCACCACCTCCAGACTCCTTGCGGGCCCCTGAAACAGAAGAGGCTACAGATTTGGAGGAGTGGGCAGTATCCATAATGAAGCTCAATGGTGTAGATTCATCCAGCTAGGATTTGTGGGTCAGGTAACAAAACGCTACCAGCACTGGAAGTGACCAAAAATAATGGCAAGGCAGTAAAGATTTGCGGAGAGTAGGAGGTTGAAATATCTCTGAGAGAACCACAAAAAAAGCTGAAAAAAAGCAAAAAAATAGTAATAGTGGCCGTGTATGCCATTTAGCAGAGAGAAAAAATAAATGTTATGCGCAAAAAACATGTAATTGTGATTAATGAGGCAGGCAGGCTGAGGACCATTCAAAATGGCAGCTATAATCCTGACAGGACAGCAGCAGCAGGCAAAGCTCAAAAGCTTACGATACTGCTCCCTGCCATTTCCGACTGCCATTTATGCCGCTGATATGCTAATATATGCCGAAACCACCCGACAGTGTAGAGAAGTTTCCTCAGCTACCACGGAGGAAAGTCAGCGGGCGGCCATCTTGTTTGCTGCTGGTGCGCGCTCCCTTGATGTTAAGATTAGACTTGTAGGATCTTCAAAATGTACTATGCTGTCTGCTTTCAAAACACTTTTTATATATACTGCATTCACTCTCACTACAAATGGTTTGATATCTGCAGCCTTATTACACTTATTCTCCACTAAAAGTAGCTTTAAAGAAAGCCTTAAAAATAACAGTGTGGATTTCTTTTGTGTATGTATACATCTGGTGAAAGGTTAAAAGGAGCTCACAAAAAACCTCAAAATGATTTACAGTATCTGGCAGGTTGTGTTATATGTCTAACAAGCATACACTTCACGGAAGGTGAGAGAAGCATGTGGCTCATCCATAATTTGTCTGTTCTCCTTGTTCAGTCTGTATGTTGGTACATACCTATAGTTGTTCAAGGGCCAAAGGCGATCTAACCACCTAGCCAACCACCTCAACAACAACCATCTCCTTGATACCACGAAATTCAGATTCAGGCCCAACAATAGTACAGAAACCACCTTCATCGCTGTCAGACATCATCTGGATAATCATGGACAGAGGGGACACCAAGGCTCTCATCCTAGTGAAACTTTCTGCAGCCTACGACAGTGTCTTCCACCCCCATCCTTATTCTAACCACTGCAGAGTCAGCATCCAAGGACCTGCAATGAATTTGCTCTTTTCTGACAGGCCGCACTCAGTAAGCCATTCTGGTCCCCTTCACCTCAGACTCCATTAACCTCATCTATGGAGTTCCACATATATCCTCACTAAGCCCTACCCAGTTCAACACCTACATGACATCACTTGCAAGCATCATCCGTGCCTACTGAATAAACTTCATATCCCTCTGTGACCCAGCTCCTTCTATCTCTCTCTCTCACTCTGACAAGACACTAAACATATGGATCAATTTCTCTGCCTGCATAACAGAGTTTGCCTGATGGATGGAAAACAACTGCTTCAAGCTTAACATGGACAAGACAAAAGTAATAATCTTTGGTAAAGGCACCTCACTCTGGGACTCTACCTGGTGGTCTGTTGAACTCAGACCCACACCTCTCCCGACAACCCACTGAAAGAACCTCTATCAATATTGACAACCAACTCACCATGGCCGGCTATGTGAAATCAGTTTCCATTTCCTGCTTCTACACATTCAAGATGTTGAATAAGATCTTTAAATGTCTTTTCATCAACACTAGCAGACCATCACCCAAGCCATCACCACCATCAAGTTGAACTACGACAACGCACTCTATGCCGGAATCAATAATCACCTTACCGTAGACTCTAAACTATACAATACTCCATACAGGCACACGCTCAATCCGCCACCCTGCATGCACATCACTAGGCATCAAAGAGCTTTACTATCTCCCAATCCTCAAATGAGAACTTTTCAAACTTCTTACATAAACATACAAAGCTTTACAGTCCTTCTTCATTGTCCCCTTTCTTCGCTGCTGTGCATGCAAGATAAGTACCCTGTTCTTTTCTCTTCAGAATAGACTGGTGATTGCTTTGTTAATTGCTTTTGCGATTCTCGAGCCGTCGCCGCTATTAAGCGGTTCCGCGACTCTTAACTCATCGTTATTATTTAAATTTCGTACATGTGCTATTTGAAGTTATTTAAATTTTGCATATGTGTTATTTGAAGTTTTTTGCTTTGTTGCCCTTTTGCCTCTCCTTAGGTGAATATCACGTCTCTGCCGTGTTTTTCCTGCCCGCTGACCTGATTTGAGGATTTGGACCGGGCAGGTGTGAGAAGTTGGCCTGATGTATGATGTCACTAGTTCTAGTGTACACCTTATATCAGTCCAAATACCCTTATGGTGATTGGTTGTAAAGTCAACCTTATAGACCAGCTATCCTAGTGGTAGCATGGACAAGAGCAGTCTTAGGCTAAACTCTGAATGGCATGTGAAGCCAGCTGTGATACCATATATAATCCCTTGAATACCAAATGAAAGGACACCACAACAGATATATATATAAAATAAAGTGTATTTATTCTAAGCAAACCCTTAGCACTCTTTATGAGATTAGAGGTAAGTACAACACAGTCTTATTTATGCATACATTAAGTCACACATGTAAGTAATACAGTTAGGCCCTAGGGGCCACGCAAACCATATACTAAGTAAATGGTATAAGGACCACTGTCACGGAAATAGAATAGGCCTAGGCCTAGGGAATCGCTGGGGCTACACTACACTAGCGTTAGTTAGGAAGTGGGAGGCCCACGGGATTCGTGTGCAGAGTGGAAACACTCACGCGTAATGCGTAAAAGTCAATAGCAATAGTACAGTTTAGAAAACGGTAGATTTAGGACACTTCCGGAGTAGCTAGGAAGTTGAGACTTGAAAACTAGACACTAGGATAGTCACTATCCTGATGAGCACCGGAGTACCCAAGTTACCTAGCCCACAGGCTGCGGGTGCATAGGGGTGAAGATGCGTCGTTTTCGTCGTCGACTCCTATGGATGCCTGAAGAAAGATGCTGACAGGCAGTCAGTGAAGAGTGTCCGGTGGATCCCAAGGCTGGGATCTAGAAGAGAAGAAACCTGCGAGCAGAAGGGACAGAGTCAAGGTCACTAGCCAGTGACCACGTGGAACCAGGAAGGAACCAGGCGATGTCGTGAAGATTGCAGGTGAAGGTGAAGCTTGTCGCTGCAGCCAGGAGGACCAGGAAGCGTCGAGGGCGACCAGGACCAGGAGGCGAGCTGTCCCACGAAGGCTCTTGCTGTCGGCGGCGTCGAAGTTGGACTAGGACTCACCAAGCCTTGGCAAGCGGAACCCACGAAGAACGAAGGACTTGCTTCTGGTGCAGACCAGGAAGGTCTGGGGTGCTTCTTCTTTGCAGAGAAGCGGGAGCCAGTCTGGAGGAGCCAAACCAGCGCAGAAGATTTCAGGGTGCGTCGTCACAAAGGCCACTAGCCAGCGGGCAAGCAACCGGACAGACGCGGCAAGCAGGAAAATGCTGAAGGGCCCCACGCAGGACTCGTGGAGTGTGGGGGGCTGATCTTCGGTGCAGATGGTGCTTGGGGCTTCTCAATCCCCGGTGCACAACTTCGAGGGTACCTCAGAAGCTGCGCTTTAAGTTACTAGCCACTTTTTCCAGGTAGCCGGTCCCACGTCGCTCGTCGCCTCCACGGATCTCAGCTCTGCTGCAGATGTGGATGAGGGTCGGAGAAGTCTGGAAGTCAAGGCTCTGGTCGGGCTCTGCAGTCGGTTCCTCGTAGAACGGTCGCAAAGCAAAGGGTAGTCTCTTGATGGTGCCTGTTTGCACAGGGTAGCCCCTCCTTGGCTACAAGGGAGATTCTTCAGTCTTCTTCTTTCGTCGAATGTCGAAGGTCCAGAGTTTCTGTTCAGTTTTGCAGGTTCAGGATAATCTAAAGTCTTGAGGCCCAACTCCCACTCTTATACTAATCTGGGGGGCTGGGATACCTGCTAGGTCACGCCTTATGGGTGGGACCTGGGAGGGGGTGGTTACACCCACTTCCCTTTGTCCAGTTTCGCGCCAGAGCTGGGGCTGGAGTGCCCCAGCGCCGGTTTGAACTGGACTATGCAAGGAACACCTTGTGTGCCCCAGGCATGTCTCATTCCTTTCAGCCCACCCTGCCCCAATACACTAAAGGCTGTCTGGGGAGGTGCTAGCACCTCCCCAAGCAGGAAACCTATTGTCCAGGCCTCCCTGGCTGGGATCACTCCCAGCAGCAGGAGGTCAGACTTGTGTCTGTGGCAGCAGCATCCATTTTGTGATGCTGAGGCTTTGGTTAGAGTTAAACAGCAAAGTAGGATTTTAACATGTCTCTCCCTCTAGAAGGGAGGGATAATATCCTCATCACCAGAAATGGTATGGGGGTATTATTCCAAAGTGTTAGACACCTTACACGACATGTTTTGATAAAGCCAAACCATAGTTACCATAACCGTTTAAGATTATAAGGCACTTTAAGAGTATATGGTAGGCTATATCATAGAACAGCTATAAGGACATGGTTCCGAAAGCTGCAGACAGGCTCAGCTCATGCTAGAGCACCATCTCACATGTTACCAAGCACTCTGCCTCCAGGATTGTTAAGGCCTGCCATAGGAGTGACTGATAGGTACACATGTGTCTATATATAAGGGTAGATATAGGCATACTATATCTAAGCAAGGGGTGATTACACGACCTTGCCCCAGCTGAGTGATCAGCCAGTTGTGTCTGATTGGAAGGCCAGACCAGGGGTGGCATAATACATGCTGCAGCCCCTGGGAGGCCTAGGGTACACCTATGCCCTGGGTACCTAGGGTACACTGTACAGGGTCCAATAAGGTGATCCTTACCAATTGGTTATGTACCTAGGGTACATGGAGTCCATTTTAAAGAGAGAGCAGACAGCCTGAGACCCTGAATGGCAGGATCTCAGGCCAACTAAGTCGAAAAACCAGCTAGACACTAGGCAAAAAGTTGGGGGTAACCATAGTCAGATATCCACCTTCCTACAGCAGGCCTATGCAAGAGCGGTATTCTCTCTTACGCGTCCGTTCCTGGACAGCAGTTGGTCTCCCCCCACTAGAGGGCACGAGAGGCGCAGCGGGAGCGGCACGTTCTTTGAAATTCCTCTCAGAGGGATTTCAACATCTGTGCTGTCCCGCTGCTTGTGAGGCCGGTTTAGGGTGACGCCCGCCAAGGGGCGGTAAGATTGTGCCTTTCACCACGGGCCGGTCACTTTGATTTATGCTCTGCAGCTCAAGTACTTCAGGGGCTGTAGAGTCTGTATTAATTCTTTGTGCTTACGCCTAACTGAGGTCTGTATTTGTCTCAGCAGGCATTTCTGGAACACATTACCATCCCGGCTCTATTAACAACTGCTATACATTCTCCAGACTGTGACCCAGGGCTGAGACCCACCAAGATATACAGCGAAAATCTCGCATAATTATTTGGACTGACACCCAGTCCCCAATCAAACGGACACTTCTTTAAGGGCTAGCAGTCTGCCACCCAGACTTACCTATATTGGGTTTTACCTCATTGGCTCAAGTTAATATGGAATATGAAGATAATTCCCAGGGGGTGGGGGGGTCCAATGGCTGATCTCAGTTGGGATGACAATTTTTACGACGCGGTGGACGCCTCAAGTATTGTGGGCTCTACACCTACCCCGTGAGACCCAGCAGGCCCCATGGCAAAAGGTACTCATGAAGCAGGGGTGGATTTGGACGCCTTCGATAGGCTGCGTCAAGCTTTTTTGGCGACACAATCTGCTTTGCCATCAGGGAATGGGGGCTCCCTTCCTATCATTCCGCCCTTTACTCCTAAGGGTTCAGGAGACCCATACAATGTTCCTGGTCCATCTGGTCTCGGCAGCTCCTCTCCCCTTTCTAATTCATCTCATGATTTATCAGGCATGCTGGATCCAGAGGACAGAATTCATGCCCGATCCTCTGAATGGGCCCCGGCCGATAAGGTCGCTTGCTATGTGGCAAGTCGCACCCGTAGACCTCTCTAAAAAGAGGCTCAGAATTGCCTACATGCAGAGTGTCCTCGCCTTTCTTTGGAGGGGAAAGTGGCCTTGGCCCTCGAAATTGATCTGTGTATGGCCACTTTCTTACAGAAATTCATGAAGGATCCTAAAAAGGGGATAGATTGTTCATGGAGTGCATGCCAGGATAAACTCCTGGATGCCTTGGGACAAGTAACAAAAATACTTGACATGGCGGAGGCGAAAATTTCTGGAGCCCTTATTTCCCCCGAGACCCTATCTGGGTGGGCTCAGAGAGCTATAATATTTTTGGGTAATGCAAACTGTGCCCTATCATTGGAGCATCGTCGCTCTCTCCTCAAAAAAGTGGATCCGAAATTGGGATATTTAGCGGACTCCGAAGCAGGAGCTGTAGCACAAGGCGTGCTCTTCGGAGAGCCGTTCGTGAAAGAACTTGGAAAGTTAGTCAATACTTTCACGTCCTTAGATAAGGTGCAGACAACAATCAAGAGGGGTTTTCCACGGGGCCGGTTGAAATAGAGGTCGCTCAACTGGCCGTGGTTCAAACCAGTACCAACAGAAGAAACAAGGCCCCCGACAATATCAGGACCAGACAAGGTTCGGCAACTTCTACTCTACGAGAGGACGCCATGGCAAGGGTCGAGGTTACAGAGGAGCTGCTTCAGCCTCAATCCCCAGTGAGTGTACTCCCATCTTCTCATTTAAAATTAGGGGGGCGGCAGGCAAATTTTTTCCCCGCGTGGACTTCCATCACAGGTGAAGCATGGGTCCTACAAACTATCCAAAGATTTCTTACAGAGTTTTTCGGAAACCCTGTCCAACGAGTTGGTCCTCGCCCTCTCCAGTTTTCACAACAGGAGACCATTCTGGTGGATCAAGAAGTAGAATCTTTTCTTTCCAAAGGCGCTATTCTTTCTGCCTTCCTTCACCCGGAAGGGTTCATCAGCAATATTTTTCTGGTTGAGAAGGTCGATGTTGGCCAAAGACCTGTAATAAATCCGAGCGAGTTCAACGAGTGGGTGGTTTACCACCATTTCAAAAGTAAGGGATCCACCTTCTCAGAGATGTCTTGAGACCTCCAGATTGGATGGTCCGTTTGGACCTCAAAGATGTAATTCCAATATTTCCACCTCACCGCAGATTCTTCCAGTTCACCTGGAAGGATCGGACATACAAATTTGCATCCCTTCCTTTCAGTCTCTCCTCGGCCCCGTGGTGCTTCACCAAGGTGCTCAAACCAGTGGTGGAACATCTTAGGACTCTTGGCGTACGTCTAACGGTGTATTTGGATGATCTGCTCCTTATGGACTCCTGTTCCCGCCGGCTTCTCACCCATCTTCATCTAGCAGTGAATCTGTTGCAGAGTCTTGGGTTTGTAATCAACGAGAAGAAGTCTCTCTTGTCTCCCACTCAGAAGATAACATTTTTAGGGTTCGTGATAGACTCCATGTCTTCTACTCCAATTCTTCCATCCAGGAAGGTGGCGAAAATTTGTCACAAATGGAGACATACTCTGTCCAGACCTCATGTGACTCTAAGGCAGATAGCTCGGGTGGTGGGCCTCCTCTCTTCATTGATTCAGGCCATCTTCACGGGCCCCTTGCATTACTGGGCCCTTCAGTGTCTAAAGGCTTCTCACCTTCGCAGAGGTCATTCTTATTCTCACAAAGTGTCTCTGTCCAAGGAGTCTCGAGAGGAGCTCCGTTGGTGGCTTTGCCACATGGAGGCCTGGAATGGCCAACAATCTTTGGGTCAGCACCAGATTTAATTATAGAGTCTGATGCCAGCAGAACGGGCTGAGGGGCCAGGTGCGACAGGAGGTTTGTGGTCGCCAGAAGAGCAGCCTTTACACATAAATTGCCTAGAACTTTTGGCAGGTTCTTTTGCAGTCCGGTGCTGGACAAAAGATTCAATCCAGTCATGTGTCCTTGAAGATGGACAACATTTCTGCGGTCCGTTACATCAATCAGTTAGGGGGCACTCGATCGAAGGCCCTCTCGGACCTAGCAGCCGCCTTTTGGAAATACTGCCTGGACCGTCAGCTCTCTGTCACAGCGGAATATTTGCCGGGCTGCGAGAACCAGGAGGCAGATTTCCAATCTTGCAACCTCAGGGATTCCAGCCTCTGGAAGCTGGATCTGGGAGTGTTTGCAACTCTGCACTCTCAGTGGGGTCCGTTCTCAATAGATCTATTCGCCTAAAGACTGGACCACCAACTTTCCCGCTTCTTCAGCTGGAGAACAGACCCGCTAGCGATAGCCATGGATGTGTTTCTCTGGGATTGGAGTCTGGAGAACAGGTATGCGTTTTCCCCATTTGCGATGATCACAAGGGTGACAGCACACGTCAGGAGACAAAAGGCAGAAGTGGTTCTGGTCACCCCACTCTGGAGGTCTCAAGTCTGGTTTCCACTTCTTCTGGAACTTTCTTGGGATTCTCCAATCCTACTCCCCCAGTTTCCGACTCTCCCCAAGAGTCCAGATCAGGTTCCTCATCCTCTGCTTCAAGAGAAGTTATTGTGGCTCATGGCGTGGTGGATTACTGGAAACGCTGGGAAATCCCAGGACTTTTGGAGACAGCTGATATCCTCATGTCCAGAGCATGGGCAGATAGTAAGGTCAAGAGGTACAAATCCGCCTGGAGCAGATGGTCCAGTTGGTGTATGCAATGGGATCTCAATCCCCTGGACGCGGATGTAGTCCACATCCTTAGATTTTTGGCTCATTTGGCGCGTAAAGGTTTAGCCTACAGATCAATTAACACCTTCCGATTGGCCATTTCGGCCGGTCACGCCCCGATCAATTGCGCAGCTGTGGGTGAACACCCATTAATCTGCAGATTACTCCGCAGTATCAGACTTTCTCTTCCAACCAGAGTTTCGGTACTCAGCTCTTTGGGACGTCAACCAGGTCCTTAATCTCTTCCTCTCCTGGCAACCTGATCGGTTTCTGTCAAGGAAAGAGTTGTCAGGCAAACTGGCTATGTTGCTATGTATCATGTCTTGTTGCCGCGTCTCTGATATAAGGGCATTGGATGTCACCGGCCGAATTTTTTCCCCAACCGGTGTAACCTTTACTTTGCATAGGAGGACAAAGTGTCACACAAGAGGTATTTCCTATCCAGAATTTCCAGATTCTCCTAAGCTGTGCGTGGTGCGATGCTTTAAAGCATTCGAGGAGATGACTGAAGAGTTTCGCCTGCCCGTGGAATGGCCGTTGCTCATTGTTCTTCGTAAGCCCTTTAAGGCAGTCTCCTCTTCCACTATAGCTAGGTGGGTTAGATGGGTGATGCAGGAAGCCGGGATAGATCTACGGATTTTTGGGGCACACTCGACCAGAGGTGCGATGGCTTCTAAAGCATTTGGCTTAGGCGCCCGTTTAGAGGATATTCTAAATCCGGCGGACTAGTCTTCGACTCAACCTTCAAAAGGTTTTATTTCAAGCCAGTGCTTAACATGGCTCAAATTGTAGTCAACAAGCTTTAAACAAGCATAATCCTCGCCTCCAGTCCTGACATGGAATGAAAAATGTCCTAGCTCTCGTAACGGAAAGTTTCAATTCTATTAAGAACTCGGAGGCGAGGATTATCCCAGCCTAGGGATCCCTTCAAGGAGATCACCCTCCCCGTATTAGAGTAAGTAATTCTCGCATTTAACCATATATAAGAATGTTGTCTTGATATACAGTACAGGGTTCTATTTGGTTATGCTTTATAGATGGTACAGCCCAACTTGAATAGGCAGCGTTGGGGTAGAGGAAGCCAATGAAGGCTTTTCAACAATGGTCTCACATGCCGATGTTTAGGCTGACCAAAGATAAGCCTAGCTGCCTGATTCTGGACCAGTTGTAGCCGGTGTAACTGGTAGGCCGGTATGCCAGCATACAGGGAGTTAGCGTAATCGAAACGCAAGATGACCAGGGCAAGAACCACTTGGGTCAGGGCTGTGGTGGAAAGGAATCTGCTGATTTTCCGAATTCTTCGGAGACGGCAAACACAAGCAGAGACCACTGAGCTGATCTGGGCCTTCATGGTTAGATCATTACTGATCACAATTCCCAGGCTTTTTACCTAGCTGGCTGGGAGTGGAGGGCTCCCAAATAGCGATGGCCAGAAGTTGGAATTCCAGGGGCTGGCAAGACCACCAGTAAGGATCAACTCTGTTTTGTCTGGATTTAACTTGAGTTGATTGGTATTCATCCAATCACTGATGAAGTTCATAGTAGATTGGAAGCTGGACACAGGTGATACGGAGGTGTCAATGTTAAATACTAGCTTATGGTCGTCAGCGTAATTAAAGACTACGACCTTTCTCTTACGCAGGACAAGAACCAAGGGGAGAATATACAAATTGAAAAGTAAGGGTGAAAGGGAAGAGCCATGCGGGACCCCACAGGTCAATTTGTTTTGTTCTGCTCTGAAGCTAGCAAGGCACACTGATTGAGAATGGTTGCTGAGAAAGGAAGTAGTCCATTTCAATGACAAGCCCTGAATACCAGCACAGCCGACACAGTCGATCAGAAGATGGTGATCGACCGTGTCGAAGGCAGCCAACAGATCGAGAAGGACCTGGGCCGTACCCTGATCGGCCCCCCTTCTCAGTTTATCCAGAACTGCCAAAATAACGGACTCAGTGGAGTGTTCAAGTCTAAAACCTGCCTGGTTAGAGTCCAGATAGTAAGTCTGCTCTACAAAAGAGCTAAAGCAGGTGGCAACATGTGCTTCTAAAACCTTGCTCAGGAAGGGTAGCAGGGAAATGGGACGGTAGCTGGCGGGTGCTAATGGGTCTAGGCTGGGTTTCTTAAGAATAGGGACAACTTCCGCCATCTTAAATAAATCGGGGACAATCCCTTGGGCAAGGGAGTTGTTAAGAAGCAGTAAAGGAGGGTCCGGGCAGCGTGCAAAATTTTCCCGAAGGATATGGGGGGACAGCTATCCGTGGGAGAGCCAGATCCGACTTTTTTGAGTAGGGCGAAGAAAGCATCTTTAATGATAGGAGGAATGTGATCTAATTCGTGCGAAAGTGAGGGGAAGCCGGTGTATTGAGCGAATCACAGAGATTGTGATGGAACGGGTTTTGCAATGACTCGGTCTAATTTGGAGAGTTCATCCACTATAGAAAATATGTCCTTATCTTTATTGGTTGAATTTAATATTTTAGAAGAAAAATATTCTGCCTTAGTTTGAAGGATAGTTGTTTTGTAGTCTCTTAGTAGAGACACAAAAACGGCCTTTTTATTAGGGCAGTAGTCACGACGCCATTTGCGTTCCGCTTGCCTCAAGGCTAGCTTCTTTGCCTTCAGATCTGCCGAAAACCAGCGTTGGGCATCATGAGGCCTCTTTGTTTTGACTTTCCTCAGTGGTACTATACTGTCTCTGACCGATTCCAGCCAGATGTTGAACTTTCCCGCTTGCGCATGGGGGGACTCCTCCTGGGCAATAGGGGCTGAGGCTGTTAGCAAGGAGTAGAATTCATCAATATCAGCTCGACTCCAATTTCTGGCCATAAAATTGCGCGGCAGAGGGGCATTGTTTAGACAGACGTTAGGGATAAAAAAAGAAATGAGGTAGTGGTCTGACCATGTACAAGGAAAAACCTGTAGATAGGAGATTTCCAGGTTGGCAGTCCAAACCTGGTCAAAGGTATACCCTTTAACGTGAGTAGCTACCTTTACGTGCTGGATACAATTCATTCCTACTAAAAATTCAGCAGAGCAGGGGCTTTCTCGTGCGTCATTAGGCTAGAAGTTGAAGTCACCAATAATCAGAATTCGAGAATTGTTGACCACCACCTCGGCAATCATGTCACAGCTGGGGAAATGTGGGCATATGGTGTGGGGGTCTAGAAAATAGGGCACAGATAAACGGAGAATGATGGGACTCAAATTTTAGTTGAAGGCTATCAGCTGAGGGGATACCTAGAGAGACTAATTATGTAAATTTATGTTTCTGGTGGATTATGGCTGCAACCCCTCCAACTGCTTTACCCGCAGGTCTATCGGCCTGAAGGATGTAGTAATTGCCTGGGAGTACCACGAGGATATCAGGAGCAGAATCCGCTCTCAGCCATGTTTCAGAGAGGAGGAGAACGTCTAGTTTATCAGCATCCAAAAGGTAAAAAATCTCAAGTTGGTGTTTCACCATTGAGCGTGTGTTCAAATAGCACACTGAAAGTCCCTCCGGCGCCTGATATGTGGGGATAGTTGGTGGTGGCTGGCTTTTGTCGTTGGTAACCGGCTCTTGGCCGGTGGCTTTTGGTGTGTTTTCGAGGTGGGGGTTCCCATGGGACAGAAGTCCGAGTGTGTCTAGTTTAGCCTTGGTGCAAGCGCAACTGGCCCAAGTCCCTTGCATTAATTTAAGATCTGATGCAGAGTAGGTTAGTGAACGGGCTTAATGTGTGGCCCCTGGTCCCGGTCGTGCACGGATGGGTGCAGACGGGCTTGCCTTTGGCGAGCCTCCAGCGCCCGCTGTGCGCGTCCACTGCGCGGGAGAAATGGCATCTGGTTAAGTAAGGAGACCAAGACTCCACCCCCTCCGGTCTCCAACCCGGAAGAGGGGAATTAGGTTAGAGCGTTGCCGATACTCCCTCCACTCAAGCGGGACAAGGACTCGTGGCGGACCGGGGAGCAGTGCAGATCAGAATACAAGTGCCAGGGTACAACAACAGCAGTTTTAACAAGCATTGGCATAGCCAATAGGTCTCGCCTTTGGGATCTTATAAGTGTTTAGCCATGCAACAGTTGCTGTTGTTGCACCAAGGATATTGTGCTGCATAACTAAATACTTATAACGTCCCAAAAGCGAGACCTATTGGCTATGCCAATGCTTGTTTCTTTTGAAAAGGTGGTACCCTAGCAGCGGATCGTACGGAAGCATGGAAGGCAGGAGGTGTACGGCTGGCAGGGGGTGCACTGGAGGGGGTAGGAGGTAGGGCCTTGGCGGACAGGCGGTGAGGGGGCCAGGGCGGGAGCATTAGGATAGGAATGGTTGAGCAACGTTAGCAGGGATGGGAGGGGCAGGAGTGAGGTTTGTGACGGACTGGAGAAGTGGAGGTGCGCTGGAGGGGCCCAGAGGGGGTGGGCGGGCGCAGCTCGGTGCACTGTGGGCAGAGCGGGGCCCAGGCTCAGACCCGGAGCTGCAGCCATGGCAGAGAGTTCAGAGAAAGTGCCCATCGCTCTGGTGGGGCCCGAGGACGTGGAGCAGTGCTTGCCGCCCGTGAGTACCACCGCCCGGGGATGTGCACAGAACGTTTCATAGAATGTACGAAACGATCTGCAGCATTTACAGCCGGAAAATCAAAGGGGTGCACAGAGACACAGCGAAGGTGCCTAGAAGGCCGGTGTACGATTCGCTGAATGCACAGCTATACTTCCACTGCCCTTTCTGTGCGGTGCCCGTTGGTACGCCATGTTCTCGGATGCAACAAGTGCTGGATCTTTGGGCAGATGCAAAGAATAGCGTTTGGTTCTACTTTAGGGGGAGCCAGTATCTAAGGTGCGGTAGCGAAATGGTAAATGGACTACTACATCGTGTACTGGAGCGTGCCTAGATGCGGGGAGGTGGGGGGGATGGATGTGCCTTAATGAGGGACTAGTAACACTGGAGGTTACACGTGGGGTTGGTGATTGCTCGGGGTGTGGTTTGCAAAGGATTGTAGTTCTCATTTGCATTGAGATAAGCTTCAGGAAGGTGACGTGAGCTGAGATTCACTTATTAACTTACAAAAAGACTATATGTGGCAGGACGTCGCAGTGGCGCTCAGAGGTAACGTGCTACAATTAAACAAGTGTTACAGCAAACAAATGATGGACAGAATGCTGACAATGCAAACATTCTCCCCCCAGTCAAAAGATCTGGGTTAAATCCATCATTCTTTTGCCCACTATGCCACCCCAGTTTGGACCCAGCCATATGCAAATCAGTCTTGACCCTGTGCCCCATGGGAACAGTCCAGACCGAACTGCCAGGCCAGGCCAGGCCAAACTGGGGTGGCATAGTGGACAAAAGAACGATGGATTTAACCCAGATCTTTTGACTGGGGGAGAATGTTTGCATTGTCAGCATTCCATCCATCATTTGTTTGCTGTAACACCATTAAACAAGTGTCAGCTCTTTTGGGGAGTGTTGAGACTGCCCATTTAAATAACCGGCGCTCTGCCGAGGAGTGCTTTTAATAAGAGCGTGCTCGCACGCCTCACTGCTCTGGGATAGGGAGTACCTGCACTTTTATAGTGCTGTGTCCAGCACCGGATATTGCCCCCTAATAAACAAGTCAATTCGGATGAGGAGTGTTGATACTGCCCCACAAGTCTAGAACTACTTCTGAGTTATGCTGATGCTGCCTACCGTAGTACATGTTAATACTGCTGATTCAAAAACTGGCAGCTCTGCCTCTGCTGATGAGTGTGCCCTCAGCCATCTTAAATATGTGCAGGCCTGTCGAACATCGCAGCTACCGCTCATTTACATTTCCACCGATGATCGTTGGTGGTGTCTTCTTGTGTGTTTGCCAGGTGTTGGTCCTGACCGCTATACCGCACGCAGATCATGCCAATTATTTACATATGTGTCAGTTCAGCTGAGGGATTTTGAAGCCGGGACATTAAATGTGCGCAGGCATTGATTGTCCCATTAAATATACGACAGTCACTCTGAGGAGTGGTGCACTGCGGCCCGTGGAAAATAAGGCAATCCAAGAACTGACACACCACGTTTGTGGTTGTTCTGGCGAGGCATGTGGATACTCGGTGTGTGAGTTTTGGGGGTGATGAGCAGCGGTTTGACTGGTGACCTGCCTTTGTATGAGGTGCTGTATAGTGCGCTCTGCATGAGTTGAGGTATGGTGTGCTCTGCGTGTAGTGATATATGGTGCGCTCGCGGCTCGGCGTGTGGTAAAGTATGGTACGCCCTGTGTGTGATGATGTATCATGCGCTCTGCTTGTAGTGATATATCGTGTGCTTTGCCAAAGTGTTGTAACGTGCAGCCTGCAAGTAGTGATATAGCGTGCGCTCTGCGTTTGGTGATGTATGGTGCACTCTGCGTGTAGTGATATATTGTGCGCTCTGCGTGTGGTGATGTAAGGTGCGCCCTGCGTGTGGTGATGTATCGTGGCTTTGCGTGTGGTGATGTATCGTGCGTCCTGTGTGTGGTGATGTGCCGTGTGCTCTGTGTCGTGATGTATCGTGCACTCTGCGTGTGGTGTTATATCGTGTGCTCTGCATGTGGTGATATATTGTGCGTTCTGCGTATGGTGATGTAAGGTGCGCCCTGCGTGTGGTGATGTAGCGTGGCCCTGTGTGTCGTGATGTATCATGTGCTCTGCATGTGGTGTTGTATCGTGTGCTCTGCCTGTGGTGTTGTATCGTGTGCTCTGCCTGTGGTGATGTGCCGTGTGCCCTGGTTGTGGTGATGAATCGTGCGCTCTGCCTGCAGTGTTTTATCGTGCGCTCTGCATGTGGTGATGTATCGTGCGCTCTGCGTGTGGTGTTGTATCGCGCGCCTTGCAAGGTTGTGTTTCTTGCACTCTGCGTGTGGTGATGTATCGTGCGTGTGGTGATGTAGTGTGCTCCTCAGGCTGTCATGTTTCTTGTTATCTCTGCCTTTTCATCCAGGCCTACACCGCGGTGTCGATAAAACCCCCACGCAGGGGTCGCCTGCTAAAGATAGGGGCCATAGCGCTCATCTCTGGGGCACTGCTGCTGCTCTTCGGCGCCATTGGGGCCTTCTACTTCTGGAAAGTCAACGACAAGCACATAAGTGACAAGACCGCCGAGGGGTGTACACTGTTGAGGTAACTGTCGAGGTATATTAATGGATGAAGTCAGGGTAGGTGCCATGCCACCGTGTGCAAACTGCAAAGGGAAGGTATGGAGGGTGGATGGTCTCCTTGGCTGTGTCAGGGCTGAGTGGTGTTTATTTCGGAGCTTGCCTGCCCTGGAAACAGAGGGCTTTTTAATGCCACGGGATCTCGTGTTTGCAGGTAGGAAAGCTGGAGGCAGACTTCATTCAGACGTTCCCCTAGCCGCGGACCCTTCATTACTCATAGGTCACGCATGCACAAACACCACAGAAACTCTTTCACCGCAGGAGTGAAAATTAATGAAAAATTAATCTTCAGAATGAGAGCAGGGCAGCTGAAGTTTCCTCCGCATACCAACAGCCCAGAGCACGAAGATCTCACACAGGAGCAGCGCTCTTCCCGGCCATTCTAGAACAAATGCGTGTAAGGAATCCATCACCACAAACAAGCAACAAGAAAAACGAGAAAAACGAGAAAAACAAACGCGCGCGCGCCTCGTGCTAAAGGAGGAGGCAGCAGGGGGACGGGAGACAGGAGGGGGCCTGCGCCTGTTTCCCTTTTGGGAGTTAGCAGGGGCACCATGTGTTTGCAAGTTAATTACAAACATATGGTGTCAAAGCTCGCTCCCGCAAGGGAATCGCCAGACGTGCACGCGTTGCCATTAAAAGCAATGCAACGCGTGCACGTTTTTGGCTGAAAAGGCGAATCGATGGCTAAAGGTCTTTCTCCTATGCAGCGCATGCGCGCTGTGTAGGCGAGACCTAAAAAGGTATTATACTTTGGTTAAAATCGCAATGAGAGCAGATATGAGGACACAGAGATTTGGTAATATATAGATCTCTCCACAGGCTTTAATAGTAGACAAACTTTGTGGTGACAGCTGTCCTTATCTTACAGGTTCTGATGCTAACAAACAGGATTCATGATGGTGATTCCTTGGCTGACTCTGCGCTCTGAATGAGGACAAGGGGACAATGAAGAAGGACTATATTGGACTGCCTGTGTTGATTGGTCATTAGGTGTGTTCCTATTGGTTGTTTTTGAACTACAGTCTTCCCAATGTATCATGGGAAAAGTAGTTTCTTGTTTGAAGTTACATGGCTGCTGTTAAGAATAAAGTGAAGAAAGAAAGCATAATCCTCGCCTCCGAGTCATTAATAGAATTGAAACTTTCTGTTACGAGAGCTAGAAAATTTTTCATTATGCAACTGACTCTCAAAATAGCCGCCCTCTAAACTAAGTTGAGAACAATGCACCTTTTATGAGGCCAGCAGAAAAAGGAGAGGGTATTAGGCAGAGCCACACTCTGTGAGCATAAAGCACTGTGAAAAATATTTTTTGTGGGCAGGTAATCGTAGACCTGACAGCAGAGCTACAACCTGTACTAGGCAGACTCTCTCACCACATTCAGGACCTTCAAACTCTTGTCCAGATCCAGTGCTTATTACATGTTATCATCAGGAAACTACAAGGACATCGTAAGTGTGCCAGGTGGGATATCACAGAGTACTCCATTGAGGGTTTACAACAATTTTTTAATGCAATGTTCTTGAAGAATGGCAATTCTAAAAGTGAAGTGAAATAAGAATTAAGATTTCAGTAAAGACACGGAGGTTAACATTATGCATAACAACCCTTAATTGCCACTCTGCAGCACCTTTAACCCCTTCAGTGCCCATGACGAGCTGGACTCGTCATGGGCTGCGGTGGCGCTGTGCCCATGACGAGTCCAGCTCGTCATGAACTCCGCCCGCTAATGGAAGGCGCGGCACTGGGCGGGGAAAGGGGCGGGCATGCAAGGGGTTAAAGAAGTATAACAATCGAAAACACTAGAACCAGAACACTCTAGTCCATAAATATCCCTTGTCCAGAACATTCCTCCTCTTTTCATTTGCAAACAACTTCTTCTTCTTCTTTCTTCTTCTCTTATCTGCCATGCCTTCCAAATCTTTTTCCTCTCTTACTACTCTGCTGAGAAATAAAAACCCCAACCTTGAACATCCAACTTTCCACATCTATACAAATGTTCATACAAGTAGCCTCAATAATCTTATATACATAACCTTAAATTACACTTCCTCTTTCCTTCTACCCCATTAATATCTTTTTTTATACATATAATTTTCCATTATTCTAAGGGAGAAGGAGGAAGGGATAATGTTAGCCTCCGTGAATTTAATGAAATTTTGATTCTCATTTCACTTTGCTTGGAGAATCGCCATTTCATTTCAAGACTGGAGGCTACCATTAAGCATGTTGAAAGCCTTTCAAAATTACATTCAACACATGCTTTACTGGTCTAAAATAGTGCTTTGCAAAAATCCCTACATTAGGCCAATCAGCTGCTTTCAAAATTTCCTCTAATCTACCCCCACAAAATTACATCTTACTTGACAATGCACCTCTTAAACAATGCAACTTGAATTTTTCCACACCAATGCCACTTTCCTTAAGAACATTCTTGACCCATCTAGCAATAGTCGCTGTACTTACCGCATAATATGGTTTCACATAAGATATTAATAATTGATTGTCTCAGCCGCTAGCGGCATGGATACGGTGGCACCCCGACGTGAGGGGGATTCGCTGGTCCCCCGATCACGAGGACCGCATTTCCCTCTATGCCGACGACATTCTGCTCTATCTTACCTCACCCCGGAAGTCCCTTATAGTTGTCTGCGACATCTTGACTTCCTTCGGGAGGAACTCGGGGCTCACCATCAACTGGGGTAAGTCATATCTGTACGCCCTGTGTGGAGACGCTCCGGTTCCCCCGCGGAATTGCCCGATCCAGATCGCCCGGGAGGGCTTTCAGTATCTTGGGATCTATATTTCAGCCGACCCCACTGTACGGTATGAGCGAAACCTGCTCCCTCCGTTGGCGCGCCTGCGGCGGGACGTGGCGGGCTGGAGGCGGCTGCCGCTTTCCCTCCTCGGTCGTGCGGCGCTCTTTAAAATGATGTCGCTTCCCCGCTTTCTCTATGCCCTGCAGAACACCCAGGAGCTGGTCCCGGCCAGTTACTTTCGGGAGGTTGAGAGTCTACAGCGTTCGCTGCTGTGGGACGGCCGCCCGCGTATAGCGATAGCAAAACTAACTCTCCCTTGGTATGACGGGGGTATCGCGCTTCCCGACATCCGGAGATACTATTGGGCCTCCCAGCTGAGCGCAGTCAACCACGGAGTCTACGGTCCTGCGCTTAGCCCCGGCTTCGCTATGGACCGGTGGTTGTTGCGGGGTGGTGGCTACTATAGAGCACTTTATTCAAGGGCCCCGGCTGGATCCCTCACGGGGCCGACCGGGGTGGCGGTGCACGTGTGGAAGGCGGTCACGAACTCCCTGGGGTGGAAGGATAGACTCACACTGGCCACTCCGCTGTTTGATTCGGACATGCTGGGGAAAATCTGGAACTCTAAGGGTTTCGACAAATGGGACCTGATTGGTATCTCCAGGGTGGGGGACATGCTGGCCAAGGGGCGGATTAAGTCGTTTACAGAGCTGCAGACGGAATATGCGCTGGAGGGCACGGAATATTTCCGGTACGCGCAGGTACGTCATGCGCTGCGGTCGGTCCTCGTTGAGGGGGAGAAGGTGCCCGAATCCTCTCCGTTGGAAGACCGGATCTTGGACGGCCATGTGCCGGAGAGCACAATCTCTCTCATTTACAAGAAGCTGGTGAACGTCCGTACCGATCTCCTCCTGGGCGTGCGGGACCAGTGGACTAGAGACGGTCTTGAGCTGGACGATGAGGACTGGCAGTGCGCTGTCTCCTCCCCGAAAGAGGTTGCCATCCCCGCCAGGCTGCGGCTGGTCCAGCTTAAGATACTCCACAGAGTCTATGTCACGGGCCCCCGGTTGGTCCACATGGGTTTCTCCGAGGACGGGCTGTGTAAGAGGGGCTGCGGGATGGTGGGCACCTTTCTGCACATTATATGGGAGTGTGGTGTGATTGCGGAATTGTGGAAGCAGATTCATGTTGTGATGCAGGAGGTCACGGGTATTGTGTTGCACTCAGAGGCGCGGCGCTGTCTCTTGAACGTGTGGGGCCCTACAGACTACGATGCTGCGCAGACTCAATGGGTGACCCTTGGTAATATGGTGGCCAAGCGTGATATTGCGCGATTGTGGGGATCCCCTAGCCCGCCCACCCTGGATGCATGGAAGAACAACATGGACTGGTGCATGTTTCAGGAGAAAACAGTGTATTGTGCACGGGGGAGGCCCAAGAAATGGCACAAGGTGTGGGGGGGGTGGAACCAGTATAGGGGGTACATTTGCCTGCCTCCTGCCACTGACCCACCAGAGGAGCATCTTTCCCCCTAGCCCCACTTCCGACTTGAGTTTTGCGGATGAAATCTGATAGAAAGTTAGTGCCTCTGCCTCTTCCTCCCCTCCACACTGGAGGGCTGATCTGATGGTGGATATGGGGCCGCCTCATCGGTGGGATCTGACGCGAACACATGATGTATATTGCCTTGCTCGTTATATTTTTCTTTAAAAATTGAAACCTATTTGCTCTCCTGCATGACAGCTATAGAAGACTACATATGTTGATTGACGGGCTGCCGAACCTCCGGGTTGTCGGCTGAATAGCTGTGTATCTGCAATATCCGAATAAAGGTTTTTAAAAAAAAAAAATAAATAATTGATTGTCTCCATGCCTTCTGAATTCCAAGACCCTGTTTTCATATTCATACATTTATTTATTTTTGTGTTTTATAGAGCGCGAACTTGATCCGTTAGGGAATCAGAGCGCTTTACAGAGTCATAGAGTTGTACAAAAGGCATGAAATCATAAGAGTATACCATCAATTGGGAGGGGGCGGGGTGCTGGGTACATAAGGGATGGAGGGATACAATGTACAGTTTACATTACTGTTACTCAAGACAAGGCCCCAGGTTTCTTGGTGGGGTGACTGGGTCATCAGAGGGAGGCAATAGCCGTGAGTTGATCAGGGTCTCTGTGTCGGTTGAAGGTCAACGTTTAAACGAGGAATTTACCCATAAGGAAGGATTTGGCCTCCTTTTTGAAGCGTGCAAGAGAGCCGATTCTTCTGATGGCAGGTGGGAGAGAGTTCCATATTCTTGGTGCGGCACCAGCAAAAGCCCGATTGTACGTTTTTTTTCTTCCGAAAGCGTGCAGGCTGGAGTAGGAGGTCTCTGGCGGACCGTGAGTTTCTGATTCCTCCGGATACAAGTTTCTGTGCAAGATATGCAGAGGAGTTTGAGTATAAAGCCTTGTGTGTGATGCATGCCAGCTTAAGCTGTATTCTGGCCTCGAGAGGAAGCCAGTTCAGCGCCTTCAGGTGTGCAAAAATGTGATCAAATTTCCTTGTGCCGGTAAGTAGTCTGACGGCGGCATTGAGGCAGGTTTTAAAGGTGCCAGGGAGATCTTGGGTAAACCCGAGAGGGTAAAACAGCCATATTCCAGTCTAGAGATGACTAGTGCTTGGACTGCCATTTTTAGGTCGGGAGTGTCAAGGAAGGGTTTCAGTTTCCATATGTAGCTCAGGTGGAATATGACTGATTTGGCCATCGAGTTGATGAGGTCCCGCATGTCCAAATTGCAGTCCAGGGTTATTTCCAGTAATTTGGCCGAGTCCACGATGGTCGGTGGGCAATTTAAGGCTGTGATGGCCTTAATCCATATCTGAATCTCGGGGTCGGTTTTAGGAGGAGAAATTCGAAGAAATTCCATTTTCTTTGCGCTGAGTTTGAGTTGACTGGAGGTGAGCCATTGGACGGTCAGCTTCAGGGTCTCATTCAGGGAGAGAATCTCCTTGAGGGATGAGATTTTGATGTAGATCTGAGTGTCGTCAGCGTACATATGGTAGGAGATATTTGCAGTGCGTAGGACTTCGGCAAGCGGTTCTAGGTAAAGGTTTAAGAGGGTGGGGGACAGTGTTGATCCTTGAGGGACTCCAACTGTGACCAGAGAGTGTCATGATTCCGAGTGCCGCACGCCGCACCGAACCGAAGGGCCGTGTGTTAGCGGTCTAGACGCCCAATGCGGAAGCGGAAGTCAGACCGACTCACTTCCGGGCGGACGCGCTAACAGCCGGGGACTCCGGCTGCGCCAGCGCTTTGGATTCTTGCCAACGCCGAACGACGAGGAGACGCAGCTCCGGACTCCAGCCTCACAGGTAGCGTTCTTGTAACTTGTCCGCAGGGCCATTGAAACGGCCACCTGTTGCCCACCACGCACTAGTGGTGCTCCGTATTCGATGTTCAGCTCTCCAGCCATTGCGCACCGGCGTGTGTGTAGTGGGCTGGGTTCCCCTTAGCCTTTGTTATTATTTGCGCAGGAGCGCTGGTTTTCCTTTGATGATTTTGTGTTCTCTTCCGGAACCGGTCGTAAGACCATGCAGACATTGTGACAGCCTGCAGCTCATTTGGGGTAGTTGTCTTCTCTGCTCTTAGCCCATACCCACGGGAGAGTGAGGAAGAAGGGTACAGAGCTTCTACTTTATTATTTGCGCAGGAGCGCTGGTTTTCTTTCACTCATTTTTGTGTTCACACACTGAGGTGCTTCCGATACGCCGCTTTGGAACCGCTCTTCAAGCAACAAAGCAAGGTGCGGAAGCCACGGATGATGGCTACACCATTCCCCACAAGGTGATTCCGTGGTCTGGTGCTACATAGAGGGGTGGAGAGGTAGGGACTACGGTGAGCTAATCATGTTTCCTTCTTTCTCCACACAGCTGGTGTCGGGAAAGCCGTCGTGACTCAATCCTATCTGGCTTCTACCCCTGGTACCCCCTCTGTCCTAGTCAGTATACACACCCTACTAGGGGAAAGCGGGAGACGGGGGGTGGTAGTTCTTGTCACCTCTGCAGGATCGCCTCGCAAGTGGAAGGTAAGACTTGGGGGGCTCTGACAGAGAGGGAGCAGAAGGTTGCCGTTAATTAGGAATCTCTGAGATCGGTTTTGCAGGAAGGATCTAAACCATTCTAGGACAGAGCCATCTAATCCCATCCTGAGTTTGAGGCGATCGAGTAACTTTCCATGGTTGACCGTGTCGAAGGCCGAGGATAGATCTAGGAGGATTAGGAGACAAGTTTTGCCTTGGACAAGGGCTTGGAGGGCATCAACAACGATGTGGAGCATGGTGGTTTCAGTGCTGTGTCCCAGTCTGAATCCGGATTTGAAGTCATCGGGTAGGTGGAGGTTGTTGATGTGTTGACTTAGCTGCAGTTGCACACACTTCTCCAACACTTTAGCTAAGAGAGGGATGTTGGAAATAGGTCTGAAGTTGTCAGGGGAGGCTGGATCCAGCGACGGCTTTTTCAATATGGGGAGGACTTGGCCGGCTTTCACAGAGTCAGGAATCGATCCCTGTCGGAGAGAGGCGTTTATTATTGCAGTCAAGCTAGGAATAATAGATTGGGCGGCGGCAGCTAGGCAGTTGGAGGGGAGCGGGTCATTGAAATGGTTGTTCGGGTTTAAGGTAGCTAGGATTTTGGAGACTGAGTCTTCGTCGTAGAGTGTGAAGTCGGTTCAGTGTGCTTGATTCTTAGGTCCTGGTTGGGCAGCGTGGAAGGAGGAGGCAGGTCAGGGGGGGTAGAGAGTATGAGGCGGAACTAAGTTCGTTACCTAAGGCTTTGATTTTGTCCGCAAAAACGAGGAGAATTCCTTGGATGATATTAGAGACTTGGGGTTTTCTTTCAATGTTTTGGCCAGTTTGTTGGATTGGTGTTTGACCAGTTCGAAGAGTTTGCGGGGTCTGTTCTGGGAGTTCCCCAGTTCCGACTGGAGAATTCTTTTTTTGAGTTGAGGATGTTCCTGTTGTATGTATTTCTGGCCTGGCGGAGAAGTTTTAGGTGAGCGGCAGATGGGTGCTGCCTCCAGATTCGTTTGGATTGTCGGAGGGATCTCCTCCCATTGTTGAGGGATCCAGTGAACCAGGAGTTTCTATCTTTGATTTGGGTTCTTTTTAGTTTTAGTGGGGCTAGGTCATCCAGAATGTCAGATATAGTCACAGACTAGTGATCGTTGAGGTCATTGATCGTTGTGATATGCGAGGAGGGGGGGGGGGAGTTGGGGGGAGGTCAGATTTGAACCAAGCCTCCAGTTCTTTGTGGCCCAGGTTCCTGGTGTCTCTGACCCAGCATTTAGGAATCACTGGCTGAGGTGCCCTTGTCTTGTGGGTGCCAGGTAGTAGGAAGGCAATGGCGTGGTGGTCTGACCAGTCACAGGGGTCTATGGAGATGAGCTTGACGGTTGATTCCTTAGAGATGATCCAGTCAAGAGTGGCCCCTTTCGAGTGAGTTGGTAGTGAGCAAGATTGGGTCAGGGATTGATCGGCCAGGAGGTCTTTAATGGGGTTGACTTGACGATCCTTGGGATCGTTCCAGTGCAGGTTGAAATCGCAAAGGAAAATGTCTTTAGCGTTGGAGGAACTCTTTGCTGTGAGAATTTCCATGAGGTGGTCAGTGAAGGAGTCATTTATGCCTGGGGGGTGGTAAAAGATTTGCAGGTTGCATAGTTGGGTGGAGTTACTGCAAATGGAGAGGTCGCAGGAGTCCGTGGTATCCGCCAGAAGTTCCGTGACAAGAAGGTTAGAGCGGTAGATGCAGGCGATACCACCTCCTTTCTTGCTATGTTGCCTGTCCAGCCTTGCAATGTTATAGTTGGGAGGGACTAAGAGGTCTAGGCATTTGGATGAGGAATCGTTTAGCCATGATTCTGTTAGAATTGCTAAGTCGAGATTTTTGTTCAGGATGAGAGCAGCAATATCGGCGGCGTGCTTTACTGCCGATCGGCAGTTAATTAAGAGACCAGTCAGAGAGGGGTCGGAGGGAGTGGGGGCGGACAGGTGTACAGGCGCTATATTGCTTTTAATCGCACTTCTGTTACGAAGGGTAGCACATCTGCAGGGGTTGATAGCGACCGTGCAGATGGGATGTTCGTCACTCACGTCTGATGTGCAAGGGGTAACTGGGGCTGCTTTGTAGTCCTGGAGGATGGCAAGCATTTCCTTTTCTACATTCTACTACGCACAGCTTTATCTCATCTGGAAACTTCAGATAAAACATCGTCTCTGACACAGTCTTTGTTCTTTTGCAAATCTTAAAATACATCCCATACGGTGCCATTACCTTGTTACTTACCTCCAATACTCTCACAACTGAAAATCTCTTGCATGAAACCAAACATAGCAAAGTTGCGAATTTTCCTGTAAGTCTCTTCAAATCAAAACATGCCTTTGCCGGCCAGTGTAAGAACACGCTTAACACTGCGTTGACATCCCACAACACATTGTACCGTGCCCTAGGTGGCCTTTTCAATCTCATGCTCTTCATAACCCTACAAACTAACCCTGGGCAGACAACTACGCCCTCGTTCGCGATCAGCATCATCAAGTTGCCGATCGCGAGCGTGGAAAATAAACCTCCCGGCGAGATTCTCAACGCGGGGAGGTCAGGTTTCTCATTGCGAGTGGTTGCGTATGCTCACGACCGCTCGCGAGGAGAAACTACTAGTCTGCGTTGAAAATATGCCGCTCGAGTAAAAATCTACTCAAGCGGCAGAAAACGACCGCTTGCACTGTGCAAGATGCCGTTTGCAATGATTGCACAGTGCGGACAAGCATCCGGCACTGTGCAATCATCGCGAACAGCGTACTACGCAGTTCGCGTAGCACTACGTGTATCTCGCGTAGTGCGAAGTGCACTTCGCGTAGCTACGCGTGGCGCTACTACGCGAACTACGGCCAGGGTTACTACAAACCATGACATTTCTCCGAACTGACTAGTTGTCCACAAGAGCATGTCCTGCTGAAAATCCTGACCTATAACAATTAATCATTCAGTAACCTAGTCCTTTCTCAAACTTTTCCAACAAAATATTTACTACCTCAACTACAGCAGCTTCCACAGGATCCAAACTCCTCTCCATGCACCAAATAGACCATGTTTGCCAAATTCCTTTAAACCTACTCCTAGTCCCTGGAGCCTATGACTCCTCCAGTAGCTCTGCATCCCTATCCGAAAGTCCTCTGATACTGCTACATCTCCTGACACTCTCCAAACATGAAGGTTTAGCACCTTGCTCTGCACTAAATGATGCTCCTCTCCTTCTGCATTCTTTAGAAGTCCTTCTCTTGCTAGAATCAAAAAAGGTTCTGCACATGCTAACTCCATTACTGATGGGAACCATTCCTGAGACTCCCAAAACGGTGTTATTAACACTATTTGACATTTCTTCTGTCTCGCCTTCAATATTACTCTCTGTATCATTGCAAATGGAGGAAATGCATACGGCCTCATTACTCCCGAAACTTGCTGGAATGCATCCACCGCTAATGCGCCAATGGGCATGGTCTCAGCTGAAATAATTCTACACCTGATAGTTCAAACAGTCGCAAACAAGTCCACCTCCAGTGAACCCCACAATTTGTCTATCCTGTCGAAACACCTCACATCCAATTTCCAATCACTTAAGTCCTTCAAATGCCTTGAATTCCAATCTGTTATCTGATTCATCTCTCCTGGTAGATACTCTGCACTCACCTCTATCTTGTGTTCTAAAAAACAATTACAAAACTCCAATGCCAAGCTTGCCAATCCTCTGGATCTTGCTTCTCCCAACCTGTTTATATATGTTACAGACGACACATTGTTCATCCTTATCAACACCGAGTGTCCTCTTAGAATCCTCCTGAAACTTTCCACTGCATGCAACCCAGCAGTCAACTCCAAACAATTTATGTGCCCCGACGTCTCCTCCTTTGACCATACTACACCTGTCTCTTGTACTCCTAAACAAGCTCTTCATCCACTCAAACTTGCACCTGTCTCCAAAACCAAACCTGGACCATTTCCGGGTCCATTCCACGCCTCCATATTGTTCATCCACCACTCCAATTCTTCTTTCGCTTCCACACTCAAAGATATTAGCTCTCCATACCATAATCCTTTCCTTAATGCCTCCCCCTTCTTCCTCGGCAAAGCTCGGTAATGAAGGGAACCTGAAAAATCACCTATATTGAAGAAGACAATAACCCTACTATCCTTGCCAACTCTCTCGAAGTCATAAACGTCTCTCTCATGCTCAACTTTATCTCCTTTTTTATCAACATCATCTTCTTCTCTGGTAACAGAAGCATACTCTTCACTGTATTCACCTGAAATCCTAAAAACTCCATCTTCTGATTCAGTAGTAGAACAGACTTCTATATGTTCACTACAAATCCTAGGTTCTCTAACATCCTCATAACTTTCCTCAAGTTTTCCTTCAACTCTTACTGATCCTGAAACATCAGCAAAATATTGTCTAAACAAATTATCATTTGCACTCCTTTCTGCCGAAAATATTGACCCTACCACCCTCATCACCTTTGTGAAACACCCACCAAGGTGCCGAAGATAGGCCGAAAGAAAGACGTAAAAACTGATAAAGATTCCCTTTCCACCTGAATTGTAAAAATCTCTGACTTTCCAAGTTCAAAGGAACTGTGAAATGTGCATCCTTCAGATCCAATGTCACTAACCAATCCTTTGCTTCCAATAGATCTCTCAAGCAATGGTTTCCCTCCATCTTGAAATGTCTGTAAACTACATATTTGTTTAGGTCTCTTAGATTTATGAACCGTCTCCATCCTTTCTATTTTTTCCCAAAAACAAATTGCTTACAAACCCTTTCATTGATTCCTTTACCAGCAGAATTGCACCCTTCTTTAATAGTGATTCTATTTGCACATTTACTATAAACTTCTGTTCCTTTGACAGCTTTATCTCCCTGCCTCCCCTCTTTGGCGGGGATATACCGTAAACTCTACTCCATACCCTTGAATTGTTTCCAAAATCAAGGATCCTGAGTTATTTTCTTCCATCCTCTATAAAAAACCTCAGATGTCCCCACTACTTTTTCTTGGGTAGAAATAGAAAAAATCTTTGTACTCACCGTGTCCTCCTTGAAATTGGCCTTGTCCTCCCGAAGATATTCCTCGACCTGCTCTTCCCATTCTTCCACTGTTCAGATAAAATCCTACTTAAGTATACCCTCTTGTTCTGAAACTATTCGAGTTTTGAGAATAATACTGAGAGGTATACTGGGACCTTTGTATTCCTCGGCCAGCAGGTTGTCCCCTTCTACTGGCTCAACCAAAAACACCACCTCCGAAGACCTCTCATATTCACTTGAGCCTTATCCAATGCTTTGAAAGTATTCACATATTTTTAATACTCTTAACAAGACCTTCGCCGAAGAACAAATCCTTGACAGCCTCATTATTGTCCTTATGTGCCATGTCCCCTAGCTTTGGACTTATTTTCATTAGGATTGCCCTTCTTCGCTTCATCAAAAGACCCCATTCACATTACCTAAGAGCACCAAAGCATCTTGCGCTCCATCCTCTAAGTAAATCCAAGTCTACTGGCTCTCCATTTGCATAAGCCTCTTCTGCCATGTCCAAAATTCTGGCCAAAGGCCCCAACACGTCCAGGAGCTTGTCCTGGCATATCTTTAAGGACCTTTCAAGTCCATTTCTAGGATCGGTCTCGAGCCAAAACAAAAAACTAATCAACTCGGGGGCCAAATTTGGAGTATCACATACTCTTTCCTCT